>NW_025110839.1:0-642093 GCF_015476425.1 Leptopilina heterotoma
TAATTAGAAAAAAAGTTGTATATGCAATTAAAGATGGGTATACGTTAAGTGCATTTTTTGCATTTCAAAAAATGGCCTGAAAGCAACGGACCCATTTCTGGGAATTTTGACAGTTATGACGTCATTTTTCGAAATTTTTCCCGGAAAGTTTTTCGATTTTTTTTGACCTAAATGATATTTTTTAAAATCCTTTGAACTGGAGCATCTCTGGTGACACCAGAAGGGGATTTTTAGAATAAAAAAAAAAGTTTTGAAAAAATTTTTTTCAAAGTGATTTAAAAATTAAGAAAAAAAATTTTTTTTCACCGTTGCCGAAAAAAATTTGGCTTTCTAAACAAATCAGAAGTGTGTAGGAAAAAAATGAGCCGAATTGTGGTATATTAGGGACAAAGTTAGAGCAAAAATTCCAAAAATTTATTAAAAAGAAAAAATATGTGTGCAAATTTAGCAAGAAAAAAAAATGCAAAAAATTTTTTCTCATGACGCCCTTATAGTTCTAAGTTATACTACTCTTCTGGAGTGTAATCCAAAAAATTGGGCAGAATTGGATAATTAGGGAGAAAGTTAGAGCAATTTAAATTTTGACTATTGAAAAAAAAAAAATTTTTAAAAAGGTTTTTTGCAAAAAAAGGAATAAAAATTGTTTTACAGAATTCGCACAAGAGGGTTCATTGCAGAAAGTCCTCACGAGCCTGGCGAACCAAGTCTGAGGTCAAAACGGATAATTAGGGACAAGTTAGAGCATTTTAAAGTTGGCGAAAACCCCCAAAAACCGCAATTTTCAGCCTATGTGTTTGTAACGGTGTTTTACAAAAAAAAGTCGAAAAAAAATTTTTTTCTTTATTCGCACAAAAGGTTCTTTTAGTGTCGTCGGCGTCGGAAAAACGTGGGGCTGAGTCAAAACAGATGATTAGAAAAAAAGTTATAGCAATTTAAAAATGGCGAAGTGTCCAAAAAACGCTCCAAACAACCAGAAAATTTAAGGTTGAAAAAAACGCCAATTTTTGGCATGTTTACAAAAAAAACTCCTAAAAATGTGTTTACAGAATTTTCCCCAAAAGAATTTTTTTTTCAGAAACTCCTAACGAGTCAGAAAAAATGTAGCTCAGCCGCGAATCGGATAATTAGAACAAAAAGTAATAGCAATTTAAAGATGGGTATACGTTAAGTGCATTTTTGCATTTCAAAAATGTGCCCTGATCAAAGGACCCATCTCGGGGCAATTTTGACAGTTATGACGTCATTTTTCGAAAATTTTTTCCGAAATTTTTTTTTTTCCTAAATGATATTTTTTAAAATCCTTTGAACTGGAGCATCTCTGGGATCACCAGAAGTGATTTTAGAAAAAAAAAAGTTTTGAAAATTTTTTTCAAAGTTGATAAAAATTAAGAAAAAAATTTTTTTTCACGTTGCCGAAAAAAATTTGGCTTTCTAAACAAATCAGAAGTGTGTAGGAAAAAAATGAGCCGAATGTGGTAATTAGGGACAAAGTTAGAGCAAAAAGTGTCCAAAAAATTTATTAAAAAGAAAAAATAAAATGTTGTGCAAATTTACAAGACAAAACAGCAAAAAATTTTTGCTTCAGACGCACTTATAGTTCTAAGTTTATATACTCTTCTGAGGGGTGTAAGATCCAAGAAAATTGGGCAAATTGGATAATGGTAGGGAGAAATAAGTTAGAGCAATTTAATTTTGACTATTGAAAAAAAAAAAATTTTTTAAAAAGGTTGGTTTGCAAAAAAAAGGAAATAAAAATTTGTTTACAGAATTCCGCACAAAGGGAGGGTTTCATTTGCAGCAAGTCCTCACGAGCCTGGCGACCAAGTCTGAGTCAAAACGGATAATTAGGGACAAAGTTAGAGCATTTTAAAGTTGGCGAAACCCCTCAAAAACCGCAAATTTTTCAGCCTATTTTTGTCACGTTTACAAAAAAAAGTCGAAAAAAAATATTTTTTCTTTATTCGCACAAAAAGGGTTCTTTGCAGAAAGTCCTAACGAGTCAGAAAAACGTGGGCTGAGTCCAAACAGATGATTAGAAAAAAAGTTTATAGCAATTTAAAAATGGCGAAGTGTCCAAAAAACGCTCCAAAACAACCGAAAATTTAAGGGTTGAAAAAACGCCAATTTTTGGCATGTTTTACAAAAAACTCCTTAAAAAATGTGTTTACAGAATTTTCCCCAAAAGAAATTTTTTTCAGAAACTCCTAACGAGTCAGAAAAATGTAGGCTCAGCCGAATCGGATAATTAGAAAAAAAGTTATAGCAATTTAAAGATGGGTATACGTTAAGTGCATTTTGCATTTCAAAAATGGCCTGATCAAGGACCCATTTCTGGGCAATTTTGACAGTTATGACGTCATTTTTTCGAAAATTTTTCCGAAATTTTTTTTTTTTTACCTAAATGATATTTTTTAAAATCCTTTGAACTGGAGCATCTCTGGGACTCACCAGAAGTGATTTTAGAATAAAAAAAAAGTTTTTGAAAAATTTTTTTCAAAGTTGATAAAAATTAAGAAAAAATTTTTTTTCACGTTGCCGAAAAAATTTGGCTTTCTAAACAAATCAGAAGTGTGTAGGAAAAAAATGAGCCGAATGTGGTAATTAGGGACAAAGTTAGAGCAAAAATTCCAAAAAATTTATTAAAAAGAAAAAATATGTGTGCAAATTTAGCAAGAAAAAAAATGCAAAAAATTTTTTCTTCATGACGCCCTTATAGTTCTAAGTTTATATACTCTTCTGGAGTGTAAATCCAAAAATTGGGCAGAATTGGATAATTAGGGAGAAAGTTAGAGCAATTTAAATTTTGACTATTGAAAAAAAAAAAATTTTTAAAAAGGTTTTTTGCAAAAAAAAAGGAATAAAAATTTGTTTTACAGAATTCGCACAAAGAGGGTTCATTGCAGAAAGTCCTCACGAGCCTGGCGAACCAAGTCTGAGTCAAAACGGATAATTAGGGACAAAGTTAGAGCATTTTAAAGTTGGCGAAAACCCCTCAAAAACCGCAAATTTTTCAGCCTATTTTTGTCACGTTTTACAAAAAAAAGTCGAAAAAAATATTTTTTCTTTATTCGCACAAAAAGGGTTCTTTGCAGAAAGTCCTAACGAGTCAGAAAAACGTGGGCTGAGTCAAAACAGATGATTAGAAAAAAAGTTATAGCAATTTAAAAATGGCGAAGTGTCCAAAAAACGCTCCAAAACAACCGAAAATTTAAGGGTTGAAAAAAACGCCAATTTTTGGCATGTTTTACAAAAAAACTCCTTAAAAAATGTGTTTACAGAATTTTCCCCAAAAGAAATTTTTTTCAGAAACTCCTAACGAGTCAGAAAAATGTAGGCTCAGCCGAATCGGATAATTAGAAAAAAAGTATAGCAATTTAAAGATGGGTATACGTTAAGTGCATTTTTGCATTTCAAAAATGGCCTGATCAAGGACCCATTTCTGGGCAATTTTGACAGTTATGACGTCATTTTTCGAAATTTTTCCGAAATTTTTTTTTTTTTTACCTAAATGATATTTTTTAAAATCCTTTGAACTGGAGCATCTCTGGGACTCACCAGAAGTGATTTTAGAATAAAAAAAAAGTTTTGAAAAATTTTTTTCAAAGTTGATAAAAATTAAGAAAAAAATTTTTTTTCACGTTGCCGAAAAAAATTTGGCTTTCTAAACAAATCAGAAGTGTGTAGGAAAAAAATGAGCCGAATGTGGTAATTAGGGACAAAGTTAGAGCAAAAATTCCAAAAAATTTATTAAAAAGAAAAAATATGTGTGCAAATTTAGCAAGAAAAAAAATGCAAAAAATTTTTTCTTCATGACGCCCTTATAGTTCTAAGTTTATATACTCTTCTGGAGTGTAAATCCAAAAAATTGGGCAGAATTGGATAATTAGGGAGAAAGTTAGAGCAATTTAAATTTTGACTATTGAAAAAAAAAAAATTTTTAAAAAGGTTTTTTGCAAAAAAAAGGAATAAAAATTTGTTTTACAGAATTCGCACAAAGAGGGTTCATTGCAGAAAGTCCTCACGAGCCTGGCGAACCAAGTCTGAGTCAAAACGGATAATTAGGGACAAAGTTAGAGCATTTTAAAGTTGGCGAAAACCCCTCAAAAACCGCAAATTTTTCAGCCTATTTTTGTCACGTTTTACAAAAAAAAGTCGAAAAAAATATTTTTTCTTTATTCGCACAAAAAGGGTTCTTTGCAGAAAGTCCTAACGAGTCAGAAAAACGTGGGCTGAGTCAAAACAGATGATTAGAAAAAAAGTTATAGCAATTTAAAAATGGCGAAGTGTCCAAAAAACGCTCCAAAACAACCGAAAATTTAAGGGTTGAAAAAACGCCAATTTTTGGCATGTTTTACAAAAAAACTCCTTAAAAAATGTGTTTACAGAATTTTCCCCAAAAGAAATTTTTTTCAGAAACTCCTAACGAGTCAGAAAAATGTAGGCTCAGCCGAATCGGATAATTAGAAAAAAAGTTATAGCAATTTAAAGATGGGTATACGTTAAGTGCATTTTTGCATTTCAAAAATGGCCTGATCAAGGACCCATTTCTGGGCAATTTTGACAGTTATGACGTCATTTTTCGAAAATTTTTCCGAAATTTTTTTTTTTTTTACCTAAATGATATTTTTTAAAATCCTTTGAACTGGAGCATCTCTGGGACTCACCAGAAGTGATTTTAGAATAAAAAAAAAGTTTTGAAAAATTTTTTTCAAAGTTGATAAAAATTAAGAAAAAAATTTTTTTTCACGTTGCCGAAAAAAATTTGGCTTTCTAAACAAATCAGAAGTGTGTAGGAAAAAAATGAGCCGAATGTGGTAATTAGGGACAAAGTTAGAGCAAAAATTCCAAAAAATTTATTAAAAAGAAAAAATATGTGTGCAAATTTAGCAAGAAAAAAAATGCAAAAAATTTTTTCTTCATGACGCCCTTATAGTTCTAAGTTTATATACTCTTCTGGAGTGTAAATCCAAAAAATTGGGCAGAATTGGATAATTAGGGAGAAAGTTAGAGCAATTTAAATTTTGACTATTGAAAAAAAAAAAATTTTTAAAAAGGTTTTTTGCAAAAAAAAGGAATAAAAATTTGTTTTACAGAATTCGCACAAAGAGGGTTCATTGCAGAAAGTCCTCACGAGCCTGGCGAACCAAGTCTGAGTCAAAACGGATAATTAGGGACAAAGTTAGAGCATTTTAAAGTTGGCGAAAACCCCTCAAAAACCGCAAATTTTTCAGCCTATTTTTGTCACGTTTTACAAAAAAAAGTCGAAAAAAATATTTTTTCTTTATTCGCACAAAAAGGGTTCTTTGCAGAAAGTCCTAACGAGTCAGAAAAACGTGGGCTGAGTCAAAACAGATGATTAGAAAAAAAGTTATAGCAATTTAAAAATGGCGAAGTGTCCAAAAAACGCTCCAAAACAACCGAAAATTTAAGGGTTGAAAAAAACGCCAATTTTTGGCATGTTTTACAAAAAAACTCCTTAAAAAATGTGTTTACAGAATTTTCCCCAAAAGAAATTTTTTTCAGAAACTCCTAACGAGTCAGAAAAATGTAGGCTCAGCCGAATCGGATAATTAGAAAAAAAGTTATAGCAATTTAAAGATGGGTATACGTTAAGTGCATTTTTGCATTTCAAAAATGGCCTGATCAAGGACCCATTTCTGGGCAATTTTGACAGTTATGACGTCATTTTTCGAAATTTTTCCGAAATTTTTTTTTTTTTTACCTAAATGATATTTTTTAAAATCCTTTGAACTGGAGCATCTCTGGGACTCACCAGAAGTGATTTTAGAATAAAAAAAAAGTTTTGAAAAATTTTTTTCAAAGTTGATAAAAATTAAGAAAAAAATTTTTTTTCACGTTGCCGAAAAAAATTTGGCTTTCTAAACAAATCAGAAGTGTGTAGGAAAAAAATGAGCCGAATGTGGTAATTAGGGACAAAGTTAGAGCAAAAATTCCAAAAAATTTATTAAAAAGAAAAAATATGTGTGCAAATTTAGCAAGAAAAAAAATGCAAAAAATTTTTTCTTCATGACGCCCTTATAGTTCTAAGTTTATATACTCTTCTGGAGTGTAAATCCAAAAAATTGGGCAGAATTGGATAATTAGGGAGAAAGTTAGAGCAATTTAAATTTTGACTATTGAAAAAAAAAAAAATTTTTAAAAAGGTTTTTTGCAAAAAAAAGGAATAAAAATTTGTTTTACAGAATTCGCACAAAGAGGGTTCATTGCAGAAAGTCCTCACGAGCCTGGCGAACCAAGTCTGAGTCAAAACGGATAATTAGGGACAAAGTTAGAGCATTTTAAAGTTGGCGAAAACCCCTCAAAAACCGCAAATTTTTCAGCCTATTTTTGTCACGTTTTACAAAAAAAAGTCGAAAAAAATATTTTTTCTTTATTCGCACAAAAAGGGTTCTTTGCAGAAAGTCCTAACGAGTCAGAAAAACGTGGGCTGAGTCAAAACAGATGATTAGAAAAAAAGTTATAGCAATTTAAAAATGGCGAAGTGTCCAAAAAACGCTCCAAAACAACCGAAAATTTAAGGGTTGAAAAAACGCCAATTTTTGGCATGTTTTACAAAAAAACTCCTTAAAAAATGTGTTTACAGAATTTTCCCCAAAAGAAATTTTTTTCAGAAACTCCTAACGAGTCAGAAAAATGTAGGCTCAGCCGAATCGGATAATTAGAAAAAAAGTTATAGCAATTTAAAGATGGGTATACGTTAAGTGCATTTTTGCATTTCAAAAATGGCCTGATCAAGGACCCATTCTGGGCAATTTTGACAGTTATGACGTCATTTTTCGAAATTTTTCCGAAATTTTTTTTTTTTTACCTAAATGATATTTTTTAAAATCCTTTGAACTGGAGCATCTCTGGGACTCACCAGAAGTGATTTTAGAATAAAAAAAAAGTTTTGAAAAATTTTTTTCAAAGTTGATAAAAATTAAGAAAAAAATTTTTTTTCACGTTGCCGAAAAAAATTTGGCTTTCTAAACAAATCAGAAGTGTGTAGGAAAAAAATGAGCCGAATGTGGTAATTAGGGACAAAGTTAGAGCAAAAATTCCAAAAAATTTATTAAAAAGAAAAAATATGTGTGCAAATTTAGCAAGAAAAAAAATGCAAAAAATTTTTTCTTCATGACGCCCTTATAGTTCTAAGTTTATATACTCTTCTGGAGTGTAAATCCAAAAAATTGGGCAGAATTGGATAATTAGGGAGAAAGTTAGAGCAATTTAAATTTTGACTATTGAAAAAAAAAAAATTTTTAAAAAGGTTTTTTGCAAAAAAAAGGAATAAAAATTTGTTTTACAGAATTCGCACAAAGAGGGTTCATTGCAGAAAGTCCTCACGAGCCTGGCGAACCAAGTCTGAGTCAAAACGGATAATTAGGGACAAAGTTAGAGCATTTTAAAGTTGGCGAAAACCCCTCAAAAACCGCAAATTTTTCAGCCTATTTTTGTCACGTTTTACAAAAAAAAGTCGAAAAAAATATTTTTTCTTTATTCGCACAAAAAGGGTTCTTTGCAGAAAGTCCTAACGAGTCAGAAAAACGTGGGCTGAGTCAAAACAGATGATTAGAAAAAAAGTTATAGCAATTTAAAAATGGCGAAGTGTCCAAAAAAACGCTCCAAAACAACCGAAAATTTAAGGGTTGAAAAAACGCCAATTTTTGGCATGTTTTACAAAAAAACTCCTTAAAAAATGTGTTTACAGAATTTTCCCCAAAAGAAATTTTTTTTCAGAAACTCCTAACGAGTCAGAAAAATGTAGGCTCAGCCGAATCGGATAATTAGAAAAAAAGTTATAGCAATTTAAAGATGGGTATACGTTAAGTGCATTTTTGCATTTCAAAAATGGCCTGATCAAGGACCCATTTCTGGGCAATTTTGACAGTTATGACGTCATTTTTCGAAATTTTTCCGAAATTTTTTTTTTTTTACCTAAATGATATTTTTTAAAATCCTTTGAACTGGAGCATCTCTGGGACTCACCAGAAGTGATTTTAGAATAAAAAAAAAGTTTTGAAAAATTTTTTTCAAAGTTGATAAAAATTAAGAAAAAAATTTTTTTTCACGTTGCCGAAAAAAATTTGGCTTTCTAAACAAATCAGAAGTGTGTAGGAAAAAAATGAGCCGAATGTGGTAATTAGGGACAAAGTTAGAGCAAAAATTCCAAAAAATTTATTAAAAAGAAAAAATATGTGTGCAAATTTAGCAAGAAAAAAAATGCAAAAAATTTTTTCTTCATGACGCCCTTATAGTTCTAAGTTTATATACTCTTCTGGAGTGTAAATCCAAAAAATTGGGCAGAATTGGATAATTAGGGAGAAAGTTAGAGCAATTTAAATTTTGACTATTGAAAAAAAAAAAATTTTTAAAAAGGTTTTTTGCAAAAAAAAGGAATAAAAATTTGTTTTACAGAATTCGCACAAAGAGGGTTCATTGCAGAAAGTCCTCACGAGCCTGGCGAACCAAGTCTGAGTCAAAACGGATAATTAGGGACAAAGTTAGAGCATTTTAAAGTTGGCGAAAACCCCTCAAAAACCGCAAATTTTTCAGCCTATTTTTGTCACGTTTTACAAAAAAAAGTCGAAAAAAATATTTTTTCTTTATTCGCACAAAAAGGGTTCTTTGCAGAAAGTCCTAACGAGTCAGAAAAACGTGGGCTGAGTCAAAACAGATGATTAGAAAAAAAGTTATAGCAATTTAAAAATGGCGAAGTGTCCAAAAAACGCTCCAAAACAACCGAAAATTTAAGGGTTGAAAAAACGCCAATTTTTGGCATGTTTTACAAAAAAACTCCTTAAAAAATGTGTTTACAGAATTTTCCCCAAAAGAAATTTTTTTCAGAAACTCCTAACGAGTCAGAAAAATGTAGGCTCAGCCGAATCGGATAATTAGAAAAAAAGTTATAGCAATTTAAAGATGGGTATACGTTAAGTGCATTTTTGCATTTCAAAAATGGCCTGATCAAGGACCCATTTCTGGGCAATTTTGACAGTTATGACGTCATTTTTCGAAATTTTTCCGAAATTTTTTTTTTTTTACCTAAATGATATTTTTTAAAATCCTTTGAACTGGAGCATCTCTGGGACTCACCAGAAGTGATTTTAGAATAAAAAAAAAGTTTTGAAAAATTTTTTTCAAAGTTGATAAAAATTAAGAAAAAAATTTTTTTTCACGTTGCCGAAAAAAATTTGGCTTTCTAAACAAATCAGAAGTGTGTAGGAAAAAAATGAGCCGAATGTGGTAATTAGGGACAAAGTTAGAGCAAAAATTCCAAAAAATTTATTAAAAAGAAAAAATATGTGTGCAAATTTAGCAAGAAAAAAAATGCAAAAAATTTTTTCTTCATGACGCCCTTATAGTTCTAAGTTTATATACTCTTCTGGAGTGTAAATCCAAAAAATTGGGCAGAATTGGATAATTAGGGAGAAAGTTAGAGCAATTTAAATTTTGACTATTGAAAAAAAAAAAATTTTTAAAAAGGTTTTTTGCAAAAAAAAGGAATAAAAATTTGTTTTACAGAATTCGCACAAAGAGGGTTCATTGCAGAAAGTCCTCACGAGCCTGGCGAACCAAGTCTGAGTCAAAACGGATAATTAGGGACAAAGTTAGAGCATTTTAAAGTTGGCGAAAACCCCTCAAAAACCGCAAATTTTTCAGCCTATTTTTGTCACGTTTTACAAAAAAAAGTCGAAAAAAATATTTTTTCTTTATTCGCACAAAAAGGGTTCTTTGCAGAAAGTCCTAACGAGTCAGAAAAACGTGGGCTGAGTCAAAACAGATGATTAGAAAAAAAGTTATAGCAATTTAAAAATGGCGAAGTGTCCAAAAAACGCTCCAAAACAACCGAAAATTTAAGGGTTGAAAAAACGCCAATTTTTGGCATGTTTTACAAAAAAACTCCTTAAAAAATGTGTTTACAGAATTTTCCCCAAAAGAAATTTTTTTCAGAAACTCCTAACGAGTCAGAAAAATGTAGGCTCAGCCGAATCGGATAATTAGAAAAAAAGTTATAGCAATTTAAAGATGGGTATACGTTAAGTGCATTTTTGCATTTCAAAAATGGCCTGATCAAGGACCCATTTCTGGGCAATTTTGACAGTTATGACGTCATTTTTCGAAATTTTTCCGAAATTTTTTTTTTTTTACCTAAATGATATTTTTTAAAATCCTTTGAACTGGAGCATCTCTGGGACTCACCAGAAGTGATTTTAGAATAAAAAAAAAGTTTTGAAAAATTTTTTTCAAAGTTGATAAAAATTAAGAAAAAAATTTTTTTTCACGTTGCCGAAAAAAATTTGGCTTTCTAAACAAATCAGAAGTGTGTAGGAAAAAAATGAGCCGAATGTGGTAATTAGGGACAAAGTTAGAGCAAAAATTCCAAAAAATTTATTAAAAAGAAAAAATATGTGTGCAAATTTAGCAAGAAAAAAAATGCAAAAAATTTTTTCTTCATGACGCCCTTATAGTTCTAAGTTTATATACTCTTCTGGAGTGTAAATCCAAAAAATTGGGCAGAATTGGATAATTAGGGAGAAAGTTAGAGCAATTTAAATTTTGACTATTGAAAAAAAAAAAATTTTTAAAAAGGTTTTTTGCAAAAAAAAGGAATAAAAATTTGTTTTACAGAATTCGCACAAAGAGGGTTCATTGCAGAAAGTCCTCACGAGCCTGGCGAACCAAGTCTGAGTCAAAACGGATAATTAGGGACAAAGTTAGAGCATTTTAAAGTTGGCGAAAACCCCTCAAAAACCGCAAATTTTTCAGCCTATTTTTGTCACGTTTTACAAAAAAAAGTCGAAAAAAATATTTTTTCTTTATTCGCACAAAAAGGGTTCTTTGCAGAAAGTCCTAACGAGTCAGAAAAACGTGGGCTGAGTCAAAACAGATGATTAGAAAAAAAGTTATAGCAATTTAAAAATGGCGAAGTGTCCAAAAAACGCTCCAAAACAACCGAAAATTTAAGGGTTGAAAAAACGCCAATTTTTGGCATGTTTTACAAAAAAACTCCTTAAAAAATGTGTTTACAGAATTTTCCCCAAAAGAAATTTTTTTCAGAAACTCCTAACGAGTCAGAAAAATGTAGGCTCAGCCGAATCGGATAATTAGAAAAAAAGTTATAGCAATTTAAAGATGGGTATACGTTAAGTGCATTTTTGCATTTCAAAAATGGCCTGATCAAGGACCCATTTCTGGGCAATTTTGACAGTTATGACGTCATTTTTCGAAATTTTTCCGAAATTTTTTTTTTTTTACCTAAATGATATTTTTTAAAATCCTTTGAACTGGAGCATCTCTGGGACTCACCAGAAGTGATTTTAGAATAAAAAAAAAGTTTTGAAAAATTTTTTTCAAAGTTGATAAAAATTAAGAAAAAAATTTTTTTTCACGTTGCCGAAAAAAATTTGGCTTTCTAAACAAATCAGAAGTGTGTAGGAAAAAAATGAGCCGAATGTGGTAATTAGGGACAAAGTTAGAGCAAAAATTCCAAAAAATTTATTAAAAAGAAAAAATATGTGTGCAAATTTAGCAAGAAAAAAAAATGCAAAAAATTTTTTCTTCATGACGCCCTTATAGTTCTAAGTTTATATACTCTTCTGGAGTGTAAATCCAAAAAATTGGGCAGAATTGGATAATTAGGGAGAAAGTTAGAGCAATTTAAATTTTGACTATTGAAAAAAAAAAAATTTTTAAAAAGGTTTTTTGCAAAAAAAAGGAATAAAAATTTGTTTTACAGAATTCGCACAAAGAGGGTTCATTGCAGAAAGTCCTCACGAGCCTGGCGAACCAAGTCTGAGTCAAAACGGATAATTAGGGACAAAGTTAGAGCATTTTAAAGTTGGCGAAAACCCCTCAAAAACCGCAAATTTTTCAGCCTATTTTTGTCACGTTTTACAAAAAAAAGTCGAAAAAAATATTTTTTCTTTATTCGCACAAAAAGGGTTCTTTGCAGAAAGTCCTAACGAGTCAGAAAAACGTGGGCTGAGTCAAAACAGATGATTAGAAAAAAAGTTATAGCAATTTAAAAATGGCGAAGTGTCCAAAAAACGCTCCAAAACAACCGAAAATTTAAGGGTTGAAAAAACGCCAATTTTTGGCATGTTTTACAAAAAAACTCCTTAAAAAATGTGTTTACAGAATTTTCCCCAAAAGAAATTTTTTTCAGAAACTCCTAACGAGTCAGAAAAATGTAGGCTCAGCCGAATCGGATAATTAGAAAAAAAGTTATAGCAATTTAAAGATGGGTATACGTTAAGTGCATTTTTGCATTTCAAAAATGGCCTGATCAAGGACCCATTTCTGGGCAATTTTGACAGTTATGACGTCATTTTTCGAAATTTTTCCGAAATTTTTTTTTTTTTACCTAAATGATATTTTTTAAAATCCTTTGAACTGGAGCATCTCTGGGACTCACCAGAAGTGATTTTAGAATAAA
Organism: Leptopilina heterotoma; assembly: GCF_015476425.1. Taxonomy (NCBI): domain Eukaryota; kingdom Metazoa; phylum Arthropoda; class Insecta; order Hymenoptera; family Figitidae; genus Leptopilina; species Leptopilina heterotoma. The sequence goes on from NW_025110839.1 coordinate 12,440, forward strand.
AAAAAGTTTTGAAAAATTTTTTTCAAAGTTGATAAAAATTAAGAAAAAAATTTTTTTTCACGTTGCCGAAAAAAATTTGGCTTTCTAAACAAATCAGAAGTGTGTAGGAAAAAAATGAGCCGAATGTGGTAATTAGGGACAAAGTTAGAGCAAAAATTCCAAAAAATTTATTAAAAAGAAAAAATATGTGTGCAAATTTAGCAAGAAAAAAAATGCAAAAAATTTTTTCTTCATGACGCCCTTATAGTTCTAAGTTTATATACTCTTCTGGAGTGTAAATCCAAAAAATTGGGCAGAATTGGATAATTAGGGAGAAAGTTAGAGCAATTTAAATTTTGACTATTGAAAAAAAAAAAATTTTTAAAAAGGTTTTTTGCAAAAAAAAGGAATAAAAATTTGTTTTACAGAATTCGCACAAAGAGGGTTCATTGCAGAAAGTCCTCACGAGCCTGGCGAACCAAGTCTGAGTCAAAACGGATAATTAGGGACAAAGTTAGAGCATTTTAAAGTTGGCGAAAACCCCTCAAAAACCGCAAATTTTTCAGCCTATTTTTGTCACGTTTTACAAAAAAAAGTCGAAAAAAATATTTTTTCTTTATTCGCACAAAAAGGGTTCTTTGCAGAAAGTCCTAACGAGTCAGAAAAACGTGGGCTGAGTCAAAACAGATGATTAGAAAAAAAGTTATAGCAATTTAAAAATGGCGAAGTGTCCAAAAAACGCTCCAAAACAACCGAAAATTTAAGGGTTGAAAAAACGCCAATTTTTGGCATGTTTTACAAAAAAACTCCTTAAAAAATGTGTTTACAGAATTTTCCCCAAAAGAAATTTTTTTCAGAAACTCCTAACGAGTCAGAAAAATGTAGGCTCAGCCGAATCGGATAATTAGAAAAAAAGTTATAGCAATTTAAAGATGGGTATACGTTAAGTGCATTTTTGCATTTCAAAAATGGCCTGATCAAGGACCCATTTCTGGGCAATTTTGACAGTTATGACGTCATTTTTCGAAATTTTTCCGAAATTTTTTTTTTTTTACCTAAATGATATTTTTTAAAATCCTTTGAACTGGAGCATCTCTGGGACTCACCAGAAGTGATTTTAGAATAAAAAAAAAGTTTTGAAAAATTTTTTTCAAAGTTGATAAAAATTAAGAAAAAAATTTTTTTTCACGTTGCCGAAAAAAATTTGGCTTTCTAAACAAATCAGAAGTGTGTAGGAAAAAAATGAGCCGAATGTGGTAATTAGGGACAAAGTTAGAGCAAAAATTCCAAAAAATTTATTAAAAAGAAAAAATATGTGTGCAAATTTAGCAAGAAAAAAAATGCAAAAAATTTTTTCTTCATGACGCCCTTATAGTTCTAAGTTTATATACTCTTCTGGAGTGTAAATCCAAAAAATTGGGCAGAATTGGATAATTAGGGAGAAAGTTAGAGCAATTTAAATTTTGACTATTGAAAAAACACCGATTTTTAAAAAGGTTTTTTGCAAAAAAAAGGAATAAAAATTTGTTTTACAAAATTCGCACAAAGAGGGTTCATTGCAGAAAGTCCTCACGAGCCTGGCGAACCAAGTCTGAGTCAAAACGGATAATTAGGGACAAAGTTAGAGCATTTTAAAGTTGGCGATAACCCCTCAAAAACCACAAATTTTTCAGCCTATTTTTGTCACGTTTTACGAAAAAAATGTCGAAAAAATAAAATAAAACTAAGATTCAAAGAGTCCTTCTGTTTATTATAATAGCAATTTTTCCAGTCGTTGAGCTCATTACAATAAATGTAGAGTATTTTCACTTTTTAAAAAATATAACATTTAGTCTTATTCTCTAAAAGAAAAATAAAGACTAATAAAATTAGGCTCAAACTTTTCGTATTTATAATAAAACTAAAAAAAGGGATTGACCGAATGCATAGACAAATCTCGCTCCCGCCTTCTGTCGTGCAAAATGCGCGGCTACATATCAACATTTTATTTTATTATCGATATTACACACATACATATACATCATAGAGTGGAACTTGGTGGAACTTCTATCGCTCTTTTAAAACATTAATACACCGAAAAAAATCTCGATGGTATTATTAACTATGACTCTATAGTTAATCTTAATCTAGTAAAAGTAATAAGGATTCCTAATCATTATGGTTAGGATCGCTAGGTTGATTCCACAAATTCAAGCCTGGCAAAAACAACCCTGCAAATCCTAGTCAAATTGACTAGGATTTTAGTAATTTTGCCTATTTCCATAATGCGCACGCGTCTGCTTCTGTTCTAACAGTGTTTACCTTTATATCTTTCGTGTCATTTATCGTGATATCGTAAAACGATTTTTTATCATTACTCGCGTCTATTTTTTGTACATAAAATGGAGTTCTTACATACATCAAAATTGCTGGTTTCTCGGAACCTCTGGAAATATAGATAGTCCATGTTTTGGAAAGTAAACTATTTAATTATATTAGTCAATTCTTTCAGATTTTTTTTGGTTAGGTTTCAATATAAATCGTCGAAATTTTTACGCACGTGGTGACAACATTTTTACTATTTTAATCGCGCAGTGTGTTTGAAAATTTACCTTTGCAATAATTTGTGTATTTAAATTTATTTCCATTTAAATGGCATAAATAATTAAAAATAAATAGTTTTTGACAAGTGTATAAAATTGTGTACTCGAAATGTATAAAACATCATCTGATTAAGTATTGTATTTTGACTCGAAAATCTAGTGTCTATTAAAAAATTGAAATACCAAGTCTTGTTTAGTGTAGTGGTTATCGTTCCGGGTTTCAAAGTGCGTATTCGTTATGTTCAGGTGCTCGCGTCCCCCCTGCGTCAAATATTTATTTCATAAGTTTAGATTAATTCTAAGGTATATAAATACAAAGTCAAATATAAATATGTTTAATAAAATAATTAATTATTTTTTTTAATTATATTTACTTTTTTTCTTTTATTGGATAATAAGAATTTGATTAAGAATTTCAAATAATTATGATACACAGTGTAAATCTAATATTATTATCCTAGTCATTTTGACTATTTTTTCCTGATTGCATCGACTAATTTTCCTGGTCACTTTAACTATGCTTGAATTTTATTACTTTGACTAGGATTCTATAGTTGGCTTCTCTCGTAACTAGGAAACCTAGTCAATTCCTGGTATACGGGTCCTAGGCATTTTTTTCGGTGTATCTTAATAAATAATTAAGTATTAATCTCAAATTATGTATAAATGGAATCTAGGATTATTAATTTATTTATTTCAATCGTTTTTTAAAATTATTTTAGCGTTTTTCTTTATATTTGCCACCTCTGACCGAGTCGTGGGTCGTGACCGAATCGTGACTGAACTCGGTCACAGTCCAGTTTCACCTACCCGCCAGGGATTCTTCGCAATAACTCAAATTTTTTCATAAACAATTAAGATTCTTTTTAGGGATTCAATTATTTTCATAGATTATAAAATTCCTTTTAGGTATTCAATTATTTTCATAAATATTAAAATTCATCACAGAATTTCTGTATGAGAATTTAATTTTGAGAAACATTCAATTATTCAATAAGTTATTTTCTCATAAAAATTGATTTAAAAATTAATTTCAGTTAAAGTTTTTATATATTATGTCTATATTATTAAAGATTTTTGTATTATGTCTAAAGAGAAAATTGAAAAATTCAATCTGGAATGAATCTTATATTGTTTATACGTTTTTTAAAGGACTAGCAGTCTTTAGGAATATAATGTAAATTGTTTTTACTTAATTGTTTTTGTAAAACTTTTGAAATATTGGGATCTTTTGATTTCTTTATCTCTTAATTTTTGTAACCTTTGACAGTAGGTCGTTTTGTTTAAACTTGTCCAGCTTCCACAAACCAGAGTAGCTTTTTAACCGGGTGTCGAAAAATGGTACTACTGAGAGTAGGTCAAATTATTAAGCCACGCCCCCAAAAGAGATCCTAATAGGTACTGTGAGATTCTAAAAACAGGATTTGCTATAAAAAATTTAAAAAACGCCGTTATTGATCGTAAAGAGTGTTTTAATACTTTTAAAGCCTTCTAAGGATATTTAATTCTAAAATTATTTATGGTTTCGAATAATTTTACATTTAAAATAATTCATAAATAAATGTATTAATAAATATTTTTTTGAGTATTCATTTTTAAAACTGATTTATTTAATCTTTAGAGTGAGTCGCAAACTATTCTTTAGAAAAAAGCGCCTAAGATTTTTTTGGAAATCAGGGAAAAGTGAGGGAAAAGGAAAATTAAATTTTTATTCCTGTTATTACCCCGCACTGGTACTAATTGCCCCGTGTACTGACATTTATTTATAATTATTCTGAACAAGCACCGGATTTTAAAGGTCGAATCTTGACCCAAAAACCACCTAGCGGAAAGTTTAGAAAATTCGTCTCATCCTTTGTCATTGGAAAAACCATTTTCTTTGAAGGTTCAACGGAAAAATCTTTTAAAATACCGGCGACTGCTAGTTTTACTAAAATTATTCCTATCCGCATTCCGACGCACATACGCGGTCCTTCACCAAACGGAAGAAAAGTAAACTTGTGCCTAGTATTTTTCTCGTCATTATTAAAACGTTCGGGATCAAAAATTTCCGGTTCGTTCCAATATTTTGGATCCATTTGAAGACCATAGATGGAAACTGCGACCTTTTGTCCTGGTTCAATAACACATGATAAACCATCCGTTCCCTCAAGTTTCGTCCGTTTGGTGCAAATTTTCATAGTGATTCCCAAAAGATGATTCATTCTCTGTGATTCGTTGAGGACTTTATCGAAAAATGGCATTTCCTTAAGAGCATCGTAGGTCAATTCACCGTTGTACTTATCGAGTATCGTGATAATTTCCTCGCGCACTTTGTTCTGAATTTCCGGTCGTCTTGCCAGGTCCATAATTAGAAAACTAGTTGTCACTGCCACTATTTCGTAAACATCGAAAGCGAACGATAACATATGGGCTGCTGCGAGTACTTCTTCGTTTTCGATATTATGGTGTAATTTTTGATAATCCATAACGTACTGTATGTAGTCGTTGTAATTCCCTTTTTCCTTTCTTCGATTATTGACAACTTTAGTGCCAATCTCTCGGAAATATTGATCAACTACCTTGGGTGTCAAACCATAATTCAAAAATGATCCCAAAGCGGGTAGAATAAAAAAAATCATTAGTCTAACTCCATTACCAAAAGTTGGTGTCTTGAAAAAAATGTCAATCATCTGATTGTATCCAATTTCATCAGTATTCTTAAAATTGTTAGTCTGAATACCACTTTCAATTGCTGAAAATTCACCGGTAAATTTATTGCACAGTACCTTTAGATCCACCTCCTTTCCGCATTGATACTGCAAATATTCCGTCATTCTGGAAACTATTCTTTGAATTACAGGCATCATTAACTTTAGTTTCATGGCGGATAAACTATTTGTCACTGGTGCTCGTGATTTTTTCCACTCGTCCCCCTTTGTGAAGAAAGGATGCGATTTCAAAAGTTGATCACATTTTACAGAACTAATATCAAAGGGATTTTCACTGAAGGAGGAGAAATTTGTTTGTAGAACATTTTTCACTAGTTCAGGTTCACGGATTAGAAGTATTGGTGTCCAGAGATGATAGAATCCGCACATACTGTAACCTTTGGTTTCATTGTAGAATTTTTCGCACAAGGTTCCTAGGGTTTTGTGGATAACAATAATTGGTAGCATGTGACCGAATGGTGGAATAATACCCTTGGCTGTTGGTATTCCTCTTCTTTGAAAATAAGTATACTGCCATGATAGATAGATGAAGATGAGGAGTAGAATAAATGTTACGGAGGCGAGAATATGGATTAGATCCATTTTCTTTTCCAAATTCTAAAGTTACTGCTGAGGGATTTTTTCCTTTATAAATTCATGGTCGTGTTGACATACAATATAAATGAGGAAAAAGTTTTATTAAACTTTGGATTTAGAGAAGATTCGTAACAAACAATTTGATAAGGAATAATAACTTTCGTAATAAGATATACGTTTGTAAGATTTACATTCATAAGATACTTTTTTGAGACTTACTTTTGAATGAAAGAATATGATTGATAGGTGCTTGCAATTTATCAGATTGCACACGAGGCAACTACGAAGTGGATTACACCTACGAAGGTTATTCGACAATTTTTTTATGTCCGCACGTGAAACCTACCATTTAAATAAAATTCATTCCTAAAGCTCTTCATGATCTCGAAATATTTATGAAAATGTAATGTTTACAAACACACGCACACACACACGGAATGACATTTTTTAAAAATGTCATTTTTGGGCTCCTGAGGTCAAATAACATAAAGATATATCAAAAAATCGAACTCGAAAAATTTTGGTATATTACAATACTTCCTCTATGACGAAGCAAAAATAAAAAAATCTACGGACATTTCACATGCAGTTTCCCCACTCAAATATTTTATTTTATAGTATCAATATAGTATCAAAAATACAAAAAATACTGAAAAATACGCAAAAATTAAAAAATACGCAAAAATATAAAAAATACGGAAAAATACAAAAAATACTGAAAAATACGGAAAAATTAAAAAAATTAAGAAAAATACGCAAAAGTACAAAAAATACGGAAAAATTAAAAAAATACCCAAAAATTAAAAAAAATACAGAAAAATTTTAAAAATACAGAAAAATACGCATATAAATTTAAAAAATACAAAAAATACGAAAAAATTCAGAAAAATTAAAAAAATACGGAAAAATACAGAAAAATTTAAAAAATACAAAAAATACGAAAAAATTCGGAAAAATTAAAAAAATACGGAAAAATTAAGAAAATATAAAAAAATTAAAAAAATACGGTAAACTTAAAAAAACCGCTGCCAAGTTGTATATTTTTTTGTATAATTTTGGTGCTCATTTCATGAACACTTTACTTCCTCATGGAGATAAAAATAATAGAAATATATGAATAACTTTTTATAAATATGGTAAAAGTGATTGAATTTTGAGTCAATCAATGTATTTTTAAATACCCTACAAGATAGTTACAATAATTTAATAGTTAAATAAAAATTTTCAAACAAAAAAGTTGAGAAAATGTTATTTTTCACAATTTTTGGTTTTTAAAATACCAATAATTTCGAAATTTTTATTATCGAATTAGGTTCAAAAATAGGTCAATCGAAGCATTTTTTAATGCTCTACAAGTTAATAACGATAATTTTAAAGTTAATTCTACGTTTTTCAACAAAATTTTCAAAAAAGTCTTAATTTCCAAAATTTTTGATTTTTAAAAGTTTAATAACTCCGGTTAATATGGACGAAAAATGTTCAATTAAAGCTCAAAAGATGCGTCTAAAAACTACAAAGTTATGGAAAAACATGTATAGGTGTCCTAACATTTTTTTAAAGTTATGGGCAAAAAACGTTTTTTTGCAAAATTAAAAATCCAAAAAAAATTTAGTTAAACTTTATTAATATATCAGAAAGTACTCTCATTTTATGTCCGCAGGTGAGATCTACAATTTAAAAAAAAATTCAACCCAAAAGCTCTTCATGATTTCGAGATATTTATGAAAATGTGATGAGTTTACTCACACATACACATACGGAATGACATTTTTTAAAAATGTCATTTTTATCCCACATGCACAAAAATGGCGCTTTTAGATAGCTGACGACAGGGAGTAAAGTCACTCATTTGTTCCCGGTTCGACCATATGAAAATGGCGTCCATTTTTTCCCCGAACAACTTTCTCACTGAAAGTTCTCTGTTACTCAAAATTCGCCCGTTAAACGAGAGCCATGAAGATTGTAGTTCGTGATTTTTACATTAATAAAGAAAAAAATTAATAACAATTTTGTTTATAAAGAAAACCACTTTTTTCTTTTTTTATCATTCGTAGAATACCTTAAGACGTATTTTCATTTTTGTTTCATTGAAAAGTTTTTAAAATTGTCTGAAATATCGCGAGTTGAAGTGAAAAATGTTCATTAAATTTACAGTTTTCAAAAAAACAGTTTTTCCAAAATATTTCGAAAACGGTAATAGATAGAAAAAAATTTCATAAGAAAAAAAGATGCGGAATGAAATTTTCTATAAGGATGTGTATTTAAAATATTTAAATTCAGAAGTTGAATTTTGAGTGTTCAGGGGACTTAGATTTCGCTCAAGAAAAATTTACGTGCCCTTCTACGATCCGGCCGCTCAATTTTTCAATTATTTTTAACTGATTCAGAAGCAAAAAGTCAGTCACTGCTGATTGTCAGTTAAAACCAGGATTTTTAACTGATTCAAATTAAGAGAATATATTATTTATCACATTATAAATAATATGCCAATATGTTAAACAGGTACATAATAGATATTAAATAGTTTAAAGCATTTTTAACTTGTTTTATTTAGAAAAAGTGACATTGTCACATATAATTTCTTATAATCTTTGAATTTAAAAGATTGTGACGTAACACATGAGTTCACCCCACCCCCTCCCCCATGCAGGCGCGGATCGAAAGGGTCGATCGCCCCCCCCCAAACACACTTACTCACAGTGTAATGTTAGGTATTAATATATCTGTGCCTTCATTACTCTAAGGTTTTAATTTACGAATCGCCCCCCCCCCAAATTTGCTTCTGAATCCGCGCCTGCCCCCATGTCATACTTAGTCACAATTCTCAGATCCCCTCCCTCCCCCTAGCCGCGTGACGTATTATGTGTACGGACCCTTTGCCAGAACTCAATTATTTTTACAATTAATAATATTTTTCACATGTATTTGATTATTTAAAATAAATGTAATAAAATTCGTTTTGAGAATTCAATTAATTTCATAAAAAATAAAGTTTTTTATAGGATTTCAATTATTTTTTATACAATATTTAAAATATATTCCTCGAAAAATTTAATCATTTTACAAGAATTCACTTACATTTCACAAATAATGAAATTCTTTTCTTTTCTTTTTTTCAGAAAATGCAATCAAGTCGTTAAACTTAGATTTAAAAAATTTCAAAAACTTTTAAACAATCTTATTTACAGAAAAATAATTTTTATAATATAAGCATATGTTTTTATTAAATTAAGGTTATATTAAGGTTTTATTTTGTCTCAATGGACTAGGAGTGGGCGCGCAACGCTCGCCCTTTTGGTTCTAGTAATCTATCAAAAACTCCTGAAAATATTTCCCTCTTCCATTAAGTTGAAATTATTTCTCCTGACGTACGAGCAGGAATTACACAATTTCGTTTGAATTTTATAAACATGATTGTAGCATTCTGCTGGCAGGTCCATGATGGTATACCTGGCATACACCATCATAACAATCCACAGAGCAGAACACCCAATTATGCAATAGATCACAGTTGGGCGGTCCAGGGTCGCTTCCTATCTCCGATGGTCTGATATAACTCTCGCATGAATTGCGTACAGATCACCGTTCGATACTTACACTTGATGACACTCTAATAATAGTAATCAGTTTCAACATTGATATGCGACTTTCAAAACATTTTATTACTTTTCCAAATAATTTCCTACTACTTTGAATTCCGTCTAAAGAAAAATAATAAAATTTAAAAAATACATTTTTTCAAAGAAAAATAAAAAAAATTATTTTTTTCTTATACTACAAGAATTTAATTCACTAAATTCTTGCAGTTTAATTGTTTGGATTATTACGATTTGGTGACGAATTTTATGATACGTGTTGATAAGATAAGCAATGTAATTATGTCATAAAATGCGTTTTGTAAGAATTAAGTAATAAGATTTCCTTTTTTTTTGAGAGGGATACAAATTTTTATTAAAAAAAATAAAGTATCTGGAATTTAAAATTTGAAATTATTGCATTTTGTAAGGCGAAAGTAGTTAGTGAGAGTCAATTTTTTTCGGACACGATTTTATCAGGCGTTAGTTGTACATGTTGGTTTTTTCTTTATATGGCATGTTGAATTGCAATTCTACTGATCCTTACCGCCCACCTCGAGGACGAACCAACACTACACCAATCATTAGTTTGCTACAATTTGATGACTGTCTTTTTCTACAGGTACTTTTGCTCTACCTTCAAGTATTTTCTTTCTTGGGAGCCAATCTTCAAGCGAAACCACTCATTCGAGAAGTACATTGTTAAGTGAATTACAGTTTTCAAACTTGGAATTCATCAGACACGCTTCATTCGATTTCAAATGAAGTGCACATTTCAAATATTTTTTTTATTACGATATCATTATGAAATTTATATTGTAATATTGTTTTTCTCTAGAACCCAAAAGTTTAGTATTTCCACCGCAAAAATCATCGATAGTAACAAATTTCAACAAAATTCAATTCCTTTTTAAATTTTCGTCCGCCATATTGGATCCGCCATTTTGAATTTTTAAAATCTGACGCCAGATTCATAATCAGCGAAGTAGGGAATTTCAAAAGAATCGTCTGCCATTTTGGATTCGTGTCATTTTCAATCTTTGAATTTGATGTTAGATTCGTAATCAGCAACCTGATAAACCCCTAAATACAAAATGACATTAATTTTAACTATAATAATTGTATAATATTATACTTCTTTATTTTATACTATTTTTTTAATTTAATAATATCATTCTTATTTTTCAAATAATTTAAAAATATTATTATGAATCTAAAAAAATTATTAATGTTATAATTCATTATTTCCTTTGTTAATTATAAAAAAATTAGCATTCTGTAACACACATTTTTTAGGTAATTAGCAAATGTAAATCCTGCAAAATATTTTACTTTTTTTAATAAGAAAAATTTAATTGTTTGACAAATCGAAATTATAAAGCTAATTTTTCCTTCTTTCTAAAAAAAAATTTTTTTAATTTTAGAAAATAAAAATTAGGAAGTAGAAAACATTTTGCACATTTTTCTGTTTTTCAATTGCAATTATTTTTTATTTATAAACAAAGTACAAGTTTTAAGTAGAAAAAAAATGTTATAAATCAAATTTTGTTTAAGAAATTTTAAATTTATTTTAGAAAAAATATTCACAAAATTTATATTTGTTAAAAACGATATTTATCGAACTAAAAATAAACAAGTTGATCATTTCATGATCATTTAGCTTCCTCAATACAATATATACCTATTGTATAATTTTTTATTTTAGAATAATTATTTAAGGGGGGGGTAAGGTTTGACAACTTTTTTTTCCATTTTTTTTTTATTTTTTTTACTGAAACTACAATATCTGAAGAATATTGTATTAAATTTTTAGACCATTCAGAGCAAAACTAACGAAGTTACAGTAGGTAATGACCGTACCTCTAACTTAGTTTAGCGCGCCTTTTTTGACCAAAGAAGGCAGAATTTTACGTAGAAAGGAGCAAAAAGCTACCTTAGATGACGTTCTGTATGGACTCAGCATCGATGATGATACGTACGTATTTTATAAGAAAGTCCAGCTTTTTAAAGATATTTTCATTTTTTTAGTGTACAAAACTTTAAATCTATTTTCCCAAAAGTGTCATTTTTAAAGTCAGTGACCAACCTACCGGAAAAACTACTGAACCGAACGTTTTGAAATTTTTTACACTTATTCTACATATAAATAGCTCTCAAGTGACGTCGAGTTTTTAAATTTTTTTAAATTATTAACAATTTTACAATAACAAATAGGTCAATTTTTTCGTCAAAAATCGTCATTTTGACTTCAAAATGGTGTCAAAAATTGAAAAATTTAAAAAAACTCTTCGTCACTTGAGAGATAAAGTAATAAACTAAACAAAACATTTTCACTTTTTGGTTTTAGTTGATCCAGTGATGCTGTAGGCTGGACACCGCACAAACACTTTTTTCTAGGCACCTGCGGAGATCTGCAATAACTTCGTTATTTCTATCTATTTTTTAACAAAATTTTTTTTTAAATATTCTTCAAATGTTACACTATCATATAATAATATGTAAAATAAATCGACAGCAATAATTTCTTCTAAAAAAATTCATGAAAAAAGGTCTTTTTTAGACGAAACAAACCTTACCCCCCCTTAAAAGTGTTAAGATACACATGCTAGTGTTCAGTCGGGATCAATCCCTACTAGAACGCTGGTACTTTTCAGATGATTAGAATTGATAAATTTGGAAGAAATAAATTTTTATTTTCGTTTTTACCAAATTTTGATTGTCTGATGGCGTACAGGTGGACCTGCTACTACTAAAAAATTGAAATAAAATTCTCTATTCTTCAGGATTGTGTAGAGTTCAGTCCCTGCTAGAACTCTGGTAATTTTCAGATGATTAGATTAAATAGATTTGGATGAAATAAATTTGTATTTTCGTTTTTGCCAAATTTTGATTGTCTGATGGCGTTCGGGTGATGGTGCTACTACTAAAAAATTGAAATAAAATTCTCTATTTTGTAGGATTGCGTAGGGTACAGTCCCTACTAGAACTCTGGTAATTTTCAGATGATTAGAATCGTTAAATTTGAAAGAAATAAATTTTTATTTTCGTTTTTACCAAATTTTGATTATCTGATGGCGTACTGGTGGACCTGCTACTACTTAAAAATTGAAATAAAATTCTCTATTCTTCAGGATTGTGTAGGGTTCAGTCCCTACTAGATCTCTGGTAATTTTCAGATGATAAAAATTGATAAATTTTGGAAGAAATTAATTTTTATTTTCGTTTTTACCAAATTTTGATTGTCTGATGGCGTACAGGTAAACCTGCTACTACTTAAAAATTGAAATAAAATTCTCTATTCTTCAGGATTGTGTAGGGTTCAGTCCCTACTAGATCTCTGGTAATTTTCAGATGATAAAAATTGATAAATTTTGGAAGAAATTAATTTTTATTTTTGTTTTTACCAAATTTTGATTGTCTGATGGCGTTCGGGTGAGGGTGCTACTACTAAAAAATTGAAATAAAATTCTCTATTCTTAAGGATTACGAAGAGCTCAGTGCCTACTAGAACTCAGGTAATTTTTGGATTATTAGATTCGTTAAATTTAGAAGAATTAAATTTTTATCTTCGTTTTTACCAAATTTTGATTGTCTGATGGCGTACGGGTGGACCTGCTACTACTAAAAAATTGAAATAAAATTCTCTATTCTTCAGGATTGCGTAGGGTACAGTCCCTACTAGAACTCTGGTAATTTTCAGATGATTAGAATCGTTAAATTTGAAAGAAATAAATTTTTATTTTCGTTTTTACCAAATTTTGATTGTCTGATGGCGTACGGGTGGACCTGCTACTACTAAAAAATTGAAATAAAATTCTCTATTCTTCAGGATTGCGTAGGGTACAGTCCCTACTAGAACTCTGGTAATTTTCAGATGATTAGATTAAATAGATTTGGATGAAATAAATTTTTATTTTCGTTTTTGCCAAATTTTGATTATCTGATGGCGTACTGGTGGACCTGCTACTACTAAAAAATTGAAATAAAATTCTCTATTCTTCAGGATTGCGTAGGGTACAGTCCCTACTAGAACTCTGGTAATTTTCAGATGATTAGATTAAATAGATTTGGATGAAATAAATTTTTATTTTCGTTTTTGCCAAATTTTGATTATCTGATGGCGTACTGGTGGACCTGCTACTACTTAAAAATTGAAATAAAATTCTCTATTCTTCAGGATTGTGTAGGGTTCAGTCCCTACTAGATCTCTGGTAATTTTCAGATGATAAAAATTGATAAATTTTGGAAGAAATTAATTTTTATTTTCGTTTTTACCAAATTTTGATTGTCTGATGGCGTACAGGTGGACCTGCTACTACTAAAAAATTGAAATAAAATTCTCTATTCTTCAGGATTGCGTAGGGTACAGTCCCTACTAGAACTCTGGTAATTTTCAGATGATTAGATTAAATAGATTTGGATGAAATAAATTTTTATTTTCGTTTTTGCCAAATTTTGATTGTCTAATGGCGTTTGGGTGATGGTGCTACTACTAAAAAATTAAAATAAAATTCTCTATTTTTAGGATTGCGTAGAGTACAGTCCCTACTAGAACTCTGGTAATTTTCAGATGATTAGATTAAATAGATTTTAATGAAATAAATTTTTATCTTCGTTTATACCAAATTTTGATTGTCTGATGGCGTTCGGGTGATGGTGCTACTACTAAAAAATTGAAATAAAATTCTCTATTTTGTAGGATTGCGTAGGGTACAGTCCCTACTAGAACTCTGGTAATTTTCAGATGAATAGAATTGTTAAATTTGGAAAAAATTAATTTTTATTTTCGTTTTTACCAAATTTTGATTGTCTGATGGCGTACGGGTGGACCTGCTACTACTAAAAAATTGAAATAAAATTCTCTATTCTTCAGGATTGCGTAGGGTACAGTCCCTACTAGAACTCTGGTAATTTTCAGATGATTAGATTAAATAGATTTGGATGAAATAAATTTTTATTTTCGTTTTTGCCAAATTTTGATTATCTGATGGCGTACTGGTGGACCTGCTACTACTAAAAAATTGAAATAAAATTCTCTATTCTTCAGGATTGCGTAGGGTACAGTCCCTACTAGATCTCTGGTAATTTTCAGATGATAAAAATTGATAAATTTTGGAAGAAATTAATTTTTATTTTCGTTTTTACCAAATTTTGATTGTCTGATGGCGTACAGGTAAACCTGCTACTACTTAAAAATTGAAATAAAATTCTCTATTCTTCAGGATTGTGTAGGGTTCAGTCCCTACTAGATCTCTGGTAATTTTCAGATGATAAAAATTGATAAATTTTGGAAGAAATTAATTTTTATTTTTGTTTTTACCAAATTTTGATTGTCTGATGGCGTTCGGGTGAGGGTGCTACTACTAAAAAATTGAAATAAAATTCTCTATTCTTAAGGATTACGAAGAGCTCAGTGCCTACTAGAACTCAGGTAATTTTTGGATTATTAGATTCGTTAAATTTAGAAGAATTAAATTTTTATCTTCGTTTTTACCAAATTTTGATTGTCTGATGGCGTACGGGTGGACCTGCTACTACTAAAAAATTGAAATAAAATTCTCTATTCTTCAGGATTGCGTAGGGTACAGTCCCTACTAGAACTCTGGTAATTTTCAGATGATTAGAATCGTTAAATTTGAAAGAAATAAATTTTTATTTTCGTTTTTACCAAATTTTGATTGTCTGATGGCGTACGGGTGGACCTGCTACTACTAAAAAATTGAAATAAAATTCTCTATTCTTCAGGATTGCGTAGGGTACAGTCCCTACTAGAACTCTGGTAATTTTCAGATGATTAGATTAAATAGATTTGGATGAAATAAATTTTTATTTTCGTTTTTGCCAAATTTTGATTATCTGATGGCGTACTGGTGGACCTGCTACTACTAAAAAATTGAAATAAAATTCTCTATTCTTCAGGATTGCGTAGGGTACAGTCCCTACTAGAACTCTGGTAATTTTCAGATAATTAGATTAAATAGATTTGGATGAAATAAATTTTTATTTTCGTTTTTGCCAAATTTTGATTATCTGATGGCGTACTGGTGGACCTGCTACTACTTAAAAATTGAAATAAAATTCTCTATTCTTCAGGATTGTGTAGGGTTCAGTCCCTACTAGATCTCTGGTAATTTTCAGATGATAAAAATTGATAAATTTTGGAAGAAATTAATTTTTATTTTCGTTTTTACCAAATTTTGATTGTCTGATGGCGTACAGGTGGACCTGCTACTACTAAAAAATTGAAATAAAATTCTCTATTCTTCAGGATTGCGTAGGGTACAGTCCCTACTAGAACTCTGGTAATTTTCAGATGATTAGATTAAATAGATTTGGATGAAATAAATTTTTATTTTCGTTTTTGCCAAATTTTGATTGTCTAATGGCGTTTGGGTGATGGTGCTACTACTAAAAAATTAAAATAAAATTCTCTATTTTTAGGATTGCGTAGAGTACAGTCCCTACTAGAACTCTGGTAATTTTCAGATGATTAGATTCGTTAAATTTAGAAGAATTAAATTTTTATCTTCGTTTTTACCAAATTTTGATTGTCTGATGGCGTACGGGTGGACCTGCTACTACTAAAAAATTGAAATAAAATTCTCTATTCTTCAGGATTGCGTAGGGTACAGTCCCTACTAGAACTCTGGTAATTTTCAGATGATTAGATTAAATAGATTTGGATGAAATAAATTTTTATCTTCGTTTATACCAAATTTTGATTGTCTGATGGCGTACGGGTGGACCTGCTACTACTAAAAAATTGAAATAAAATTCTCTATTCTTCAGGATTGCGTAGGGTACAGTCCCTACTAGAACTCTGGTAATTTTCAGATGATTAGATTAAATAGATTTTAATGAAATAAATTTTTATCTTCGTTTATACCAAATTTTGATTGTCTGATGGCGTACGGGTGGACCTGCTACTACTAAAAAATTGAAATAAAATTCTCTATTCTTCAGGATTGCGTAGGGTACAGTCCCTACTAGAACTCTGGTAATTTTCAGATGATTAGATTAAATAGATTTTAATGAAATAAATTTTTATCTTCGTTTATACCAAATTTTGATTGTCTGATGGCGTTCGGGTGATGGTGCTACTACTAAAAAATTGAAATAAAATTCTCTATTTTGTAGGATTGCGTAGGGTACAGTCCCTACTAGAACTCTGGTAATTTTCAGATGAATAGAATTGTTAAATTTGGAAAAAATTAATTTTTATTTTCGTTTTTACCAAATTTTGATTGTCTGATGGCGTACGGGTGGACCTGCTACTACTAAAAAATTGAAATAAAATTCTCTATTCTTCAGGATTGCGTAGGGTACAGTCCCTACTAGAACTCTGGTAATTTTCAGATGATTAGATTAAATAGATTTGGATGAAATAAATTTTTATTTTCGTTTTTGCCAAATTTTGATTATCTGATGGCGTACGGGTGGACCTGCTACTACTAAAAAATTGAAATAAAATTCTCTATTCTTCAGGATTGCGTAGGGTACAGTCCCTACTAGAACTCTGGTAATTTTCAGATGATTAGATTAAATAGATTTGGATGAAATAAATTTGTATTTTCGTTTTTGCCAAATTTTGATTATCTGATGGCGTACTGGTGGACCTGCTACTACTAAAAAATTGAAATAAAATTCTCTATTCTTCAGGATTGCGTAGGGTACAGTCCCTACTAGAACTCTGGTAATTTTCAGATGATAAAAATTGATAAATTTGGAAGAAATTAATTTTTATTTTCGTTTTTGCCAAATTTTGATTGTCTGATGGCGTACTGGTGGACCTGCTACTACTAAAACAAGTTGTTCATTTCTTGACCATTTAGCTTCCTCAACATATAAAATATAAATTCATGACGTAATTCACTTACAAAATTCTAGCAAACTCCATCCAAACATATGTATAAAATTAAATTTATCCCATAAAATCGGGAACATACACACACATTCATACAAACATTTATTAATTTTGTTTAAAAATAAAAAATTTATAGTAATTTATTTTTATAACAATGTTTTTTTATGTTTAAAACTTTATTCTAATTTTAATCAAACATTATCATAAATAAATGATTTATTTATTGATTTATTTATTTTATTTCATTCTTCTTAAGGAAATTTCTTTTTGATGCAGCAAGATATATTCATAAATTAAATGTAATTATATTGCGGTTTGCAAACTTTTGCAATTCGAAATGATTCGAATTTTCTGTTGTTGAGTCGATTAATGTTCGGTTCGACTCGATTAAATGCACACCTCTTTTTCATATGCAAATTGCTTTTTTTTATGATAGAATAATCATTTAAAAATATTAATATTAGGGGAGAGTCTCCAGTTGTGAGACACCTCCAGTTGTGAGACAGTCAATTTTTTTTAACATGCAATATTAAAAAGCCGATTGGTTTATATAAAAACATTTCTTTTTATATGAGCCAACTTTTTCGAGTACGCCGAAGCGGATATATAAACTGTTTTTGTTAAATACCAACACTGTGTGTGATAATCGACTAAAAAGCGTTTTTTCAATAAATGCAAATTACTTTTTTTCCAAGTCAATTAATTGGAAAAGGTAAATGTAATGCATTTTCTTTTAGTGTTTTCCTTATATTTTGTGATGCAATATTGCATTGTTCCAATCTACGGTTGAAAATAATTTAATTTTCCTTTTTCAAAATAGCGCCAATTTCTGGGTGTGAGACACAGCATATCACCAGTTGTGAGACGGTGTCAACACCCATCTGGGCAGCATAAAAAATACAAATTTGCAGGCATACTATTTAAATGTTGTTTTGATTTCTTTTTCTAGTATTTTTGGGCATGTCAAGTGGAAAAAAGTCAATTGATTCAGAAGAAATCAATTTTAATGCTCTTGTTGAAGCTATTAAATTGTGTTTATTTGATAGTCATATTTTGGCGAATAAATATTATTATTTAGTATATAATAATATATATTATTAATATATTTAATTATTTTTACTAAACATAACGTTTTATGTCAAACTTATTAAATTTTAGCAATTTTTAATGAGTGTCTCACAACTGGAGACATTTTTTTTTTTTGAAAAAAGCGATGTGCTCGGAAAATGTATCGTAAAATTTTTTGAGTTCATCGAAACACTATACTTTCTTTTAATAAAAGTTGCGTATTTCTGTTACCTTTCGAACGGTGTATTTTATTTACAATTTCGTTTGCCCGTTTACAATTTACGGGTCAAAAATAAAACCCGTCTCACAACTGGAGACTCTCCCCTAAATAAATTATGAAAAAATACAAAATTTGAATTTTTTGTGAAAAAGAAAAATTTCTATTAATTTTATAAATTTTGATAAAAAATATACTTTGTATACATCAATCGATTCGTTTTCTTGTCAGGAATGTAATTTTGAGAATAATTAATTAAAATATTAACAGATAAAAAAATTATTTACAAAAATACAAAAAAAAATTTTTTTTGAATTTTAAAAAAATTGTATAAAATTTTTTTTTTTAGATATTTTTGAAAATCCTTGTGTCAGATTTTAGGTATTAATGACTGCAATAAACCTGCAAAATTTCAAGACAATCCATCAAAATTTGTTTGAGATAATTTGTACACAATTTTTGTGACATACACACACACACACATACACACACATACACATACACACACATATACATCTGGACATTTGCTCAGAATTGAATATACATATGTTATAGATGAAAATGAGTCCATATAACCTTCTTTTGAAAAATTGAAAATCGTCACGAATGCAAAGCTTCCTTATGAGGAAGCAAAAATAAATAAATAAAACAATTTCCATTTTATAAAACAATTTTTGGTTGTTTTCAAATAATTTAAATATTTCTCGATCATTAACTTTTGATCATTATTTAACTATTGGATATTTATCGATTTGGAAATTTCAAGAATTTATTTTTAGCAATTGTGCAAGGTATGTAAAATTTGACAAATTTATTTTCTAAATTGAAAAAACAATATTGAAAAATTGTCCGTTAATTAACACCTAATCTCAAAATTTGAATTAGTTAAAATCCTTATACTTATTTGTATTAGTGACTAACTTTTTTGCATTTGAATTAGTCAATTTTACTAATATAAATTAATAGAAACTACTGTTTATTAGTAAAATTTACTAATTTAAAAACGTATTATTTATTACATAATCATGCATGTTATTAAAATTATTTTTTAAATCAATTATTTGAGAAATAATTTTTGAAAAAGTTTTTTGTGAATTTTCAATATCAACTTGTTTACGATTCAATTTTACGAAATTTCGATTAAAAAATAAACACTTTAAATAATTTTATAATAAAATTCATTCTGTCATATGAGTTTTATTAATTATGAAAAATAATTGAATTCCTAAAAAGAATTTTATTATTTATGAAAATAATTCAATCACTGTAAAAAATTTGATTATTTTTGAAAATAATTAAATTATTGCAAAGAAATTTATAGAAAATTTGTAAATAATAGAATTCATTTGAAATTGACGGAAAATTTTTTAAAATAATTGAAATTTTGTCAAGAATTTTATTAAAATTTTTTTAAATAATTGAATTTCGGAGAAAAATTTTGTTACTTTCAAAAATAATTGAAATTTTGACGAGAATATTTAAAAAGTTTTGAACATAATTGAATTTCTAGAAAGAATTTTGAAAAATTTGGAAAACTTTTAAAAATAATTCAATTTATGCTATCATTTATAATTTTTCCAAAATTCAATTTTTTTTAGTGTTTTTAATTAAAGTTCTTAACTATAAATTAGAAGATTTAACTTGAATTTCAGAAAGAATTTGAATTATTAGATTTTTCAAAAACCTAAGTTATTTTTTCATTAGTAGGAGGTTTAAAAATGCAATTTTGTGCAAAGTTAGCAAAGCAGTAAAAAATTTATTTATATTTACCTATATTTATTATTATTATTATTATTATTATTATTATTATTATTATTATTATTATTTATATTTATTATATATTTTTTTATTTATTTATATTTATTTTTTTATTTTATTCTTTATTTTTTATTTACATATTTATTTATTTATTTATTTTTATTTTTTTTTTTAGTTATTGAATAATTCGTAAAGAAAAAGTAAAGTTACACTTTAAAAAACTTTAATTAATTCATTTTTTGAAGTCACAAATATGAAATTTTATCCAAATTTAGCAAAGCAGTAATAAATTTTGTAAATTTCGAATTTTAAGGAAATTCATTTTTCTTACCTAAACGAAAAAATAGGCATAATTTTTATTTTATAATCATAATTTTTGCACAAAAATTTTTGTTTTTTTTAATATTTGAAATACTTTTTTTGATTATACATGTGTACCCTTTTATTTTTTTCAACATTTCTCATATATGTAGGTATATGTATTTAACCTTTTTTTTCTTACACTATTAAAAAAATGGAGTTAAATTTTAACTCCCCAGGGGACTCTATAAAAGTTGCACCCATTTGGGAGTTAAGGCGAAGGGAGTTGGATGAAAAGAATTAAAATTTACACAGTAAAAATAAGAATCAACTCCAAAAGGGAGTTAATTTAAGAATTAACTCCCTTTTGGAGTTGATTTTTAACTCGAAAAATTTCACTCCCAACTCCAGTGACCGTTAACTTCCTAAATTTTTTACAGTGTATAATAATTTTTATTTTTATTCTCAAAATATAATTTAATAAGTAAATGAAAAATGTTTTTAAATATGTTTATGCACCATACAAAAAGATGCCACACGCACGCGTTATTTTAACTAGTATACTAATAATAAATAGCAATTTCTACTAATTTATTAGTAAAATTTACTAATTCAAAAGCAAAAAGTCAGTCACTAATTCAAATTTAGAGAGCATTATCCCTGATTAAATAAATTACACATCAAACTAATTAGTTTGTTAATTAAGACCCAACAGGTATGTTTTCAAAAATATTCATACCGTTTAAGTTGGAAATATTTATTCGAGATGACTTTCAGTCTTGAAGGGAAAATTCCTTTGCATGTTCTGCCCACCACTTGATGTTTGTATGCTCATTAATGACTTCATCATGGAGTACACATTATCTTCCACATACAATGTTACAATAAGAATAATCTACGAGAATTATTCAAAAAGAAAATCACTCCTCTTTTTCTTTACTCTTGTTGATTTGCGCTATGAATGAAATAAATAATAACCAGATATTATTTATTCACGTTTAGAGTTTATAATGAGGGAATACGTTGATTTATTGCACACTGAGGGATTTAAAAAAATTATTGTCGATATAGTGAAGAGAAAGAGAGAGAGAATATGTAAGAAAGTTTATTGTTGTATGTGAGCCCTGCCAATTTGAGCATCGAATCTTTTGCTTGGGAAACAAAAAAAAAGAAGTTTAATTTGAGGTTTTAAAACTCGAAGACGTTCTTGTTCCCACGCCTTTATGTATGGACCATACGACCTCGGCACATACGAACTGTGAAAGATCTACGTTTGAAACGTGAATTTTTTTTATTTCAAATTCGACAATTTGTTTCTATTTCTTTGTTTGATTAAAATCTTTCCTTGATAATTGATTTCTATCTTACATTTTGATGTTTTTAAAGAGTATTCAAACTTCGTACATATATATTATAAATATTTATAAAGTCTAAAACTCTAAACATATGCTAAATTCAAAATCATAATTATTTTAGCTATAAAATAAGTTAGAAGTTAAAGAGATGGTTAAAATTTACATGACGAGAAGGAGAATTTACATTTACTTAAAAAGGAAAATAGATTTTAAAAGAACTGTTTTTGTCGATGAAAAAATTTCTAATTTCCTGTAGTATACTATATACAACTTATAGAAAATGCGACGTGCAAGAGTTACAACCACTTTTACTGATGCTTTTAAACCTTCTCAGTGTCAAAGTTACTTTCAACGGAGGCAGTGACTTGATGACGTTTATGACAAAAAGTCTTTGATTTATCGTCTTTTCATGACCTAGGCTTAATGCAAGGATTTCTGTAAAACAAAAGATGTTTTTTTTATTCCTCTCATATGGCAATTTGCGGTCAAGGCGGTTTTGATAAAAAACAAATTTCGCCTCAACGTTGTTTAATTTTACATTTTAATTTCTATTCTACTGAAAGGAAACTATTTATCTACATAAAGAATCATATGTGAACAATGCAATTAGCAATTAGCAATAATTGAATCCAATAAATAATTTGTTAACTGTGAATAGTTATGGTCAATCGATTTCTTCTATAAAATAAGGGAACCTAGAACCGGAAACTGAAAATTTCACATCCGGTTCCTCTGAATAGCATTTATGTGCAAAAAGACAAGAAAGAGTATAAATCTGTAGCCGCGAGATGGTTTCGCATCGCACCCGCAACCATATAATTACGCGTGCACGCTTCAATGTATCGGTACTGGGTTTTGTGGAATATGCGTGTATAGATGTAATACAGGCTTGTACAGTCAAATTCATGCTAAGCATAAACCAGTGTGTGTTGGAGATTGTGTGCTGCACTCGCATGGATGATTTACACCGTTGCTGATTCTCGTGCATTCCTTACGCTTTTACGCTTGTGCATCGAAAAAAGGCATAGCTTCATCATCACCCCCCGAGGTCCTTTAGGTTAACACAGTATCGACATTCAACTCATTTTAGATCCCTGAGCATGCGTTGTAACCCTTTTTGCCTATCTTTAAAACCACCTCTTTAGGTCACAAGGGTCAGGGGTGAATTCTTCCCAAGAAGAAGAAAAGGAAGAAGAAATAAAAGTGCAAGGAAAAGAAGGGAAAAAAAGGAGTAGAAGAAAGAGAGGAAGAAGATGAGAGAATGAAGGAAAAATAGAAGAGAAAGAATAAGAAAGGGAAGAAAAAAGTAAAATATAAGGAAGAAGAATAATATTATAGATTGCATGAATGAACATTTTCTCAGCTCCTTTTTTTAATACAAATAATCCGCGAAGTAACCTGAAAGTTTCCACTTTCACCTAAATTAATTTTTTTTTTACAAATTTCTCAAATTTGCATAAAACTTGTTATACTTAAGGGTTTTCGGGGTCGCGGATTACAAATCTGAAATCAGATTTTCAAAATTCAAAATGTCGGATTCAATATGGAGGAGACTTTTTTTTAATTTCTCAAATTTGCCTAAAACTAGTTTAAAAGAAACCTTTCGTAACGTGTTTTTTAATTTTTAATTAATTGCAGATTATTTTAATCCCTTTTAGTGTTAAAAAAATTCTACAATTTTTTTTTGTCGAAGGTAAAATAATAATTGAGAATATTTTTACTGGAAAAACTGCATCTGTAAAGTTACAATAAGACATCTTTTGCAGTTAAATGTCTGGGTAAAGACAGATGGCATTAATCGTTGTATAGCTTTGAGACGGAAAAGAGAGGAAAGTAAAAAATAAAAAGAAAACTAAAAAGAAAAATAAGTAAAGTAAAGAAAAAAGTCTAGAGAAACGTTAAGAGAAACTGCATCTATAAGTTGTAGATTCATTAGATTAGTTACAAGTAGCATCTTGATTCCCACGATCTTAGATTAACACTGCACTGAATTAAATTGCTTTCGAATGTAGAAAAATAGAAACTGACTCCTTGTGATAAATACAATTTATTAACAATCATTATTAATGTTAATTAATAATATTAATAATATTAATTTAAATAATAATAATTAACATAAAACACAGGCTTCACAGTCTGTCCCCTATTTCCCTAAAAGTCCCCTTTTTTTAATTTTGGGCCCTAAACGTACCCTATTTTGACCCCTATTTTTTTCTTCGCAGGAAATCAATTATTTTCAATAATTTTTAAGTAATTCTGCAAAAGAATTCAATTATCTTGATAACCAACAAAATTCTCCCCATAAAATCAATTATTTTAAGGATTTTTAATGAAATTCTTTTCCAAAATTCAATTATTTTGATAAATATCAAAATTCTTCTCAAGAATTCAATTATTTAAACAAAATTTAATACAATACTTTGCACGAATTCAATTATTTTTATAAATAACAAAATTTTTCGCCAAAAATTCAATTATTTTCAAAAATTGAAATAAAATTCTTTGCAACATTTCAATTATATTTTTAAAAGTTTTTCGCAATTCAATGTTTTTAAATATTTACTATTTTCATAAAATTTATCAACAAATTTAATTTTAGAAAAAACTTGTTGATACAATTCTACGAAAAGATTCAATTATTTTGATAAATAATAAAATTTCATTAACGAATTCAATTATTCTCATCGCAGAATTTCAAATATTTTTAATACAATTTTAAAAAAATTCCTTGAGAAATGCAATTATTATTAAAAATTTTATTAAAACTTGAGGAAAGAATTGAATTTTAAGAAACATTCAATTATTCAATAAAACAATAAAATTCGTTGCAATAAAATTCAAATATTTTCATAAATAACATTTAATTCATCGCAGAAAATCAATTATTTTCAAAAAATTTTAAGTAATTTTGCAAAAGAATTCAATTAGCCTGATAAACAACAAAACCGCATAAATTCTTCCCATCAAATCAATTATTCTAAGGAATTTTAATAAAATTCTTTTCCGAAATTCAATTATTTTGATAAATATCAATATTCATCACAAGAATTCAATTCTTTTAAAAAGTAATAAAATACTTTGCAGAAATTAAATTATTTTCAAAATTTTTTTTAAATTCTCGTCAAGAATTAAATTATCTTTATAAATAGATAGGGAAATTCTTCTCAATAATTAAATTATTTGTCAAAAATTTTTTTAAAATTCTTCTCAAGAAGTCAATTATTTCCAAAAATTTTAATAAAATTCTTCTCATCAATTCAATTGTCTTTAAAAATTATTATTTAAATTCTTCTCAGGAATTCAATTATTTTAAAAAAATTTAATAAAATTCTTGAAAAAGTTTTCAATTATTTTCAAAAATTGTTATAAAATTCTTTAATATAATAAATTTCATTAAAATTTTAATTAAATTCCTTAAAAGAAATTAAATATTTTCAAAAGTTGTTAATACAATTTTTCGTAAAAATTAAATTTTAAGAAACATTCAATATTATTTATTTTTGTATTAAAATAATTGATTTCTCGTAGAATTAAATTATTGGTTTTCGTACTTTTAACTAACAATTCTGTAGAATTAATTTTTTTGAAAAAGTTTAATTGAATAATAATTGATGTTATTGATTTAAAGTAGAATTTTAGTTAAAAATTCTAGAAAATGTTAATTGAATTGAAATGATACAAATAATTTTGAAGAAATTAGAGTAAAAAATTTTTATAATAATAAACTAATGATTTTGTCAGTCGGTCATCTTTATGTTTTATAATAATATTCTTATGAGTTGTTCAATTTGAAATTTTCGAACATCTTAATTCCAATGAAAAAAAATTTATGATTAAATATTTATTTTAAATAAAACTATTGATGTTTTCGAATAATTTTACTTTTGAAGAAATTTGTAAATAAATATAATAGAACATTTTTTTGAGTATATAATAATTTTTAGAGTGAATCAGAATATTCTTTAGGGTCAGGGAAAAAGTCAAAGTTGTGTTTGGAAATCAAGGAAAAGTCAGGGAAAAATAAAGTTTAATTTTTGTGGCAACCCTGTACAAATAAATTATATTGCTTCCTCATAGAAGAAGGATTGTATTAGCAAAATTTTTGATTGTGATTTTTTGACATATTTATAAACTTTTCTTCATTATACCTAATCTTTTAGTACTTTATGCACGAATGGGCATTGACCCTATAAATGTTATAAATAAATAAAAAAAATTTTTGATGTAATTTAATCGCAGAAGTCCAAAAAACGGATTATAAAAATTTTATGGTCCCCTAAAAGTCCCCTTTTTTAATTTTCAGTCCCATATTTCCCCTAAAATACTTTTTAGGGGCACTGTGAAGCCTGTAAACATAAAATACAAAAAATGTAATATAAAAATATAATATAATACATAGAATATAAGAAATGTATTATAAAAAATAAAATATTAAAAAATAAATTAAAAAAATGATCTTAGTTACTAACTATAATTACTATTGAAGCTTATTGAAAATTTTTTCTTTGTAAACGAGCAATTTGCTGTGTCCAAGTTTTGACGTGCAACAAAGTGGAGAAGTAATTTTCAGATTTCCACTTTTGCTTCTCTTATATGTATGTATACTTTGTGAAGTGCACTTGCTACAATATGTATGTTTCAACCATCAAATTATAATTGACGATCTTGTTGCGTATATTAATTATAAAGCATTCATGTTATTGGTGAGAAAAAAATTTCTATGAAACATGCAAACATGTCTGTAAATTGACATCACTGGAAGTACATGTATGTACTTATACGTAAACTGTAATTATCCTAACTCTTGATTATGGATGCTGTATAAAACGTTAATTACGAAATCAATTAAAATGGCATTGACAGCAACTAAAATTAAACGTTTCTGTATATGTGGGATAATTAAAAATTTACCTAAAGAAATATATATTCAAAATTAAAAGAGGGTTCAGGGAAGTCAGGGAAAAATCAAGGAAATTAGAATTAGTCAGGGAAATCAGGGAAAAGTCATGGATTTTTATTAAAAGTACTGGAAAAAATTAAATGTTTCGAATTTATAAGAAAATTCTGAATTTATTGGTGTCTTTTTTGTTTGCCTCATAAACTATGATATTGCAAAGAATTCTAATACAAAACCAAGTACAAAACCTTCAATTTTTTTATATTTCTGACAATAATTTCTTTTTAAATAACTTAATTCTTGAAGAGCTATCATAAAATTATTACTTATAAATTATTTAATAAATAATTTTACTTAAGAATTTCAAAATTAATTGAATTTCAAAAGAGTTGGGTTTACAAAATCTTCATAAATAGATAAACTTCGCTTAAATTTAATTATTTTCAAAAAATTTAATAAAATTCTTGGCAAAATTTTAATTATATTATCAAAAATATTCCTCATTTCAAATATTTTAAATATTTATTTTAATAAAATTTTCCAAAAGAATTCAATTATTTAAGCCAAATTTTAATAAATATTTCACAGGAATTCAATTACTTACCAATTTGTTTATAAATTTCTTCGTACCAATTCAATTAATTCGAAAAATTTAAATAAAATTCTTTTAAAAATTCTATTCTTTAAAAAAATTTAGACAAAATTCTTTACAAGATTTATATAAAATTGCAATTTTAATAAAATTATCCTATACAATTCAATTATTTTCAGTAAGATTTAAAAAATGTTGTTAAAATGCTTTCTGAATTTGAAAAATTAAAAAGTAAAATTCTTCGAAGCAATTCAATTATTTAAGAAATTTAAAATTATTTTTAATACTTTAATGCAATTTCTCGATGTAATTTAATTATTTTCAAAAAGTTTTAAAAAATTCTGCAAAATTTAATTACCTATTTAAAAAAATTTGAATAAAATTCTTTACAAGAAATTACTTATAATAATACTTATAATACTTATAATAATATTTTTCTTCGGAATTCAATTCTTAAAAAAATTTCATAAACAACAATATTCAGCACAAGAATTCAATTATTTTCAAAATTAATAAAATTCTTCGTAGAAATTCAATTACTTTCAAAAAAATCTTAAAAAATTGTCGTCAACATTTCAATTATCTTATAATAAATAATTTTTCAACAAAATTCAATTACTTTCAGGAATTTTAATAAAATTCATTGGAAAATTCAATTAATTTCAAAAATTTTCCTTAATTCAATGATTTTTCAAATAGCTTGACCCCCCCTCCCCCCTAAAGTGTTACGTATTTTTTGAACGGCCTCTTTTGACAGAATTTCAATTACTTTTTAATACAAATTTTAATCGCATTCCTCGAAATATGTAATTATTCTTAAAAATGTTATTAAAATTCGTCGAAAGAATACAATTTTTGAAAAATTTGTTGATAAAATTATGTATATATATAAGATTTCAATTTTAAGAAATATTCAATTATTGAATAAATTAGGTATCTGTTTTTAGTTAAATAATTGAATTCTCGTATAGAATTTTCTAATAAAAATTGATTTAAAAATTAATTTCAGTAAAAGTTTTATAGATAATAATTGAATTTTGGAAAAGTTACTAATAATTGCAATTTTTAGAAATAGGGTAAGTGCGGGTATAGTCGGACAGTACTAGTAGTCGGACACTTTCATGTTTTTTGGCAAATAAATAATAATGCATTGTGATACTTACTTAAAAAAATATACTGGACGAATGTGTAAAGTTTATATTTTATGAAATTAGTGTTATTTTACAAAATAATTAAACAATAAATATTTTATTTAATATTTTAAAAATCGTGGTGTCCGACTATAGATACAACCATTTTCGAGTAGCGCGATGAGTGGCACAAAGTTTTGTTGATAATTAATCATAAATATTAAAACGTATAGGGTCTAAATATTATATTAATAACTTCTAATATGCTTTAATTCCATTTTCCAGCAGATAGCAATTAAAAAATTATCTTTTTCACTTTATAAATTCAACATATCTAAAAGATGTCCGACTATAGAAACAAGGGGAAAAAGTGTCCGACTACTAAAGCATTTGTAATTTTTCATTAAAATGTTTATATTTTATTAAATACTCAAGTATTTGTAACAAATTTATATGATTTTTAATCCTAAAGAACTCCTTTAATTGATAATGTGCTTATAAACACAGTAGATATTTGTTATTTCAAGAAAAAAAGCATAATATAAGATCGTATCCTTAAGTGTCCGACTACTAGTGCATTTACCCTAATTGAATTCTATAAAAGTTTCAAATTAAAATCTTTAAAAATTTGAATTTTCCATACATTTAAAATGAAAAATTCTATGGAACTAATTTTTTTCAAAAAGCTTAATCAAAAGTATTAAAAATTATTTTAAGTAAGTATTTATTTTCAAATGTATATTTAATATTGAAGAATTTCCGATAAATTTGAAATTTTACTTTTGAAGAAATTTATATAAATAAATGTAATGGAACATTTTTTTGAGTATCTCTAATAATTTTTAGAGTGAATCAGAATATTCTTTAGGGTTATGGAAAAAGTGATAATTTTTTCTGTAAATCTGGGAAATAAGTCAGGGAAAAACAAAATAAAATTAAGAAATTAATTAATTAGTTAATAACCCATGATAAATATAATTTTAAAAACCTGGAAAACCTTAAAAATGTGATTCAAAAATGAGTCTTAAGACTTAAAAAAGTGTTTTCAGAATGAGTCCTATATATTAAAACTGTGTCTTCCAAATGAGTCTTCAAATTTTTCAGTCGTTTAAAATAAAATTTGAAGACTTCTTTTCTTTCATTGCAAACTTTTTTTCTTCTTCAGGATAAAAGAAAAGATACAAACAAACGTATTTATCTCAAACCAACACTGCTAGTATTTAGTGTTCACAAAACCCAAGCGTAAAATAACAGAGGCGAATAAAGCGCATAAAGTTAAAAAGGCAATAATTTTTTCTTCCCTAAAGATAATGACAATTGGTATAAATACAATGTATGAAATTTTGGCTTAAAAATATTTGAAAAAAAAAATTGTTTTAAATATTTGAACGAGTAAAAATATACGTACTCTTATACAAAATTGGAAGGAAAAAAAATGCTGTATATTCATGCGGATGTAAAAAAGAGTATGTATATGCAAGCGTAGTGTTATATATTGCCCTTAGGCTGAAAGTATCTTTTTTTTCTCATGAATATGAGGAACGAGGAGTCTCTCTCTCTCTCTCTCTCTCTCTCTCTCTCTCTCTCTCTCTCTCTCTCTCTCTCTCTCTCTCTCTCTCTCTCTTAATCTTCCTTTTTTTATCCCTCTTTCTCTCTTTTTACCATGACGACAAAGAAATAACATTGTCGACTTCTCAATTGCTTTGAAAACCGTGACAGTAATGATGACACTGATGATGATAGATCAATGTCACGTCAAAAGTCATATTGCCATTTTAAAAATACCCGCAGTATATATGCTCATAAATAAAGAAAACAAAAATTATCCCTCCGTATAATGAATTCGAAAATAATTTACAATACCCAATGGGAAGTAAACGATTGGTTCAATAATGGGCCATGCTTGGCGAACTCCGTTCCATTATTGGAACATTAATGGCAACCATCATTGGACCACCAATGGTTTAAACTTGGGATGATCACGCTACTGCCAATGATCGGTAGCCAAGCATCGGGCCAATATTAGTTGCCAAGGAATTGCCAAGGAAACAAAATCGATTTTCAAAAGCTTGATTTTTTATTGGCAGCCAACAAAAAACCAAGGTTTTGAAAATTGATTTTTTTTAATTATTAATTAAAATTTATTTTTAAAAAATATATTTTTCAAAAAATTATTTTAAAAAAATATATTTTTTAAAAATATATATTTTTTTAAATTAATAGAACATATTAATTTAATTTGTCACCTCTGGTAAAACAAAGATGAAAGACTGATAAATTCCCTCACTTTATATTTTACAGTGGAGGGATAACTGTGAATGTCTTTGCGAGAGAGGAGCAGGTACTTATATAGAGCCAGTGAAACAGGTCACAAGCGAGAAGAAATCACTAGCATGCACTCTGGCGGCGCTTGTCGGAACTGTTTTCTGGCGCGCATGCATATCCTGACATTATCGACACAGCGCTTGGCAACCAACGTTGCGCCACTTCCGACAAGCGCCGCCAGAGTGTATGCTAGTGATTCCTTCTCGCTTGTGACCTGTTTCACTGGCTCTATATAAGTACCTGCTCCTCTCTCGCAAAGACATTCACAGTCATCCCTCCACTGTAAAATATAAAGTGAGGGAATTTATCAGTCTTTCATCTTTGTTTTACCAGAGGTGACAAATTAAATTAATATGTTCTATTAATTTAAAAAATATATATTTTTTTAAAATAAATTTTTGAAAAATATATTTTTTAAAAATAAATTTTAATTAATAATTAAAAAAAATCAATTTTCAAAACCTTGGTTTTTTGTTGGCTGCCAATAAAAAATCAAGCTTTTGAAAATCGATTTTGTCTCCTTGGCAATTCCTTGGCAACTAATATTGGCCCGATGCTTGGCTACCGATCATTGGCAGTAGCGTGATCATCCCAAGTTTAAACCATTGGTGGTCCAACGATGGTTGCCAATTGTTTTGCCAAGAAAAAACCATTGGGTACCAAGCATGGCCCATTATTGAACCAATCGTTAACATTGGCAACTTCCCGTTGGGTAATTATAAAAAAC
Organism: Leptopilina heterotoma; assembly: GCF_015476425.1. Taxonomy (NCBI): domain Eukaryota; kingdom Metazoa; phylum Arthropoda; class Insecta; order Hymenoptera; family Figitidae; genus Leptopilina; species Leptopilina heterotoma. The sequence goes on from NW_025110839.1 coordinate 44,096, forward strand.
GAAATATGTAACTGGTTTTTAAAGCATTTTCAAAATTTAATTATTTCTAAAAATTTACGCTATAATGCTTTTTTTCAATTATTTTCTAAAATTTTAACTGAAATTCATTTTTAAATTATAATTTTGAAATCAATTTTTATTAGAAAATTCTACGAGAATTTTCGAAAGAAGAGGAATTTTAATTTAGGTAAAAATAAGATAAACATTACTTTAAATTGATTTGTTTCATATATCTTTCTTCTATTCGGAGCGCAACACATAAATATTTAGTCGAAAATGTGCAGAATAAATTGACTAATCTTGTAAGAACAAAGAGAAGAGGAAGATTTTATAATTATTCTGCACTATATGGTATGGCTCGAAAACAAGTTTTATTTCTGGGAAATGTGTCTCTTGTTTTCTTACTGACTCTATACAAGTCGACATATCGTTTGTTTTTCCATTGAGCGCCTTGTTCCATCTTCATCAACAAATATCAGGAAACTTGACGAACGAGTTCAGCATAAGTAGCGAGTAATTCGTTTCCTTAAATACAAAAATGGTGACATATCGAACGATAACTCGTAAATTATTCGTAACTTATTTTTTATAGGATTGGAAATTAGAATTACAAATTTAAAATATAAATTCAAAATTAGAATTCAAAATTGTGATTTTATATTCATATTTATCATGGTCGCCAATTTAAAAAAAAATAGTTTTAAAAGGTCTGATTTTCCTAGGCGGATAGTGTAAGGGTAAAGGTACACTCTCACCTCACTGCCTGCCTGCCTGCACAGGCAGGCGCCATAAGAGTGAGAGAGAAAAAACATTTAATTTGAATTTTCTTACTCTCTTACTCCTATGTGTTACCATGTCAACCTGCAGGCAGGCAGGCAGGCAGTAGGAGCTGTGCTAGCGCCTTAAGGGGCTCCAAGGTGGCACTACTTTAAACAAAAAAATTCAAAAATTACCTTTTTTCCCGACATTTTTTATTAATAAAAAGTATTAAAAATTGTTTTTGTTTAAAATTTTTTAGGTATACCAACTAAAGAACATATTTTTTAACAATATGCAAAAAGAATTAGACAGAAACATCCATCCGTTTACTCAGAATCCCTGCAACCGATTTAAAAAACAGCGTTTTGGGAAAAACGCAGTTAAAGTTTAAGTATGATTTTCTTATAAGCCTCTTCATGTTCGTCGCGAGCCTTTTTATTGTCAAAAACCATAAAAAATTGACTTATTCAATGAATTTGTCCAAAAACATGAACTCTGATATTTATAATGATATCTCGCGAACCGAATAAGATTTTTTAATATTTTTGGTCTTAAGTTAAAGATGAGACTTAAAGGATCACACCTATATGAGTCTTATATGTTTTCTGCAATTTTTAAAATTGGAATATCAAATTAGTAGAAACAATTTTAAAAAATATCATTTAGGTAAGAAAAAAAAATTTTGAAAAAATTTCAAAAAATGACGTCATAACTGTCAAAATTTCCCAGAAATGCCCAGAAATGGAAACTAGATCAGGCCATTTTTAAAAATGCAAAAATGCACTTAACCTATACCCATCTTTAAATTGCTATAACTTTTTTTCTAATTATCCGATTCGGCTGAGCCTACATTTTTCTGACTCGTTAGGAGTTTCTGAAAAAAATTTTTTTTATGGAAAATTCTGTAAACACATTTTTTAAGGAGTTTTTTTGTAAAACATGCCAAAAATTGGCGTTTTTTCAACCCTTAAATTTTCGGTTGTTTTGGAGCGTTTTTTTGACACTTCGCCATTTTTAAATTGCTATAACTTTTTTTCTAATCATCTGTTTTGACTCAGCCTACGTTTTTCTGACTCGTTAGGACTTTCTGCAAAGAACCCTCTTTGTGCGAATAAAGAAAAAATATTTTTTTCGACTTTTTTTTGTAAAACGTGACAAAAATAGGCTGAAAAATTTGTGGTTTTTGAGGGGTTTTCGCCAACTTTAAAATGCTCTAACTTTGTCCCTAATTATCCGTTTTGACTCAGACTTGGTTCGCCAGGCTCGTGAGGACTTTCTGCAATGAACCCTCTTTGTGCGAATTCTGTAAAACAAATTTTTATTCCTTTTTTTTGCAAAAAACCTTTTTAAAAATCGGTGTTTTTTCAATAGTCAAAATTTAAATTGCTCTAACTTTCTCCCTAATTATCCAATTCTGCCCATTTTTTTGGATTTACATGTGAAAATTATGTTCGGTCAGATTTTTGTCTTTTTTTTTATAAGTTTTTGGAAATTTTTTTTGTACTTATCTTTAATACACAGTTTGGTATTTCTTGTTAATAATGTACCTTTTTATGTTGCTTGACATGTTTTTTGCTGCAGAATTTTGACTTAATGTAATGGCTCTTTTTCGACCGTATTTTCATCTGTAGGTAGAAGAATAGATCAAAATGCACATAGATTTTGTCGATAAGTATTGGGCCTTTTTTTTAGCCGCAGGTCAAAAATTATTCCAAATTTAACATAGATTTTGACGTATCGTGAAGGTATTTTCAAGAATCCTTTTGACATGTAGGTTAAAAAATTGGTCAAATTTCACATAAATTTTGATGTAATTTAACGGGCTTTATTCGGCCCTCCTTTAACCTGTAGGACAAAAAATAGGTCAAATTGCACATAGATTTTGACGTAATGTAAGGCCGTTATTGGGCCTTATTTGACCTATATAGGTCAAAAAATATGTTAAAACTGACCTATAAGTGCGACTGTACTAGATATACGTAATGTAATACAATCTTTAAAAATTAATAACTTATTTAATTAATCACAGATAAATGTTTTTGGAGCAAGAAAAGCAGTTTCTTACACATCAAATTATTTGATTTTGTATTAAATCTTTCAAAACATTTTTGCTGAATTATGTACTAGATTATAAAATTTTTTTACAAGTAAACGTTTATTTTTAAATGTTACATTAGAATTATTATTTTGCAATTAGACAAATAATTAACTCTGTTATAAATTGTATGCAATGTATTTTACAAAAACTGTAATTAAACACTTGTATAAAATAATAATTGTTATAATAACTGTAATTTCAACAATTTATACAGTGTTATAAATTGAATTTTGTTAAGTAATATTTTAATTTTTATTGAAATAAAAAAAATACATATTTATAAAAGTTAGTAGGGGAGGGTAGGCTACATTGAACCGGGTATTTTCTAAAGTCCAAGAACTAATTAAATTTGACAAATTTTGATGAGGTTTTTGTATGAAAATAAAACTGAAGTACTCCTTTAGTTAATACACACGTTACAAACACAAATTATTATGATTAAATAATAAAATTTAATTTTTTTCTAGCCAGTTACACTTTTCTTATTTTGAAGGAAGTGTGTCTACATTGAACCACCTCTAATAAAACACTACAACTTACTTCGAAAATAATATTTCCACTTACACATTGTAATAAATCTTATTTTCCACTGAAAAAAATAGAAAACTGTTGTTAAATAGTTATTATTTGTTAATATAGGATATTAATATATTTCGATGTCAGGTTTTGTAGCAGAAGTGACAGTTTAATTTTATCACGTTGAGAGCCATGCTGATCAAATTTCCTAACCTCAAAATAAATATTATGGCGCAAAATTTTAAAGTTCTACTACAATGTATAATTTCTGAAACCTTAATTGCGCATGACTACTAGCATTTTTCTTATTGGTCAATAGAGCAGACAACTTTTGTAGTCAGGGCTACCACTCTTGAAACTGAAAATACGCTGTAAATTCGGGTGGTTCAATGATGCCGCACTCACTGTATTCACATGACATTCACAACAAAAATTGTTTATAATAAATTTATGTAAGACTTAAAATTCTTTATCACATCGGAATATTGAAGTTGACGCCCTAAGCGAAATAAATCACAAGTTTACTAATTTTTAAAACTTCCTATTTCAATAAAAAAAATTCATTATATTTCCACAAAATTTTTTATTTTGTACACGGAGAGAGATTTTGTATTAATATTTGTTAAAATTGGCAATAGAATTTAATATATTCTTTTTCAATTTAGGGAAATCGTGTTTTATATTAAAAATTAATATTGTGCATATTAGTAGGCAGCCCTTGATATATTTTACAAAAATTAATAAAATTGTAATACAATTTAATAAAAGAATTATAATTTTTAAAAATGACTATATTAAAATCGCAGTCCGTGAAAGTATCGAAAGAATAAGAAAAATTGAAATAGTTCTTTTAAATTTTAGAATAAAATACATATTTCAATCTTTAATATAGTCAATACTAAAAATTATGAGTGAGTCGAAAAGGACAGGAAATAAAAAGACGTAGGAAGGAGGAGGATAGAATTATCGTTTCGAAAGTATTTCGCACACACACCAATGAGCTAACGCAAGCATCATACTATACATCATACTATACAAACACAAACTATATACAATTTCAGAGATCTATGTTAAAACCTATAAACGCATACATATAAACTTAACTTAAATACAAATAAACGCAATAACGCACGCACGCACGCTGTACATTGGGAGATACAGTTCTCAACTTCCTTATATACTAAACTCGAGAAATTTTCTGAACTTGTGAGAAAGTGATATTTTCTCCATATTTTGTTTAAAAAAGTTCTTAATTTATTTTACATTATAAATACATACTTTTGTATGCTGGGTCAAAATTTTATTCAGAAATGTTTATCATAATACTGTTTTTAAAATTGTTTGTTTCTGGAAAATGATTTCTATTGAAATTATATCCAATTTTTCGTTATATAAAAAACCCATCATTTAATTTATTGGCATAAGAAAATGCAGCATATCTTAAATCATTTTTTTTAAATACCTTCCAATGTCCTAATTCATTTTCGTACACGGAAAAAAATTAATATCTAAACTTGAAATAATATTAATTTGAAATCCAATGGAATGTAAGTATGTCTAAAATAGACATTATAGTCACAATTAAATTCACATCTCTGATTTAGAGATTTGTTAATTTCACAACTTATCTGATGTGAATTACATTGCGTTTGAAGTTCATCATTGTCAAAGAATATTTAAACCATTTTAATTATTTAAGTATTAATTTTATATTTTAAATGCAGTTTCATTCCCAGTTTTCACTTTCCATATTTTACAAATGTTTTTCGCGTTATCACGTGTGGGACATATTTTTATTTATTAGTATTTTCAGGTTAAACTTTCGTTTGACACTTGAAAACCTAACCTATATTGAAAGTTGTACCAAACCATGTTTTTTTATTAAGAAATAGAAAAAGAATGTTTATATTGTGTGATGTTGAGATAATTTGATTCAAATAAAGAAATGAAATAATAAAAAATTCATATTATCTTCAAAAAATGTCCAATTTTTTATGATTGTCAATGGATTTTTTTATAAGTTCATACTAAAAGAAAAATATACATTCTTTGAATAATTCTCACTCTAAATTGTGATAAATCATAAAATTTGAGATTTCTAATATCATTTTCAGGCATAAAAATACGGATTCTTCACACTGATAATATATGCGGATTAGATATAACTCTAAATTTCAGTTTTACAGATCTGTTCAAATCACACATCCGATTCCAGTGATAGTTTATGCCTAAATCTCATATTAAATCTCTAATTTAGAGATTAATTTTTTTCCATGTAAATTTTGAATGCTCTCAAATGCTCATTTAAAAGACAATGGACTATGCCTTTTACTACAATTAGGAAATCTTCATTGTCGATTAAAATTATTGAATGAACAAAATAAAATTGTTCACCCAATTCCGACACATTTTGACACATCAAATTAAAATATTTTGGGGTAAACACAACGTGCATATGTTGCCACGAGGTTTGACTCGGATAATTTCGGAACTGCTCGACTGAAATATTCGGCTAATCTCGGACAGCTTCGTAACCGCTCTACGTCAGCCTGACGTCAGCCCATAGCCTGCTATGGCCTGCTACTAGGCTGGTCATAATTTTTATTATAGTCGATAATACTATTCATAACTAAATTAACAACTTATGTAATTCTTCGATAGTATTTAGTATAATCATCTGGTAATACTTTTTACTATTGCATACTTTCTTACTTATAATATTACAACTTCTTATTGACTATTTCAATTTCTATTACTTCAGAATAATACAAAGTAATAATTTGATTATAAACTTTCTTAAAAATGGTAATATTAATTCATAAATGTACATGATTTCCCCAAATTGCAATCGGTTTTACTAAATACTAATATAATAATACGAAATATTAAAACAGAATCTCTCTCCGTGTACGTGAAAAACAGTTTTTTTCGTGTTTCTTTGTAAATAATAAACCTACGTGCTCGAAATTTTTGGACGTAGTCGCTTTCGGTAATACTAATTTATATATTAAATAAGAAAAAATTCCACTTAGTCATTTCTTAGAAAATTAAAGTGGTTCACTGTTGACGCTGGTTCAATGTAGCCTACTCTCCCCTACTTCATTCAAACTAGAGAAGTTGATATGATAATTATTGATTAGCGTATACTATCAGAAATTGTAAATTCTTCTGTCTTCTAAATCCATGATTGTCCAAATATTTTTAAAATTGCTCTGAAATATAAATATGTTTAATTTAAAAAATATCATGGTCTGATCAAGAATTTTGTTTTTAAATTATTTCTACTTTAAAAAACTTTAAATATTTAACGAGAAGTAGATTTGAGTGTAAAATAAAAAAAATTAATTCCAAAAGTTGATAAATTGATATATTAATATCAAAACTGAAAATAGAAGATTTAATTTGTTAATTTTATTTTTAACTTATATTTTTATTATTTCCTATGAAAATAATCTTATTTATTGACATGGTCGCAAAATCGATCTCAACGTTTAAATAACATAAACATTTCCTAAAAGAAAATAATTTACAGGTAGTTTATCTTCATTGGAAAAACTTATGTCGCAAAAAATCATAATATGGTGAATTTAAGATCAATTTCTAGAATTCTTAAAGTATATAATTTATTCCGTGAACTTTATTAAAACCTATAAAACTTTATAGAAAGAAAGTTTCAAATCATTTACTTTCATATATACCATTAACCACTTCACTGGCAGGGCGTTCCAAATGGCGTTCCATGCGCCGGGGCCCAGACTGGCAAAAACACCGAAATGGCGTTCCTAATAAAACTTTATTTTTTAAGAGTGTACACTACTTTTAACTTCTACAAAGCAATATTTCTATAGTTTAGACATCAGGTAACAAGATTATCACAATAAAAGTTTCAGTTTTTGAGATTTTTAATGTTTCTTTGAACGTTGAAATACTCAATTTTTACCACTTTTTAACAAATGGCGTTCCACTTTTTTTCAATTTTTACGCAGTAAAACTCATATTTTTTATTTAAAAATAATGTATTTATATACAATATTATATTATAATAATAATAATGTAATAAATAAAAAATAAATATAAATAATTGATAAATAAAATATAATAATTATTAATAATAACAATTACTATTATTGTTATAATTATTATTATAATTAATGCATTATATTATTATATAATTGTATATTAATACATTTTTTTAAATAAAAAATATGAGTTTTACTGCGTAAAAATTGAAAGAAAGTGGAACGCCATTTGTTGAAAAGTGGTAAAAATTGAGTATTTCAACGTTCGAAGAAACATTGAAAATCTCAAAAATTGAAATTTTTATTGTGATAATATTGTTCCCTGATGTCTAAACTATAGAAATATTGCTTTGTAGAAGTTAAAAGTAGTGTACACTCTTAAAAAATAAAGTTTTATTAGGAACGCCATTTCGGTGTTTTTACCAGTCTGGGCCTCGGCGCGTGGAACGCCATTTGGAACGCCCTGCCAGTGAAGTGGTTAACATTCTCTTTAAACTTTATTTCAGAACAGTAATTTCTTGATAGAAATTAATAAACTACAATTTCACTTCAATTCATATCAAGATTTTTTGAAAAAAAAAATAACAAAACAGTTACTTCAATGAAGCCCGTGTAGAACACTATTCATACTTTAAATTTGATTAATTTTACTTATCAATATATTAAATCGAAAAAAAGATATTTTCAAAAAGATCAAAATTTTGAAACTCCATAATTCAAAAAATATTATATCAAATTAAAAAAAAATTAATATTTACACTTCTACTAATAATAGTAACATTTTAGCAAAGTTTAGAGAAAATTCATTTTTTTACCTGGGCTGTTGAGGAATTTTGCCCCATATATTCGTAATATGTGGTTACGTTTTATTTTTTTACTCCGAATCCCCTTGAGATCCCAAGATGAAACTTACAGGACTTGTAAAGCACATTTGCCCTAAAATTTAGCAAAATTTTGAAAAAAAATCAAAGCTGATGTTTTTTCAAAAACAAATTTTTAATTTTTCAAAATTAAAAAAAAAAATTTTTTGAATTTTTTTGTTATATTAATTTTAACTTAAAATATACTTAAAACCAAAGAAATCCTTTTTTTAAAATCCAAAATCAGTTAATTAGAATTAAAGTTATAGCACTTAAAAAAAAAGACAAAAATTTTGAAAATGCCATATTTTTGGTAATTTTCAAAATTTTGAAAAAATATTTAGTGGAGTTGTTTATCACTATAAATGTAATAAATTTACAAAAGTACAGCCAAATTCCAACAAGTAAAAACATAAAAAACAAAAGCATGAATTTTGTTAAATAATCGTTATTTTATATTTTATTTCTATTTTCTATCAAAACGTATAAAAAACAAAAGAATAACCATGACTAACTTCAGGTGTGGACAGAATGAAAGAATGAATAATAGGATTATTATAGTTAATAATAGTTAATTATTTTTATTTTATAATCAATTAAAAATTTGTAATGACAAATAGAAATCATCAGAATTTTTTTTTCACTTTTTTTCATTAAAAGACTAAACTTTTGTTAAATATTATGTTCTGTCGAATTGAAATTATTTTTGTTCTTTACTTCTAAACAAAATTAGAAAATTGTTAAACAACTGTGATTAAGAAATAGAAAATTTATTTTGCATTATTTTTGTTTATGAATCACAATTTTTTAAACAAAATTATAGTTTTGTTTTAGAAAAAGAAAGTTACTGTAACTTTATCAAAAATTATTTTCATCATTTTAATTCAATTAATATTAATTTTCTAGAATTTGAAATTATTTTTTTATGAAAATAATTGAATTCCTGTGAAATTTTTATTATTTATAAAAATAATTAAATGTTTGCATACAATTTTATTAAATCTTTTTTTAAATAATTGAATCAAGCAATAAATAAAAAGTTAGATAATTAAAAATAATTCTTTTATTAATAAACTGAAATTAAATGTTTCTAATAAAACTCCGTTTTTAAAGAGTGAAAGAATTTAACTTTAAAAAGAACCATAAGCACAAATACATTACCTTAATATTTAGGATAATATTTATAAAAATAAATATTTCAGCGTTTGTCAGATTATCGTATTAATCAACGTGGAAATGAAGAAAAAATAAGAGCAGTATTGAATAATTTAATAAGTTGTTTAATTAATGTAGAAAAAAAAGTATAATCGTAAGTGCGCAATTCCATTTCGTTGTTATTTAGATATTATATATAAGTTACGGTAAACTAATTTTTGTAAACAAAATATGTAAGTTGTATTTTTCTCCCAAATAAACACATTAACCCTCACTTGCTCGAGGTGAATCGTTTGAACCCAAAGAAAAGTATTTTTCATTTTCATTCGCTTAGGAAAATGTTATAAAATCGTCATTAAATTCGATGTGCCTACATATAAAACATTTTTAACTGAGCACGTAACTTCGAAACAATAATCGTGAAGTCATTAAATTTTTATAAAAACACTTATTTTATTCAGATGCAGGTGACATATTTTTAAGTTAGTTCTTCTTTATTTGCCAGAATAGAATTAATGTTTCAAAGCTCATGACTTTAGAATAAATGTGATTTTGACCCTCTTTTATTATGTAGTCAGTAAGATAATTACACAAAGAAAGTTTTTTAAATTCTAACGCAGATTGATATATTCATTCTTTAAATGCTAACTGAAGATTTGTAAACCAAATGTTTTAAAATTAAAAATGGAATTTTTTGAACAAAAGTATTATACAATTTCTAAAAATATATTAAAATTATCAGGAGTTTGGCCATTTCAACCATTATGGTTAAAATATGTTTTAGCAACTTTTATAGTTTGTGTTTATGTCAGTCTCCTTATTCCTCAGGTATAGGAATAGAATAGAAGTCAATGTTTTATTAATAAAATAAAATATTTATTAACTATTATTCTTCTTATCCAAAAATAACGCCCAAGTGTCCGCAAAACATTTTATTTAATCTCAAAGAAAGATTTAAATCATTTTAGTGATCAGATATAACTTTGGAAAAATTTGTCCTAATTATAAAGGCCTCTCTTTTAAGGGGGCATATACCGTCATGAGGTCAAAACAAAACCTGCGCCTCAGTTAATCTTGAAATGGGTCCTTATAGGGTTAATAACCTAGTAAAATAATAATAAGAATTTCATTTATAGTTAAATTGTTACATCAAGCTTTGGGATGAGGGAGTAGATAAAATTATGGTACGCACATTACCTCTCTTGACTACTGTCGTATATGGAACGAAATTTATGACATGTTTTCTCAATGCTGAGAAGGTAATCACAAATATAATATTATGATAATAATAGAGTGTAAAATTAAAAAATTTCAAACTGAGATACACACTGCAAAAACAGGTGTCTTAAATGTTATATGAAAAAAGTTTCTTAATCGAGTAAAAGCGTCATAAATAAAGACGTATTTTGTGCCTTAGACGCTAAAAGTAGCTTGATTTAAGAAACTTTTGTCCCAGTATTTTTTACAGTGCAGTGATCAGATAAAAAGTTAAACGATTAATATATGAATTCTTCTTATACATATCGGTGGCAATTCTGTCTCAACTCTAAGAGAGCCGCTGTATAATCTAGTAACTGTGAAATGAGCATTTTGAGAAAGCGCTTATTAAACATTGCGGAGTGATTTGAAAATTGTTTTCTGATATATTTTTAACATATTATCACACGTTTTAGAATATTAAAGTTCGAAAACGATTTACATTTTCAATTCATACTTACTTGTAGCTGACGATTCCATTACATCCTTTAAGATTGGAAGATATTCACAATTGAGCGTCTGGATCGAATAATCCGCTCTCCGCTCGACTGTATGCTTACAAGCCAGTCAAACATACCAAAATGGTCTAAAAATTGAAATTCAAAATTTTAATTTTTGAAACATACATTCTTGTAGGAAATTGAATGGCGCATCTTTTTTTCTATTAAAATTTTTTTGTAGAACAAATATTTTTTAAGATAATGACCAAAAACTAAAAATTTTAAACTTATGAAATTAATTAAATTTTAAAACATAAATCATCATATCTTCGGTAATTATTATTGAATCTAAATGAAATTTGGCATACATCTTCTTTTGGGTTAAGAGAAGGCAACGACAAAATCAAAAATAAAATAAAATAAAAAAATAAAATAAATCAATTGTTTAACAATTTTGCTTTGTTAATGAAGAGAGGTTAGAAATTCTACTTTCTCAACTTTGCTGATAAAAAGTCTGCGGGGAATTTTATAATTCAGAAAACTTCCAGTCAGACATTTATTTATTAACATTCAAGGAAGTTTTTTGCAAAATTTCGAAAAGATTTGTTAAAAACTAACGAAAATTAAATTATATTTGTTTTTACATTAATAATTAATAATTTAATGAGTTTTATTATTGTAATATTTAATAAATAAAAAATTAATGTAAAAACAAATATAATATAATTGCAAAAAACTTCCTTGAATGTTAATAAATAAATGTCTTACTGGAAGTTTTCTGAATTATAAAATTCCCCGCAGACTTTTTATCAGCAAAGTTGAGAAAGTAGAATTTCTAACCTCTCTTCATTAACAAAGCAAAATTGTTAAACAATTGATTTTTTTTATTTTATTTTTTTATTTTATTTTTTATTTTATTTTTGATTTTGTCGTTGCCTTCTCTTAACCCAAAAGAAGATGTATGCCAAATTTCATTTAAATTCAATAATAATTACCGAAGATATGATGATTTATGTTTTAAAATTTAATTAATTTCATAAGTTTAAAATTTTTAGTTTTTGGTCATTATCTTAAAAAATATTTGTTCTACAAAAAAATTTTAATGGAAAAAAAGATGCGCCATTCAATTTCCTACAAGAATGTATGTTTCAAAAATTAAAATTTTGAATTTCAATTTTTAGACCATTTTGGTATGTTTGACTGGCTTGAAAGCATACAGTCGAGCGGAGAACGGATTGTTCGATCCAGACGCTTAATTTGAACCAAGCAATCAACGTGAAGGAACTAGAAAATTTCCGAATTAACTTACAGAATTATAACCAATCCAAAATCGTATAGCACGAATCTAGATTAGTAACGTGACCTTTTTTTTACGTTGGCAACGAATTTCCTAGGTGATAAGATAAACGAACGACGCCATTTCATTCATTCTTTTTGTAAGATCATTAGAGAAAAGTTCTCATTAATTATATTTTTTTTTATTTTCGTGAATAATTTGGGAGAAAAGTCTAAAACCATTTGGGAATCTTGAGAAGACCTACTTTTTCATTGGAAATTCGTTGATCGCATCAGTTTAAAATTCAGTTCATGTACAAATTTGTTTATTATTTTAGATATGATATTAAAATTAATTCCATTTTCTTGATTTTCAATACTGAATTCCTTTGTTTGTTTTGATTTAATTCAATAATTTTATTTTTTTGATTTTTATTCAGATATCATTCATTCCTTTTATTAATTTAATTTTGCCAAAATTGTAATTTATCCATTTAACCTAAATATCCTATATATCTCGAATTGATAAAGAATTCTTATTTTTTTTTTTTTTTTGAATAAGTTAAATATTTGTTGAATTCATAAACTGTCAAAAATTAATACATTTGTCAATAAAAACGTTGTTGATAATTAACATCAATTTTGATCAATCTATAACTTTGATATTATATACAATCACACGATTATTTTTACTGTTGATTAACTTGAAAATTGCCAATTATCGTTTAAAATTATATATGGGACGTTCCACGTCAACAGAAACAGAGCTGTGGCCAAAAATTGGCGCAATGAAAAAAAACGTTAAAGGGCTTAAAAAATTTTTACACTCGTGTACTTTCAATAACAGGTGGGCGTTTTTGAAAATCCAAAATGGCGGCTTAATTATAAGCGAACAAAGTCAACAAAATCATGAACCCACAAATAATATCATAAATAAAAATGACAAAATCCATGGAAAAAAATTGAACGAAATTTTTTTTAACGTTTTTGGGGTGGCTTAATACAAATCTTAACTCAGATTTTGATTAGAGTTAAAAGATTAAAAATGGCGGAAGCAAAATGGTGGACAAATTTTAAAACTCCTTAAAATCGCTCAAAATTTGTTACTCGGGGGTTTTCGGGGTCGCTGATTACGAATATGACATCCGATTTCAAAAATTCAAAATGGCGGATCCAACATGGCCGACATTTTTCTTCAAATTCATTGTATTCGCTCAAAACTTGTTACTCTGGGGTTTTCGGGGTCGCTGATTACAAATATGCCATCAGATTTAAAAAATTAAAAATGGCGGATCCAACATGGTCGACATTCTTTTCTTAACTTCATCGTATTCGCTCAAAACGTGTTACTCGGGGGTTTTCGGGGTCGCTGATTATAAATATGACCTTAGTTTTTAAAATTCAAAATGTCGGATCCAACATGGCCGACATTTTGTTGAAAAATTCATCGAATTCGTTTGAAACTTGTTACTCTGGGGTTTTCGGGGTCGCTGAATACAAAAATGACCTTAGTTTTAAAAAATTCAAAATGTCAGATCCAATTTAATCGGTATTCCAATTTAATATTTTTTATAAGAAATAAAAAGCTGTTTGTACTTTGGCCTTTCTAGTAGCTGAAGCAAATTCTAGTAGCGTTTGAGTATCGTAATATTTTAACCGTTTTATTTGGTTCAATTATAAATCCGTGACAGGATCAGAGATAAAAACCAATTGTGATATGGAGTAGTTTTTTTTGTTCTGGTTCTGTCAAAGAATTGTGTTCGTTCTTGACTATTGTGTTTTTAGGGTTTCGTGGCCACCCGTGTAGAAATTGCCATATTTAGGCTATAACATGGCATGAAACACCTCCCCAGATCGGGCCCAAGTCTGATCTGGGAAGGTGTTTCATGCCATGTTATGGCCTACACAATGATCAAAAGATCTGGCCCCGATTTGGGTCATGGTTAAATTTCTACACGGGCAAGGACTGAATCCCTTATAGCGAAACTCTGGTGTCCGTCCGCAGTTTTCCCTAACAACCGTTGCCATGGAAACCGTTACTATGGTACTGGTTGTTATGGTAATGGTTGCTATGGTAATGGTTGCTTTGTTTACAGTTGCTATGGCAATGATTGTCATAGCAACGCTTGTTATTGAAATCATTATGTGGAGCTCCTGATTGATTTTATGATTTTTTCTTTGTCTTTTAGACCACGAAACCCCGAAGAGGTAGGCGCAATGCGCCTGCTTCTCTCACTGATTTTTTATCAGGCTTCGTTACATCAATGTACAACCAATTGTAACATGCGATAGTGTTTTTGCTATGGTTCTGTCAAATATTTTTGTTTGTTAGATATGATATTTTTTTTGATTGCCTTTAGCACGTATTTATAATTGAACCAAATAAAACGGTTAAAATATTACGATACTTAAACGCTACTAGAATTTGCTTCAGCTACTAGAAAGAACAAAACTTTAACTCTCTACAAACAGCTTTTTATTGCTTCTAAAAAAATATTAAATTCGAATGTCGGCCATGTTGGATCCGTCATTTTGAATTTTTAAGAACTAAGGTCATATTCGTAATCAGCGACTCCGAAAATCCCAGAGTAACAAGTTTTGAGCGAATACAATGAATTTGAAGAAAAATGTCGGCCATGTTGGATCCGCCATTTTGAATTTTTTAACTCTGATGGCATATTCGTAATCAGCGACCCCGAAAACCCCCGAGTAACAAGTTTTGAGCGAATACGATGAATTTAAAGAAAAATGTCGGCCATGTTGGATACGCCATTTTGAATTTTCGAAATCCGATGTCATATTCGTAATCAGCGACCCCGAAAACCCCCGAGTAACAAGTTTTGAGCGATTTTAAAGAGTTTTAAAAATTGTCCACCATTTTGGTTCCGCCATTTTGAATTTTCAGACTCTAATCAAAATCTGAGTTAAGAATTGTATTAAGCGACCCCAAAAACGTTTAAAAAAGTTTCGTTCAATTTTTTTTCTTGAATTTTGCAATTTCTATTAACGATATTATTTGTCGGTTTGTGATTTTGTTGACCTTCTTCGCTTGTAATTAGGCCGCCATTTTGGATTTTCAAAAACGCCCACCTGTTATTGAAAGTACACGAGTGTAAGAATTTTTTAAGCCCTTAAACGTTTTTTTTCATTGCGCCAATTTTTGGCCACAGCTCTGTTTCTGTTGACGTGGAACGTCCCATATGTAGAATCATAATAATATCTGGATTTATTTCAAAATTCTAATTTATTGAATCTTTATTTACTTTCTTTCCTTTTGATTCGTGTCCCAAGATATAAGTCGATTTAATTAAAACTTGATATGTTAGTTCGTAATTCTTTTATAGTCCTACTCAAATAAAACTCTTTTATCTCCGACTACTGTTAATAACTGTTGAGGGTGCTACAAGTTAAGAACATTTTCAAACAGTTAATGATATAGTACATACATGTGACTTTCTCTTAAAATTTTGAAAGCAAATATTTAGCATTCTCTCTTATGTACTAGTGTGGAAATAAATATAATAAATAATTTAAATATAGATAAAAAGTATATTAATGAATATGAAAAGTCATTCTGACTTATTGTCAACTGAAAACGAATTTAATGAATTTCTTAAATATTGCCAACGAGGAAAAGATTGTACCAAAATTTATGTAGGTATGTACAATTTGTGTATTAATCAAACATATTTTTTAATCTATTATTTATTTAATTAACTAGGGTGTTGTGGGGTGATGTGCACGTTTTTTTTTCGTTGGACGAAAAACATGTCAAATAATTAAATTTTTAAATATTTCAAAATTGAATGACTTAGAGGCATTACAATAGAATATTTCTGCATTATTAGATTTTCAGAATTTTAAATTTTTCCTACAAATTTTTCGCTTTTTTAAAAACGTCTGTTTTTGCATTTTCCAAAAAAGTTGGGGTGATGTGCAACACCAGTAAAATTCAGGTATGTAATGCATAAATATTGATGAAAATCTCTTTAATTATTAATTTTAGGCTTTTTCAATGCAAACTAATCGAAATCTGCCAAAAAAAATTTACTAAGGTATAGTTGACCTCTAAAAAGTGGAGATTTCACCAAAGAAAAAAAAATTTCTTTTGTTTAATTTTTTATTTATTCATAACTGAATAAGGAATATAATTAAAAGGAAAATAACTCAGAATTTTTTATTCGATCATGTGAATCACAGTTATGGCACGTAAAAAGTAGTTACGTCCACCCCAAAAAAAAGTGTTGCACATCACCCCAAATATGATATTTTGCGAAAAATGATTTGTATACGCAATACAATGCAATGGAAACACAAAATATAAACAGATATTTAAAAACACTTAAAAAACCAACAATAAACACATTCTTATCTATAAAATAAATTAAAACCCTTCACGAAACGACTAAAAATGTAAAGCGCGAGAAATATTTCCTTCTCGAGAAATTTAAGTCAACTTACGTACAGCAAACCTAGCTGCGAGCTGTCTCGTGAGTTTTATATCAAAAAATAAACAATCTACTGAGGAAACTCCTCAAACAAATGTCAATACTTGGCTTTGTTCAATATCGAACTGTAGATCAGAAATCGGCGGTGTTGCACATCACCCCACAACACCCTATTATTAAGTGATTCTTTGAATTATCAATGTATTAAATTTGCAGGTTATGTTTTTGTTTCTTCATGCTTGTATGTATTTATGCCACTAGTACCATGCTTACTTGACCAAATACAGCCTCTTAATGAAACTCGTGAAAGACTTTTTATTTATGAACTTGATTATGGATTTGATAACAATGAGGATTACTTTTATATTATACAACTTCACACATATATAAACGCATATGTGAAAATTTCTTCTGGATTTAATTTTGATATATTATTCTTTTTATTTACTCAACATTCTTGTGGTTATTTTGCGGCCTTGGGGTAAAATTTTTTATAAACATCTTTACTGTATTTTTACTTGAATGGTTTAGCTAAAAAATTAAATTACAATCTGTATTTAATTTGTTAAAACTGTTACCTTAACTTTCTGTTAGGTTCTATCTTTCGGATTATTTATTATACTTATATTGTCTTTCCTATTAGGTTCTGCATACTAATTTTTATAACCTTAGCGGATGAACAGTTTATATACAATGTTCTGTACATGTTTGTGAATATTAATAATTTTATTTTTCTGTAGTCAAAAACTAGAGAATTTAGACAAGAAAATACCTAAAGAAAAGCACAATATTGAAGAAGAATATGATACAGTACATCAAGAAATCTCAACATGTGTGCAAAGACACTGCAGTGGTTTAGAGTAAGTGCGCAGGGTTATTTTAAAGATTTCGAGATTGTAACTATTTTTCAAATTTTATTAATTCTTTTCCTTTTTTATACCAGATTCTTCTCTGTAATTGAATCTCTGTTTGCAATTTCCTTTTTAATACAAATACTAATCACTGTTGTCATCATAAGTCTTATTGGAATACTGGTAAAAATGGTTTTTTAACACTCTATCATTGATGAAAATTAATAAAAATATGATCATGAGTGTACAATATAATATGAATTTTTTACAGGTTATAATAAACTTAAATAAACCACACGAGGCTTTTAGATTTGTACTATTTGTTGTTGCTCATTCGTTTAGTTTATTTTATCTTAGTTTATCATCGCAACGACTAACCGATAAAATTAGTTTACTTTTTAAAAATGTGTAAGTCAATAAATTAATGAAATAAACTCAAAAGACCATATGAAAACTAAAAACTATTTATCATTTTAAAGATATTTCTGTCGATGGTATGAACTGCCAATAAAATCAAGAAAAATGATACTTCAAATATTGACGAAAACAAAATACACGTACAAACTTACCGCTCTTCAAATTTATTCTATTGAAATAGAAAGCTTTTCAGTGGTAAGTTAATTTAGTTTTATTTTTCATTCTATATAATAATTATGTTTGTTCTTTTTTATTTTTGAATTTAAAAAAAAAAATTTTTTTAACTTTTTATTTCATTTGAGACATTATATATAAAATTTTGTCATTAAGTTTGGGATACTTTTTAAATTAGATAAAATTTTATCTTTCGAAAAAATACATACTATGAAAATTCATTGAACCTACAGGATTAGAAGCATTTGTAAATATAAAACTTTGTGATTTACTATTATTCCGAGTTAAATTGGAAATAATAAAGACAAAAGATGTTTTTTACGGTTTTGACAGATCGGCTGTCCCCTTCATCAACTACAATTTATTAAACTATAAAAATTAGCAAAGTACATATTTAAATAATACTTAACAGATCACCTACCTGATTTATTACCAAGATTCATAAAATTAGGTAGACGTTAATATAATACGGTGGGGATAAGTTAGCATTTAAGTTTAAGTTTACAAAGGAGAATATGAATTTATAGATAGGATCTAAAGAAAAAAATTTGTCATAAGCACCACACAAAATATTACAGAACATTTCAACGACGTCATACACATTGTTTTTTGTATTTAGTTCTTGTTTCCAATTTATTGAGTTGAAGTAAGTGAATATATATTTTAAAAACTAAATCTTAAATCAGTATATGCTGTCCTTTCGGTTTAACGGAATTTTAAAAAGTCGTGTCATTTCTATCAAATATTTTTAGTTCGTGGTAAATTTAAAATATGTTCTCAAACTTTTTAACAAACTTTTTAACAAAATTTTTTACATTCTGGGATTGAAGAGAGAAATAATGGTTTACTTTTGCAGATGATTCGCGCGTCAATGTCTTATTTCACAATGCTTTCATCGATGAGATAAATTCTTAATTATAATCTATATTAAAATACAACTAAGATGTGGTAAGTACGACTATACTAGATACACGTAATGTAATACAATCTTTAAAAATTAATAACTTATTTTAATCACAGATAAAAATTTTTGGAGCAACAGAAACAGATTCTTACATATCACATTATTTGATTTTGTATTAAATCTTTCATTACATTTTCCAGAATTATATACTAGATTATAAAACTTTTTTACAAGTAAAGGTTTATTTTTAAATTTTATATTAGAATTATTATTTCGTAATTAGACAAATAAATTGTATTCAATGTATTTTACAAAAACTGTAATTAAACACTTATATATTGATCCTTGTATACTATCAGAAATTGTAAACTCTTAAGTCTTCTTATTCCATGATTGTTCATAAATTTTTAAAGTTGCTCTGAAATATAAATATGTTTAATTTAAAAATTATCATGGTCTGATAAAAAATTTCTTTCTTAAATTATCTCTACTTTAAAAAATTCAATTATTTAATGACTAGTAGATTTGAAAGTAAAAAATTTATTCGAAAATTTAAGTAGTATTCTTTTCAAGAATGAAATAAAAGATTAAATTTTTGAATTTTATTTTTTCAACTCACATTTTAATATTATTTTCTATGGAAATAATCTCATTTACTGATATACTGGCAAGAACGATCTCAACGTTTAAATAAGAAAAAATTCCCTGAAAGAAAATAATTTATAGAAGATTATCATAATTGGAAAAACTTATGTCGCAAAAAACCATAATATGGTCAATTTAAAATCAATTTCTAGATTTCTTAGAGTATATAATTTATTTATTCCGTAAACTTTATTTAAACATATAAAACTTTATAGTAAGAAAGTTTCAAATGATTCACTTTCATATATACCATTTACATTCTCTAAAGTTTAATTCAGAACAGTAATTTCTTAATCAAAATTTATAAACCGCAAATTCAGTGCAATTTATAGTAAGATTTTTGTTAAGAAAATATAAGATAGTTGTTACTTCAATGAAGTAAGGGAAACTTTAGATCCTCACGGCGATGAGTTCTAAAATTGATATCGATTATTATAAAAGATTCTATAGAATAAATGAATATCTACTGTGTTTGATTGGATGTTGTCCACATCAAAATAAATTCATGCAACGAACTATTACCGTATTTTATTGGTTTAGTATCCTAAGCTTTCTTGTGGGACAGGTATTTTTTTTAATATTAATTCAAGAATATATTTTTTAAAATATATAGTTGCGTATTTTTTGACCATGTTCTTATCAGTTTGGATGTTAAATCTTTGTTTACAAATGTTGGTTGTACCAGACTGGCTCTTAAAAATATTGAGAAACAATATGCTACCATTTTCACATCTTGCAACATTCCGTTGGATCTCTTATTAAGTTCTTGTGAATTTTTCATAAATAACATTTTTTTGAAATTCAATGGAAAATTTTATAAACAGAATTATGGTACCCCAACGGGTTCCCCAATCTGTGGTCTGTTTGCGCGCAGATATTGTTATGACCGATTGTGTAACTGCATGTTTTAGAAAATTGTCATTTGTAAAAACTTGTTACTAGTATTATTACAATCTTGTTATTTGTTAATTATGATTTGTTATTATTTTATTATTACAATGTTGTTGTTATTTGTTTATTATATTTGCATAAAATTATAATCTAGGGTTAAAACTAAAATAATCTACCTAGATCTTTGTCCTTTTCTTTCTAATAGGATTTTCGTATAGTTAATCCACATGCCACTAGGTACATTGACAGATCTAGGTAAATTATTTTAGGTTAAAATTTACTAATATTAATGCATTGCACAAGATTGGTTTTCGACTATTGATGTAAGTTTTAATTTTTTTTAAATTCTCATTAGACAATAGCTATAGTAAAATACTGGGACGAAATGGAAAAACTAATTCAGTTCTTTCCAACCTATTTAGTGAGCCTCATGAGTGTAAACTACTTAATAGCTTGTAGCAGTAAGGAGAATGTAAGTAGTTCTTTACAAAATTTTTTATTGGCATATACACACACACACACATTTTTTACTATATTATAGATAGAGGAGCTTTTAGTGGAAATGAAGAAAAATTGGTTTATTTGGAAATCCGAAAGGGAATTTAAAATTCTTCATGAACACGATCTTCAAGGTAGAAAGTTCATCATTACATTTTTGGGTAAGACATTTATAATAATTATTATTTCGATTTTCGTCACACTTGAAATTTTATCTAAAACAAAATAATTCAAAATTATAGTAAACATATTCGTATCCCACGACGATCAAAACTTTTTTTTGCGTCATTACATTATTTTGTAATGGGTTTTTCAGTAATTTAAAAATATTTAAACATAAACAATCGACGACCAACAAATTATTATAAATGATATAATAATAAAAACAATTTTATTTGGAACACAATTTTATTTCTTGCAGTTGTTATTTGCACATGTTGGTTTGAATTTCTTTTAGAACCACTGTGTCCATTAATTATGGATATCATAATGCCATTAAATCAGTCTCGTCCAAGAAAATTCAACCCAGTGGTAGAATATTTTGTAAATCAAGACGATCATTACTTTTGGATCACACTACATACTTGTCTTACTAATACAGTAATGATTACAATTATTGTTAGTACAGATGCAATATTTTTGTCTTTTCTCTATCATGCATGTGGTGAATTTGCAACATTAGGGTAAGAAAAATTGAGACTTCTACAAAAAAAAATTATATCCAGTAGTTTCGTTTGGATATAAAATAACAGAAAAAATTGTTAAATTCAGCCCTTTTGGTATGTTCGCGAAGTATAAATATAAATAAAAAAACATTTTAAAAACTAATATAGTAAATTACAAAATAATAACAAAAACAGAATATGTAACAATCCAGAATATGTTTTCAGTTATAAATTGAAAAATATTGCCAAAAAAGACTGTAATGAACGAAATAAAATGCAAGAGATTAAATTTTGCGCTGAAGTGCATGACTCACTTTTATCGTAGGTATACAATTTTAAATTTATTTTCAAAAAAAAATTTATTTCTTAAATCATATTTAATGTAACTGTAAAAAGACTGCTTTTTTAAACATTATGTAATTATTATTTAAAAACTTTTTGTTTGTTTAAAAATTATTTAACACTTAAAAAAATTTCTAGATTTCTTTAAATATTTAAATATGATTTATAAACTTTAGATTTGTAACCCGTATCAGCAAATGTTTTTCAACTTTATATTTCATTGTCGTAGGGTGTACTATAATTTTAATTATTACTTTTGGAGTTCAGGTAAAAAAAACCTGCATAATTATTTTATGTATATAATGAAGAAAAATCCGGAAAAATTGTTCTTTATTTATAAATGTTTTATTGTACTTTGGGAGCGTTCACAAATGATGTCACGTTTTTGGGGGTACGGGGGGTCTCTGCTAAACGTGACACAATGTATTTTTACATGTGAAATTGCATGAAATTGCTTGACAGGGGAGAGGGGGGGGGTGTCTAAAATCCCGAAAAATTGCGTGACATCATTTGTGAACGCTCCCTTTTTACTAATTTCAACAAAAGTTATTAAAATTTTGTTAAAAAAGAATTATTTTTATTATAGTTAATGACGCATTTGGATCAACTAAAAATTGAAAACGTACACTTGAGATTGATATTTGGTCATCTATTTCACGTTTTCTGTATAAATTACTCCTGTCAACGTTTAACAGACCATAGTTTTCAACTCTTTAGAAACATGTAAATTAACAGTATTTTTATAGAAATACGATTTTTTGAACTCTCTAATGCGGTTGTAATCCCTAACCACAAAAGTATTTATGCACAAACACTATATTAGCATTTACGAAGATATTTTTTAATTTTAACTAAAATTTTTAGCTACAATGGATATTGGTATGAACTCTCAAATGATAATCAGAAAATATTATTAATAATAATGATTAGAAGTACGAAGATTTATAAATTTACAGGAGCTAAACTATTTACATTTACAATATCAAACTTTCTCACGGTTAGTGAAAATAGAGAAAATAATTTTTAATTAAATTTATCGTTTATTACTTTTATCAATGATCAATTAATTTTTTTTTACAGATTTTGAACATGTCTTTACATTATTACAGCATTTTTAAATACCTAACTGACCAACAATTTTAATCCTATACTATTAAAAGGAAACGAAACAAAAGTACTTGTTGATTAGTTTTTGCACAAAATCTATTGTAACATATTAAATTAATTTAATTTAAAATATTTAAAAACCTCATTGTAAAAGTTTTATAGATAACAATAAAAGTTTCCTGAAAAATAGTAATTTTTGCTTTATGTTGGAAATTATATATTTTGAAAAAACAAAAACTACACGTGCGTTTATTAAAAGTATAAATTATAAAAAATAAAAATGTAAACTATATCATAATAAAAATGCTAACAAATATTGGGGCGTCCCCTACTGAAAAAGAACGACTGCGTAAAAATACGAGCGTAAATATGACTGTGAATACGACCCTAAATACGGGCCTTAGAAAGGGTAGTGTAATTGAAACAGCAAATACAGCCGTATTTATGCCCGTATTTAGGGTCGTATTTACGGTCATATACATGAATACCATTTAAAAAAAATATATATATATATACCCCCACAGCACCGAAACTTTCCTAAAAATTTATTGAATATTTACTTGTAATATTCGGCATATTTAACTGAAATGTTTAGTGAAAATTGTTCTTTACACAACTTTCAATAAACATTGCAATTACAGATTCCGAACATTGCAAGTAAATATTTAATACATTTTTAGGAAAGTTTCGGTGCTGTGGGGGTATATATATTATATATATCTTTATAAATAAGATCAGACTTTTGTCTGTACATTGCATAGAATTTGAAATTTCATGTTTAGTTTTTCTATTCGAGTAGTAAGAATTCCAAAAATGACAATAAAAAAAATTATGTATGTATGTATGTATGTCTGTGTGTATGTATGTATTAATGTCCCCTAGTAGAAAAATTTGGTGGCGCTAGTAAGGTGCCACTCTCGCACTGTCTCGCACGCCATTGCGCTGTAGTGGCGCTGAGAGCATTTGAAACACTTTTGTGCTCTAAAGTAGAGTCTACATTGGATGAACGCGAACGTTGCCGTGCTGACGTCACCCATTTGAATAGCATGGGTGACGTCAGACGTTCGCGTACACGTTCACGTTCGCGTACCATGGAATGTAGACTCTACTTAACACCTTCCTCGCATTCTGCTCGCAGTGCTAGAATGCGAACATAACAGAATGTATGTACATAACCTCACCTGCCAAAAATTTATTTCGCGAATTAAACAATTATTCTCATATGTCATTTCATTTGATGACTTTAAATAAAAGTATATATAAAAAACATTTACTAATTATCTGTTTACAATGGAAATTACACATATTTAAAGAATTAATTACACGTTTCGTTTTAATAAATGTAATCACACTTGTTAAACTTGTGGAATTATATATACATATTAGTTTATGAAAATTATCTCCCAAAGTCTAAATCATTATTAAAAAATCACTTATAATTTAATTGCAAAAGTTAAGTTCTTATTTTAAAGTTTAAAACCAACAAAACTGTTCTGAGAGGTGTCATAACTGAAATATTTTATAAGGGGTCCCACAGCAAATATACGTCGGCACTGTCAATATGTCGTCATTGCCAAACTGATAAGCGAGGCAGTCGAGCAGTATGTAATGAGCAGTGGCTCGAAATAGTCAAAAACATTGTAATCGGCTTATTAGGAAAGCGTGGCGATAGGCGCGGAAGAGCTAAGTTGCTTGTTGTGGTGAACTAAATGTGGAGTGGTTTTGTTAACAGTCTAAATTATATTTATAAACTAAACATTTAAATTAAAACGTTGCTTTTCTCTAGTTCAGTGAAATAAATTTAGACTTGTTCAATGTAAAAGTGTAGTTTCATTTAGTCTTTCACCCTAAATCAGTTATTTATCAAAATTAACTATAACATTTTTCAGAAGTGGGATACATAAAAATCCTTTGAGTGCCTAAATTTTCGCTTGCTTTCATCCTATATAAAAAACTTTTTTTTTTGTGTGTGACAAAAGACGCTATAAAATTCAAAATGGCGTCGCGTCTATTATAAAGTGAACCGCCAAAAATCATTTTAATATGGCAAATTCACTAGCGCTAATAGTGTTCGTTTTGTGAAACTGAGTGTCTCGTGAAGTGATTACATCATCATGTCAACAGGAGGAGGGGATCATTCGCGCAATTCCTTGGGTCCGAATGAACAGCAACATGGAAGTAATAATGGTCAAAATAATGGAAATAATGGTCAGAATAATGGAAATAATAGTCAAATTAATGGAAATGATGATGGTCGGCATGTACGAGATCCACAACAGTTTGATCCAAATTTACCACCACCTCCAAATGCAGGACAGAATGCAACGGATATGCAACAATTGTTATATATAGTGGGTAACTTGTTACAACAGAACGCTCAACTTATGCAAAATATGACTGAGACGAATCGTGCAGAAACTTTTCACTACAATGTTTTGCCTGATTTGTCGCATAACATTGAAAATTTTACCGGACTTGAAGGACCAGTTGAAGCAAGGAGTTGGTTGAGTCAATTGGAATCAACAGCAATGTTGCACCGGTGGACGGAGGCCGTTGCATTTGAAACAGCGAGGGCACATCTCAAAA
This sequence comes from Leptopilina heterotoma, assembly GCF_015476425.1. Lineage (NCBI taxonomy): Eukaryota > Metazoa > Arthropoda > Insecta > Hymenoptera > Figitidae > Leptopilina > Leptopilina heterotoma. The sequence continues at coordinate 70,003 of NW_025110839.1, forward strand.
GTGCAGCAAGGAATTGGTATTTGGCTCATGTTGATGTTGTTCATGACTGGAGATCATTTCGACAGTCGTTCAAGGGAACTTTTATTCGAGAAAAGTCTTTAACGGAAAAATGGAAGGCCATGGAAAATAGAAATCAAAGACGTGGGGAAGATTCAAGAGAATACTTCTTTGATAAAGTTCGATTGTGTAAAGCACTTGGTTTTGGAGTCACAGAAACTAAAAATCAGATTGCCGTGGGATTGTGGTCGAGAGACATTAGTGTCGCTATCTCTTCTCAGGAATTTCTCTCTTTGGATGATGTCCTTGAGAGAATAATAAACATGGAAACTCTTGAGTCAGTTAGAAAACAGAGAATTACTGGAAAATCTCAAGGTAGTGTGTCATCACATTTATCGTCGAACACGGAACAGCAGATGTCTTTGTCATCATCGTCGAATCGATATTTGTCATCATCATTGCAGCAGGGATCATCATCTCGTTTGTCATCGTCATCAACACAGCAGGGATCATCGTCGCGTCCACCATCGTCGTCAGCGCAGCAGGGATCATCATTGTCTCGTCAGCATTCAGGAAATCTTCAGCCGTCATCATCGTTTGGAAGGTCGTCAGTGAGTGATGTGAATAAAAATTGTAATGAAGTGGAGTGTTATAGATGTCGAGGTAAAGGGCATAGAGTTAGAGATTGTCCTGTTAGAGTTGAAGTGAAGTGCTATAATTGCAAGGAGAGTGGTCACATTGCCAAATTTTGTACAAAATTGGAGTCATCAAAAGAAGGTAAAATAAATGTAATAAAATCTAAAATCGAGAATAATGGTATTTATGTAAAAAGGGTGAAGGTTGGAAGTATGAATGTTGATGCTCTGATAGATACTGGCAGCTCGGATTGTACTATCCGAGCTTCAGTTGTGATTGAGGCTGATTTTAAGATAATACGTGTGAAGAGTGATTTATTGGGTTTCGGAAATAATGCAAATGTTATTAAGTCTCATGGTATTGTTCGCGAATGTTTATTAATTGATAATTGTGTTGCTGAGAATATTGTCTTTAGAATTGTACCTGACAATGTTCAAAATTATGATGTAATTGTGGGACAAAATTTCTTTGACTTGCCAAATGTTAGTTACTTGAAGGTTGACAATCGATTGGAATTCTTTGATCGTGATAAGTTTAATTTTGACTCGGAAATTTTTATTCATTCTCCAAAATTGAAAAATACAGAAGTTAAGTCAATAGAAAATGTCATTTTAGAAGCAGCTTCGATTAATTTTATTAAAGTTTCGGTTAATAATGAGGAACTAGAGTTACCTTTTGTTAATAGTTCAAATAAAATTCGTGAAATTAAAAAAGGAGATTGTTTAGACGCCGGGATTATGTCGATAGAAAATATAAAACATAATTCAAATCAGGTCAAGGATCCAATCACTATGAATGAAATTAATATTTCTAAAGAAAGGTCTGAGAATGAAAAAGTTGAATTACTTAATTTGTTAAATAATTTTCGCGGAGCAATTGCAATGGATTTAAGTGAACTCGGACGCACACATTTAATGACTATGGATATAGTAGAAAAACCTGGTTCACATCCCGTCTATGCGAAACCATATCGATTATGTCCACAAGAGCGACAACATATGAAAGACTTGGTCAAAATGTATAAAGAGTTTGAGTTAGCCACCGAAACTGACTCATCGTATGCAAGTCCTTGTTTTCTTGTTCGAAAATCGGATGGAACTTTTAGATTGGTAATTGACTATAGACGTTTAAATCAAAATACTTTGAGATTACATTTTCCGGTACCAAATTTTGATGATGAGATTGAGGGTTTGAATGGGGCAGTTCTTTTTGCAAAGCTTGATCTTTCCCATGGGTATATGCAGATGCCGCTGACTGAGCAGGCTAAGAGTAAAACGGCTTTCATCACCCAGGATGGCACTGGTCAGTTTGAGTGTGCCATGTTTGGATTGATGAATGCTCCGTTCTATTTTAATAAATTGATGAAAAAGATATTTGGTCCTCATGGTAACGATCTTGCTTTGACATATTTTGACGATATATTGATTCATGCTAAAACTTGGAATGAACTTTTAATTAAGATTGAGAAAGTTTTTAAATTATTGCTGGATGCCGGATTAACAGTTAATATAAAAAAGTGTGAATTTGCTATGACCGAAATTGAATATTTAGGCTTTATTGTAAGCGCGGGAAAAGTTCGCCCTGGGCGTAGGAAACTTCAAGCGATACTGGATTTTCCTACTCCTACGAATGTTCGAGAAGTAAGAATGTTTCTTGGTGTAGCTAGTTTCTTTAGACGTTTCATTCCAGGTTTTGCAAAAGTGGTTGGACCTTTGGTTGAATTACTAAAATCGGATAAATTATTTTTATGGTCTTCGAGTCAAGAATCGAGTTTTCGAGAAATTAAATCAAAGTTCGAAAAAGAACCTATTTTGGGAATTTTCAATCCGAAATCGACAAGAACGGAATTGCATACAGATGCATCGAATGAAGGATTGGGGGCAATGTTGATGCAAGCAGATGAGCAGGGAAATTTGCGTTTAATTTATGCTGTTAGTCGACGAACTTCTGATTGCGAAAAAAGATATCATTCGAGTAAATTGGAATTCTTAGCCATTGTTTGGGCCCTAGATAGGTTGCGTCAATTTTTGTTGTCACTTCGATTCACGATATATACTGATTGTCAGGCTCTAGTCCATGTAAATACAATGAAAACTTCTAGCAGTCAAATGGTGCGATGGTTTGCGTCCTTGGCTGAATTTGATTTTGACGTTTGCCATAGAAAAGGCGAGAGAATGACTCATGTTGACGCCTTGTCACGAGTACCTGTCGAGACTGCGAGCGAATTGAGCGATGCCGCAATGTATTCTATTTCGGTATATGAGGATGAAATATTATTGTATCAACACAATGACGAAAATCTTGTTAGAAAAATTAAAATTTTGGAAAAGAATGTTAATGACCGAAATAGTCGAGAAAAGGGCGAGGTTAAAGATTTTGTACTCAAGGATGGTCTTTTGTATAAACGCGATGTCGAAAGGGATAGAGAATTGTATGTAATTCCAGCTGCTATGAGAAAAGCCATGGTGATTAAATATCATAATTTCGGAAGTCATTTTGGGGTTGATAGGACGGTTTCTCGATTGAGAGAATATTATTATTTTCCAGGCATGCGACGTTATGTAAGAAAGCATATAAACTCTTGTTTAGAATGTATCCTTGCAAAAAATAAAGTTGGCAGACAAGCGGGTGAATTACATACAATTCCAAAAGGGAAAAGACCTTGGGATTTTTGCCATGTTGATCACTTGGGTCCATTTGTTTCTTCTACTCGCGGGAATAAATATGTTCTTGCGGTTATTTGTAATTTGACTAAGTTTACTCTTTTGTATGCTGTGAAAAATGTGAAAGCTTTGACAACTGTTAAAAAACTAGAAGATTTTGTAAATAGATTTGGAGCGCCTAGCAAACTGATTTCGGATAGGGGAACTTCATTTACGGCCGATGTTTTTGCAGAATTTTGCAAAAAGCACGGAATTTATCACGTATTGAACTCTTCGAGACATCCTCAGGCAAACGGACTTGTTGAACGGCTTAACGAAACGATTTTACCTGCTTTACAAAGTAATTTAGCTGATTTGGACGGAAAATATTGGGATAAAAATTTATCGAAATTAGAACGCGATTTAAATTCTGCAGAATCGAAAACAACGGGTAAAACACCATTCGAAATGATGTATGGTTATGTCCCTAGGTTTGAGGATGGTTTGACGAGATTTTTGACAGTTGACGCGGAGAATTATACGCCTCCAACCGAAGTCAGAGAGTTAGCCTCAGAACGAACAGACAGAATGAATCAAAAAGCGAAAGAAAGATATGATAGATCTCGGTTTACGAATGTAAAATATTGCGTCGGTGACATTGTATATATTAAACAGGCAAAGGTTGCTACAGGTGACTCGACAAAGTTACAAGCTCGATTTAAAGGACCATTGGTTGTGGTAGAAGTTTTGCCTTCCGATACATACAGAGTTCAAGGTTTAAATACTCATAATCGTGCCTTGAGAATTAATACGACAGTTCATGTAAGCCAAATGAAAATTTGGAAAGGCGATTCGAGCGAGGAGAGTGAGGAAGAATGTTTGGACGAATCGAGCGAAATTATGTAAAGCGTAAAAGACGAATGCCAGAATGATTTCGAGACTATGAAATGTAAATATTTATCTTTTAAAATTTTTTTTTTTTATTAGTGATTTTATTAATTATTTCTTTTCTGACGCAAGCTTGAGGACAAGCTTTTAGCAGGATGGCCGAATGTCATAACTGAAATATTTTATAAGGGGTCCCACAGCAAATATACGTCGGCACTGTCAATATGTCGTCATTGCCAAACTGATAAGCGAGGCAGTCGAGCAGTATGTAATGAGCAGTGGCTCGAAATAGTCAAAAACATTGTAATCGGCTTATTAGGAAAGCGTGGCGATAGGCGCGGAAGAGCTAAGTTGCTTGTTGTGGTGAACTAAATGTGGAGTGGTTTTGTTAACAGTCTAAATTATATTTATAAACTAAACATTTAAATTAAAACGTTGCTTTTCTCTAGTTCAGTGAAATAAATTTAGACTTGTTCAATGTAAAAGTGTAGTTTCATTTAGTCTTTCACCCTAAATCAGTTATTTATCAAAATTAACTATAACAGAGGTCAATTAAAAATAAAGAAAACATAAATCCAGTTTGAGGTTACGTTTTCTAATTTGAATTTAGAGAAATTAATATGTTTAATTCATCAAAAGTATTTATTGTTATTCTTGGTGATAAATTGTTAGATTAATTACTTAAAATATTTTTTAAAATTTCCTTAGAGGTCGAATAAAACATTCACAAACTAAAAATTATTTTATAAATATGTATATGAATTAACGAAAGACCAAGAAATTTTTAATACATTATTAATTTATATTTAAATTTAATAAAAATTACAAATATATAAATACTTACATTTCCTTACTATTATTGTTTTTAAATGCCATAATATTCTTCAAGCAAACATTTACTTTTACTTTAAGGGCATTTGAAACTTGATGACGTCACACATGCTTTGCACAAACTGAAACGTCATCAAGGTTCAAATGCCCTTAAAAATAAAAACAAACACCTCTGACACTTTATGCAACAGAAATTTTAGGTTATGTTGCATTCTAGCGGAAAATGCTCGCGCCATGCAAGGCGCTAGAAGACGTCGGCGAGATAAACTGCCATACAAATTCCAGTGGTGGCGCTAGCATATATCTAGGCTTCCATTAAATTTTTCTACCTGGGTCTGTACGCAATATTTCGTCCGGGATAAACACAAAGACTACTTGACCGATTAAAACGAAACTTTACAGTCTCTTTGGTCTTAGTCTAACTTAAATTTATAGCCATATCCGATTGAAAAATATTAAGCTGAACGAAAGTTATAGCTTTTTTCACAAAATTCAAAAAATCAAAAAAATGCAAATTTTTTAATTTTTTATCAAATTTATGTGACACTTTCTGTAGCTACTTTTTAATATAAACTAGCGATATTATCCTCGCTCGCTAACGCTCGCTCGGTTTATATTTTATTTGTTTATTTTTATTTGTTTTTATTAATTATTTTTTTCTAATTATAATAATAATATAATATTTTTATTTTATTTTTTTATGTTTATTTACAAATATTTTTATTTCTGTGTAATAAAGAATATTTTAAATTATAATAATAATAAAAAAAACTGTCTTATCATACGTATCGAAATTAGTGTCTAACATTAGTTAATGTTAGTCTTACGTTAGTAGCATTAACTAACGTTAATTTTTCCACCTGGGATTGAATAATGAAAATATGTAATTGTTTTTGAAAAAAAATATGTTTGGGAACAATATTGTTATTGAGAAATAAAAATTGTGCATGAAGTTAATATTTTTCTTATTTCTAAATTATAATTTTTTTAACAATGAAGAATTTTATAGCAGTTTTTATAAATATAAAGTTAAAAAATTTACATAATTTAGATTAATTTAGCGAAATTTGTTATAGACAAACATATTAAAAAAAATTATTATTATTATTATTATTAATTTATTATTATTAATTTATTATTATTATTATTATTATTATATTTCGTTCATGAAAAATAGTTTACAATTATAACATAATAACTAATAATTATTAATTTCGAATTTCTTATGATTAAAAAATTTAATTATATTTATAAAATAATATTATTTCTTTGAATTATAATTGAAATAAATACAATATAATGTATTTAATTAATGTATATTTTTAAACAAATCTTCTGTAATAATCTTAAATATTATTATTTTATAAATCAAACTTTGTTTTTTTATTATTATATTGAATAAATAATTAAAACAAATAAAGAAGATGTAAATCCAGATGTTCATTACATGAACATTTTGCTTCCTCTTTACGATCAGCAAAAAAATGTGCTTCCTCGTGGAGGAAGCATTAACGATAGGTATATTCCATTTTAAAATTATTTTTTTTACAATTTAACATTTATAAAATAATAACGAAAATCAGCTCTAATTAAAAACCTTTTATTTACAGTGTATATTAACTTCAATAACCAACTTAATTTTTAAAAAAAAAAAAAAAATTTAGAAACAAGTTAAAACAAAAATTTTTTTCTGGGAATTTTTTAAAGTCCATCAATATATTTCGAGATATTTTTATGATAAATATAGCTGGTAAATTTTAGCCAAATTCGTTAAAACCTCTTCGAAAAAAATATTAATATATAAATTTTAATTTTTTTTTATAAGGAAAGAATTTTCCTTTTTTTAAAAAACAATTTTTTTAATATAGGAAAATTGTTTCTATAAAAAAATTGTTCATTTAAAGAAATAATATATTTAATTCAAATACAAGTTATGGTTGATTTTAAATTATTTATAATCAACTTTTAAGTTTGAATCAAACATAAAATATTTAAACATAATTTTTTTTTAAATCAAAACAGAAAATATGTTTGAGTTAAACATAATTATTGAAACAAATAATATTTTTAAATCAAAGCAGTAAATATTTTTTATATATTGGGATTAAGCTTACAAACTAATTTCAATTAAACAAAATCACTTAAAATTATTTTTGTATTTGAATTAAGTCGTTCACTCCAAGTGGAATGTACGTATGTTTAAAGAACATTTTAGAAGTTACGTATCTTCCACGTTCAGTGAAGAAACCACGTATCTTTCTGTTCCGTGCAGAAACTACGTATCTCTGTCAGTTACTTTAGAAGATCTACATTTTATTATTATTATTATTATTTTGAAGTTAATATTTTGTTATGAAGTAATAATTTTTTTAAAAGTTGATGCAATAAAATGTGTATTTTTAATAATAATTTAATTTTTTTTCTTAAAAATATTAGAATATTATTAGAAGTTTCTAAAGCGACTGACAGAGATACGTAGTTTCTGCACGGAACAGAAAGATACGTGGTTTCTTCACTGAACGTGAAAGATACGTAACTTCTAAAATGTTCTTTAAACATACGTACATTCCACTTGGAGTGAACGAAGTATGTTTTCTCAGTGTAAAGGAAAATTATTTTATTTTAACAAAATAAACAATTTTGTCACAAAAAATGTTACGTTCAAACCAATTTGTTTTGATAAAGGTAATTTACATTTCATTTAAATGAAACAATTTTTTCACATTCACGAAACTAAAAATAACTTCTAATAAATAGACAATATTTTCGCTAAAGAAAAATTATTTCTATGAAAAAAATTTTTTATCTCAAGGAAAGTACTGACAATTAAAGAAAATTATTCTCCGTAAAAGAGAAATTCTTAAAAAGAAAATTGTTTTTTCTAAAGAAAAATTCTGTCATTAAAAAAACATTTTTTAATAAAAGCAAAATTCTTTTCTTAAAAAAAATTAAAATTTGTATAGTAATATTTTTTTTTATATTTAAGTTTTTAAATTCCATACTTAATTTTTTTAGGTATTTTTAGGTAATTTAATTAATTTTGCTTCCTCGTGAGAAAGCTTTGTAGTCGTTTAATTGAAATTTTAAATTGAATTTCGTAATTAATAAATATTTGTGTTACAATATACTAATATATGACTAATAGTATAGTATTAGTCATATTTTATTTTGATTTTCTCCATTGTAATATCTTATATATATACAGTACGAAAACCTACCACGTCAGTCATATCCCATGAGTGGGAGTGAGACAGACTTATGCGATTCCCATACTTTCCTATGACTGACGGATAGCTTTTCTTACTGTATATATATATATATATTATATATATTTTATTTTATTTTATAGCATCAAATAAATAGTTATTTGCACCAAATATGAATTAATTAAGTAAAAATATGCAATAATTAAATATAATATTACTTATTATTAAATATAATAATCAATAAAATCATTCATTCTGTTTGTCCACATCTGAAGTTTGACTTTTGCGTATGGTTTTGTTTTTTTTCTTTAGAAAATATTGTTTGACAAATAGAAAATATGCAGGTATTTTTCATGATTTATAATAAAATAATATTTGAAATTGGAAAATTAAAAATTTTTTTAAAAGTTATGATTAACAAATAAATTTTGTTTTTTATACGCTTTTTATAAGAAACTTCGTTTGACTGATCTAAATTATACAAATTTGTATGCTTTTTATTTATAAAAAATATTAGAAAATTGTTAATTGTTAAGAATTATGGTTAAGAAATAAGAAATATATCCATTTTATGCATAATTTTTATTTCTCAATGGGTCAGAATTTCTCAAACGGATCACCTGAAACTAAAATTTTTTTTTTTGAACCGAAATAGTTTTTCTGACTCTTAATATCGTTAAGAAGAATCCCTGAAAATATTAAGGCAAAAAAAAAATTTTTATAAAAGTTATTAACAATTGAATTTTTTAGTACTGCTTCATTAACAAATTTTTTTCTCGAGTTCTAGTTGACGGATTTTAAAATTAAAATATGGGTTTTTTCGTCTTGGATTGTACTATTTGAATATATTTTTTGTTTTTAAATTTTTTTGTTTTTTATAATTTTTTATATAATTTGTTCATAAAATGTTATTAAACAAATATGTTCTTTACGTCCTAACAAAAAATAAAAATTTTATTCTATTCCTTAAATGTCTTCGAGTGTAAAACCGTTTCGAAAAAAAATAAGCCTCAATTAGAAAAATGTTATTAATTAAAAACTGCAGCTTTGTAGAGCTTTATATGACGTTAAACTCGCCCCGCGCACATTGGCATTTTTTACAATTTACTGTTTAAAATTGTCTGGAACCTACAAATTTTATCGGATTTTCATGGATTTTGTCTTAAATTGAAGGGAATAAAATTTCTAAGAGATTCCTCTAAACCAATTTTTGAATTTTAAATTGTTTATATTTTTTTTTGTTATTCAAAGTTAATAATTTACAATATTTTTAGAAAAAATCATGTTAATTTTTTTATTTTTTCGTTGCAGATGATTGGAATCAATTTAAATTAGTCCAGCATGACCACCAGACAAATAATAATGTACAATACAATTTATTTAAATTGTTGCAAACAATGTTAATTAACAAATAGAAATTTTTTTTGTAAACATTTTTTTTTTCACACAAAGGCCGTAGCAGTATAAGCATGTAAAAAGTGCTCCCTCTTGGATTGGGTCCATATTTAGGGAATAATTTTGACCTATTATGAGACTTATTTTCACCAAGTTTTAATTCGAAAAAAATTTTTGTTTTTGAGTTATACAATTTTTTTGAAAAAATTCAAAAAAATTAAAAAATTTTTTTTCCCTCAAAAATGGTTGAACCGATTTTCATGAAAAAATTTTTTTTATACAATACAATATGAACAGTTAATAAAAAAAAATTTTAATAAAAAAAAGTCAACTTTTCAAAAAAATTTACAAAAAAAAATTTTTTTTTGAAGTTTTTTCAACTTTTGCATATTTTTTAATACACTACCGTCGGGAATTATCGGTACGGCTGCACGCGCACGGCCCAAAAACATACCAATCTTTAAATCACGATTTTTTTGTAAATACAAATGTCAGAAAATTAACAAATATACCATTCGAAAGATAATTAAATTCTACGATTAATAATACATAACTGAAAAATTTAATAATTTATACAAAGATTGCATCAATCAAACAAATTTGACAAAAAAATTTTAAAAATACAATTTTTTTGGAAATTTTTTCAACCCCTGCACATTTTTTAAAAATTGCAGAAAAAAATTGAAACTTATATAGGTGTGATCATTCAAGTCTCATCTTTAATTTAAGACCAAAAGAATTCAAAAATCTTAATCGGTTAGCAAAATATCATTATAAACGGACGAGCATTTCCAGCCAAAAACCGTTCAAAATCGACTGATTCAATGCATTTGTCAAAAAACATGCTCGGACGTTTATAATGATATCTTACAAACCGAATAAGATTTTTTAACTCTTTTGGTCTTAAATTAAAGATGAGACTTGAATGATCACACTTATGTAAGTTTCAAATTTTTTCTACAATTTTTAAAAAATGTGCAGGGGTTGAAAAAATTTCCAAAAAAATTGTATTTTTAAAATTTTTTTCTCAAATTTGTCGATTGCTGCAATCTTTGTATAAATTATTAAAATTTTCAGTTATGTACCATTAATCGTAGTATTTAATAATCTTTCGAATGGTATATTTGTTAATTTTCTGACATTTGTATTTACAAAAAAATCGTGATATAAAGATTGGTATGTTTTTGGGCCGTGCGCGTGCAGCCGTACTGGTAATTCCCGACGGTAGTGTACGTCCATTCACTTTTTTAATAAACTTTGTACATACTAAAAAATCAATATTTACAATAAACAGGCATATATTATTAACTTTTTTAGAAATTTAATTTAAGTATTAATTAATTTTTAATTTAATTTTAAAAAATGTTGGCCCCTCGTTTATATAGAAAACTGTACTATTTAGGGGCCAAAAATCGGTTTTTTATTTTTTAAAGTATGAAGTACCCTTTCAATCATCTTGCAAAAAATATATGTTACTCTTGAAATGGCTATTATTTTATAGAAAAAAATGGCGGTGGTGCAAAAAAAAATTCAATAAAAAAAAATTTAAAAAAAATTTTTTTTTACTTACTTTTTACTGACTTTCTTTGTTAGAATTTGGTCGAAAATTTTTTTTATTAACTGTTCATATTGTATTGTACAAAAAAAATTTTTTCATGAAAATCGGTTCAACCATTTTTGAGGGAAAAAAAATTTTTTAATTTTTTTGAATTTTTCAAAAAAATTGTATAACTCAAAAACAAAATTTTTTTTCGAGTTGAAACTTGGTGAAAATAAGTCTCATAATAGGTCAAAATTATTCCCTAAATAAGGACCCAATCCAAGAGGGGGCACTTTTTACATGCTTATACTGCTATGGCCTTTATGTTTATTTAAGTAATATATGTCGATGTTGGTAAAAATTATTTTGAATTTAACAATTACCATTGTTATTAACAATTACATGAACAATAATCTAGTTATCAATAATCAAGTAGAGCTTTACAAGACTTTAAACTCGTTAACATAAGAAAAATAATTTTTCTTTTTGCCGAAATAAGCAATTTATTTGTTTAAAAAGTAAATAATTTGTTTATAATAAATGTAATTGTTTGTGCTAATAAATTTTTAAAGTTTTTGAAAGAATGTACTATATTATATAAACATTTTATGTTTAAAAAATGCATAAAATGTTTACAAATGTCAAAGAAATTTGATTATTGTTCATGTAATTGTTCATAACAATGGTAATAGTTAAATTCAAAATAATTTTTACCAAAATCGACATATATTACTTTAATAAACATAAATTTTGTACAAAAAAAATTTCTATTTGTTAATTAGTCTGAATTGGCATCTTTCTGCACCCAACCGACGATATATTGATAAATTTAACTAATTTCAAGAAGAATTTGAACTATTAACATTTTGAAAAATCTAAGTTTTTTAAAGTTTCTAATTACATTCATTAAAAATTGAAAGTTTATGAAATTTCAAATTAAAGCCTTTTGAAGGTCATCTATTTTTGAAAATTGTAAACTCAATTCTTTTAAATGGCAATTAATATTGAAATATTTAAATAAAATTATTCAATAAATAATTTATAAATAACAATAATTGTATGATTGTTTTTTAAGAATGAAGTTATTTAAAAAAAAATATAACTGTCGGAAATAGAAAAATTTGAAAGTTTTGTGTTAGAATTCGTGGTGATTTCATAGCAAAAAAGAAACCATTTTTGATTTTTTAGGGCAAAAAATTGAGAGTTTCCGGGCAGCGATTTTTTTGAATTTGTGTAGGAATGTTAGAAGACTCACTAGGAGCCATTACTAAAAATAAAATCCTTGGTCAATTGATAACTCTAATTTTGCCATTTTTTTCTCTATTTTTACCTAATTTTTCGATTTATTAGGGCAAAAAATTTAGAGTTTCCGGGTGGCGATTTTTTTGAAATTCTCCAGGATGATTAGGAGACTCACTAGGAGTCATTTCCAAAAATAAAATCCTTGGTCAATTCATAACTGTAATTTTTATACATGTTGTTGTCAAGTTTAAGTTTATAAGTTTGTAAAAAAATGTAATTTTTTTATGATTTTGAGTTTTGATATTTGCTTTCTGTTGTGTTTGCGACTTTTCTTTTGATATATATATATATATATATATATATATATATATATATATATATATATATATATATATATATATATATATTATATATATATATATATATATATATATTTATTAATATAAATATATATTATATTATATTAATAAAAAATAATATTAATATTAATATTATATTAATATTATTATATTATATTATTATTATATTATTATATTATTATTATATTATTTATATATTATATTTATTATTAATATATATATATTTATATATATATATATATACTACGGGGGGCTTCGCCCCCCTGCGCGCTTCGCGCGCCAACCCCCTATCTCTATTTTTATATTTATTTTAATTTTTATAAATTCAAAGTAATTTTTTCTTAATATCAATGCATCTTAATAAATCATTAAGTCTGCGCGCGGAAATTGTTTGACAAATTTTGACGTCTAGGTCAAAACTGCCCTCAAACTTGACTTAAATTTTGAGGGTAGCGGGAATTCTTTGTCAAATTTTGATGTGTAGGTAAAAAATGACCTCAAAATTGACCTAAATTTTGAGGGTAGCGGGAATTCTTTGTCAAACTTTGACGTTTAGGTCAAAACTGTCCTCAAAATTGACCTAAATTTTGAGGGAAGCGTAAATTCTTTGTCAATTTTTGATGCGTAGGTCAAAACTGCCCTTAAAATTGACCTAAATTTTAAGAGAAATTTTGACGTCTTTGTCAAAACTGTCCTCAAAATTGACCTAAATTTTGAGGGTAGCGGGAATTATTTGTCAAATTTTGACGTCTAGGTCAAAACTGCCCTCAAAATTGACCTACATTTTGAGGGTAGCATAAATTGTTTGTCAAATTGTGACGTCTAGGTCCAAACTGCCCTTAAAATTGACCTAAATTTTAAGAGAAATTTTAACGCCTATATCAAAACTGCCCTCAAAATTGACCTATTTTTTAGGGTAGCGGCAATTCTTTGTCAAACTTTGACGTGCAGGTCAAAACTGCCCTCAAAATTGACCTAAATTTTGAGGGAAGCGGAAATTGTTTGTCAATTTTTGATGCGTAGGTCAAAACTGCCCTTAAAATTGACCTAAATTTTGAGGGTAGCGGGAATTCTTTGTCAAACTTTGACGTGTAGGTCAAAACTGCCCTCAAAATTGACCTAAATTTTGAGGGAAGCGGAAATTTTTTGTCAATTTTTGATCCGTAGTCAAAACTGCCCTTAAAATTGACCTAAATTTTGAGGGTAGCGGGAATTCTTTGTCAAACTTTGACGTGTAGGTCAAAACTGCCCTCAAAATTGACCTAAATTTTGAGGGAAGCGTAAATTCTTTGTCAATTTTTGATGCGTAGGTCAAAACTGCCCTTAAAATTGACCTAAATTTTGAGGGTAGCGGGAATTCTTTGTCAAACTTTGACGTGTAGGTCAAAACTGCCCTTAAAATTGACCTAAATTTTGAGGGTAGCGGGAATTCTTTGTCAAACTTTGACGTGTAGGTCAAAACTGCCCTCAAAATTGACCTAAATTTTGAGGGAAGCGGAAATTTTTTGTCAATTTTTGATCCGTAGTCAAAACTGCCCTTAAAATTGACCTAAATTTTGAGGGTAGCGGGAATTCTTTGTCAAACTTTGACGTGTAGGTCAAAACTGCCCTCAAAATTGACCTAAATTTTGAGGGAAGCGTAAATTCTTTGTCAATTTTTGATGCGTAGGTCAAAACTGCCCTTAAAATTGACCTAAATTTTGAGGGTAGCGGGAATTCTTTGTCAAACTTTGACGTGTAGGTCAAAACTGCCCTTAAAATTGACCTAAATTTTGAGGGTAGCGGGAATTCTTTGTCAAACTTTGACGTGTAGGTCAAAACTGCCCTCAAAATTGACCTAAATTTTGAGGGAAGCGGAAATTTTTTGTCAATTTTTGATCCGTAGTCAAAACTGCCCTTAAAATTGACCTAAATTTTGAGGGTAGCGGGAATTCTTTGTCAAACTTTGACGTGTAGGTCAAAACTGCCCTCAAAATTGACCTAAATTTTGAGGGAAGCGGAAATTTTTTGTCAATTTTTGATCCGTAGTCAAAACTGCCCTTAAAATTGACCTAAATTTTGAGGGTAGCGGGAATTCTTTGTCAAACTTTGACGTGTAGGTCAAAACTGCCCTCAAAATTGACCTAAATTTTGAGGGAAGCGTAAATTCTTTGTCAATTTTTGATGCGTAGGTCAAAACTGCCCTTAAAATTGACCTAAATTTTGAGGGTAGCGGGAATTCTTTGTCAAACTTTGACGTGTAGGTCAAAACTGCCCTTAAAATTGACCTAAATTTTGAGGGGAGCGGGAATTCTTTGTCAAACTTTGACGTGTAGGTCAAAACTGCCCTCAAAATTGACCTAAATTTTGAGAGAAATTTTGACGTCTTTGTCAAAACTGCCTTCAAAATTGACCTAAATTTTGAGGGTAGTGGAAATTGTTTGTCAAATTTTGACGTCTAGGTCAAAATTGCCCTCAAAGTTGACCTAAATTTTAAGGGGTGAAACTACAGGTCAACTCTTGACCTGTAGGTCAAAAAATCTTGAAACAGCGGCGGCGTCGGCTATATATATATATATATATATATATATATATATATTATTATATATTATTATTATTATTATTATTATTATATTATATTATTATATTATTATATTATTATTTTATATTATTATTATTATTATTATATATTATTATTATATTATTATATATATATATATATATATATATATATATATATATATATATATATATATATATGTTACGGTCAATGTCCGGAATCGGGCAATGTCTGACAATGCCCGGGCATTATCGACATTGCCCACAACCACTGGGCATTGTCGACAATGACCATCAATTTCGGTCAATGTCCGAAATAATTTATATTATGAAGTTTTTTCGGGCAATGTCGACAATGCCCGGTCCAGTTTGGGCAATGTCAATAATTAATTTTTTAATTTAATTTAAATTCATTTTAATCGAAATGTACAGACTAGTTATAAATAAAATGTCTCGTAAATTGTAATATTATTTCGTTTACAATAGATTGAGTCTCACATTTTGTAATAATTGCTCTTACGAATAATAATATAAATATAGAGAATAGTTTTTATTTGTTTACAATAATTTGTTTATAATTACCATTATCAATTTTTAAAGCAAATATAACTTTAAATGAAGTTTTATTGTCAAAATATAGTAAAATATTGTGTTTTTATGGAAAAATGTTAGAGTACCAATTTGTAAACGCTTACTCTAATTGTCCCATTTTGTGAAAAGACATGTACCAATTATTGCAGTTTCAAATATTTCAGTCAATTTATTAATTTATTCCAATAATTTAATGTTATAAATTTTAAATCGTTAAATTATTAACTATATGGTTATAAAATGTGATGTTTTGAATTTTTTTAAATAAATTATAAAACTTAGAACTAATAAATAACCCCAATATTAATGCTCTATTAACAAAAAAATATCACTCACGTTGTCACTGGCTATTTTTACCAATGATTTAATACTTTAAAAGTCTGATTTTAATAGTATAATTAATTTAATCCTTAATGTAAACAACATTGCCCAAAAATGAATGGGCAATGTCAACAATGCCCGGGCACTGTCGTCATTGCCCGGGCATTAACACACTTTGCTGAATATTATTGAAAATGTATGGGCATTGTCGGGCATTGTCGACAATGCCCAGTGATTTTGGGCAATGTCGACAATGCCCGGGCATTGTCGACATTGCCCGATTCCGGACATTGACCGTAACATATATATACATATATATATATATATATATATATAATATAATATATATATATATTATATATATTATATATATATAATATATATTTTTTTTTTAGTATACGTATATTGCTGAAAACGTTGAACGAAAAATTTTTGGTTGACGAAGGAAGCATTTTAATATAATATAAGATTTGGTTGACGAAGGAAGCATTTTAATATAATATAAGATACAACTAATTTTCACTATAAAAATGAAATATAAATAATACATCCGAATTTTTAAGCCAAAATCATATTTTTGATTTTCGACAAAATTTTTAATTAATTTTTTTTGTTGAATATTGTTTAATTTTTTATTAAGTTTGGTAGTGATATTGATTGATGTTTTTCAATTTTTAATTACATTCATTACATTTATTTTATTAAAAAGTTTAGAGTCATGAATTTGATGCCGATTACAAATTTTCTAAAATCAATTAACGTGAGAGTTTGCAAACAATTCCCTAGTAGAAAAATTTGGTGGCGCTAGCATGGTGCCACTCTTGCGTGCCATTGCGCTGTAGTGGCGCTAAGAGCATTTGAAACACTTTTTTAGTCTAGCGCCTTTCTCGCATTCTGCCCACAGTGCTAGAATGAACATAACCTCACCTGCCAAAACTTTATTTCGCGAATTAAAAAATGATTCCTATGTCATTTCTTTTGACGAAAATATTTAAAAAAAATCGTGTACATATAAAAAACATTTACTAATTATCTGCCTACAATGAAGTTTTAACGTATTTGAAGAGTTAATTCACGTTTCGTTTAAAGTTATGGTAAGATTTTAATTCAGAAAACGGCAACCTTTTCTTAATCCCAAGCCTAATCAAAATTTTGATCATTATTTGCTGTATAAAATTGTTTTTTAAATATGGAAATTTTAAGAATAAATTATTATTAAATTTTTATAACAAATTATTTATTTCTTTAGTAACAGTGTCAAAAATAGTTACACATGTTAAACATTGAAATTAAAATTTTTGAAATTAACCAATTTCTTTTATAATAATAATAATAATAATTGCAAAAATTAAGTTCCTATTTAAAATCAGTAAATCTTTTCTGTCAGGTGAATTAAAAATAAAGAAAAAATATATCCAGTTTGAGGTTATGTTTTTTAATTCGAATGGAGAAAAATTATTAATATATTTGATCCATCAAAAAGTATTTATTGTTACTCTTGGTGATAAATCGTTAAATTAATTACTTAAAATATATTTAAAAATTTTCTTGGAGATTGAATAAAACATTCATATACTAAAAATTCTTTTATAAATAAGTGTATAAATTAACGAATGAACAAGAAATTTATAATGCAATATTAATTTATGTTTAAATTTAATACAATTACAAATATATAAATACTTACAATCCTTTACTATATATTGTTTTTAAATGCCACAATATTCTACAAGCAAACATTTACTTTTACTTTAAAATAGAAGCAAACACCTTTGACACTTTATGCAACAGAAATTTGAGGTTATGTTGCATTCTAGCGGAAAGTGCTCGCGCCATGCAAGGCGCTAGAAGACGTCGGCGAGATAAATTGCCATGCAAATTCCAGTGGTGGCGCTAGCATATATCTAGGCTTCCATTAAATTTTTCTACCTGGGTTTCTATATTGATATTTTCAGGTTTTAAGTTTGAAAATTTCATAGTATGTATTGTCATATTTAACGTAGAAAATAAAATATTTATGTTCAATATAAAGGGTATACAGTAAAAGTATCAATAATACTGAAATTTGACTTCAGCGGGCACTGCGGGACACAGAAAGTCCTTAAGATGCCATTAGGGCAAATTGGGATTTATGAATCAAAATTTTCTTTTTTTTTAATTCAAGAAATGTTTTAGAAATGACTTTGAAAATAAATAACAAATTCCTATTTATGAATTAAAATTGTTCTTCTTGAATTTTAGAAATGTTTGGGGTGTGTTGTTGCTTTCCAAAATTCTATCCGGGCATTACGCAAAAACGGGTAAAATGTAAAATCCCATGTGGAAATTTTTAATAGGGATATGGAAAAATTATACCATACGGTTTTACATACTCTCTAAATCTAAATATGTGAAAATTCACATATTTGTACGTTATAAGTCGTCCTCTCGATCAATAAGTGCATATACACTTATAATAAGTGAAATTTCACTCAGAATAAGTGAAAAATTCACTTATTTATAAGTGTATATGCACTTATTGATCGAGAGGACGACTTATAACGTACAATAAGTGAAATTTCACATATTCAGATTTAGAGAGTAGGAATCAATATGGTTTCCTTTATAAAAGTGGATCCCATGTAGATTTCCCATGTGGGAATCAAAAACGTGTTATAATTTCTACTAATACATTTAACAGAGTGTCTATTAATCGCAAAGGTATCTTGAGAAATAGCCAGGAATTTAATTCGACTAGAAAAATCGGGAATTTTCTTATCTAATTAAAAAAAGTTTTATTATATTAATTCATTTTTAAAAAAATTGCTTTTTGCTTTAATTTCTATTGATGTAATATTTTTATTTGTCAAAATTTAGGACCTACTTTCAGATTACAATATAGGTCTTATTTTAGATTTTAGCAGTCGTAACGTGGGGCCTACTTGCGATACAATTAGTTCGAATTAGACTCTGCATAACTCCAAAAGCTGGTGGAAAATTAGTATTAATTATTAATGCATTAATTGAAATACTACGAACGCATAAAGTACTACAAATTGACAAATACTGTTCTGTAAATCTGAATTAGTTGAAAATAGTATTTGATAGAAAAAGTCATTTACTGATTCAAATGGTAATATTTTGCTAATGAAATAGTTAATGGTAACTAATTATTAGTTTTTCCCAGTCAAATTAAATTCCCAATTGGTAGACACCTGTTCAAATATATAAGTAGAAACTAAAACCCGTCGAAGACGGGTACGACAGCTAGTATATATATATATATATATATATATATATATATATATATATATATATATATATATATATATATAATGAAACATCATTAATTATTATTAATTTAATATATTAAATATAATATTGCAACTAAAATAAATAATAAATATTATTTAAGGTAAGTATTGAAATACGATTTATTATTCTTATAATAAATGCATAACAAACAAATATATAAATGTCACTTTATTTTAATCACAAACACACATATACACATATGGTACAATTATTTATTAAAAATTGTAATTTTTATTTTTTTTATTATAAGAGAAAAAATACTTGTACGCACAATAAAAACACTTGTACATTTTTCAACAGCTAAATAAAAACCTAAAAAATTTATTAAATATTTACTTGCAATGTTCGGAATCTGTAATTGCAATGTTTATTGAAAGTTGTGTAAAGAACAATTTTCACTAAACATTTCAGTTAAATATGCCGAATATTACAAGTAAATATTCAATAAATTTTTAGGAAAGTTTCGGTGCTGTGGGGGTATATATGGGTGATTCTCCGCGTAGCGCAGAACTTGGTTTTTTTCATGTTGTAATGGAAAAATAATAAATAACTTTCATATATTTTTACAATTCCAACGTAAAAAGGTTATCTATATGTTTAGAAACAAAAACCAATAATTACTTTTGTATCTAATATTATAATTTTTCATAATTATAATAATAATAAATACAATTACTATTGACATTTTAGTATTTTCTACTTTAGTACAGTTGAATAAAAAAAATTTTTTTTTAAATTCATTTTATATATATGTTTTTTTTCAGTTTATGCTTGACAGCAAATTTGGATGCTATTTATTATTTTATTAACAAACAGTGAATTATTTAAATGAAAATCAAATGTTAACTTAAAATTACTTTTGTAAACACAAAAAATAACTTCCTTAAGTTAATTCAGGAAAAAGAATCAATGTTCTAATTGATTTATTCATTTTTCACTCATTTTATGTTGGGAATTTGAAAAGGGAATCACAAAATAGTCTCCACCGGCATCCACCGACCCTTAAATATTTTATTACAAATTAAACAATTATTTATAAAAAAAGGTTAAATAAAGCGTAGTTATATTGTTTTAGCCAATACAAATGAAGTCCATTTGAAACCGATTGAAAATTAATGATATTTTTTTTTAAAAAATAAAAATAACTGAAGGCGATTGAAAAAAGTTTCCACCGACCTTAGTCTCCACCGGCATCAGAATTTCCACCGACCTTTGTATTACGAAGAACCTAATGCAAATGTACCCAGGCGCGAAAGACCAGTGCTGACGATGGGTTGAAACTTGACTGAATCTTGAACGCCCAGCGTGGGTAACCCAGAGTTGAAGCAGTCTTTATATCATTGTCACTCAATATTGGTTCAGCATGGGACACCAATGTTCGTCCCATGCTCGATTTAACACTCGGTCAATCTTCGTGAGTGGAGCTTCAACATCCAGTCTTTATTCAAGCTTGAATCAATCTTGATAGTTTATTTATTACCGTGTGCACTTAACAATATTAGATATAAATATTTATAAATTATTTAATATTAAAATATTATTAGTGATATTTTTTAGTAATTTTTTATACTATTTAAAAATTATTATTCTTATTATTAATTATTATTCATTATTATTAAATAATATAATAAGTATTATTATTATTATTGTTATTAAGATATAAATTGGTAAATAAATATTAATATTTATTTAGTGTATAATATTTATATTAATTATATAAGATTCATATAAATAAAATTAAATTATATATTATTTTTTTTCTTGCAATGTCAAATTATTATTTTCAAAGTTCAAGAGTTTCGTTTATCTGAAAAATTTTCAGTGAAAAAAATGCTCATTAGGTAGTAATAAATATTTATGCCTAGTAGTTTTACACTAGGTTTAACTGTTTACTGAATATTATCAAAAATATATTTTTCGTCAAACGCGCGCGACTAAACACAAATAACCTTGAGACGTTGCGATTGTCGTGCTCCCACCATCCCATCTACTCAATGCTTTCCCCTCATGACGTCACAGGCGGGGAGTGCATTGAGTAGATGGGATGGTGGTATTTGTGTTTAGTCGCGCGCGTTTGACGAAAAATATATTTTTGATAATATTCAGTAAACAGTTAATCCTAGTGTAAAACTACTAGGCATAAATATTTATTACTACCTAATGAACATTTTTTTCACTGAAAATTTTACAGATAAACGAAACTCTTGAACTTTGAAAATAATAATTTGACACTGTGCGAGAAAAAAAATAATATATAATTTAACTTATAAAATTATCAGAAAAAATATTTTAATATTAAATAATTTATAAATATTTATATTTAATATTGTACAGTGCACACGGCAATAAAGGAACTGAATATTGTAACAAGATTACTGAGACTTGAAACGAGTATGGGACGAACATTGGTGTCCCATGTTGAGTGACGGCACTGGCATTGATATAGTAGATTAGGCGAGAAGCCTTCCAGCCTTCTGTGGCCGAGCGGTTTAAATGCGTGCGTTGAGAACTTCCGGTATGCGTTAGGGGCGGGGTGCGTGAGTTTTCGATCCCACATGCGAGCGAATATTTTTCATTCTTTGTTATAAGCGTTTATATAAAAAAATAAAATTGTGTGTTGTGTCGTGAATAAAAAATGTGAACATGTTTATAAATAATGTTAAAAGTCTGTTAAAAATCAAGAAAAAAATGTAACGATTAACAGAAAAATTGTCTTTTTTTACTAAAATTATTTTTTTAAAATTACTATTCAAATGATATTTAATGTTAGTAATATATTATTATTTATATGAAAATAATATAATTATTACAAATAATAACTTATTGTCATTAAATATATATGTATATATACGCACATGAATTAAAATAATAACAATAATATTTATTATTATTATTAATAATTCATATATTCACATTATATTGAATAAACGTGAGAAACGAGTAAATTTGGGAACAGTGGAAGCAGTCTTGTTTCAGTCCTGCGTTAGGCGTCCGCAGCATTGATTGAGCATTGATGTCCAATGCTGAATCAAGGCTCGCGCTGCAGTCTGGAATCGGTGTTACATTAAAGCTTCGATCATTCCTGCTCTCGCTGATTCACTCATGCTCAATCAATGTTGACCAATGCTCGGCCAATCTTTATAAAGCCTGAACTCGGCGTCACTTCGCGCCTGGGTAGTGTTATGGTGCCACATATATAAGGAATAAAAAAAACCTATTGCTCAGAAAAATTTACCATAAATTAATTAAATAAATTTCCATAAATTACCACGAAAATTTTTATAAATTACCGCAAAAATTTCCATAAATTACCGAAATAAAAATTTTAAATTGTGATTTCTACTTTGAATATTTTTAAAAATTACCGACAAAATTTCTTTATATTACCTTACAAATTGCCATAAATTTCCATAAATTACCGCGAAAATTTCCATAAATTACCAAAATCCAAATTTTTAATAATAATTTAAATTTTACATATTTTTATGAATTATCGCAAAAATTTCCATAAATTTCCAAAAATTACCATAAATTACCAAAATCCAAATTTTTAATAATAATTTAAATTTTACATATTTTTATGAATTATCGCAAAAATTTCCATAAATTTCCAAAAATTACCATAAATTACCATAAATTACCATAAATTACCGAAATAATAATTTTTAAATGAGATTTATGATATAATATTGTTTAAATTACCGCAAAAATTTTTTTTGACAGAATGTGTCCAAACAGTGAATTAGTTAATTACTACACTTGTTTACAACAAAAATTATAAATAATTTTTCCGGCCCGCTATGGATTTTTCTTTCTAAAGCCTTTATCTTCAAAAAAATATATTGATATTAATCATAACGATAAAAAAAAATTTTTTTAATTTCATAAACCAACCCAGGCGCGAAGTGACGCCGAGTTCAGGCTTTATAAAGATTGGCCGAGCATTGGTCAACATTGATTGAGCATGAGTGAATCAGCGAGAGCAGGAATGATCGAAGCTTTAATGTAACACCGATTCCAGACTGCAGCGCGAGCCTTGATTCAGCATTGGACATCAATGCTCAATCAATGCTGCGAACGCCTAACGCAGGACTGAAACAAGACTGCTTCCACTGTTCCCAAATTTACTCGTTTCTCACGTTTATTCACTATAATGTGAATATATGAATTATTAATAATAATAATAAATATTATTGTTATTATTTTAATTCATGTATGTGTCTATATATACATTTAATGACAATAAGTTATTATTTGTAATAATTATAATAATCTTCATATAAATAAGAATATATTACTAACAATAAATATCATTTGAATAGTAATTTTAAAAAAATAATTTTAGTAAAAAAAGACAATTTTTCTGTTAATCGTTACATTTTTTTCTTGATTTTTAACATACTTTTAACATTATTTATAAACATGTTCACATTTTTTATTCACGACACAACACACAATTTTATTTTTTTATATAAACGCTTATAACAAAGAATGAAAAATATTCGCTCGCATGTGGGATCGAAACTCACGCACCCCGCCCCTAACGCATACCGGAAGTTCTCAACGCACGCATTTAAACCGCTCGGCCACAGAAGGCTGGAAGGCTTCTCGCCTAATCTACTATATCAATGCCAGTGCCGTCACTCAATATTGGTTCTGCATGGGACACCAATGTTCGTCCCATGCTCGATTCAAGACTCGGTCAATCTTGATACAATATTCAGTTCCTTTATTGCCGTGTGCACTGTACAATATTAAATATAAATATTTATAAATTATTTAATATTAAAATATTTCTTCTGATAATTTTATAAGTTAAATTATATATTATTTTTTTTCTCGCACAGTGTCAAATTATTATTTTCAAAGTACAAGAGTTTCGTTTATCTGTAAAATTTTCAGTGAAAAAAATGTTCATTAGGTAGTAGTAAATATTTATGCCTAGTAGTTTTACACTAGGATTAACTGTTTACTGAATATTATCAAAAATATATTTTTCGTCAAACGCGCGCGACTAAACACAAATAACCTTGAGACTTTACAGCGTGACGTTGCGATTGTCGTGCTCCCACCATCCTATCTACTCAATACACTCCCCGCCTGTGACGTCATGAGGGGAAAGCATTGAGTAGATGGGATGGTGGGAGCACGACAATCGCAACGTCTCAAGGTTATTTGTGTTTAGTCGCGCGCGTTTGACGAAAAATATATTTTTGATAATATTCAGTAAACAGTTAAACCTAGTGTAAAACTACTATAGGCATAAATATTTATTACTACCTAATGAGCATTTTTTTCACTGAAAATTTTTCATATAAACGAAACTCTTGAACTTTGAAATAATAATTTGACTCTGTGAAAGAAAAAAAATAATATATAATAATTTAACTTTATTGATATGAATCTTATGTAATTAATATAAATATTATACACTAAATAAATATTAATATTTATTTACCAATTGATATCTTAATAACAATAATAATAATACTTATTATATTATTTAATAATAATTAATAATAATAATTTTTAAATAGTATAAAAAATTACTAAAAATTATCAGAAATAATATTTTAATATTAAATAATTTATAAGTATTTATATCTAATATTGTTAAGTGCACACGGTAATAAATAAACTATCAAGATTGATTCAAGCTTGAATAAAGACTGGATGTTGAAGCTCCACTCACGAAGATTGACCGAGTGTTAAATCGAGCATGGGACGAACATTGGTGTCCCATGCTGAACCAATATTGAGTGACAATGATATAAAGACTGCTTCAACTTTGGGTTACCCACGCTGGGCGTTCAAGACTCAGTCAAGTTTCAACCCATCGTCAGCACTGGTCTTTCGCGCCTGGGAAATCTTGCGCTACGCGGAGAATCACCCATATATATTTTTTTTTAAAAAATGGTATTCATACACGGAGAGAAATATCTGGGCTTTTTAGCATGAAAGTTCTTCATAC
This sequence comes from Leptopilina heterotoma, assembly GCF_015476425.1. NCBI lineage: Eukaryota > Metazoa > Arthropoda > Insecta > Hymenoptera > Figitidae > Leptopilina > Leptopilina heterotoma. The sequence goes on from NW_025110839.1 coordinate 95,454, forward strand.
TACGATTGCAAGAGACCTATGCGATTTCTGTAAAAGTTTTCTGCAATGTGATTGGTCGGCCCAGGCTCTGGGCGTGGCCTAATAGCCAGTTGCAAGAGTCTAATACCGAAAAAGCATAGGATTCTTGCAATCGCAGTATACTGTTTTGCAGTTATAGTATACTAACATTTCATACTTTTAAAATACAAAGCATTCATGCTATAAACGATTGATTTTTCTCTCCGTGTATATGACCGTAAATACGACCCTAAATACGGGCATAAATACGGCTGTATTTGCTGTTTCAATTACACTACCCTTCTAAGGCCCGTATTTAGGGTCGTATTCACAGTCATATTTACGCTCGTATTTACAGTCGTTCTTTTTCAGTAGGGTCGCAATGTCAGTTATATTAAAACTTTCATTTTCAACTTAGCAGACGCAAAAATTAAAAATTAATCGAATAATTGGATCGATAATCGGATCCGTTTAGAATAATTTTAAAAATATCATTTTAAACTTATACGTAAAATTTTCAGTTTTACAAATAAAAGGACAATAATAAAAAGTGTTAATAAGGTAAAACGTTTTTTTTACAAATATTTATCAGATTAAATGTACTTTCGTGTTTGCATATAAATTCTTTTTTTATTCAATGTCAAATTATATATTTATAGTTAAAAAACAAAAGAATATTTTATTCTAGAAAAATTTTTGCGAAACTTTTATCATCAGTATAGGTACATTTTATATTCTTACGCGTATTTTACATTTCTTTTCTTACTATGTATTTTTTATTAAAAAATTTTTTTAAATGAGATAAACATTTGATACTCACGAATATGTATTAAAAAAAGTGCTTGAAAACAAAATTTTCAAAGTTTTGCTAGGTATTAGGTATTTTGAAATTTTTTTTTTAGTTTTATGTCTATTTTTTATTAACTTTTTGCGTAACGCGGTATTTCAGTTCAATTTATTATAAACATGTATAAAGCAGTAAAGAAATATTACATTCTCATCACATGAGAAAGTATTAGTTTTGGTCGAAAACTGACTTTCGCTAATTTCATAAAATCTCGACGTTTTGGGGTCCCCTGAGTCCGAAAAACATGGTCTAGAAAAAGTGTCTGTCTGTATGTCTGTCTTCGTGTCTGTCTGTAGACACAATGGTGTCCCTTCGAAAACTCTTGAAAAACTTATTGCATCAACTTGCAACTTTGCATGCACAAAGTTAGTGTTAAAATACAGATCGAGTTCGTTAGCCAGCCATTTTCGTCGAAAACTACGCAAACTACAGTAGTTTCAAAATTTTGAAAATTCAATTTTTTCAAATTTCAGAATTTTTAACTTTATATTACTTGAGATTAGTAAATTACAAACAACTTTTCTCTACAACATTTTTTCATAGAAAATTAATTTTTTTTTTTTTAAGTTTTTGGGTCAGGCTAGCTCAACTGGGTTAAAAATTGCAGAAAATGTATCTAATTGTTCATTTTTAAATCTTCAGTAAATTAAAAGTTTTTCTTAAAACAATTAAACTATCACATTCACTGTATCCGGATTTACATGTTTTTATTCATACATTTGATATATATTTACAAATCACGTATATAGAGGGAACGGAACATAATGGCTCAGGGGCGTAATGAATAATTGTAATTTATTTCAAAATCGTAAATCGAAATGATTTTGCTCCAAAGACAACTTGATGTACTGCAAGTTTCTACAAAGTTTGATTATTTATTATTCAATTACTATTGTAAGAAATATAGTAGAAAAACTGTATTTCACATATTAAAGTAACTTTTTAAAATTTTCATTTTTTCGTTATAATTTTTTTAAAATAACTTAAAAAAAGAAACTAAAATCGCGTTTTAAGCTTGAAAAATTTTTTGAGGGTCCATTTGAGATTTTTGATTCACACTTACTGTACTGATAAAAATTACAATATATTTCCCAAGTACCCCTATAGGGCGTGTTGGCTAATGCAACAGGCTATGTATAAAGAGCAACCTACGATTCCGACAAAGTGTACGTTCATTGCAGAAAAAAAGTAAGCGTAATATAGGGACGTTCGTCTTTTTAAAAGAAAGCTGAGATACTGGATTAACTTTTCTATGAGATTAACACTTAATTAAAACAAATATGTCCGAGTAAATCAACAAAGAGTGAAAAGTTAGCCATTACGCTCCGGTCTACACTACACAAAAACCTTGATACTAATACTTCAAGAATATTTTATCTGCTTCTGCAAATCATGTTTCTGCTAAGAGAGTTAGTATAAATAAAAATAACTTCACAATTTAAATCATCAAGACCAAAAATGTACATTTAAATCCACTTTATCGCGCAATCATCAGCAAACAAAAACATGTGATGAGAATGTAATCCTTAAAGTCGTAGTAACTTTAAGAAAAAAAATGTTTTATGAAACATATATAATAGGAAACAAGAGCAAGAACACAAATAATGCACAACAAAGTGGAGCGCGAAGCGCGACGATCAATATTCGCGCGCCCTGAGGAGGGCTGAAACTTGCGAGCGAAGCGAGCCCCCGCGCGAAGCGCGGATGAGAATGTGTCCGCGCTTGCGCGGACAGATTTTTTTTTATTATATTCAATAATACTCTTACCCAAAAGTCAAAACTGATGTGAAGTTTTGACTTTTGGGTAAGAAAAACTTATTTACTAAATAAATCACGATTATAAAAATAAAAAATTTTGATAAAAATAGTGATTAAAAATAGAAATTATGTAAATTTTTTATCACTTTTAGAAAAATATTTGAAATTACATTAAAAAATTGTGATGAAAAAATAGAAATGATGTACATAAATTTTTAAAATGATTTCGTTAAAAAATCGTAATTAACAAATAGAAATTATATATGAAAATTTTTTTCCAAAAAAAATTTTTAATTTTCTAAAAAAAAAATATAAAAATTTTTTCCTTTACTTATAAAAAAAATTAGAATTTAAAAAAAATTGTAATTAAGAAATAAAATTAAATAAAATTAAATAAAATTAAATTAAATGGTGGACGAGATTTTTAAAAATTGTTTGAATTTGCTTCAAAATTGCTACTCCTTGATTTTTGAAGTCGCTGATTGCGAATTCGATTTCAGTTTTTAAAAATCCAAAATAGCAGAAAAGATTTTCAAAAATTGCTTAAATTTACTAATTAATTCCTATTGAGACGCATGCTTATTCCCGAAATCTTTTTTGACCAAATAGTAATTTGATATAAAACTACTTAACTTAAAATTCACATAATATGCACATTATTTGACATAAATTTCATTGTACACAAAAACCATTTAACATAAATATCATTTGTCATAGAATTCATTAAACAGAAATATTATGTTACATAAAACTCAGATAACTTAATTCCCATTTGACATAATAATTATGTGACATAAATTTCCTATTGACATAAAAATCATTTAACATAAATTTCTTTTGACATAAAATTCATTTAGCGTAAATTTTATTTGTTATAAAATTCATTTGACATCAATTTCATTTGGCATAAATGTCATCTAACGTAATTCTCATTTGACATAAATATCATTAGACATAAAATTAGCTTGACATAAATTTCATTTGACGTGAATATAATTTAACATAATTATTATTTAACGTAAAATTAAATTTATATAAATTTCATTTAGCATAAATTCCATTTAATATAATTCTCATTTGGCATAAAATTTACTTGACATAAATTTCATTTGGTATGAATCCCATTTAACACACGGAAAAAAAAAGTTCACGAATCTCTCGTGAACTAGTATATCACTTTTGGATGGGACACAAAATTTCAAAATTTTCATTCACTTTTGATTAGAAATGGCGAACGTCAACGAAAAACTGAAACAAAGTTAATGAATTTTTGACGAACTGTGTTAAGGGCATGTTATTCAGTGGTCACGTGCCCCATATACTTTACTATGAGTCACGTGACCCCTGAATAACATAACCTTAAGGATGAACTACTGTTCGTCAAAAGTAGAGGTACAAGTTCACGAAAAAATCGTGAACTTGCGAGTTTCAGTAGTATGCGCAGTTCGTAATGCGCATCAAATATGGCTGATCAAGCATTCATCATTCAGTCGGTGTCATCGGTGTTTACATTCGGGCAAATTCTTTGATGAAAGTTATTATTTAGAAACAGTGTTTTTTTATTATTTAGTGAATATTTTTGTGTGGTAATTTCTTTTGTGATACAAATAATTCATAAATTAAATTAAAGGTTACGACAAGGGTCTTTTTCTACTTTGCACGGTCCTGAGTTTTACAGCAGACAAAGCTAATCGTGTCATTTGCAAAAGTACTGTGTATATAGGTTTAGCCGTGGCGGTTAGTTGTTAGAAATATTATGTTATAGGGTATAGGGTACTAGGTTCGAATCCCGTGAAGCGAATAACGAATTTTAATGGCGATAAAATTGTGTATTCTGTGTAGTTGGGTGCGTATAGGCGTCAAGTTATCAAGTTAAGTGAAATACTATCAAAAAAGTAGTGTCTGGAAATTATTTTTTCTTGTTTTTAGCATTTTTTAAAAGTTCACGAATTTTTCGTTAACTTTGACGAAAATTTCGGAAACCGTACTATGTTTCTAGTGAAGGAGTTGATGAAATTTTGACGAACTGTGTTTGTTGATTTTCAAGAATTTTGTGTCCCATCCAAAAGTGATATACTAGTTCACGAGAGATTCGTGAACTTTTTTTTTCCGTGCATAATTTTCATTTGACATAAAGTTCACTTGATATAAATTTCATTTGACGGATAACTCATTGCACATAATTCTCATTTGACATAAAATTCAGTTGTCATAGATTTCATTTTACATAAAGATCATTTGACATGGAAATATAGGCGCGAATTTCAAAATTGGCGAATCACAATGTTGTTGATAACACAGGCACACAAAAAAAATAAAAAAGTCAAAACCCAGAGGTCACACCCCCTTATCCCCATGTTTTTGGGGTCGCTGAAACCGAATAAGACCATGAAAATTTTTTTTCATCGGCCATTTTCCCGCTACCACCCCCTTACACCTGCTCCCGGGGGTTGAAATTTCAGTTTTAAAAAAAGTGGAGTAGGGTGTCTATTCCTATGTTTTTTGGGTCGCTAAAACCAAAAAAGACTACCAAAAACAAATTCTTCCCTCCCTTAATCCCCTACAACCCCCTTAACACCCGAAAGGTGGAGGGTCGAAATTCGAATTTTCACGAAAAGTCGATTACGGTGTCTAAACCTACGTTTTTTGGGTCGCTGAAACCAAAAAAGACTACCAAAATCAAATCCTTTCCACCCTCAACATCCTACAACCCCCTGCAATAATTTTTGATAATTAATATTTAATTTTCAATCTCCCAAAAATCGGTTCGTTTTATTTGAAAAAAATTATTACAGGGGGTTGTAGGGGGTCGGGGTGGAAAGGATTTGATTTAGGGAATCTTTTTTGGTTTCAGCGACCCAAAAAACGTAGGTTTAGACATCGTAATCGACTTTTCGTGAAAATTCGAATTTCGACCACCCACCTTTCGGGTGTTAAGGGGGTTGTAGGGGGTTAATGGAGGGAAGAATTTATTTTTGGTAGTCTTTTTTGGTTTTAGCGACCCAAAAAACATAGGAATAGACACCCTACTCCACTTTTTTTAAAACTGAAATTCCAACCCCCGGGAGCAGGTGTAAGGGGGTGGTAGCGGGAAAATGGCCGATGAAAAAAAATTTTCATGGTCATATTCGGTTTCAGCGACCCCAAAAACATGGGGAAAGGGGGGTGTAACCTCTGGGTTTAGACTTTTTTATTTTTTTGTGTGCCTGTGTAATATCTAATTGGTTACTTTTAAAATTCGCGCCGATATTGTTATGTAAAATGTAATTTGTGTAAAATGATTTTTATGTCAAATGAGAATTTTGTTGAATGACTTTTATGACAAATGAGAATTGTGTTAAATGTCTTTTATGTCGAATGAACTTTATGTCAAATGAATATTATGTTAAATGGTATTTATACCAAATGAAATTTATGTTAAGTAAATTTTATGTAAAATGAGAATTACTTTAAATGGAATTTATGCTAAATAAAATTTATATAAATTTAATTTTACGTTAAATAATAATTATGTTAAATGATATTCACGTCAAATGAAATTTATGTCAAGCTAATTTTATATCTAATGATATTTATGTCAAATGAGAATTACGTTAAATGACATTTATGCCAAATGAATTTTATGACAAATAAAATTTACGTTAAATGAATTTTATGTCAAAAGAAATTTATGTTAAATGATTTTTATGTCAATAGAAATTTACATAATAATTTTTATGTCAAATGGGAATTAAGTTATCTGAGTTTTATGTAAAATAATATTTCTGTTTAATGAATTCTATGACAAATGATATTGATATTAAATGGTTTTTGTGTGCAATAAAATTTATGTCAAATAATGTGCATATTATATGAATTTTTAATTAAGTAGTTTTATATCAAATACCTATTTGGTCAAAAAAGATTTCTGGAATAAGCATGCGTCTCTTCCTATTCGGGAATTTTATATGTCGCTGATTACGAATTTTTATGTCTGTTTTTGAAAATTAAAAATAGCGGATTTAATAGATATGAATCAATCTTTGCCAGTTAAAAAAACGACCGCTATATTGTATTCGCCATTTTGTGTTTTAAAAATTTTTTAAATCTGACATCAAATTCGCCCGTGCAGAAATCGCCACTTTTGTTCCCGATTACCGCCCTGGCCCCGGTCGGGTTTTCATGATCTGGCCCCGACTTCGTGGCCCCGACCAGGACCAGGCCGGGCTTGCCCAAGGATCTACAAACAGCGCACAATGGGATTTTTTTTAAAATTTACTTTTCAAAACTGTCTACAGCCTACAATTTTTAACCAGTTTCAGTATTCTTTATTTTAAATTAAAGGCGAATAAATTCTTAAGACATCCCTCAAGGCCAATTTTTTAGTTCTTAATTGTTTATAATTTTTATTTTCAATCAAAGTTAACAAATTAATACAATTTTTCAAAAAAGGAGGCTTATTTTCTTATTCCGTTGCTGCATATGATCTGAATCAGTTCAAATTAATACAATATGACCACCGAGATCTCTGACCACCACATCACAATCAATAAAATAGAAATCAATTTATATCAATTGTTATAAACAATATTAATTAACAAATAGTTAACTTTGATTTCTCTCCACTAAAAAATGTTTTTTTTTTCACCTTTTCTTTTTAATTTAAGTTCATTTAAAGAATATTTGTCCTTTTTGATTATTAAATAAGTTATTTAAATTGTTATAAACAATATTAAATAACAAATAATTATGTAACTTATGTTCCTGTCCACAAAAAAAATTTTTTTTCACGTCTACTTTTTAATTTAAGTTAATTTTAAAAATATGTGTCCTTTTTGTTTAAAAAATAACTTATTTAAATTGTTACAAATAATATTAATTAACAAATAGTTCATTTTTGTTCCTTTCCACAAAAAATTTTTTTTTCACGTTTACTTTTTTATTTAGATAATGTTAAAAGACCACGGATATATAATATTAAATATTTAAATATAAGTTATATTATAAGCAAAAATTTAAATGAACCTAAGTAAAAAAGAAAATTTGTAACAAAAATTTTTTGTTGGACAGGATCATAAGTTAACTATTTGTTAATTAATATTGTTTATAACAATTTAAATAAGTTATTTTTTAATCATAAAGGAAAAATATTATACAAATAAACTAAAATTAAAAAGAAAATGTGAAAAAAAAAATTTTTTATTGGAGAGGAATCAAAGTTAACTATTTGTTAATTAATGTTGTTTATAATAATTGAAATATATTACTTTATGGATTTTTAATTGTCTGCTGGTAATATTGGATTAATTTGAACTGATTTAGAGCATGTGCAGTAACGGAATAAGAAAATAAACGTCCGTTTTTAAAAAATTGTGTTAATTTGTTAACTTTGATTGAAATTTGAAAATAAAAATTTTAAACAATTAAAAACTCAAAAATTGGCATCGAGGGATGTCTTAAGAATTTATTCTCCTTTAATTTAAAACAATAGGACAAACGCACCAATTGTCGAGGGTGAACCATTTGTCGATGTTATCATGAAGATAACCAAAAATATTGCCTAAAATGTTTAATTTATTTGTGGTTATAATATTAACATATTATTTTTGACATTTATAACTCTTAAAAACTCTTATTTATTTTTCACCCTTAAATTGAAATTCCATGTTTAAGGCAAAAAAATAAATTACTATTAATTAATAATTTTTAGTATTATTGTGAATTATTAATAATAAAAAATTTTTTATTATTTTAAAAAATAGTTAAATTATAAATAATAGAGAATAAATAATTAAATTAATAATTTTTACCATATTTTTATGATAAACATATTAATTTATATATATATATATATATATATATATATATATATATATATATATATATATATATATATATATATATATATATATATATAACATACATTTTTAATAATTTTTCTATAAATAAATATGATACAGTCAATTTATTATGATAACACTGTATATAACGGTCCCATGATTCAAAAGGAAGTTTAAGCGAGGTCGCTTCCAAGCTTGCGTGGCTATGCGGTATGTCTATTCGACTTGCGTCCTCGAGGTCTAGGGTTCGATCCCCCGTGCGTGCGATATTTTTCCGTCTTAGTTTTAAGTGTTTTGTGTATAATTCTTAATAATGTTACATAAAGTATAGGTTTAAATAATTATTAACAATAATAATAATAATAAATTAGGCATTAATTTAAATAAGGATAGTCTGTCTAAATTAATGAAAGAAAATAAGAAAAATATTTTTTTTAAAACTTAGTTCAATAAAAGCAATTGTAATAATTATTTACATTTTTAATGACACTCATAAAATTTTATTTACTACAAAAATATTAATAATAATTATTAATATTGAAGTAAATACTCCCCATGCTTTAATAATCAAATAACGAGCTTTAATATAATAAAATGCAGTCAGTATTAGATTTCTACCTAGGTAGCGAAAAGATCGGGGGAAATTCCATGGCCCCGACAGGGCGGCCAGATCGGGCAAAGTGCCATGGCCCCGGTCGGTTTTAGTGTTTCAACCAGGCCGGGGCCAGGTCGGGTTGTCAGATCGGGGCCCGGTTTGTCCCGACCTGGCCCCGGTCAAAATTTCTGCACGGGCGTAATCAGCTATTTTTTTAAATCTGACATCAGATTTATAATCAGCAACCCCAATAAGCGCCGAGTAACAATTTAATAATAAACAATAACAATAAACAATAATAACAATAACAATTTAATAAAAATTGAAGCAATTTTTTGAAAATCTTGTCCGCTATTTCGAATTCGTACTCAGCGATCTCAAAAACACCCGAGTACAAATTCTCAACAAAATCCAACCTCTGGATTCCCAGGAAGCATACAAAAGGCTTTGATTTCGGAAATTAAAAAATATAGGTTTGAATCTGGACTAATAAGTGTCGGTAAAATGTCGGTGCAGGAATCTGTTGATAGGATTATCTATAATATGTATATCTACCATACTTTTAGTACGTTATTATATAGTCTAATTTTTAATATAATTAATTATTATTATTAATTTAATATAATTTTTTCTGAAATAATAGCGTTCAGTAAGTTTTCTGCACTTATAAGTGCAGATAACAATCATGCGTCGCACTTAGTCGTACTTCGGGCACATGACATGCAAGTCACGCAGTGCGTGCATAATGAGACGCATTTAGCTGTCACTCGTTCTGATTTTGTTGCACTTTAGGCACTTCAGGCTAAAATGATTTTGTAATTTATGGATAAATTAATTATAATTAATGATCAAAAAATATTTAAAATAGTAAAGAAAAACTTTAATATTTTGCAAGTCATTCGTATAATAAACTTATTGATAAATATTTTAATTGTTTTAAACCATTTCTGCTACCAAGTCACTTCCCAGTGGGCAAAAAACCATCATTGTTTTAAAAACGTTCCAAAAACGTTTTTAGAACGTTTCATGTCTGCTAAATAACGTCCCAAAAACGTTATATGGTTCTAAAACGTTTTAAAAGCAATGGAACGTTTTTGGAACATTATTTTGCAGACATGAAACGTTCTAAAAACGTTTTTGCATCGTTTTTAAAACAATGATGGTTTTTTGACCACTAAATCCCACTTTTTCTCCCAATGTTTTTTAAACCACTTTTACTATAAGCCCCTCAAATAATCTTATATTATGTACATTAAATCAATAAAATTTATGAATTTATGAAAATTACTTTAATGATAACTTGGTAAAAATTTTTAAAATTAAATTATTTAATAATTTACAATTTAAAATTTAATATACAATTTATATAATATCCATATGAGTCATTCCATTATATTTCGACTAAAGTCGTTGCCGGCTAATTTTAAAAATATATAAAATTTTGCAAGAATGATTTTAAAGATATTAGGATCATCTACTTGGAAGGAAGAATGAAGACGAAGGATAGAAGTTTAATAGCAAGATTTAGATGTGGCAACGAATTGAAGGCAAAGGATTATTGGCAGGACGAAAAGGAAAAGTTGTGCAGAATATGTGGAGAAGGGAAAGAAAATTTAGTGCATGTGATGGAAGAATGCGAAAAAACAAGGACCGAGGAAGGAATGCAACGAATTTTAAATGATGGAGGACAAGGTTTAAAGGTATTAAAGTACATTGAAAAGCAAAGGCAGGAAGTGGAAAATAGTGCAAACCAGGAAGAAAGTGAAAAGTAGACTGAATTTAAAGACAATAAATAATGTTGAAGTTTTATAAGTTTAAAATGTTCATAATGTTTTACACGGAGAAACTTTTTCTTATAATATTAAATATATTTGGTTATGTTTATTCTAAAAGTACGTTAGAATGTGAGGATTTTTCGTGCGTTGTGCTAATAATTTCAACATTAATACGAAAATATGATAAGTTCGTTATATATTAAGCAACCTTCGGTGTACAAAAATTACTATCTGCATTAGAAATAGTCTTATTTTTCTTTAGAAAAGAATAAAATGCTAGTTTTTGTTTGTGAAATAATACGGTAATTCTAACCTTTTTTACACATATAGATAGAATATATAAGAGACATTCTAACGTAACATACCAATTTTGGAAGGACTGCGGGCGGACTTAACCGATTTCGCCCGAGCATCACCGAGTCCATCACCTGACGTCGCGAACTAACCCTAATGTTTTCGAAGTTGAAATTCACACGTGTATGAAAGAAAAAAACCTTTTATTAATAAACGTGAATGTCTCCTCATGCCAAATTAAATTCAAGAACTGTTCCTCAATATAACATAATTTTTTTCACGTTACTTATTTACATAATTTGATTAGAAAGTTATTTTAAAAAATGCTCTCTCTCGAAGGCACATATTTTTCCACTCGTTTAATATATAAGGACGATTCAGCTGTGTACTTCTAACGAATCGTGCGATCTTTCGGTTTCCGTGACCAATCGTCGTGTCTTTACTTGCGTGTGCGTGTGTGCGTTAATAATATAGGTTAGGTTCTTACGTCGTGTTAAATATATTTACCTACAGTTACAGTGACATACACTAATGCCATCTACCATCAGATCCAAGTATCACTATCGTCTCTATGAGTATCTATAGACAATTAATTTGTTGTGTTTCTTTTTAATTCATGGCTTTCCCAACTTTGCAAAAATTATTATTTTCTTTCTAAAACAACATACTAATTTTCGTTAGTTTCCTTATGAAGAACTGTAAAATATATACTGAATGAGTGTTTTTGATAGTCTCAATAGCAATTTCTATAACCTATGTCGTTTTTCCCTTGAATCTAACCTAACATACTAAAATGTCTCACCAGTTTTAAGAATTAGTGGTATTAAAAGTTTCTCCGTGTATATTTTGGTACTATTTGAAATTAAGTTTTTTATATATATATATATATTTATTGTAATTGAAATTATCAAATAATTAATCTAACGTGTAAGGTAAAGGAGAATGCCGGAAGTGCGTTCAAAGCCGAAAGGCAGGAACTATGTATAATACCTAAATAATAAATAATATTAGGATCATTGAACAAAAAGAATTTTTAAAATTATTTTAAAGTTTACCTGTCAAATAACCTATTTTTTAAATATTTAATTTAATAAATTTAACAATAAATAATTAATAATAAATTTAATATTTTCTAATAGATGAAAATATGATAGTTTTTACGATTTCATATACTTAAGATGCTTATTTTACAATAAATTAAAAAAAAAATTTTTTAATTCTTTTTGTTCGATGATTCTAATATCTTTAAAATCATTCCTGCAAAATATTATAATTTTTTAAAATTAGTCGTCAACGACTTTAGTCGAAATATAATGGAACTACTCATATATATATTTATTATAGATTTTAATTTATAATTTAAATAATAATAAATTACTAAATATTTTGAAATTGCTACAAAAAAATTTTTACTTAAAAAAATAAAACTTTACTGTATGTAGAACGTTATTTTCATTTATTTATCTAAAGTTGATGCGCACCGATGCGCATGTGCGCAGACAATTTTCCCAATTGGGATCTGAAATCACGTGAAACTGACCCACCCCTTAGCCTTTTTGTGGTAACCATCTTGGATTTTATCTTTTTCTTGAACGTATATCAAAAAGAGACGAAACGAAAGATGGCTACCACAACAAGGCTCTCACTAGATGGCGTATCGTAGTATTTCAGATCCCAATATGGCTGAAAACGCTGAAAATGTACTTGTTGCAGAGATGCCATTGGGCGGAGGAATTTCATCCCCACTCTTGCACCATTTTACATTTAAGTCAATGTAAAATGGCGCAAGAGTGGGGATGAAATTCCTCCGCCCAATGGCATCTCTGACTTGTTGCTGTCCGTCTTGACTCTTGAGTCACATGACGTCCAGTTTCTCTCTGAGCATGTGCTTTTATCGTTTGGTGAATGTCGTGATTGTTTGTTATTTATAAAAAGTGCGTGTGCGAATCACAGTTTTGTTTCTTTCATAATTTATAAATATTTGTGTTTATTTAAAGTCGTTTTTAATTTAAAAAATTAAAAAATATAACGGTCGAATAGGTTCGAATACACGGAAAAAAAAAGTTCACGAATCTCTCGTGAACTAGTATATCACTTTTGGATGGGACACAAAATTCTTGAAAATCAACAAACACAGTTCGTCAAAATTTCATCAACTCCTTCACTAGAAACATAGTACGGTTTCCGAAATTTTCGTCAAAGTTAACGAAAAATTCGTGAACTTTTAAAAAATGCTAAAAACAAGAAAAAATAATTTCCAGACACTACTTTTTTGATAGTATTTCACTTAACTTGATAACTTGACGCCTATACGCACCCAACTACACAGAATACACAATTTTATCGCCATTAAAATTCGTTATTCGCTTCACGGGATTCGAACCTAGTACCCTATACCCTATAACATAATATTTCTAACAACTAACCGCCACGGCTAAACCTATATACACAGTACTTTTGCAAATGACACGATTAGCTTTGTCTGCTGTAAAACTCAGGACCGTGCAAAGTAGAAAAAGACCCTTGTCGTAACCTTTAATTTAATTTATGAATTATTTGTATCACAAAAGAAATTACCACACAAAAATATTCACTAAATAATAAAAAAACACTGTTTCTAAATAATAACTTTCATCAAAGAATTTGCCCGAATGTAAACACCGATGACACCGACTGAATGATGAATGCTTGATCAGCCATATTTGATGCGCATTACGAACTGCGCATACTACTGAAACTCGCAAGTTCACGATTTTTTCGTGAACTTGTACCTCTACTTTTGACGAACAGTAGTTCATCCTTAACACAGTTCGTCAAAAATTCATTAACTTTGTTTCAGTTTTTCGTTGACGTTCGCCATTTCTAATCAAAAGTGAATGAAAATTTTGAAATTTTATGTCCCATCCAAAAGTGATATACTAGTTCACGAGAGATTCGTGAACTTTTTTTTTCCGTGTAGAAAGGCTCTTTAAAGCAGTCTAAGTTGTTAATTTATTATATTATACAGTTGACTTTTGTTGAATTCGTGTTGAAAAGTTTATATTTATTACGAATTATCCCCGTAAGAAGCGAGGAATAGAAAAAGATTAAATTTCCAGAAATATTCTGTTAAACGAGGATTTTTTAATCTTTCTAAATAGGCGAATTTCCAAAAAAAACCCAATTTCTCTGTGAACAGCAAAATATCAGAAAAATTAATTCTTCTCTATTGTTCGTGTCAATGAGATGATAAAAAAGAATTAAGAGTTTCCATTTTTTTGAATGCGCAAAATTTTTCTGCTGCTTAACGTTCCAAAAAAATACAGAATCCTATCCTTTTGAATCAACAAAGTAAATCTTGTAAAAGCGAACTGAAAAAAATAAGAAATAGCTATTCTTTTCAATCGACTTTAAACGATTCTACGTAGTCAATTCAAACGAATAGAAATTGTTTATTCTTTTTTTTATAAAATTTATTTGTTTATAAATAATTAAATCAGTGTTGTTAAAAACAACATTCAATTTAAAAATCACGAAATTAATTAATTAATTAATGTTATTTAAATATTTAAAAAATGTAATTATTAACTGTTCTTTTTAACAGTGATAATTTATGTTGTGTTAGATTTTATCGATATGTATTGATAAGTATATGTTATTCGTCTTAAAAATATATACAGAAGGAAAAAATGTAAAAAAAAAATTTTTTTTTTATTGTTTAAATATTTTTTATCTAATTCTACGCACAAAGAGGCACATTTTTTTCCTTAACAATTTTTTTCAAAAATCAATTGTTCTCAAGTTACCAACAATTGAAAAAATAGGCTATTTTTATAAACAAATGATCATATCTTTCTTAAAAATTATCGTAGAGCAATTTTCAAAAAATCGTTTGAAAGGTGACAAAAAATGTTTTCCAATGACATTTGTAGATTTTAAATGTGATGATTTCTTCAAAAATTGTATCAATTTGAAATTTTTCAAAAAAAGTGAAAATTTTTTTTTTCAGCAATTAAACATTAAAAAAAATTTTTTTTTGGCATTATTTCAAGTCAAATACTTAAGGTTTAAAATAAATATTTGATTAAGATTTTATCTTTATTATTATTGAAGATACAAAACTTTTTGTAATGCCCTTGCATGGCGTAGGGTGGACAAATCCTTTTGAGCGGCCCTGTATGAGTGCAAAATTTCTGCAGTACTGCAAGCATTTTGTTATCTGGGTATCACGACAACGTAAGTCTTCTAAGTAATCGTAATTTAAAAAATTTTTTAAGGATACCACGTCTATTCTTTTTTAATTTCTTATCAAGGTTAATAAAATTATTAACAAAATGACAAATTGCAAATCACTGTGCATTTATTTCGACATTTTCTACATTCTGTCAGTATCCATTAAAAATGCAATCTCTATGGATTCAAGCGAATACATGAGAAAGAAACGTAGTCTAACAGAATTCGAAGCCTCGATAAACAGAGTTCTAGAATGTTACAAGGAGGAAGAAGGGTGCCGCCGACAGCTTCAGGGTAACATATATAATACATTTTACCTTAATGTTTAAATTACAATTTTTCGAGTTTTCGTTTTCTACTGAAAGTATATTTTGCAGGAAAAAAAATTAGTAAAACCATTTTAAACATAATATACAAAAAAATCTTAAATTTTTTTATTGTCTGCTTAATGAAATAGTTCACACCTTTTAATTAACATTAATTAATATTTCAAGTAGGGGGGATGTAACGATAGCATTTAAAATCTAACGTGAGATATTATATTTATGGATTCCAGCGGTGATTTTATTTTATAATTTGAATTAATGCCCTAGAAAGAAGTTTTGATTGATCCCAATGCTGTTGATGGTATTGTTGAAAATTTTTATGGAAATCCACGTATAATTTTAGAACAGATACTGATTCACATTTTTGGTGAAGATAATTTATGGAAACTGTCGATAAAAGAAGAACCTCATTCATTTAAAACGATATACCTAGAAACACTATGATTACCATGATTGGTGAGTTTTTGAGAAGCAAAAATTTAATTCTTCAAAACGATCGGATAAAATAAAATTTTTTAAAAAATTGTCATTACAAAATGCAAATGAAGCGCGCCAATTGTTGCTAGTATCTAATAATGTATTTTCTAGATTTTACTGATGAACATGCGAGATTTAAGAAAAAGTATTTTGAATACGTAGACTTGGTAAAAGATGTATTAAATAAATATCGAAGAAAGAGTGAATAAGGCAAACAATTTCTTCAGGGGTCCAATGTGACGGATAATTTTTAAAAAAGTTTTAATTCACTGAATTCGCTTGAAAATCGTTACACGGTGATTTTCAAAATTGAAAATGGCGGATCCAATATGGCGGTCAAAAATTTAAAACGTTGTGTTAACCCTTTAACGCCCAAAGTACAAAATTTTGGCATGAAGTTTGAGGACTTATTTCGGTACTTAGGGGTCATTCACATATTACGTGATACATTTAGGGGTGGGAGGGGGGTCAGCTAAGTATCACGCTTTAACAAATTTTCTATACTAAACTATAGAAAAAGTATCACGCAGGGGGGGAAGGGGGTCTAAAATACCTAAAATATTTATCACGTAATATGTGAATGACCCCTTAAAAAATAGAAAAATTCATCAATCATCATTTCTTATGTTTTCATGTGTGCTCTATCGAATGGCGTTATAAAAAAATCAAAAATTTATAAACAAAAAAGTTATTAATGTTTTTTATAAAAAAAGTACGATTTTTTTCAAATTTTTGTTTAATTTTCAATTTTTTCTACTAAGAAATAGAAGAAAAATAATTCTAAATGTTACAAATAATGTGACATAAATATATATGCTACAAGATAGGACTATAGAGAAAATTAAAAATTAAAATGGCGGCTCTAAAATGGAGTCTGAAGTTCAAATTTTTTTGCAAAATTTACCCGAATGGGCGAAATTGTTAAAAGTCTTTAGATTAACTTGAAACTTATTACTCGGGGGTATTAAGGGTCGCTGATCACGAATCTGAAGTCCAATTTTAAAAATTCAAAATGGCGAATCCAATATGGCGGAAAATTTTTCTAAAAACTCATTAGATTCGCTTGAAACTTGTTACTCGGAGGTTTTTGGGGTCGCTAATTATGAATCTGAAATTGAATTTTCAAAATTCAAAATGGCGGATCCAATATGGCATATAGTTTTTCTAAAACATTTTATTTTTTCTGTATTTTTTTCTTTTTTTTATTTATATTTAAATTTAAAGCTCGAAAAATCTAAATTTAAATTCTTTGTTTTAATCATTAGTTATGTTTGTTAAGCTTCTGGAAACATATTGGATCCGCCATTCTGAATTTTGAAAATCTGATGTCAGATTCGTAATTAGCGACCCCGAAATCCTCCGAGTAACGATTTTCAAGGGAATTCAGTGAATTAAAAAATTTTTTTAAATTATCCGTCATATTGGATCCGACATTTTAAATTTTGAAAATCTGATGCCAGATTCATTAAAGTAATATGGCTTGCTTGTACAAGATCATGTACATTTTCTTGTACCAGAATATTTTCCTGTACAAAATCTTGTACAAGTTCAAATACAAGAACTTGTTTCAATTCTGTGTACATTTTCCTGTATCTGAACTTGTATAAAATCTAGTACAAATTCTTGAACAAGATCTTGTACAGGATCA
Source organism: Leptopilina heterotoma (assembly GCF_015476425.1). Taxonomy (NCBI): domain Eukaryota; kingdom Metazoa; phylum Arthropoda; class Insecta; order Hymenoptera; family Figitidae; genus Leptopilina; species Leptopilina heterotoma. The sequence continues at coordinate 113,202 of NW_025110839.1, forward strand.
TGTACAATAATTTTAAGTAGGGATATCTTGAACGCAAAGCGTCCATTACTTTATTAAGCGCAGAGCGTTCAAATATCTTGGACGCAAAGCGTCTAAATATGTTGGTCGCAAAGCATCTAAGTGCCTTAGACCTGCCCAGTACTATAATTAATAAAAAATTTTAATTTTGAATTTATATTATTATATGTATATTATTAAAAATAATAAGGTATACAGTGTATAAAACATTTATTTTGTATATACTTTATATGTACAATCTGTTACAAATTTTTTTCGCATAACGATAAAAAATTCTAAATAATATTTTTTAGTGCTGTACAATTAAACTTATATCGTAAAATTCACACAAGAGAAGGCATTTAAAATTTTATGCTTTTTTATGCACTCTAAGTGAATAAAATTTGTAATAATGGGAAATTTTTTATTTTTAATTATAAATATTTATTAATTAAATGAAAACAAGTGACAAATTTAATAAAGCAGTCTCGTTCTTAAAATTGAATTGTTTACGAATACTTATTTATTCTATTACCTATATATGAAATAGTGTTGTTATTTTTATTTATTTAAAACTCACTTGTATTCAACGCATGAAAATTTATTTCATTTTTGAGAATGTTCTTCTTTTTTCAAATAATTGCTTTCTTTGTTCAATTTTTTATTTAAGTTCATCTCTTGATTGGAATTCGAAAATTAAGCTATAAATGATAAATCTCAATATTTTTCTTTAGTGTTGAAAAATTTTTACGAAAATTCTTCACATTTGTCAAAATTAATTTCTTTTTAGTATGAAGAAATAATTGTGATTTTTATAAATTTTAAAATTTATGAAAAGTATAAATATTGTAATTTATAATTATAAAAATTTTTAAAGAAATAAATTTTTAAATTTATAAATTTTAAATTATTTATATTTTATATAAAAGAATAAATTTTAGAATTTATAAAAGAGTTTCTTATTTCTTACAAACTTATCACAGTCTATCGGCTAATTTCTTCATATTCTGTAAATGCTTAAGAAAAAATTTAAAGTGATTATAAAGAAGTTGTTTTTTCTTCGGTATATTCATCAAAATAAATGAATTTCTTTTATTCTTTCAATTTTAACATATAAAAATTGCACTTTTCATGTGAACAATTTTTTCATAAAATAAAAATACAAAGAATTAGTTTTTATAAACTAAAATTATCTTTCTAAAAATGTAAAGTAATTTAAAAAAAATAAAATTGTCCAATATCTTAAAATAAATATAATTAATTCATTGTATATAACTTTATAAATAACAATAATTTTTTTCAATTTCAAATAAATTCGCTAAAGTACAATTTTTCTTTGAAATCATCACAATAATATCAAGGAGGAAAATAAAAAAAGAAAACAATATTTAATGAATAAATTGTGCACCATTAATGAAACATAAGTCTTTTTTTTGTATATTAAATATTAATTGACTAGCTAATGAACTGTTTTGTTTTCCTTTTGTTTCCTTTAAAAACAAAAACTATTTTTTTTAAGTATGTACATAATTTTCTGTATTCATTTTTTTTAAATTCTCTAATGTAAAAATAATGGTGAGTTCAATTTTTTTTATAATAACAATCCCTAAGCGACTGTATAATTTCCAAGAAATGTCTAAAATTCTAAAACATATAAATAATTATGCGAAACAGTTATTAAAAGTCATTTTTAACTATTGGAAAAACAAATTTTTTCCCATCATTTTAATTGCAAATTTTTTGCATAATTTAAAAGATCGTTTAACTTTTAAGAGCTATGTATAAAAAAGGCATAATTTTATATTATATTTTCTACATAAGCGCCATTGTCAAACTTGTAATTCTTATCTAAAACTTAAGCTATACCCGCCAAAAGAAATTATATTCTTATAAAAAATGTTTTCAATTTAAAAAAAGCTTCTCAGAGTTTCTAAAAGAAAAAAATTGTTTTGTAAAAAGAAAATTACAAAAAATAAAATAATTTATTATATTGAAAAATATAAAGAAGTCATCTAGAAGCTCTTTTTAAATTCGTTTCGACTTTTTTTAAAAGAGTCGAATTAGATTGTTATTGTTTTTTTAAAAAAGTATTTACAAATTATTAAGTATTTTCAAATATCTAAAAAAAATTGGCAAAATTCGGTTCGCGTAAAATCCTAGAAATCCTTTTAACTAGTATTGAGAATGTTTGTGAGCTTCAATTGTCACCGTCTTCTAGCTGGACCCATTGTTTTTGTAAAAAGTGTATTGGCGACTGCGATCACAGGCGAGAACAATTTTAACGGATAGTCACTAAAACAATTAATATTTCATTAATTATTTAAGATTTCTTAATTATAGGGGAGACTGGGGCGAAAAGTTAAATTTTGCATAAATGATTTTTTTTTAGACAATATAATCCGCTTAGATGCAAATATTTATACATCAATATTGTAGGGCAACTTGTCCCCTACAACTTTCAATAAAAAAGTTTCTGATATTTTCGCATACAATACATGTTTTGTCCTTTTTTGAAAATTTTGTTTTTTTTAACTTTTCGCCCTATGCTGGGGCGAAAAGTTAAATTCTATTTTTAGCCTACTAAAACTATTTTCTGATAGGTGTTAAGTAGTAGATAAGTTAAAGTATACGTAAACAAGTAATTTAGTTAATAAAAGATCTTTGTTTACTTAACAAAAGCTTTAGTTATAAAGTTAATAAATTAAAATTTAAAAAAAAAAAAAATTTTTTTGGTTTATTTCACGTGAGCGGTCTTGTTTTTTGATAGAGTACTTGCCTAATGTCAAATAAATCATTTATAAACAAATAAATCCAAAAAACGAAAAATAAAAAAAAAATTTTTAATAACATGTAAAAATACATTTAACTTTTCGCCCCAGGGTGCGTTTTTGGCTTTAACAATAAATATAAAAAATCTGACTGAAGATATTTAGCAAATACCTTTAGGTATCTCTTCAGGGGACCCTAATAATGAAGTAAAAAAATCGCGGTGTGAATAAATGCAAAAAATATACTTAAAAATTGATATTTTCTTTTACGAAAAAATTTTCAAAAGTAGGGTGAAAAAAAATTTAAATATGGACACCACAAAAATTAGCAGAATATCACATAACTCCGGACATTTATTCAGGGTGATAACACCCTTCTATAGTTAAAATTGCAATGCTCTAACTATTTCCGTTCGAAAGATAATGAATTTTAACTGTTTTCACAATTTAACTTTTCGCCCCAGTCTTCCCTAGATATCATTTTTTTTTTCTTTTGCATTGTAAAATATTTAATTTTATTATTATTATTAATTCATTATTAAAATTGTTAATATTTACTAAATTATTAATTATATATTCTTTAATTATTGATAATATTAAAAATTATACTTGACTCACCAAACACCTGTTACGGGTTCCGCCTCATTTCCACTGATTATAAAGAGTGGAAATGAAATTGAAAATACGCAACCACTGGAAAAAAAATTTTTCGATATTATTTTCAAACAATTAATTATTAAAGTAAATAAAAACGTTTATGATCAACGATGGAAAGAAAAAAATATTTTTCAATATTCTGTTTACAAATATCATTCTTTTTTATATTATTTTTTGTTGCTTAAATTTTTTTAATAATTTTTCTCTTTAAATATTTTCAATTTTAAAATTAATTAATGTATTGGAAATTATCGAATTGTTACAAAAAATTTTATCAGAAAATCTATATTAATAATCGTTGTAATTCGGTAATCTGTTCGCAGTTTGATGATAGTTGTTGTTTGCTTTTTTGTATCCTAACTTTTAAATTAATTTTTCTTATCAAATATTTTCAATTTTGAAATTAATGTATTGAAAGTCATTGAATCCTTGCAAAGAATTTTGTCAAAAAATTTGAGAATAATTGAATTCGTTCGAAGAATTGTATTATTTATGAAAATAATTGAATTCTTGTAAAGAATTTTATTATTTCAAAATCATAATTAAATTCTTTTGAAGAATTTCTTTGTATTTTTTTACAATAATGGAGTTTCATTATTTTTTTTAATTGAAAATTTTAAAAGTAATTGAATTTTATGATTAATTTTGTTCATTTTTTTAAAATAATTTAATAAAATAATTAAATTCTTCTTACAATTAGAATTTTATTTAAATTTTCTAAAATAATTTAATTCAATCAAGGAATTTTAATCGAAGATTTTGAAGTTAATTGAATTAAACACATTAAATATATTTCATTATTTAAGTTTTATTAAAATTGTAGATATTGAAAAAAATTTAATTTCTGAGAAGAATTTTATTAATGTATAAAAAATAATTTAATTCTTACGACGAATTCTATTACTACTTATAAAAAAATTGAATTGTTTAAATGGATTTATTAAAATTTTAGATAATAATTGGATTCTATAGAAAATTTTTTTTAAAAAATTGAATTGTTTCGAAAGATTTATTTAAATTTTAAAAAATAATTGAATTTTTTTGAAAAATATTATTATAAAATTTTATTTAAATTGAATTCCTTCATGAAATTTTATTAAAATTGTATTAAAAATAATTGAATTTTTGCAAGGAATTTTACTTTTTGTAAAAATAATTGAATTGTTTCAAAGCATTTATTACAATTTTAGAAAAAAATTGAATTCTTTCGTGAAATTTTTTTGAAAATAATTGAATTTTTGCAAAGAGTTTAGTAATTAAAAAAATAATTAAATTGATTCAATGGATATTAAATTAATTAAAATTTAGTATTAAAATTTTAGAAAATAATTAAATTTTTTCGTGAAATTGTATTAAAATTTTGTTGAAAATATTTGAATTTTTGTAAAAAATTTTACTATTTATAAAAATAATTGAATTCTTCCGAAGAGTGTTATTATTATTTATGAAAATAATTGAATTCTTGCGAAGAATTATAATAAAGTTTACGGAAATATAAACAATAATAATTAATTATGTAATTAATAAGTTAATTTTTTAAATTTTGATTACAAAATTATTTAAAAATTTAAATTTTAAAATAAAAAATTTTGTAATTTGCATAATAATAATAAATTGAATAACACACGTTCCACGAAAATTCTAACTAAATTTTTTTTGAAGCATTTTTGTGATTTTTATTAAATAATGGAGTTTCTTTAATAATTTTAATTAAAAATTTTGAAAATATGTTAATTTTATGAATAATTTCTTTAAAATTTTTTAAATAATCCTGTTTATTAATAATTGAAATTAAACATTTAATTACTGGATTTTATTAAAATTTTGGAAAATAATTGAATTCTATTGAAAAATTTTATAACGAATTAAGAAAAAAATTGAATTGTTTCGTGAAATTTTTTTAAAAATAATTAAATTTTTGCAAAGAATTTAGTAATTAAAAAAAATAATTAAATTGTTTCGAACGATTTATTACAATTTTAGACAGTAATTGAAATTTTTCGAAGAATTTCTTGAAATTTTATAAAATAATAATTGACGTGTTTTGAAATATTTTATAAGGAATTAAGAAAAAATTTGAATTCTTTCGTGAATTTTTTTTGAAAATAATTGAATTTTTGCAAAGAATTTTACTATTTATAAATATACCTAATTGAATTGTTTCGAAGGATTTATTAAAATTTTAGATAATAATTTAATTTTTTCGAAAAATATTACTAAAAATTTTTTAAAAATTGAATTCTTTCATGAAATTTTATTTAAATTGTATTAAAATTAATTGAATTTAGGCAAAGAATTTCACTGTTTATAAATATAATTGAATTCTTTCGAAGAATTTAGTAAATCTTTGGAAAATTTTTTCGAAATATTTTATAATGAATTTAGAAAAAAATTAAATTCTTTCGTGAAATTTTTTTTTTAAATAATTAAATTTTTGCAAAGAATTTTACTATTTTAAAAAATAATTGAATTGTTTGAAAAATTTATTAAAATTTTAGAAAATAAAAATTGTATTCCTTCGTGAAATTTTATTAAAATTTTGTTTAAAAATAATTGTATTTTTGCAAAAATGTTTACTATTTATAAAAATAATTGAATTCTTACGAAGAATGTTATTAATTATAAAAATAATTGAATTCTTGAGAAGAATTTTATTAAAATTTTTGAAATTAATAAACTAGAATAATTAATTAGCAAATTAGTTATTAATTGAATCTTTTTAAAGTTTGAATCTGAATTATTCAAAAATTCATATTTTTAAATAGAAAATTTTGTAATTTGCATAATAATAATGAATGTAAAATCACGTTCCGCGCACGTAACATTTAGTAATAAAATTAATAAATAATAAATAAATAAAAATTAATTATTCATTAATTTAGATAAAAAAGGAAGGATTGAAAAAACAATAATTGATATAATTACCTCATCATAATGGAGTCAAAATATTTTGTGAGCAATGCTAGTGGCAGGCCAAAGCCAATAAAATATGGCCAATTGCCTTCGATAAATGTAAGTCTTCGATGCAATTCCCAACCCATATTGAACCATTTATATTCGAATGAATAAAGTGAATACAAAAGGCACATGTGTACAAGAGCAAGTAATTCGCCCACCATTGGCAATGGAATATTATAAACAAGCATTCCTTGCGCCAGGAACAACACCTGCACCAAGAGACTAACCAGCATATCAGCAACGACAATGCTGACACTTGGCAAATGATGAGGTCGACCTTGTCTAAATCTATACGCACTGTCTGCAATGTCCTATAATTTAACACAAGAAATTATTTATTTATTTCATTATTTATTTATCAGAAAATAAAAATATACATCTACCAAAAATATCAAAATTATTATTTATATTATAATAATCGAAATAATCTGTCCTCACCTGAAGTTAGTGTTGTTTTATTTCATTTTTTTGTTTAATAGTTTTTCGAATTGTTATGTCAAAAGTTTGACAGTTAATTTGTAAATAATAAAATAAGTGGACTAAGAAAATTTAACCCCAATTTCAAAAACTCAATAAAGAGGTACGTTTTAATTTTTCAAAATAATTAATTATTCAATGAAATTATTTATTTTTGTATTCATCTAATTGAATTCTGATAAGCATTGATTTAAAAAACAATTTTAATTAAAACTTTAGAAAATAATCGGAAGTGTCAGAGTAGGATTCTTCAGAAATAATTAAATTTCCAAAAGTTTTTAAATTTCAATCTTTGAAATTTTAATTGCTGTAAAAGTCAAATAATATTTAAATATAAAAAATTATTAATTTGTTAGCTTCCTCAAAAATTTAAAGTTTTGAATAATATATTATTCAAAAATTATAAAAATATAATTGAATTTTCGAAGACTTGCAGTTCAAATTTTCATAACAAATTTTTCCCATGGTTTTACATTGAAAGTATTTTGAAATTTTAAGCAAATAAAGAACAATAAGTATTTAAATATTTATTTTACAAAAATGATTGAAGTTTGAAAGATTTAATTTAGAAATTCCGAAAAAAATTAGGTTCTTAAAAAATTGTAATCAAATTATTTTGAAGATATACTTGAATTCCTGAAAATAATTTTAAAAAATTGAAACAATTGGAAATCTTATAAAATTTTATATTCTAAAGAATTTTATTTTTTCATCTTTAAAAATTATAATATAATTATGTTTTTGAAAAAAAATTATTTTATGAATTTACAAAAATTAATCTATTTAAATAATTCAATTCTCGACGTAAAATTCTGATAACAATTGATTTAAAAAAAATTTCAGTTAAAATTTTAGAAAATAATTGAATATTTAAAGCGTTACAACAGAATTTTTTGGAATTAATTAAATTTCAAAAAGTTTTTAAATTAAATTCCTAGAAAATTTAAGAGAAGCAAAAGTATAAAAATAAATTGGGTCAAAATAAGTGAAACCGGCCACTTGAAAAATTTTTATCTCCAATTTTCAAGTTATCTATGATTTTTAGTAGATATATGAGTACACTTTTTCCCCCTAAAATATTTTTCAAAAAAAAATTTTATTTTTGAAGTAATCAGGTATTGAAGTTTTAGGTCATTTTATTTTCATTTTATTATTACTTTGAAACAAATAAAGATAATTAAGTAATTTTTTTTTTAAATTAAAGCTTAAAGTCTATACTTTAAAGATGAAATAAAGCGATTGCTAAAAAATGAAAATTTATAATTGTTATTAACAATTCTTTTAAACAATTGCAAATTGAAGAATGTTCTCAATGTTTTTGAAAGATTAAATTACGATATATTGATGCGCAAAACTATAAGGATTCATTTAAAAAAAAGAAAAATGAGTAACTTCCAATATTATAGAAATTATGTAAATTTTGCTGACAAAATGCAAGCAAAAATTGACTCAAGTTCCTGGAAAAAGATAAAATTGCAAACGAATAAATAAGATCTCCTTTTGTTTTGTTAGAAACTTCACGCTTTCAAGCGGATTTTTAAGATTAAAAATCGATTTTGGCCTGCATTTTGGCAGAAAAATCTACACAATTTCTATAATATTGGAGGTTACTCATTTTTCTTTTTTTTAAATGAATCCTTATAGTTTTGCGCATCAATATATCGTAATTTAATCTTTCAAAAACATTGAGAACATTCTTCAATTTGCAATTGTTTAAAAGAATTGTTAATAACAATTATAAATTTTCATTTTTTAGCAATCGCTTCATTTCATCTTTAAAGTATAGACTTTAAGCTTTAATTTAAAAAAAAAATTACTTAATTATCTTTATTTGTTTCAAAGTAATAATAAAATGAAAATAAAATGACCTAAAACTTCAATACCTAATTACTTCAAAAATAAAATTTTTTTTTGAAAAATATTTTAGGGGGAAAAAGTGTACTCATATATCTACTAAAAATCATAGATAACTTGAAAATTGGAGATAAAAATTTTTCAAGTGGCCGGTTTCACTTATTTTGACCCTATTAAAATTTTTATTTAAAAAAATTATTAATTACATTATTATTCTTTACAAATTCTTGAAGTTTTAAATATTTTAATTCTAAAAAAAACAACTGAATTTTGGAAGAATTACAATTGCAATTTTTAGAAATAATTAAATTTCTTGAGGTTTTTCATTATAAATTATAGGAAATTTTAATTCCTATGGAAAAATAAATAAGAATAAGTTTTAAAATTTTTGTTTAACAAAAAGTGTTGAACTTTTGAATAATTTAATTCAGAAATTCCGAAAAATTGTTTCTTGAAAAAATGTAATTAAAATTTTCTAAAAATAATTGTATTTCCGAAAATAATTTTAAAAAATTGAAACAATTGAAAATTTTGTCAAATTTCATTAAAATTATATTTTAATGAATTTTATTTGTTTACTTTTGAAAACTGTTTTGAAGTATAATCGTATTTTTGAAGAATTCTAATTAAAAATTTGGAAAATAATTGAATTTAAAAAAAAAATTAGAATAAACTTGTTACCAGCAGTGTTCCAGTGGTATTATTAAAATATTATATATTCAAAATAGTTGAGTTCCTGCTAAGAATTTTATTAAAATTTATTAAAAAATAATAATTTTAATTACATTATAAAATCTATTTCAATGAAATTTGACAAAACTTTTAATTGTTTCAATTCTTAAAATTATTTTCGAGAATTCAATTATCTTCAAAAAAATTTTAATTACAATTTTTCAAAAACATAGTTTTTTTTAGAATTTTTACATTAAATTATTCAGAACTTAAATAATTTTTGTTAAACAAATATTTATACACTTATTGTTCTTTATATTAATTGGAGATTTAAATAATTTAAATGTAAAACCTTTTGAAATTTAATTATTTCTAAAAATTACATCTTGTAATTTTTCCAAAAGTCAATATTATTTTTTAGAATTTTTGAATAAAATTATTTAAAATTTTGAATGATTTTTAAAGAAAAATAATAAATTAATAATTTTTTTTAATAGACATTTAAATATTATTATAATTTTACGGTGATTAAAATGTTAAAAAGATTTCAATTATTTAAAAACTTGTAAAACTTAAATTATTTCTTAAAATTCCTGTTGTAACGCTTCTAATATTTAAAAAAAATTTCAATTACGATTTTTTAAAAACTTTCGTTTTTCAGAATTTCTAAATAAAATTTTTCAAATTTGATTAATAAATATTTGAATACTTATTATTATCTATTTATTTGTCCAGCAGGAATTACAATTTAAAAATACTTTCAATATAAAACCTTTTGAAGCTTAATTAAAATTAAAACTTCAATTCTTGAAATATTTTCTAAAAGTTTTACTGATATTCGTTTTCCAATCAATTCTTTTGAAAAAGTTGTACGAGAAATGAATTATTTAAATATAAAAATAAATAATTGATTATTTATAAAAATTGCAACTTATGGGTTTTTTTGAATTTGATAAAGAAAATTCATAGACTATTTAAGATTTTGAATAATTTGATATGTTTTTGAATAAAATTTCCTTTTTTTCCCGACCTGTGAAAATGCTATTTTTGTAAAAATTCTACGAGAATTGATTTCACTAAAACACTAATCACTATAATTTAGAAATTAATTATCAGACTTTTGACATGACAATTTGAGCTGTAAAACAATTTCGAATCAAAAAGCTCTAACTTCACGTGAGGACAAAATATCTCGATTATTATTATTATATATAAATATAAATAATTATAAAAATAATGAGGCGTTAAAAATAAATTTTTACCTGAAACCAGAAACTGTTGATTACCCTACTGAGCATAAAGAGTGGCAGTATCCAAAATGTACCAAAAGTTAGAGCCAAAAAGGGGTTTATCCAGGACCAAAGTATTTTCTCCATACCAGGCGAATCACCAAATATAACAGTCAGTAAGTATTTTAAAAAGGGAAATAAAATATTTTCAAATATTAAAATACTGCCCAAAAAAAATACCCCATTAAGACCGCAACATTGCATTGTTCTTGTTAGAATTGTCGATTCACTGAAATAAAAAAAGCAATAAATTACTTCCCAAATTTCAACTTTACAACTTATATTTCATCATTCTTTAAAAAAAAGTGTGAATATTACTGATTTTTTAATTAATTTATTAATTATAATCACAATTAATTAATTTGCAACTATTTACATTTATTAATTTTTAACTATTTTTTTAATAAAATTACCTAATGTCAATTAATTTTTTTATTAATAAATATTCATTAATAGTAAGGATCACAGTACTTTTTTTCTGAAATAGGTGAATTGTTTTATAAAAGTAGAAGTGACAAGAAAGTGACGAAAAAAATCTCAATAAAATAAAATTATATACAAAATAATTAATTTGTATTTATTCAAATTTTGATTTCTTTCTTTCTTCTTCATAATTGAAGGTTAAAAAAGTTTAAAATTTATTTATAGAACTAATAATTTTTTAACAAATAACAATTTGGAGTAAATAAAATTTCTATTTCTTAAAATTTCGATTCTTTGAATTACAGAAAATTTTTCATTGATCATACGATTGATTAAAATTGATAGTGAAGATTAATTAATTAAACAATGAAATTATTTATTAGAATTTTTAAATCTAAATTTTTGAATAATTTAATAATCAAAATTTAAAAAATTCACTTATTAAATACATTAATTAATTATTATTGTTTATATTTTAGAAAATTTTAATATAATTCTTCGCAAGAATTCAATTATTTTCCTAAATAATAATATTCTTGAATTATTTTCAATTCAATTTTAATAAAATTTCATGAAAGAATTCAATTATTTTCTAAAATTTGAATAAATCCATGGAAACAATTCAATCATTTTTTTTAATAAGTAGTCTTTGCAAACATTCAATTATTTTAAATAATTTTAATTTTTCCTTATCGTTTCCTTCTGGTTATTTAAAATCTTGTTTTCTGTACAATTCTTTAAAAAATTAATTAATTTTCAAAACGTTTAATAAATTTCTTGAAAAATATACAAATATATCTTCTTTAAAACTAAGAAATTTTAATTATAATAATTCCAAAATTCAATTACTTAAAAAATTATTAATGTAATTCTAAAATTGAGTTAATCTTAAAAATTTAATTATTTCTAAAATTGTCTGTAAAATTTATTTTTAAAATTCAATTATTTAAAAAAAATTTAAGAAATCTCTTGTAAAATATTAAATAATATTCTATAAAAATTAGAAAATGATACAATTTGTTTAATAAAAATTTAATTGTGTCAATTTTTTAATAAAATTCTTCAAAAATTAAATTTCTTTTTATAAAATTTAAAAATTTATTTTCCAGAACTTTTAATAAAATTTCTTTAAAGAATTCAACTATATTAAAAAATTTTGATTAAATTCTTCTCAAAATTTCAATTATTATCATAAATAATAACATTCTCCGTAAGAATTCAATTATTTTCAATACAATTTTAATAAAATTTCACGAAAGAATTCAATTAAATTATTTCCAATTTTTAATAAAATTTTTAGAAAGAATTTAATTATTTTCTAAAATTCTAATAAATTCTTGGAAACAATTCAATTATTTTGAAAAAAAACACAAAGAAATTCTTCAAAAGAGTTGAATTATTTACAAAAACTCTAATAAAATTGTTTCAAAGAGTTTTTAATTTTCTATCAATGATTTTAATAAAATTTTATTAGTAAAATTAATTAACATTTTAAAAAAATTCAAAAAAATTCTTCAAAAGAATTTAATTGGGATTTTGAAAAATTTTAATAAAATTCTTCGCATGAATTCAATTATTTTCATAAATAATAAAATTCCTTGAAGGAATTAAATCATTTTCATAAATAATAAAATACTTCAAAGAAATTCAATTATTTTCATTAATAATAAAATTCCTCGGAGGAATTCATTTATTTTTAATTCAATTTTAGTAAAATTTCTCGAAAGAATACAATTATTTTTTAAAATATCAATTAAATACTTCCTCCATGAGAAAGCAATTCAATTATTTTCAAAAATTCTGATAAAATTCTTCGAAGTAATTCAATTATTATAAAACTAGCAAATGTTTTGTAATCAAAATTTTTAAAATCCACTTATTAAGTACATATATAATTATTATTGTTTATATTTCCAAAAACTTTATTATAATTCTTCGCAAGAATTGAATTATTTTCATAAATTTTTATAAATTAATAAAATTCTTCTCAGAAATTAAATTATTTTCAATACAATTTTAATAAACTTCAATAATAAAATATTTAATCTGTTTAATTCAATTAACTTGAAAATCTTGAATTAAAATTCCTTGAGTAAATTAAATTGTTTTAGAAAATTGTAATAAAATTCTAATTGTAAGAAGAATTTAATTATTTTAAAAAATTTTTAATAAAATTCAATAATTAAATGTTTAATTTAAATTATTAAGAAACACGTTTATTTTAAAAAATTGAACAAAATTGTCCATAAAATTCAATTACTTTTAAAATTTTCAATTCAAATAAATAAAGAAACTCCATTATTGTAAAAAAATAGAAACTGTGACCCTTTTAAAAAAATACTAATGATGAGAATAAATATAAAAAAAAGTTATTGATTTCTATGGTTTAATTAAAAACAAAATTCTTATGAAAAATTAACGAAATTGAATTATTTTACCGAGGTTCTTTTAGTTTTACGCCTGGACTCTGATTATTCGGTGTACCACTCCTTCTCGCATTTTGCTTTGAAGCAGTTTTTTTGAATTTTTCATTAATTTGTTTATCTAAATAATAAAGAATAACAGCACCTTTCAAACTGTCTCCTAAGCCACGGCACATGGCTTTAACTACACCCTGAAACAAAATGCATTAAATTACAAAAATATATTTAATTTTTTCGATTTTAATTGTTTACATTTAATTTTTATAATTTATTAAGAAAATTAAAAAAAAAGTAAAATGAAGCTTAATAAGAAAATATTAAACATATTATTTAATTAATTAGTTCATTTATTTAAGAGTTTCACTAAATTTAATCAAAAGTCTAATAATGAATAATTCAACGCTCCGAATGCATAATTTACAAAAATGTGAATAATTTAAATTTCCGGATTATTTAGTATTAAAATTGTCGATTACTACGCAGTATCGAATCTGAACTTTTAATGCCAAAGTACAAGAAATTATCAGTCGTATGTAAAAAAAGACAATACAACCACGAAAACAAATAAAAATTTCAACTTTTAATTAACTCCAAATTGAAAAATTACATTTTTAACATTTACAAATAAAATTTAATTAAAAATTAAAATTATCCAAAAGAAAGAATCTGGAAAATTTTCATTATTTTCCCGTAAATTACACTTTTTGTAAATATTTTATCTTTCTCGTAACAATTGATATTATGTTCTCCTTTAAATTTGGCAACAATCCAACAGAAATTATATTATCAAAGAAAATTTACTTGTTATACGAAACAAATTATAAATAATGAGAATAAATTAAAAACAATTTCCCATTGAAAATAAAGAAAACAGTTACTTACCGTTATGTTATCCATAGTTGTTTTAATAATTCCAAGTTATTGGAGTAGGTAATATATTTTCTTTTCATGAATCTTCATCGATATTCATGTAAATAAACATTATTAAAAAAAGCAGAAATTGTAGAAAATGAATTTTCATAAATTTTATAAATAATGTATTTTTTTTTATTCTCACGTATTTGAGTTGGAAATTATTTTCATTACGTGATTTATTTTTTCAACTAAAAAATGTGATCTTTAGAATGACATGATCAACATGATCAGCCATGACAGCAACTCAAACACTTACCTCTCACAAAGAATTATATGAAGAGACCTATTTTATCGGTAATCAGGGTTGGATCACTTTTATCGTGTGCGACTCGCGAGAAAAGGTGCGTTCATATCACTATGTTTTTAGGGTACGAATGTGAACGACCCCTTATAACAAAAGAGAAGAATTAATATTTATTTATAATTATTGGTAAATTTACTGAAGTATCAACAATTATTATTTCAACTCTAAAGTAATAAATAACAGACATAAATTTAATTCAGGCTTCAGGTGAATTGTGAATGAGTGTGAATTCTGCTTTAAGGAACATGACTGTAGTTGTAAAAAATATTTGAGCGAAATAAATTTAGTTGATAAAATTCAATAGAAAATTAACTACATCAGTGTAGAAACTCTTCGATAGGTAATAATAGTTGTAAATAAATTTATTTTAAAAATTTTATTTTTTAAACATGAAACATTGTTAACATTTTTTGCTTAAAACTTATTAATTAATAATAAAGGCAATAAAAGGAGTAAATGAATGGTAAATTCTTAGGAATCGTAAGAAATCATTAGGAGTGAATAACGAATAAAGATAATAAAAACAATAATATGAATAAATATACATATAGTATAATACATTATTAATAATTTTTTTTAATTATTAAAATTTTTTGGAAAAATGAAGTGTCAGGTGCCTTGAAAGAATAGTTACGCTCCTGACTGGCCTTTGGGTTCGAGTCTAAATTACGGGGGAAGGGGAAGGAAATGTTTTCTGCGTTGTGTTTTGTGAACCCCGCTTCCGTTTTGGACACTGTTCTCTATTGATTTTGTACATCAAGAGTTTCAGAACTCGAAAAAAATCGTATTGTTTACGTCAAATTTAATCACGACAAATATCATCGTTGACGAGAAGGTCCTTCAAATCGTCGAATTGATCTCAATCACCGTAAGTCGTTTTTTTCTTATTCTTCGACGCAATTTCAACTTTTGTGAAGCAAAGAAAGCTGACTCTGAACGGAAAAAAAATATAATAATTCTTCTCCTTTAGCGTTTCGTCCATTTCTCTCTAAAAACGCCGTGTCAATTTTTCTCTATAATACAAAAAAAAACTATTGTACAATTCGTCGGTTGATTAAAATGTAAAAGTAGTGCTTTGTCTCGACCAAACATCGAATTTATTTCAAACTTTTGACATTAATGCAATTATTATTATTGTATTTTTCACTCACGACAAGTTGTTTTAAAAATTTTCCATTGTAGAAAAAAGACAAGAGACCAATATGCGTTATATTTAAATTCGAAAGTTTCTGCCATTGTTTTTTCTTATTTACAAAGCTTTTTCTTGAAATAACCTACAAAAATTGATTTTTTTTAAAAAGAAAATTATAGCGTTTTTACTATAAATTACAATAATTCCAAAAAAATTAGGTCACGTTTTTTATTTCAAACAAAAATAAGAATATTTTACCTCTGTAAATAGGAGAATGTGCGCTTTACAAACGCAATAAACAACGTTCTTTTTGTAAAACTACGAGATATTTATTTATATCTTTAAAAGAATCCATTCTTTCTCCGAAATTTCAATCGACGCTTCGCCTCGACCTTGAATTTCCAACGAGAAAATTGTTATCAGCCCCTTCAACAGTATTTTCATTACAATTGTTGCGTACTTTGACTTCAATAATTTTTCTCATATTGCAAATTAAATCGAAAAAATTGCGATTCACGACGTTTTTCACAATTTAATGTTATTTTTTGAAATCATCAGATTTGCAATATTGACTTCCGTTCCGTTCATTTCATTGAAGGTATTTAAAATTTATTCTTGTCGATTTCCAATTCTTTAATTTTCTCATATCAGAAATTAATATTTTTAAATCGATATACAAGGGATAATTTATGTAAAACCTGATTAGTGAAACGATTTCCTTTATTTACGCTCTACGGCGAATAATATTTACCTTGTAAAATGAAACTAGAAATTGAAAATACATTTTACGCTTCGATTGTTTGTGAACAATAATATTTTTTTTCTGTCTCTCAAGAAATTTAAGCTACGATAGTAAAATAAGATAAATACAGAAACTCGAAATAATTTTAACAATATTACGCATATTTCATATTATGTAATGACAGATAATTCATTTTTTTATTCATTCTTCGCTCAAATGTCACGTTTACTTTTCGTCTTCTTCGTGTTAATCTTTTGAAAAACGCCATTTTTAAAAAAACAAAATATAGAAAAAAATCGACAAATAATAATAATAACGACATGATAATAATAGTAAAATTCACGAAAATGGAAATAAATATTATCGTCTATTTTCTGTAAACTTAAAAGCAATCAATTACTCTACGACATTTTTCAATCTCATGACCCGTCGAAATATAAACATTCTCTTGTTATTTTTCGAAAGTATATGACAATAATTTAAAATATTTTACGACTTTTCTTCGCTTCCTTTGAATATTATTACAAGTTTTCATATTTTAAACAACGACTTAGCAACGAAATTATCTTTTTTTGACAACGATTTTTAAATTTTTTTTACCATCAATAATATACATTTGTCTTGATCAAAATTAATCACGATTGTGAAAATATTTACACTTTTTTTCCCTGACAATATATTCGAAAACCCCAAAATCGTCGGTAATTTTTATCGAAATAAATGAAATTCTTTTATAAAGGCATGTTTCATTTTTTATACTACACTGCTATTAGTTAATAGTTTTTTTTCCTTAAACTTATAGTGTATTTATGAATTATTTTTCCAAAATAAAATAATTATTCTGAAACTAGAAGTTAAAAATTTTAATTATGAACATTTAGAATTTTTTTTAATATTTTAAATTATAATAATTTAATCAAATTCGTATAATTTTCAATTAATTCAGGATAATGGTGATTCTAATATAATCTCAAAATTGAAAAATGTTTTTTGAATCGAAAATTTGAATTTTTGGAATTGAAGAAATTTTTCTGTTTTGTCTGTTCTAATAAATCGAATTTTTTTTCGTTTAAATATTATATTTAAAAATTACCATACAAAAGAGAAACATAATTAAACAATTGGACTTTTACTTAGTTAAGAATAAATTTTTAAACTATTTTTTTAATAAACAAATTTTATTATTTTATTTTTTATTAAAAAAATAAGTTTTATTTTATTTTTTATTATAGAAATAAGTTTCATTTTATTTTTTATTATAGAAATAAGTTTTATTTTATTTTTATTGTAGAAGTACGTTTTATTTTATTTTTCATTATAGAAATAAGTTTTATTTCATATTTTAATTAAAAACTGATGATTCTAAGTTAATCTAAAAATTAAAAAATGATTTTTAACTCAAAAATTACAAGTTTTTGGAACTGAAGAAATTTTCCTAACATTTTGAACTTCCTCCTAAATCAAATTTTTTTTTCTATTCAAACATTTTAGAAAAATTTCTAAACAAACGAGAATAAAACTAAAAGTTAAAGTTTCAGTTAGTTAGGAATTAATTTTTTTACTATATAAAAATAGTTTTCAAAAAACAAAAATATCTAAATTCATATTATTTTTATTTCCTTTAATTATGATGATCCTAAAAAAATTACTAAATTAAAAAATTCTTTTAACTCAATAATTTCATTTTTTGAGCTGAAAAAATCTTTTTCATGTTTTGAACGTATAAATTATTCAATTGAACTTATATTTATACTCAATTTATATTTTTAAAAAAAGAATATATTTTTTATTGTAAAAAAAATTAATATTCTTAATTTAAAAAAGTTTGATTTTAATAAATGATTTTTTTTTTAAATTACTAAACAAAACAAAAAATAAAATTAAACTTTTATTTAATTAGAAATTAATTTTTCTATTATTTTTTATTTCATTATAAAGAAATGCAAATTTAATTTTGAAAATAATATTGACTCAATTTTTTTCAAGTTTCTAATATAATAAACAATTTTTTTTTGTAAATATTTAATTTTTAAACGTTTAAATATTTCTAAAAAATACTAAACAATAGAGAAAAATAATTAAACTTCAACTTTTATTTATTAGCTAAGAATTAATTTTTTTTCAATCAAAATAATTTTCTTTTTTACAGTAAAAATACAAAAAGATTCAAATATAAAAATATGAGTACAAAAATTTTAAATTATTTGAACATTGGAAATTTTAATTTTAAAAATAGGTTTAAAAAGTAAAGCATTATTTTTGTACTCAAATTTTTATATTTGAATCTCTTTGATTTTTTTTTTTTTTATAAAAAAGGATATTATTTTCTATTACAGTAAAAAAATTAATTCTTAACTCAGAAATAAAAGTTTAACTTTAATTTGAATTTTAAAGTCAACATTTTTTCCAAAATAATGATTTACTATCTTTTTAATATTTTCCACCTATTTTAAAAATTTTGAATGTTCAAATAACCAATATTTTTTTTACTCAAAGTTTTCTATTTTTACTATAAAAAAGAAAATAATTTTGTTTGGAAAAAAATTAATTCTTAGCTAGAAAATAAAAATTTTTTTTTTTTTCTATTGTTTAGTAATTTTTTTTTAAAATATTGAAACTCGAAAATACTCATTTATTCAAATCAAACTTTTATTTAAGTAAGAATATTAATATTTTTACTTTAAAAAATAATTTCCTTTTTTATAAAAAAAAAAAATACAAAGCGATTCAAATATAAAAATTTGAATACGAAAATATTGAATTATTTGAAGAAATTTTAAAAATAGATGCAAAAAAGTATGAAAAGATAATTTATTTATTTATTTAGTAAATATTAAAATTAAACTTTTGTTAGTTGAGAATTAATTTTTTCACTATAGAAAATAATTTTATTTTCTTTTAAATACAAATCGAGTAAAACATAGGTACAAAATTCTAAAATTAATAAAGTAATTAATTAACAAATTTAATTTTTACTTTCTTCTTCAAGTGAAAATTCATTCTTTTATTTTTGAGGATAATTCAGTTTCACCAATTTCCTTAAAATTCTGTAGATATTTTTGAACTTTCAGCAAATTTTCATTTTGATAAAGAGTTTTTTTTATTTTTTTTTATTGGTCATTTATTGTAAAAAAAAATGATATAGAGTCCAATATTTAAAATCTATTTGATCCTTTAGTGTAATTTCTATTTTTTACAATAAATGATCGAAAGTAAAGAGAAAACAAAACTCATTTAATAAAAAATAAATTGTAAATTCAATCCAATTTTTGAAAATAAAATTTTTTCGCTCTGGAAATATTTTCGATTAAAAAAATAGTTTAAAAAAAAATGAGAAATACAGTCAACGTTATAGTCAAATTCAATAGAAAAATAAAAAAAGAAAATGTACATCGATTAAGGGCGGATGTGTTATCTTGACAAAAATCGACGTTTTCAGGTGAAAAATGAACGCGGACGGTTGCACACGAGTCTATGTTGGCGGTCTTAACGAGTCAATCAAGAAGGAAGATCTACAGAATGAATTCGAGAAATTTGGCAAACTAAAAAAGGTGTGGGTGGCGTTCAATCCTCCCGGTTTTGCCTTCATTGAATTCATGAATATGGACGAGGCCGAGATGGCCTGCAACAATATGAACGGATCCGAGATATGCGGCGCCAAATTGAGAGTCGAGATATCACGTGGTCGTGGTCGCGGTGGCCGGGGCGGTTCAGGCTATCGTGGTGGCTCACGATTCAATTCACGTGGAGGCAGCGGCGGTGGCGGCGGTTATCGTGGCAGCAGCGGCAGTTACGGCGATCAAGGCGGCTATTATGCAGGCAGGGGCGGCGCCAATAGGTCACGAAGTCGCTATGGAGAAGATTATTCCAACAGTGGTTATTCCACTCGCGACCCCTATTCACAAGACAGCTATGGCACTGGCGGCGGCGCCGGAAACGACTACTACAAGGACTCCGGTTCCTCGAGGTATCGCAGCCGATCCCCTGCTGGACGTAGCAGGTACAACAGTAACCTAATCACTGTAAAATTGCTCTAATTCTCTAATGAAACTTCACAGTTTCAAATATTTCCACCTTTAATCTAATTTTGACAATCCCCAGCAAAAAAATTATTTTCATTTCCCCCCAGGACCACTCTCTCTCTCTCTCTCTCTCACTCTCTCTCATCGAAAAAGAAAATTAAAATCATTTCTCTCTCTCTCTCTCTCTCTCTCTTTATAAATTCAAAAGTATTAAAATTAACAAAAACCCCTTGTAAAGCAATTTTTTCAAATAAATTTTCGAAGAACAAAAAAATAATTTTCCCCTTATGCATGGAAAAAAACGCGGCACACTTCAAAAGAACGGGCGGTTTTTAAACAAAAAAAAAAAACAAAAAATTCCTGCAAAAGTGACGAAATAATGTGAAAAACTATTTTGCCCTTCCATGTTCACAGTCATCGTCATCTGCGCGAATGCACGTAAAACAACTAGAATGCTACGTTCCCAATCTGAAGTGCGGGACCAATCAACCCCGCCTAGATGACTACTCTGTCCAATCTTCACAGCAACGTGTACATAATTATTTTTTTTTTCTCTTTAAACTACTTTATGGATAACAAAATGAAAAACATGCAACAAAACGAATTCAAAATCCAATTTTCCAATTGTATTAAAAGAAAAAGAAAAAAGAAAAAAAATGGTTTACAGGCTGCTCACGTTGCCAATTTTTGTCCCATTACACAATCTTTCGAGTAATAAAAATAAGTTTTCGTTAAATTGGAGAAAATTTGATAAATTGTTCTTGAAATCATACTGCATAAAAAAAATTGGCAAAAATTTCATTTGCTCTGACGAATTTGGTTAAAATTTAAATTGAGTCGATTTGAATTAAACTCGAGTCGGTTTTATAAATTAGAATCGAATCGTGTTTATTCAAATCGAATCGTGATTATTAAAGTCGAATCGGTTAAAATTAAATCTTACTAATTGACTCGGTTAAAATTAAAATCGTCTGAATTAAAAAAATTCTGCAAAAAAAAAGTTCGTTAAACTAACGACAAAAAATTCGAGACAAAACTGCAATTTTTGCGTTTTGCACAAAAAAAATTTCCCGATTTAGAATTCAGCAAAAAAAGTTCGTAAAACTAAAGACAAAAAATTCGAAAAGAAACGTTGCAATTTTTGCGTTTTGCACAAAAAAAATTTCCCGATTTAGAATTCATCAAAAAAAGTTCGTAAAACTAAAGACAAAAAATTCGAGAATAAACTTTGCAATTTTTGCATTTTGATAAAAAAAATTTTGCGTTAATTAAGAATTCAGCAAAAAAAAAAAATTCGTAAATTAAAACTAAAGACAAAAAATTCGAGAATAAACTTTGCAATATTTGCATTTTACACAAAAAAAAATTTCGCGTTAATTAAGAATTCATCAAAAAAAGAAAAAAAATTTGTTAAGTAAAAACAAAAAAATTCAAAAAGAAAATTTGCCAATTAAAGAATAAAATTTCGCATTAATTAAGAATTCAGTTTTAAAAAAGTTCGTAAAACTAAAGACAAAAAATTCGAGAATAAACTTTGCAATTTTTGCATTTTGATAAAAAAAATTTTCCGTTAATTAAGAATTCAGCAAAAAAAAAAAATTCGTAAATTAAAACTAAAGACAAAAAATTCGAGAATAAACTTTGCAATTTTTGCATTTTACACAAAAAAAAATTTCGCGTTAATTAAGAATTCATCAAAAAAAGAAAAAAAATTTGTTAAGTAAAAACAAAAAAATTCAAAAAGAAAATTTGCCAATTAAAGAATAAAATTTCGCATTAATTAAGAATTCAGTTTTAAAAAAGTTCGTAAAACTAAAGACAAAAAATTCTAGAATTAACTTTGCAATCTTTGCATTTTGCACAAAAAAATTTTTCGCGTTAATAATTAAAAATTCATCAAAAAAAAAAAAAAAAAAAAAAAAAAAAAAAAAAAATGGTTAAGTAAAGACAAAAAATTTAAAAAGAAAATTTGCCAATTTAGGAATAAAATTTCGCATTTTTCGTACATTTGTCAAGTTCACATCGTTTACAATAAAAAAAAAAATATGTTTTTTTTCACAAATATCGATGAAAAACAAAAAAATATTTCACTAGTTCTTAGTGATTGATTATAAACTCATTCTAAAATTATTATTATTATTATTATTATAAACTTTATTCTTAAACTTGATTATAAACGTCGTGAACTTTTCAATGACATTTTTTTCACCAACTTGTGCAACGAACAATTTTTAATTTAACTAAAATTTCCCAGAGTAGTGAACTGAATATAAAGAGCGTGTAACATTATGATCTCGACGAAAAAAAATACATCATCTTTTCCAATGATTTAAAAATATCATCAAAGAAAAAGGAAAAAATTCTTCCAAGTGACATAATCTTTCACACTTCTTTAATATCCGAAAAATTTCGCAAAGAAAACCTTTTTTTCCGCTACATTTTTCCTAGAAAAAAAAATCAAAAAGAAAAAACATTCCATGGAATAAACTTTTGGAATGGGAACGAAAATTATGTCTTTTTCAGAAAAAGACTTCTCTTTTTATACAAAAAAAAAAAACTGGCAAACTGTAGGCCATGCATTCAAAAAGAAAAAAGAAAAAAAAAGTGTGAAATAGAAAAAAAACTGACTTTTTGTTCCCCCTATTCATCGGTTTATTGTTTCGAAAAGCAACGATAAAAAAAAAGAAATTTTAATTTTGATTTCGGAAGAGAAATCGAATTGCCCACCCTGCCTGCTTTTCTGCCTGTCCGCCTTCAACATCTGCTTGCTTTGTGTCTTGTGCTGTTTCAAAAAAAAAAACGAGAAAAATTAAAAATCTAATTTTTGGGAAATTTAAAATCGTAATTCTACGAAGAAAAACTTTAATTTCCAAAAAAAAAAAAAAAATTGATCCTGCGAGAAAACCCGAAAAAGTAGTTAAGAGAGATACTTTCAATTATCAAATTTTTATTTTAAAGAACTTTCCCCCTCCCCTGGCAAATTCCGGAATTCACACCATGCGGTTATAATTTGAGAAAAAAATAATGTGTACATTTTATTTTGTATTTGTAATCAATTCTATAGGATTACGATTAATTGTGTAATGATTTATATTGTTTATATTTATATATAGTATATATATATTAATGTTTCTGTTGCCAGGGATGAACATTTTTTTTAGATAAAATGTATTTGAGAAAAAAAAAATAATGCGACTCTCCGATTAATCGTGGGAACTTTTTTTTTCTTCTTTAGTTATTAGTTTAGATAAGAATTCTTAATGATTCATTTAATTGAATCGGAGAGTGTATACTAGAATAAAAAAAATGCTTAAAATATATTATGTAAATACGTGCTGCATAAGAAGATTGTATTTAAATACTCGAAATACTGTATTTTGTATTTGTTAAGCACATTTTTAAGATATCTTTAAAATAAAGACAATTTCTACGTCTTATTTTTTTTGTCCTTTAATTTTTTCATTTCTCAGTGTTTCACCTTTTTTTCTTTAGTTTCTCGTTTTTTTTTTCCAAACACAACTGCTGAGGAAATTTTTCCAAAAATTATAAATTGAGATTGAAAAATAGAATAGAAATAAAATATCTTCAACAGTTGTAGAGATTTTAATATTTTGTTTTTGTTACAATTTTACAGGAAATTAAAAATGCTTTGTGCTAATCATCAACATTAATTATATTACATATAACAATCGAATGTTTCGTATTTAAATACATTTTTCATTTGTTCGCCTCTACTTGTTCTGAATTTGAAAAATGTTTTCATTTCTTCATTTAATTAATTAAAAAACAATTTTTTTATTATACTTTACTCGCAAGGTGTGAATACCGGTTTATTATGTTTTGCATTGTCATTTGGCTTTCTTGACATTTTTCATAAGAGAAATTTGTTAATGCGTATAAAAATATAAAATTTGCAAGAATAATTTTATATTTCCTCGAATACTATACAAGCACACCTGTGATTACATTTTTAAATACCATCAAATTTTACAAGAGTAAATTTTACAAAAAAAAAAAGAAGCGAAAAAAATCGGAAGATATCAAGAAAATTAGAAAACGAGAATTTTTTTTCCATCGTCAAAAATTGAAAAAAGTAAGTATAATTTTTTCGTTTCTATGTTCGGTTTTAAAAAAAATCGAAAAAAGGTAAAAAATCAAATTTTTTATTTCATCATCAACATCATCATCGAAAAAGATTATTTGATTCGCATTAACAAGGCGGATCGACGTTCTGTATTTTGGAAAAGTGCTCGAATTAGTCGTTTCACTTGATCGGCGGTGAATTCATGGGCAAGTGGACCCTGTGAATTTGCCCAACGTTTTTCAATTTCTGCTAAAGATGCGCCGAGCACTATTATTAATTCCAATAATTTTCGCCAAGTGCGAATATATCTTTGAACTGTTTCCGGTTGCTAAAAAGAAAACAAACATTTTTTATATTTTAATAACAATTTTCTCTTTTTGGAAAATTAATATATTTTTCTTCATTCATTTTTCTTTGAAAAAAATAATTATTTTTCTTCTTTTTAGAAAAAGTAACAAATTTTTCTTTCTTTTTTTTAAAGACTTAAATTATATTATTACAATTAACAAATAAATATGAAGTAAGTTTCGAGAAATTGGAAATTTTCATAAAAAATTACTTACAGGAAAAATTGTCGGTGTCTCTTGAACAACATTATTTAACAGTGTCACCAAATCAGTTGCTAAATCTGCTGGAATGTCTTCGACGGCTGTTATTTTAGCTATTAAATCTTCGACCATTGAATTTGCAATGTGACCTTAAATTTCAAAAAGCAATTTTTATTTAGTATCATAATTAAATAGTAATTAAATGATAATAATTAGTAACTTAAAGAGAAATAATTACTAATTAAATGATAATTAGTCATTATTGTTTAATAGTAATTAGTAATTTAAAGGATAATTGCTAATAAATGGTAATAATTATTAATTAAATTTAATGATAATAAAATAATAAATGATAATATAATTACTAATTAGTAATTATTATTAAATCAGGGTTGCCACAGGTCAGGGAATTCAGAGAAAAGTTAGGGAAAGTAGAATTTTTTTTATAAAATTTCAATTTTTAATGAACTGAATTAGAAATTAGATTTTTGGAAAATTTTAATAATTTAAATTCTTCTGAAATTAGTTAAATATTTTAATACATATATTTAATTAATTACTACAAATAATGGACTTATAGAAGAATTTTGGTTAAAAACACTTTAAAAAAATTGAATTTTGGAGAAGTTACAAATGATTGCAGAAATTCAATTATTTTCAAAATAGAAAATTCTTCGTAAAAATTCAATTATGTTCAAAACTTTTTTAAAAATTCTCGTCAAAATTATTTACAAATTTCTTCGCAAAAATTCAATTATGTTCAAAAATTTTTAAAAATTCTAGGCAAAATTTCAATTATCATCATAAATAATAAAATGTTTTACAGAGATTCAATTATTTTCACAAATAATAAAATTCTTTTTAGGAATTCAATTATTTTCAAAAAATATTTCTCAATTCATTGATTTTTAATATCTACTATTTTAATAAAAATTTTCAAAAGAATTCAGTTATTAAAAAAAAAATTTTTAATAAAATTCAACGGAAACATTTAATTATTTTCATAATTAGTAAAAATTTAACAGGAATTCAAATATTTGCAAATTTTTTTTATAAATTTCTTCGCAAAAATTCAATTATTGTCATAAATAATAAAACTCATCGACGAATTTCAATTATTTTTAATACAATTTTAATCAAATTCCTCTAAAAATGTAATTATTCTTAAAGATTTTATTAAAATTGGTCAAAAGAATTCAATTATTTAAAAATTTGTTGATAAAATTCGTCAAAAGAATGCAATTTTAAGAAACATTCAATTATTTAATAAATAATTTATTTTTGTATTTAAATAATTGAATTCTCGTAGAATTTTCTAATAAAAATTTATTTAAAAATGAATTTCAGTTAAAATTTTAGAAAATAATTATTATGCATAATTGAATATTAAAAAGTATTATAGCGTGAATTTTTATAAATAATTGAATTTTGAAAAGGTTTTGAAATTAAAATCGTTAAAATTCTGAATTTTTCATGCTTTTTACTGACAATTCTGTAGAATTAATTTTTTTGAAAAAGTTTAATTGAATTTTTTTTTTTAAATTATTTGAGGTTTTTATTTTCTGATATTTAATTGAAGAATTTCCGAATAATCGATGAAATTTCGTAAAATTGAATTGTAAACAAATCTTCTTGTTTTATAACAATATTCTTATAAGTTATTGAATTTTAAAAAGGTTTGAATTTGAAATTTGTTGAAAATCTTAATTCCTCTGAAGAAATAATAATGATTAAATATTTATTTAAGAATGAAGTTATTGATGTTTTCAAATAATTTTCCAATTAAAGAAATTCGTAAATAAATGTATTAGAACATTTTTTTGAATATCTAATAATTTTTAGAGTGAATCAGATTATTCTTTAGGGTCAGGGAAAAAGTCAAAATTTTGTCTGGAAATCAGGGAAAAGTCAGAGAAAAACAAAATTAAATTTTGTGGCAACCCTGTAAATAAAAAATAATAATTAAAAGGATAATAATTACTAACTAAAGGATATTAATTACTTATTGAATGATAATTTGTATTATCAAAACTGATAATTAGTAATCGTTAAATTATGATAATTGCCAGTAAAAAAAAAATGTTAATTTTGTTAAATTTACTCACCGATCGCTCGACAATAATTGTTTTCAGGTAAAACATCAATCCAGACTGCTTTTAAATGATCCAATTGTCTCAAACACTGCTGTACATCACGTTTAGTGTCCTGTGATAAATTCGGACTTTGTTTCATAGTCGCTAACGCTAATTAAACAATTTTTTAAATAAATAGTTTTTCATTAATAATAAAATAGTTTTAATTTGATAAATATTTTCATAAACATATATTATGCAATTATTTTACTTTTATATACAAACAATTTGGGTGTATTTTTTTAATTGAGAAGCAACTTTTTAAAAGCTAATAAACAATTTTTTTTCCAAATAATGAAGATAAATAAATTTAATATTTTAAAAACCTCACAATTCGATCAGTCACTGTTGAATTTAAAAAGAATTTTCTATTTAAAAACCTTTCGATAAAATAACATAAATTTTATATTTTTTATTAGAAAAAATTACCAAAACTTTTAAAAACACTTAATAATAATAAAGTTTAAATAAAATGTCTTGTATATAAAAAGATTGTTATAGAAATAAATTAGTACAAATTACTGTGTACTGATTATGTCAGTTTCATTTGTTTCAATTTCTCGAAATGAGAAATCAATTTTCGAAAATTTGCTTCTCAATTATTCATTAAATTTTATTCAAAATTAATTGAAAAATTAATAAATTTACCTGACTTCCTGAGAATATCGAAAATAATATCCCGTTGAATTTTCATGTGATTTAAAAAATGTTCACAAGCCACTTTGCGAAGCATTAATGTTTGATCGGCATAAGTGACATTGTGTTTCTTTAAAATCGGCAACAATTTGAATTCATATTCATTTGTTAACGTGAGGAGTTTATGTGCAAGATACATGCAATTGTTATGAAAAAGTGCTGAAACAAATTGTCTTTCATTTTAAAAATTATTTTTTCACAAATATTCTTTAAAAAAAAACTTATTTACAAGTAGATAAAAATATTTTTTGACTTTTTTTTAAAATCAGGCCTGTAGGCTATTTGTAAAATAATTGTTATTTCTTACCAACTTGCTGTGGTACAGTTTCCAAGAGTTTCTTATGGTATTCGGGAATTAAACCGGCGTACATTTCGAAAATATTTCTACTCGTGTAAAACAATCTTATTGCACATTCATCTGTACTTTTACACGTTTCATCCAAAATTTCCCTGCCGAGCTGTAATATTTCCTGTGCGCTCTTGCTGAAAAAAAGGAATATTCATTTAAAAAAAATTCAAACCAATTGAAAATTTTTTTAACAGTAATTTAAAAAATTAATTCATAAAAATTAATTATGAATAAATGCATAAAAAATTAGTTTATAATTCATGAAATAAATTCATAAAAAATTAATTCATAATTTATGAAGTAAATTTATAAAAATTAATTCACGATTACCTTATTTTACAAGCAGGTAATTGGAATGTATGTTCACTTAATTTTCTACTTAGTTTCAAATCATTCTGAGACAAATCACAAGACAATTCCTAAAAGAAATCCTAAATATTAGTAAAATAAAAAAAAAATTATATAATAATTAGTTGCAATTTTTAGAAAAAAATCAATTAATTATTTTTGTATTTATATAATTTAATTCTCGTACAACTTTTTGATAAGAATTGATTTGAAAAAGAATTTCAGTGAAAATTTTAGTCAATATTTCAAGAATAGCGGTTCCAATTTTAATTATTTCAAAAGGTTTTACATTGAAAGTATTTTGAAATTTTAACTCCTGGCGGACAAATTAATAACAATAAATTTTTAAACAATTGTATTTAACAAAAATTAT
This sequence comes from Leptopilina heterotoma, assembly GCF_015476425.1. Taxonomy (NCBI): domain Eukaryota; kingdom Metazoa; phylum Arthropoda; class Insecta; order Hymenoptera; family Figitidae; genus Leptopilina; species Leptopilina heterotoma. Next base: position 142,365 of record NW_025110839.1, read on the forward strand.
TAAAGCTTAAAATAATTAAATCTAGAAATTCTAAAAAAAATTCGTTTTTTAAAAAATCGTAATTAAAATTTTTTGAAAATTGTTGAATTCTAAAAATTGAAACAATTAAAAGTTTAGTTAAATTTCATTAAAATTAATTTTATATTTCAAAGAATTTTATTTTCTTAACTTTAAAAAATTATTTTTAAATACTATTGTATTTTTTGAAGAATTGTAATTAAAAATTTGGAAAATATTTAAATTTTTCAAAAAATTATAAGTAATTTAATTATCGTTTAATTCTAACAAGAATTGATTTAATAAAGAATTAAAAAAATTCAGTTATTAACGAATTTACTAATTAATTGAAATTATTAATATAATTTTCAAAAATTCAGTTATTTTTAAAAATTTTAATGATTATATTCTTTATGAAAATTGAAATATTTTCAATACAAATATAATTAAATTCCTTGAAAATTAATATTCAATTATTTTCGAAAATTTAATAAAACACTTCGCAAAAATTCAATTATTTTTAAAAATTTTAATGATTAAATTTCTTGAAAACATTCAATTATTTTTGAAAATTTGATAAAATTCTTCTTAAAAATTCAATTATTTTGAAAAATTTTAATGATTAAATTCTTTTTGAATATTTAAATATTTTTAATACAACTTTAATTAAATTCCTTGAAAATATTAAAATATTTTCGAAAATTTGTATAAAAAATTCAATTATATTGAAATATTTTTCCAAAAATTCAATTATTTTGAAAAATTTTAATGATTACATTCCTTGAAAATAGTTAATTATTTTCGAAAATTTGATAAAATTCTTCTCAAAAATTCAATTATTTTGAAAAATTGTAATGATTAAATTCCTTTTGAATATTTAAATATTTCCAATAAAATTTTAATTAAATTCCTTGAAAATATTAAATTATTTTTTAAAATTTGATAGAATTCTTCGCAAAAAATTCAAATATATATTTTGAAAAATTTTAATGATTAAATTCTTTATGAAAATTGAAATATGTTCAATACAACTTTAGATAAATTCCTGGAAAATATTCAATTATTTAAAAAAATTGTAATAAAGTTACTCGAAAGAATTCCGTTATTTAAAAAAAATTGTAATAAAATTTCTTGACAGAATTCAATTATTTAAAAAAAATGTTAATTATAACATTTTTCGCAGAATTTCAATCATTCTTAAAAATTTCGTCGAAAGTCTTTATTAGAATATATTATTTTTAATATTAAATATTTTGATTAAATTTCTCTTAAAACTTAACTTATTTTTTAAAAATATTTTAATTACATTTTTCGCAAGAAATTTAATTACTTTAAATATTTGGATAAATTTCTTTATAAAATTCAATTATTTTAGATTCAAAATTATAAAAGAAATATATTTTGAATTGAAAACAATTTGGTTTAATTAATTTTTGGTATTTTTTAATCTTCAAAGCATTAACTTGGAATTTATTTATTTAGTACATAGATTTAATTCATTTTAAAATTCAAAACATTAAAAAAAATTAGGAAACAAAAAGCAAACAAAAATAACTAATATATTCAATTAATATTTTATGTTTCTTTAAAAATTATTAAAGTTTTGAGTAATTTAATGCAGCAATTCTAAAAAAAAATTTGTTTTTAAAAAATCCTAATTTAATTTTTTTGAAAACAGTTAAATTCCCGAAAGTAGTTTAAAAAATTGAAACAATTAAACGTTTCGTCAAAATTCATTCAAATAAATTTTATATTCGAAAGAATTTAAATTAAAATAAAATAAACTTTATTTTATTATTTTTAAAAATTGTTTTGAAACACTTTTGAAGTATTTTTGAAGAATTATATTTCGAAAAATTATTATATTTTTTAAAAATAATAAATTTTCATTAAATTTCAAAAAAGAAACTTTTTATAATTAACAATGGGCTTTAAAATTTGACGCACGTGTATTTATGCTAATTACCAAATATTGAATTTAAAAAAATATTAATTACCTCCGGTTCAATTAGAATAGAATCATGTAAATCTTTTTTCATTATGTCCCTCGCTCTCACCAACAAACCTTCACATATTTTATTAATAAATAAAGTGTCTATGTCTTTTGTATAATCGGAAAGAAAGCATTGGTCCTTAGAAATAAATCCTGCAAAAAAAGAAATTTTTTATTATAAAACTCAAAATTGTTGAAAACCAACAAAAAAATAAATATAAAATATAGAAATAATTTTATCTCACCAATTTGAAGCAAATAATCCTGAAATTCATTGATATCCTCAACAACCGGATGAAAAGAATGTAATTTAGAACTCGAGTTCGGAATTGTATTTGCAATACAATTTTTAATGAGAACTTGAGAAAAATCATCAAGTAAATAAACTCGAAGTCTCGCCAAAAATGATTTTCCCGCCACGTCAAAATTCAAATGCTGATTGAGAAATGTAAACAATAATCTGAGATTGTATAAAACATTTTTATAGTCGGACGGTGTTTCAGTTTTGTTGACAATTCTCACATTGAACGCTTTCTCTTGAACAACGTAAACCAAACAATTCTGCGATATAATAGGATTTATAAAGTGTTTTAATAAATTTGTGGTAAATGCGTGTAAATAACGCGATAAATAATCAATGTAATATGAGGCAAGAATAATATCTTGAATCTCTCTATTTTCATTTTCAACAGTAAGCGTTACTGTTAATTCATTTTTTTGCATTTCCTCCCTCCATGAGATAAATTCCTGACATTTCATTGTAATTTCAGTTACAAAAGCACTATAAAGTGTGACATATTCATTCTCTAAATTTGTATAAATGTCGAGATTTTGCAAATTCACACTCGAATCACTGAGATAAATGTGCATTTGATGTAAAGTTTTTGCTGTCTCAATGTATCTTCTTTCTTGTTGCAATTTTTCGACAGATTTTATGCAGTCGTTTAGTTTTAAAAGACAACTGGACACCTGAAGACTTGTGTGTGATTCATGAAGTGCATCCGAGAGATCTTGTAATTCTTTTTTCGAACCAGATAATTCAAGTTTCATCTGGAATTTTATAATTAATATTTCATTATTTAATATTCAATATTTAATTATTTAATATTTAATAATAATTAATATTCACGACATTTAAAATATTTTCAGGATTGTTACAGGCCAGGGAAAATGAAATTGGTCGCAGGGTAATCAGAAAAACGTCAGGGAATCTTATCAAAATCGATGCAAAAATAAATTTCTAAAATTCTTCCAAAAATCATGCTTTTTGGTGTAAGAAACATTTTCGAAAAACTTCGTCTTGAATTCTCTTTGAATTTTCTTTCAACTTAAGAACTTTTAAATGACAATGAATTTGAAAACAATATCATTTTTTTATTACAGTGAATAATTAAATTTTGGAATAATTTTTATGAAGTTAAAAATTATAATAAACTTAGAAAAAATTTTAGTTGGTACTTTTGTAATTTTTAGAATTAATTAAATTTCAGAAGTTTTTAAACATTTTTTGATAATTTCAATTGTTTTAAAGATTTTTTATTTTTTTTAAATTCATTGAATTATTTATTTTAAAAATTATTTAAGTTTTAAATATAAATTTATTTAAAATTCTAAAAAATTATATTTTTGAAAAAGTTTATTCAATTTTTTAAATGTTAATAAAATTTTTTGATAAAATCCAATTGATTTCAAAAATTTTGATACATAAAAAAATTGAATTATTTTCAATTCAATTTTAACTAAATTTCCTTGAAAAAATTTTAATTTTCTTAGAAACAATTAAATTTTTAAAAAATAAAATTCTTCGTTGGAATTCAATTATTTCCAATACAATTTTATTTAAATTTCTTGAAACAATTAAATTATTTATAAAAATTTTCACAACCTAATTTTAATAAAATTTCTCGAAAGAATTAAAACTCTTTTTAATACTTTTAATAAAATTCGTCGAAGGTAATTATTTTCAGAAAGTTTGATAAAATTTTTTATAAGAATTAAGAATTCAATTATTTTTAAAAGTTTTAATAAAATTTTCTCAGAATAATTCAATTATTTTCAGAACATTTTTAATTACATTCCTCGAAAATATTTAATTTTATTTAAAAAAAAAAAAAAGTAAATTTACATTTTTACATATTATGTTATTTTCTTTTTTTTTACTATTTTTTATTCAATCAAAAATTTGTAATAAAATTTGTTCTTTAGAATTTCATTATTTTTTTAATACATTTTTAAATAAATTTCTCGAAACAATTCAATTTCTTTGAATTTAAATTTATAATTTTAATAAAATTCTTCGAAAACAATTCAGTAATTTTCTAAAATTTTAATAAAAATTAATCTCAAGATTTTATTAAATTTTATTAAATTCCTCGAAAGAATTAAGATTTTATTTGAAAAAAAGAAAATTTATATTTTTACATATTTTATTACTATTTTGATAAATATTAAAGTGCTTGGTAGTAGTTCGATTATTTTCAATGGAATTTTTAAAATAATTTCTTGAAAAAATTCAATGGATTCAAAAATTTGTAATAAAATTTGTTCCTTGGAATTTCATTATTTTTATTACATTTTTAAATAAATTTCTGGAAAGAATTCAATTATTTAAAAATTTTTAATTTAGAATTTTAATAAAATTCTTCGAAAACAATTCAATGATTTTCATAAATTTTGATAAAATTTTTACGTGACTGAAGTTCCAAATGGATTGGAAGAAAAAGATACATTTTTTCCACAAAAAAACAATTTTTTTGTTTACAAATTTATAATTTTTGAATTTTTGATGAGAAAATATTGTTAAAAATTTTTTTTTTTTGAGCCTAACAGTTGAAAAACGGAATATTTTTTCTAATAAATCGTTGATCATAAACGTAAATTTCACCAACGTAAATTTTCTTCAATTATTTTTAGTACAATTTTAATTAAATTATTTGAAAGAATTTACAGTTTATTTGAAAAAAAAATTAAATTTATATCTTTACATATTTCTTAATTTTGGTGTGTGACTATTTTCATAAATATTAAAGTGCTTTATAGGAATTCAATTATTTTCAATGCAATTTTTTTAAAATAAGATTTCTTTACAAAATCCAATTGATTCACTAATTTTTAATAAAGTTTGTTCCTTAGAATTTTATTATATTTAACACATTTTTAAATAAATTTATCGAAAGAATTCAATTTTTTTTAAATTTAAATTTCGAATTTTAATAAAATTCTTCGAAATCAATTCAATAATTTTCAAAAATTTGAATAAAATTACTCGCAAGAATTGAATTATTTTCAATACAATTTTAATAAAACTTTTTGACAGAATTCAATTATTTAAACAAATTTTTATTCAACGTCTTGAAAGAATTAAATTATTTAAACAATTTTTGTCAAATCAATTCTATCAGTATATTTGAAATAAAAATATTTACCTGCTCATCGACACGTTTCTCCAAAATTTTCATTTCATCAATAAGTTTCTCTGCATCTCGAACCATTGCCTTATCTTTTTTCAATCTTGGCACAAATTCGACGTAATTGTCATCCATAAATTCTTTAACTTCATCTTTGAGTTTTGTTATTTTTTTCTCTATTTCAGTGATTTTTTCCGTTAACTCAATTTTCTCCAAATTACCTGTTGTTTGAATAAGAGAATAATAATTTTACATTTTCTTAATAAATAATCAAATTAGGTATTACTTAACTATTTAAAAACAAATAGTCGATCATAAAAAAAAGAATTTTATTTATTATAAAATTTTGAAATTTTTTTAGAATTTTAATCCTAAGAGGATTTTTCTCGCTCCGGATATTTGTCTTTATTTTCCATTAAAAATTTACTTATAGGGACGAAATTATTTTTAATTTGGTACATTTGGATAATTACTGAACCGCTCTATCTCATCGATAGTTCTAGCGTTAATAAATTATTATCATTTGCAATAAATAAATACTAAATCTGGTTTCTATTTTCGGTTGTCAACATAACCTCAAAATTAAAACTTAGTTTCCATCGTTCTTTTTGGTGAATATAGAACGTAAGATGTATTTTTTTATATTGTTAATAATATAACAGCAAACAATTGAATGTTTTCTAAGGTGTAAAAATAATTGAAAAATGGTACTAACCTGCTGTAAGCAGAACATCGGCAACAAACGAAGTCATTGTTAATTAGAATTTGATATATTTCTATCAACTTTTACTGTCAACTCTGTCAACAATCATGACAAAATTTCCTCTATTACTATTGTTCCCTATTGTTGCTATTTTCTAGAAAAAGTATATATCAATTGATTTCAAATTTTCTTCAAAATTGACGTTTACAGTTTCAAGTTTTGTTTACATGTGCGACGCCATGACAGTTGTTTTTTAATCAATTATCGTCTGTCGGTAATAATTTTATCAGAAATAAAAAATTTTTCCCGCAATTTGTAATCGTGCAGTGACAAGAATCAACGTGTGAACTTTGATGATTTTCGTAAAGTAAAACGATTTTTTTGAAATAAAAAAGCTTATGTAAATTTGAAAATTCATTTGATAGTAATTAATAGTGTGAATTTGCATAAATTTCAAACTTTGGTAATTTTACCTATCTTTCTTTAATTGAAATGATTAAAATAATAGACATAATTGTTTGCACTCTGACGCGGTTAATTAATGGCAGTAAAAGGTTATAAAAGTCTTTTTATTATTATGCTAAATTAATATGTAAATAATTGGTAAAAACGAGAAAATAATTCGTAATTATTAAATTTAATTTATTACTTTTCATTGATTTGTGAGTTTTTATATTAAGTTCCATATTCATTAGTTTTATTTCGCTCTTTCAAAATTCAATGTCAGTTTCTTAATTAAGTTTATTGACGTAATTCTCTTAATTTAATAATAAATTTTGATTTCAAACCAATTTTTATTTCGATCTGGAAAGAAATTCATAATTTCCATATTAATAATTGTTTATTTTATTTAACATAATATTTATTATGCAATTTTTTTTAGAGATTATTATTATAAATTTTAGGTTATTTCTTTTAAATTTATAAATAATTTTTATAGTAAAATGTTAATTTTTTTAAAATTAATTTTTTCTTATTTTCAGAACTTTTATTGGAAAAAAATTTATATTATAATAATCCACATAATTTGTCCTTACGTGAAGTTAGTGTTGTTTTATTCCAATTTTATGTTTTATAGTTCGAATTGTTATGTCAAAAGTTTGACAGTTTGAATAATATTATTCAAAAATTCTAAATAAATAAAAAATAATAATAATAATAGAATTTTGGAAGACTTACAGTTCAAATTTTCATAAAAAATGTTTCCAATGGTTTTACATTGAAAGTATTTCGAAATTTTAAGCAAATAAAAAACAATAAGTATTTAAACATTTATTTTACAATTCTTTTTACAATTCTATTTGAATAATTCAATTCTCGTCGTTAAATTTTGATAGCAATATTGAATAAAAAAATGTCACTTAAAATTTTAGAAAATAATTGAATACTTAAAGCGTTATAGCAGGAATTTTAGGAATTAATTAAATTTTAAAAGGGTTTTAAATTAAATTTCTTGAAAATTTAAGGGAAGCAAAAGTATAAAAATATAAAAATTTTTATTTCAAAAAATTATTAGTTATATAATTATTATTTTTCTTTAAAAATTCTTGAAGTTTTTCGAAAACTTTATTCAAAAATTCTAAAAAAAAGTATTTGAATTTTGGAAGAATTACAGTTGCAATTTTGAGGAATAATTATAAATTATTAAAATTATAAATAAAAATAAATAAATTTATTTTTAAAAAATAAAAAAATAAATAAAAAATTTATTATTTGAAATTTTAATTCTTGTGGAAAAATAAATAAGAATAAGTTTAATAATTTTTTTTTTAACAAAAAGTAGGTATTGAAGTTTTGAATAATTTAATTCAGAAATTATGAAAAATTGTTTCTTGAAAAAATGTAATTAAAATTCTTTTTAAATAATTGTATTTTCAAAATAATTTTAAAAAATTGAAACAATTGAAAATTTTGTCAAATTTCATTGAAATAAATTTAATATTTTAATGAATTTTATTTTTGTTCACTTTTAAAAATTATTTTGCAATATAATCGTATTTTTGAAGAATGCTAATTAAAAATTTGGAAAATAATTTAATTTTAAAAAAATTTAGATAAACTTATTTCCAGGAACGTTCAATTATTTAATAAAAAATATCTTACATTCAACTTACTGTTAGAAATATCTTGGCGATTTCTATACGAGTTGTTCAAATAATTAAATTTAAAGAAAAACTGTTAGAAAAATTATATTTTTTAAAAAATGAAGAATTCTCATTAAATTTCAAAAAGCAAATCTTTTAAAGTAACAATATCAACGAAAATTTCATAAACGCGTGTAGTTTTGCTAGTTTTTATAGTAAAAATTTAATTTTTTGAAAATTATTTTTATAGTAAAATGTTAATTTTTTGAAAATTATTTTTATAGTAAAAAGTTAATTTTTTTAAAATTATTTTTATAGTAAAAAGTTAATGTTTTGAAAATAAATTTTTTCTTATTTTCAGAATTTTGATTGGAAAAAGACTTGTATACAAATGAAGAGAGAGAAAAAAATAAAAAAAGGAAGGAAGGAAGGAAGCAAGAAAGAAAATACAAATTTTATTTGTATCCAAGGAAAGTGACTTTATATTCGCACATGGCAAAGTCAAATCCACTAGGTCACTAACACTGATTACAGTTCTTATCTCATCGTAAAATGACAAGATTCTAAGCAACATTTTACTTCTTGTTATGACTTTCAACTATTAAAAATAAGTAAGAGTATAATTTGTATATACACATATATATAGATATAAAGAATGCAAAACGTTATTTTCTATGTTGCAAAGAGGTGACAAGTACGCGATCATTAACAAGTTTAAAAAAAAACCAGTTATTTCTACAAGATCATAAACTACTACTGAACTTTTTCTACATGATTTACGTAATTTTTTTCATTAAAATTATCGTCAAATCTGGGTCAGAATAGTTTTTTTGCCGTTAATGTGGAATGTTAGCTAAAATTTCCCTCGTTTTCGAATTTCGTTGATTTATTTTTAATTGTTTTGCCTTTAAAAAAAAGGAAAGAATAAATTCTTTTAATTAAAAAAGAAAATAAATTCTTTTACCCAAAAAAAAAGAATAAATTCTTGTAATTAAAAAAATGAATAAACTCTTTTCTCTTTTTTAAATTAAGTAAAACAGTTTTTTTATTTCGACAAAAAGTTGATTACTTAACTAAAAATTAATTATCTGATAAACAATTTACCGAAAAAATTATTTCATTAATAAATTAATTTGCTCTAAATATTCAAATGGTGAAAATAATTTAAACAATATTGAAAAATGTGTTTACAATTTTTTTCTAAATAATTAAAAAATAACGTGCGTGCACTTGACAACGTTTCTGATCGATGATTCAGAGAAAAAAATATTTTTTACAAAGAAAAGAATATTTTTCAATAAATTTTTATTTTTTAAATTGTTGGTGATGAAATGTAAAAAATTCTTTTTAGAGAGAAATTTGAATGGAAAAATAATTAAAATTAATAAATAAAGATTTAAATTAAAAATTGTTTCTTAATAATTAAAGAATACAATTTTTAATTAAAAATTTGTTTAATAACTCAAAACAAGAAATTCAGGTTTCGTACTTGTCTACTAAAACCTACTATTTACTACTTTTTTTTTACTATTTGCTACTATTTAGATACTTTTTTTTTAGATTTGTAACACTAAAAACTACTTTTTTCTATTTTTGAGAATTAGCACTACTTTGAATTTGCTAATAGTTGGAATAAAAAAATTATCCTAAAAAATTTTAATAACATTCTTAGAAACAATTCAAAATATTTATCTCAGGAATTAAATTATTTTTCAATAATTGTAATAAAATTCATTGCAAGAATTCAATTATTTTTCATAACTAATAAAACTCATCGCAGAATTTCAATTATTTTCAATACAATTTGAAATTAATTTTTTTGAAAAATGCAATTATTCTTAAAGATTATTTAATAAAATTCTTTAAATTTAAATTCTTTGAATTTAATAATTTAAAAAAAATTTTCGTAATTCAGTTATTTTCAATATCTACCATTTTAATAACAAATTTTCTAAATGAAGTCAATTTAAAAACAAAATTCAATAAAAGTCTTTGCAAACAATCAAAAACCTCAATTTACATAAAATTTTTCAAAAAAATCAATTGTTTATATAAAAGATTTTTATAAAATTCTTCATAAGAATTCAATTATTTTTATAAATAATATAAAATTCTCTCAGGAATTCATTTATTTTTCAAAAATTTTAATAAAATTCATTGCAAAAGTTCAATTATTTTCATAACTAATAAAGCTCATTGCAGAATTTCAATTATTTTTAATACAATTTGAAATGAATTTCTCGAAAAATGCAATTATTCTTAAAGATTTTATTAAAATTCTTTAAATTTAAATTCTTTGAATTTAATAATTTAAAAAAATGTTGATAATAATTTGTTTATTAGAAATTAATAATTATTTTCAATAAATTTTTAATGAAATTTCTTGAAAGAACTTAATTATTTTCAATTAATTTTTAATGAAATTTCTTGAAAGAATTGAATTATTTTTCAAATAATTTTAATAGAATTCTTTGTAAAAATTTCATTAATTTAAAAAGTTTGTCGAAATGGAATTATTTTCATAAGTTATAAAATTCTTCGAAAAATGCAATTATTCTTGAAAATTTTATAAAAATTTTAATTATTTATTGCTGCATTTAAATAATTGAATTCTCATAGAACTTTTAATAAGAATTGATTTAAAATTTTAGATAATTGAATATTAAAAACTGAAAAAGAGTAAAAAAAATTTGCTTTTTTACTAATTTTTTCAATCCTAATTAAATCTACTTTTTGATACTTTTTTAAAATTTATTAGTGAGTACGAAGCCTGAAAATTTCATTGATAAAATAATTTACTCTAAATATTCGAATTGAAAGTAATTTAAATATTGAAAATTCTATTTAAAAAATTTTTTCCCAATTAAACAATAAATTTATAAATTAAAAATATTTCTTAATAATTTAAAAAAATCAAATATCATTTTTATTTCCAGAAAAAAATAGTAAAATATAAAAAAAATAAATTTTGTTCCTCCATTAAAATAAGTCTGCACTTTTCTTATCAATTAAAATAATTTATTTCAATATATAAAATATAGAGATAAGTTTGCAATAAATATTTCTGCTCGATGATTGCGACCTTTCATCGTTTTCTTTGTTTAATGAAGATATCTATTTAGTATTCGTTAAACGATTAACGAAACGCGCTAAGTAATTTGTTACAAACTCCACTTGTGAATGCGTTATAGATCGCGAAAGAAATAATTTTCTTTTAACCATTTATAAGATCCAGTTTCAATAAACCGTTCGTTGTGAATAGATGTTAAAAAATAATTTTTCTCATACTGTCTGGAGTTTAAAGAGAGAAAATAATTTAATTGCAATAAAGTGATGATATTTTTAGAACATTGACGTTCAAACTTTCCTTAGTAGGTGGAAATTGCTCTAATTTTGCATAATCAATTGAAAAAAAACTATATTCGGCATCCAAGGTATTCTGCTTCAAAAACAAAAATGGTGAATATTTAATTTATTCTTAAAATTTCGCTCCATAATTTAAAAAAAAAAGAAATTATAGTCTAAAATCAGAATTAAAAAATCATTTTTTTACTTTCTCGATAAAATGTTTACTTTCTATTTTTGTAAATTTTATTATCTTCTTATAAAATAATAGGTAAATTTATTTATTACCTAATATAACAAAATATATATTTTTCCATATAAAAAAATAAATTAGTTCTTAAAATCCACTTTCAAAAATAATTTTTACTTGTACGTCCAAATTTTATCACCTTTTTCATAGAAAACAGTTTTTAAAAAGAAAATTTGCTAATCAAATCGCATTCTTATAAACAAACAATATTTTATTAACACTTTTGTTGTATTTTCAGATTTTGAAATCAATAATGATAAAAAAAGAAATGTCACAATATTTAAATTAAGGAAATAATTATCAAAATATTTTGAATTTTAGAGAAAATTTGCTACTCGGTAGCAAGAAAAATAAAGACAACAATTATTTCAATTATTTCCTGTTTTAATTAAAAACTTAAAAAAAAAATAACCGATGTAATCATTTTTATTGAATTATTCATTAAATTATAATTTTTTCAAGAAAAATCAAATTACATATTTTCTTTTGCACTAATAATTTTTTGTTTTGGTTTTTAAAACAAAAGTAGTAAAAAAACACTTTTTTTTAAAGTACAGTTTGAAAAAGACATAATAATATTTAATATTCTGCGTCATTTTAGAATAAATTTTTCATAAAATTCTAATTGAGTTTTAAACATTATTTATCGGTGAAAAAAAAATCACTTCTCTTCACATTATTTTACCGGTGTAAAATTGGGACCAAAATAAATACAACTCTCTATTCAATTTAAAAGGAAAAAAAAATTTGAATTTTAATGTTTTTTTTAGAAAAAAAATCGACTGATTTGATTGTATGTGTAACTTTCAATGACTGGTTTTCGAGTTAAACTTTTATTTAAATTTCTGAACGAATAGTGTAAACACGTAACGTTGACTTTTCGCAACTGAATACCCCTTCTCTTTCGTCGTTTTTTTCACTCGTTTAAATATATGCTAGGTACAATGATTCGAAGCTTATAGTCTTCTCCTGACAACCAAAATGATATAAGTAAAATAAAAAACCCAAAACCAAAAAAAAAAATGTGAATATGTAATGTTTATAATGCCCAAATTTCATCGTTGAAAAGAGAAAAAAAAATTGTGCAACCACTTTTATGAGGATTTAAAAGAGAAAGAAAAAATTATCACTATCGTTTTAAAATTAAAATTAAAAAATAATAATAAAACAAACTTGTGCGAAAAAATGTTTCTATTTTACTGAATTTTAAATATTTAAAGGAAAATTGAAAATAAGAATTTTTTTTGTGTTTGCTTTTTTTCAAATTAAATTTAAAATTGAGTCAAAAGAAGACAAAAATTTGTGCGTATTTTTATGCAATGTTAACGTAACAATATATTCGTGTGTGTAGTTTCAACTTGAGTTTCGTTTCACTTTCAAGTGCATTCTGAAAAGAAATCTTTAAATTTGTATAAAAACTGATTTAAAAATAGAAACGGAATAAAGAATGGAAGTTGCACTCTCTTTTCTAACAATATTTTACACTAAACTTCGTTATAATTATTCGGTGAGTTTTTGCGCAGATGAAAACATCGCAGAATTATGTTGATTTTTTGTTAAAATAATAATTGATAAAGGAACATTTTTTAAGAAAGGAAAATAAATCAGTCGATAAAAAAAAATACAAAATAAATAAATTAAGTTGTTATTGAATTTTTATTTTGTTTATTTATTTTTCATTTTAATATTAAATTGCTACTCGAGTTTTATTCAATTTGTTATAGAATTGTTTCTGAATAACAATTACTGAATTATTATTAAAATTATTGATTTTCTCTTTTGCAGGAAATTATTCTAATTTCAACAAGGAAGACAATAAAATTATTATGTCTCCTAATGGGATGTTTAATGAAACCAGTGACTGCCATTCGAAAATTAAAAAGGCCGGTGAGATGTCCGCCAATTTCGAATAAATTACTATTCCTCTCAGCCAGCGAACTTGCGAGAAAAATACGAAGAAAAGAGGTAATTTTTAAAACTAATTTTTTCTCATAAGTTTAAAAAATTATCGAAATTTTTATTTTTGAAAAAATTAAATAAAATACAATAGTCTTCCAATGATTAAACTTTCGATAAATTGAATTTTCTTTACGTTCCTTGAGAATCGATTGTATAAAATAAAATAAAAAATAAATTAAGTAAAATGCGAAATAAATTGAATAAAAAAAAATAAAAAAAAAATAATACAAGTAGAATAAATAAAATAAATAGAAGCTTTTATATTAATAATCGTTGTATTTTTCTAATCTGTTCGCAGTTTGAATTTACTTGCTTTTTTGTTTCTTAATTTTTTTGATAATTTCTCTTTTCAAATGTTTTGAATTTTAAATAATAATGAAATTCTACATTTAATGTTTCCTTTGATTAAATAATAACAACAATTAATTAAACAAAAATTGTTTTGAATGAAAAAAGCATAATTTTTTTGTAACAATCATTTAATATTCTAGAATATAAAAAATAGTTACTTTCAAATTATTGTTAAAACATTAATTTTCTTGGTATTAATTTTGCAAGAAAAAATTTCAAAAATTACTTTCTTTTCATAAATTTCGGTTAAAAAGGGAATTTTAAAAAAAAAATTTTAAATGTAAAATTCCTGTTAAAAAAAATGTTGTAATTTTTGTAACTTTTATAATTTAAAATTTAGTTTTATTCTTGCATTTTATTAAAACCTTTTTTTTAAATTTTAGTTCTTTCTAGGAATATAATTAAAATTGAAAATTATTGAATTCTTTCCATAAAATTCATTGTAATTTTCCAAATTATTTGAAATTTTTGGAAAAATTTAAAATTAAAATTAATTAATTAATTAATTAATTAATTTAAAATTATTTAAAAAGTAATTGCATTTTTCCAAAGAACTTTTATCAAAATTTATGAAAATAATAATAATTAGACAATTAGTTTTTTTACGTTCATCTTATCAATTCTGAATCTGAAATTAGTGAAAAATTGAATTCATTTGAGAAATTTTATTACAATTTTTTTGAAAATAATAAATTCTAACTATTCGAAGAATTTTATTTAAATTTTGAAATTGAATTTTATTTAAATTTTTAAAAATAATTTCCTCTTTTCAACAATTTTATTATATAAAAATTAATGAATTTTTTCAAGGCATTTTATTGAAATTTTTGAAAATAATAAAATTTCCTCGAAAATTTTTATTATTTATGAGAATAATTGAATTGTTTCGAAAATTTTTGCCAAAAAATTGAATTTCTAAAGAGAATTATATTTCCTTTAAGAATTTTCTTTTACCTAACTATTTATTCGAGGAATTTAATTAAAATTGATTTGAAAATAATTTTATTGTTTGATCTTTGTAATTAAAAATTGAATTGAGTTTTATTAAAATTTTTAGGAAATAATTGAATTCTTCTTAGAATTTAGAACTTAGAAATTTCAATTTTTTAAAATAATTGAATTTATTAAAAAAATTTTATTAAAATCTTGAAAATAATTGAATTCTTTTGAAGAAATTGATTATTTATGAAAATAATGGATTTTTTGAATAATTTTAACTAAAAAATTTGAAAGTAATTGAATTTTATGAAAAATTTCTTTCAAATTTTAAAAATAATCATGTTTGTTAATTTTTTTTTATTTTAATTATAATTGTAATTAAAAATTTAATAGAGTTTTTTTAAAATAATTTTAGGAAATAATTAAATCCTTTTTAGAATTTTATTTCAATTTTTTTAAATAATTAAATTTATTCAAAAAATTTTATTGAAATCTTGAAAATAATTAAATTTATTCCAAAATAGATTATTTATAAAAATTATTTAATTCTTGACAAATATTTATCAAAAAATTTGAAAATAATTGAATTCCTTTGAAGAAGTTTATTATTTATGAAAATAATTGAATTCTTGCGAAGAATTGAATAATTTTTAATTTATTTAGATTTCTTTTAGGAAATTCTTTAATTTATTAAAAATAATGGATTTTTAAAAATAATTGTAATTAAAAAATCTGAAAGTAATTGAATTTTATGAAGAATTTCTTTAAAGTTTTAAAAATAATCGTGTTTATTAATAATTGTAATAAAAAATTTGATTATTGAATTTTATTAACATCTTTAGGAAATAATTGAATTCTTCTTAGAGTTTTATTTTTTATAATAAAATTGAATTATTTGGAGCGAAATTTTATAAAAACTGTACTGAAAATAATTGAATTCGTGCGAAGATATTTATTATTTATAAATTGAATTATTTTGAAGAATTTTATTATTTATAAAAATAATTGAATTGTTTTAAGAAATTTTATTATTTATGAAAGTAATTATTGAATTCTCGTGAAGAATTTTATTAAAATTTTTGATAATGGTAAATTAGAATTAATTAGTTAATCGAAACGATTATTTTCAATTTTGATTCTGAACTTCTTAAAAAATTGAAGTTGTTATTAAAAAATTGTCTAATTTGAATAATAATAATAATAAATAGCGTTTCGCGCTTAGAATTCGCGAATTAGAAAAATAAAATACAAAATAATAATAATGCAAATAGAGTAAATAAAATGAGATAAAAAAATAATAATATAAAAACATAGAATATTAGAATAAAAGATTAAAATTAAAAAAAGGAATGAACTTTAATAATGTTTTGATTAAAAATTGCAGATAAGCAGTGAGGAGGTAGTGACCGCTTATATAGATCGTTGCCGTGAAGTAAATCCTGTATTAAATGCAATCGTACAAGACAGATTTGAAGCTGCTTTAATCGAGGCTCGAAATATCGACAAAAAACTTAAAAATGAAAATAAAACTGAAGAAGAATGGGAGAAAAATGTCCCATTATTGGGAGTACCGGTCACGGTTAAAGAAAGTATTGGCGTTCAAGGTAAGAAGATAAAAATTATTTACTCTTTAAATACCAACACTGAAACCCACAATTAAATCTTCTTAAACAATTCTTAGTTTAACTTACAATCGTTACAATCAACAATAAAAAGAAGGAAATATTTTTCATTATTTCATTCATTCAATTTTCATACATTTAAAAAGAGAAAATTTTGCCCATAAATTATTGTTTTATTACGTATTATATAATGTGCCGAAAAAATTCTTTATTTTCTTCTTTACCATCTTCTATTTTTGTAAAGAGAAAAATTTCTAAACTATTTTAAACTTAATATTTTAGTTATTTAAACTAAATTTCTAAATTCTCTGCTATTTTTCCAAAAATATTTTTCTTTAATCGTTATAATTAGTTAGTAGTAAATAAAATTTTCAGTTTCATCAGTGCGATTAAATTGAAGAATAAAAATGAAACGGAAGTCCGTAAGGTTTTTAAAAAAACAAAAAACCAGAAAAGAATTTTTTTTTCAAGTCAATTTCGTCTCTAATTTACATTTCCGTAATTTTATATAAAATTTGTCAATATCCAAAAATTGTTACTTAAAAGAAAATTGCTGAAAGCAAAATCTGAATTTGAAGCCAAGATAAAATGAATCATCGCATTCGTTTTTAAAAACGTAGCGGACTTTAGTATAATGATTAAAAAAAAATCCTCCTACATAGAAAATTAGATGTCAACTACTCGATATTCATCTAATTTTCTATGTAGGAGGATTTTTTTTATTCCTACTTCCAAGAAATGAGGTTGTAAATTTAATTTAAATTTTTTTCAAATATTATGTTCATAAGGAAGTAAAAATTTTTTGTCTTAAATATGTTTGTAAATATTTTCACAATTTACATGAATATTTCATTGCTATACTAGTCACTGGTAAATATTAACTGAAAATATAAAAAAAAATTATTCATAAATTGAACTCTTGAATTTGTTGTTTTTGTAGTCCCATTAAAAATTTTACGGAAATGGTGTGAAGAAATTCATCCTTTTAGCGGTCAATGAACGGAGAAAAATGAAAAAATCATAAATTGTTACGTCATTTATGGAAATATTGTAACTTTTAATTTCCGAACACTGTAATTAATACTAAAAAGTGATTTGAATTAATTAATACGTAGAAAATATTTAAAAATTTTAAAAAAATGACGTATTAACTAATTAATTACTTTTAATTATTATTTTCTAAAATTTTTCGCAAGAATTCAAATATATTCATAATTTATAAAATTCTTTTGATAAAACTTAATTATTTTCGTAAATAATAAATACCTTCGTATGAATTCAATTATTTTCATATAAATAATAAATTCTTTGCGGAAATTAAATTATTTTTATAAATAATAAAACTCTACGAAGAATTTAATTATTTCCTAAAAAATTTAATAAAATTCAATTATCAGATTTTTTGTGACAATTATTAACAAACACGATTATTTTAAAAACTTGAAAGAAATTCTTCGTAAAATTCAATTTCTCTCAAATTTTTCAATTTAAATTATTATAAAAACTCCATTTTTTCATAAAAATTAAGAAATTTAGTTAAAGCTATTAAAATAGTTTCAAAAAATTTAATAAAATTCTACAGAACCATTCAATTACTTCCATAAATAATAAAATTCTTCGAAGGAATTAAATTATTTTCCATTCTTTTATAAAATACTTGACAAGAATTAAAATAATTTTTTAAATAATAAATTTCTTTGCATGAATTCAATTATTTTCAAGATTTTAATAAATTCTTCGAAAAAATTCAATTATTTTTATAAAAATTGTGATAAAATTTTGAGAAAAATTCATTTATTTCCTAAAAATGTTACTGAAGTTCAATAGTCAAATTTTTAATTACAATTATTAACAAACACGATTATTTTAAAAGCTTGAAAGAAATTTTTCATAAAATTCAGTTTTTCTCAAAGTTTGCAATTTAAATAAATTAGGTATAAAAACTTCATTTTTTTCATAAAATTCAATTACTTTCAGATTTTTTAATTAAAATTATTTTTAAAAATCCATTATTTTTAACAAATTAAAGAATTTCCTTAAATAAATTGAAATAAATTAAAAATTACTCAATTATTTTCATAAATAATATAATTTTTTGTAAGAATTAATTTTTAATTAATTAATTCTTTACCTAAATTCAATTATTTTTATAAATAATGAATTTCTTTGCATAAATTCAATTATTTTTCAGTAAAATTTTTATAAAATTCATCCAAGTATGTAATTCAATCATTTTTAAGATTTTAATAAATTTTTCGAAAAAATTCAATTAATTTTACAAATTGTAATAAAATTTCTAGAAGAATTCAATTTTTTCCTAAAAATGTCAATAAAATTAAAAAAATTTGAAAGAAATTCTTCGTAAAATTCAATTAATTTGAAATTTTTCAATTAAAATTATGAAAATAACTTAATTTTTTAACAAAAAATTAATGAATTTTCTCAATGCAATGAAATTAGTTTTAAAAAATTTAATAAAATTTTTCGCAATAATTCAATTATCTTAATAAATATTTAAATTCTTTAAAGGAATTCAATTATTTGGAAAAAGTTTAATATAATTCTTGGAAATAAGTAAATTACATTTTCAAAAATTTTGATAAAAATCTTTTTAAAAATTTAATTACTTTCAATGCATTAATTTAAAAATTCATAACATTTTGAATAGAAAGATTATTAAAAAGTTAGGAAACAAAAATGCAATCGAAAACAAGTAACGGAATACAATATACTTTTTGATATAGATTTTACAATAATCGTAATTTTATAATTAAGAAAATAATTAAAATTTAAATTGAAGAAATTGATTATTTATTACTTGTTGAAACTTTCATTAAGTATTTTCGTATTTTTTATTCAATTCAATAACTTTATAATCATTAAAAAAATGGCTAAAATTATAATTGAATTGAAAAAACTGATTGAGACTGTAATTATTATTTTAGTATTTTTTATTCAATTATTACTAATTTTACAATAATTAGAAAAAATGACTAAAATTAAAACTGAATCGGAAAAACTGATTATTTATTACACTGAAAAAAAATGATTTTTTTTAAATAACCGATTACTTGTCTATTATCAAATAAATATTCACTTGAATCAAATAATTTTGATTCAAAACAATTGAATGGCATTTGCTTAAAATACTTAAATTATTGGTTCAATTACAAATTTAATTGTCTTAAATAAAAATTTTTTGAGTCAAGTAAATATTTATTCCATAATAGATAAGTAATCGGTTATTTGAATCAAATAAATTTTTTTCAGTGTACTTTTTAAAATTTGAATTAATTATTTCAGTACATATTTTTTATTCAATTTTATAATAATTAGTATTCAATCTTTGAAAAAATGAATAAAAGTAAAATTGAATTGGAATAAAGGATAATTTATTACTTGTTGAAACTTTAATTAATTATTTTATTTATTATACATTATTTTTATTGGACTATATTACGCGTTCTTTTACATGCGAATAATAATAAATTTATTTCTATTGAATATAGGAATGAGTAATTCCGCTGGTGTGAAGTGGTCAACTCCTAAAATTGCTTTTGAAGATGCTGACGTCATAAGAAGGACACGATTAGCCGGAGGAATTCCACTTCTAGTCAGTAACACTCCAGAATTGTGTATGTGTTGGGAAACGTACAATAATGTTATAGGAACAACAAAAAATCCTTATGACACTAGAAGAACACCTGGAGGCTCGTCCGGTGGTGAGGTAATAATTCATTTTTTTCAAATTAAAAAAAAAAATTAAAAATAAGATAAAAAAAATTATCAGGTACACTCAAGATATAATCTAAAGCAACTATAATAAAAAAATTCTTTATTTTCTCATAACGAATTATATTCACTTTGAAAGTAAAAATTCGAAAATATCCGTTACACTAAATTTAATTAATACTTTAATCTTATCTCTAATCGCATTAAAAATAAATTGACGCAAATATTCCCTAATATCACAGAAATAAAAGCATAGAATGAAAACAATATCATTCATTCCGTAACGTACAATAAACGAATATAATACATATAATATACGAACATAGTACATAAAAAAACGAATTTAATACATTTACAAATTACAACAATTTAATACGAAAACAAATTTAATACCTAAAAAAAGACGAAACTCTAAATATATACAAAAATTATTAACAATTCTAAAAATGAAAAAGAAAAATTTCTCCACTATCTACAATTTACTAACGGAATTCTCTTTAACAGTATGTTTTTTATTAGATTCGTTCAATAATTCCAAAACCTCCTCGAGATGTTTCCCTTTAGTTTCAGGCGAAATATTAAAGACAATAATTGGCCCGACAATACAAACAATCGCAAAGAACCAAAATGCCGAATATAATCCAAATGAATCGACAACAACGGGCAATAGAAATTTACAAATAAAACCAAAAACTGAATGACAAAGTGATGAGAGCATACAAGCGAGTCCCTTCACTTTAACCGAAAATAATTCTCCCGAATAAATATAGGGCATTGTCGATACTCCCATATTGAGAACAATTTGCAATAATACCATGCAAACTAACGGTATCCATGAAACTGACGACATATCATATTGCATGTAATTGTAAAAAAAGAAATAACCACCGATAATTGATAAATTTATCGCCGACGCAAATCCAGAGAATAAATAAACAGGTCGTCTACCCCAGCGATCCACCAATTGCGAAGCTGGCACACCAGCAATCACCTGAACACCACTGACAATCATCGCGCAATATCCAGGCTCCAATGTCGATCCCGATTTCTCAAAAATCTGCCTCACATAACTCTGAATAGCCAAAAAGCCCGAGAATGCGTAGGTGAATTCAGTGATTAATTTAATAATCAAACCCCTCCTCGATCCTCGATCAGAGAATAATTCATGAAAAACATTCTTCTCCGAATCCTCACATTCCTTTATCGTCTTCTTCATTCGCTCAATATCATCGCTAACCATCTGCGGATATTTCTCACCCGACAGCAACATTTGCGTTTCAATCGCCTTCTTCTCTTGGCCCTTCAGTAAATAAAAATAAGGCGTCTCCAACATTAGGGGAAATAGACCGAGTGCAATTATCGGTATCACGCTCATGCACATATTCATATTTCTATACGATAGAAAAACACCGGCCGCATTCACAATAAAACCGCCCAAGTTGACGCAAATCTTGTCGAGAGAAAGGAACATTCCACGAACATTTCTCTCGGTCATCTCGCCAATGTAGATTGTGAGAAAACCAAAACTTCCGCCATAACCAGTGCCAACGATAATGCGACCAATGCAAAGTAGAAGATATGAATTGGCTAAATTCAATACAATCCAGGCTGATAATTGTATTAGGGCGTAGACAAATATTGTGTATCGTCGACCAACACGATTCATTAATAATGGATATGTGAGGAATCCAATAATTGATGCTATCGCGTCAAGTGATGTTAAAAATCCTCCCTCCTCATTGGTTAGATAATTTTCTGTTCTATTGTCTTTTAAGTAGTCTAAAGCTGGCGACGACCAGGAAACTTGTACTCCTACATCGATCATCAGAACGTAGCCTGTGAACAATACCACTTTTTTTATTATTTTAGTCACCATTTTTTTTTTCTATTCTTTCTCTTAAAATTCCGCATTTTATTTTCATAAGTATCGTCATATGTTCACAAATATTCTCTCGATTTAGGAATAATTAAGAAAAATTGTCAAAAAAAGAAAATGATTCAGTTACAAAAGTGCAAATTTCAAAATTGACAAGAAAAATTACCAAAACTTAAAATTTCCAAAATTTATTTTTCCAAAGTAGGTACAAAATTTCCAAATGAAAGTTCTATAGTAATATAATTTCTAAATATTTTTTTACTATCTTTTTTTACTATTTCTATTATATATATTCTATATATACTATTTCTAAAATAAAGTTTTGAAAAAAATGGATAATTTCCAAAAATAAAGATTCGAAAAATAATTTCTAAAATAAAAGTTCCAAATAATTTTATTTAAAAATTACAAAATAAGATCAAAAGAAAAATATCTGAAAATTTGATTAATAATTAAGGACAGTCGATGGTTCTCAAACATTCTGTAAAGAATATTATACTCCTAAAAATTTTTTATTACTATTATGCAAATTGCAACATTTTTTTTATTTTCAAATAAAAATGTTTGAAATACTTTAAAATTAAATATATAAGAAATTCACTAATTAAATACATAATTTAATTATTATTGTTTATCATTTTCAAAAATTTTAATAAAATTTCTTGTCGAGAATACAATTATTTTCATAAATAATAATATTCTTAAAAGAATTCAATTATTTTTATAAATAGTAAAATTCTTTGAAAATAAACTCTTCATAAACTTCACTTACTTTCAAATTTTTCCATTAGAATTATTTAAAAAAAAACTCCAAATTTTCCAAAAATTAAAATAATTCCTAAAAGCAATTTTAACAACTTGAAAAGTTTTAAATTCTTCGCAAGAATTCAATTATTTTCACAAATAATACAGTTTTTCGAATAAATTCAATTATATTAAATACAATTTTAATAAAATATCACGAAAATGATTCAATTTTTTTTTTTAATTTTTAATAAATTTTTTCGAAGGAATTCGATTATTTTCTGAAATTTTAATAAATTCTTCTAAACTATTCAATTGGGAAAAAAATCTTTATAAACTTCAATTACCTTCAAATTTTTCAATTAAAATTATTAAAAAAACCATTATTTTTAAAAAATTAAATAAATTCCTAAAAATAATTTTAATAAATTAAAAATTAGGTCAATTCTTTGCAAAAATTACAATTATTTTCATAAATAATAAAATTTTCGAAAAAATTCAATTATATTCAATACAATTTTAATAAAATTTCACGAAAATGATTCAATTATTTTTTTTAAATTTTTAATAAATTTTTTCGAAGGAATTCGATTATTTTCTGAAATTTTAATAAATTCTTCTAAACAATTCAATTAGAAAGAAACTAACTCTTCATAAACTTTAATTCCTTTCAAATTTTTCAATTAAAATTATTGAAAAAAACCATTATTTTTAAAATATTAAAGAAATTCCTAAAAGAAATTTTAATAAATTAAAAATTAGGTCAATTCTTCGCAAGAATTCAATTATTTTCATAAATAATAATAAAATTTTCGAAGAAATTCAATTATTTTCGAAAATTTAAATAAAATTCTTTGCTGAAATTCAATTATATTTAATACAATTTTAATAAAATTTCACGAAAATGATTCAATTATTTTTATTTTTAATAAATTTTTTTTAAGGAATTCAATTATTTTCTGAAATATTTTAATAAATTCTTCTAAGCAGTTCAATTATTTTTATAAATGGTAAAATTTAAAATGAAAAAAATTCTTTGTTTCATTCGATTATTTTCAAAATTTTCAATTAAAATAATTTAAAAAAACTACATTTTTTCAAAAAATTGAAAAATTTTCTCATATCAATTAAATTGTTTTCAAAAATTTTAATAAAATTCTTTGCAATAATTCAATCATCTTTATAAATACTAAAATTCTTTGAAGGAATTCAATTATTTTCATAAATAATAAAATTCTTTGTAGGATAATTCAATTATTTTTGTAAATAGTAAAATTCATTGTAGGAATTCAATTGTTTTCAATACAAGTTTATTAAAATTTTACGTAAGAATTCAATTATTTTCTAAAATTTTAATAAATTCTTCTAAACAATTTAATTTTTTTTATAAATATAGTAATATTTTTAGCAGGAATTCAATTATATTCATAATATACAATTTTAATAAAATTTTATAATAATATTTTTAATTATAATTACTAAAAAAAATTCTTTAATTAAATCAATTCTTTCAAAAATTTTTCCTGTAAAATTATTTGAAAAACTGCATTAGATATTTTCAAGAGACTTAAAGAAATCTTCAAAAGAATTGAATTATTTACAAAAACTCTAATAATTGTAATAAAATTCTGAGAAGAATTTAATTATTTTCCAAAAAATTTAATAAAATTAAACGATTATTTTAAAAACTTAAAAGAAATTCTTCATAAACTTAAAATTATATTAAAAAAATAAAAAAAAATTAAAGAATTTCCTCAAAGCAATTATTTAATTGCTTTGAGGAAATTTTAGTTTCAAAAAATTTTAATGAAGGAATTCAATTATTTTCAAATTTTTTAATAAAAGAAAATAGATTGATTAATTTAACAATAAATAAAATTTAATTTAATTTAAACAATAAATAACTAACAATTTGTCTGAATAAATTTGACGAATGTCACTTAACTACTGAAAGTAACAAAAAATAATTGACAACTGGAAAAAAGAATTATTTTTGAAAATTACGTCCATTGGAAAAATAGTAGGTAATTTTGGAATTTTTGCATTGGCACTTTCGCATCCTTACCAAATTCATTAAAGAAAACATACAATAAAAATAAAAATACAAAATAGAGAAATTTCTTCATAGATAGAAATTGGAAATTGAAATTTAAAAAATAGAAAATTGATTACTGTTTAAAAAAATTTTTTTTTTCAATTTATTGCACATTTCTTGGGAATAAATTTTTATCGCATAAATATGATAATTTTCTGCAAATCTTGTACTTTTTTTGAGTCTACTCAGAAGACGTTAATAAAGAGGTCAAAGAAGTTAAAAAATTGGATTTTATTTTTACTATTGCATTTTCATGACAAATTCTAGACTTTTAGATAAAGTTTTTCTTTTTAGACAAATTAAGTAAGTTGACAAATTTTTTCTAAAAAAAGTCTATTACATTTTTTTTGAATTGGTAAAAAAAATTATATTAATTTAGTCAATCAGAAATAGAAAACGCATATCAGTCATGGCCAAGAGATAGTGTAAAAAGTATGAATATGATAAAATTATTCTATTTGGATTAGTAATCGGATATTAATTTAAATTAAAGTATCGTGAAGTAAATAATTATCGCCTTGTCCATATTTTAAAGGACAATAAAAAAAAAAAATTTTCGAAAGAATCCAATTTTATTTTCTACAACTTTTAATAAAATTCTTCTCTGGAATTTAATTCCTATTATCAATTTAACAAGTTTTAATAAAATTCTTCCCAAGAATTTAATTCCTATTTGCAAATAACAATTTTAATAAAATTTCTCGAAAGGATTAAAAAAATAATTGAAATCAAATTTCTATCTGGAAATCAGGAAAAAACCTAAATCAAATTTTTGCTGCAATTCTGTATAAAAAATAAAAATATAGAACAAATAAGTGAAATAAAAAATAAAATATACAAAAGATATAGAATAAAAAATAATAAATAAACAAAAAAAATAATTAATTAGCGCCACAAATATTTTGTGGTGAATTTTCTCACTTTCCACTCAAGAGAATAAGATAATATAGGAAGTAATAAATTTCAAAATTGTTAAATTATTTAAATATGTAAAAATAATATTTTTTCCGGAAGTCTTTGAGTTCAAAGAGTGCCTCATTAGCATCTCTTAGATAATAGTTTTAAATAGACTTTTATTGTATTACAGAATCGACAAAATTGCGTAATTTGTCATTTTTAACAAGTTGAAAGCAGAATTGAAATTCAAAAAATTAAATTCTTCATTATTAATTAATATTTATTAATGAGACAATGAGGATGCATAATTAAAAAAAAAATTACGCACAAGCACTTTCAAAATGATTCATTTTTAAAATATGTGAACAAAAATAATATTTAAAAAATCCTTATCTGCAAAAAACCATAACTTTGTTATTAAAAATTGGAAAATATAATTAATCTCAATTAGATAACGGAGAAAGAATAATTAAAGAAAATCACGCACAAGCATTTTCGAAACGATTGGAAATTATTTATTATAAAATAAATAAATAATTGAATGATAAGTTTTATATTATTCAAGAAAATTGTTCAATAAAAAAATAATAAATAAATAATTTAATTACTTAACACAAGGTGAATTAAACCAAATTGTTTTCAATTAAAAATATTTCTTTTGTAATTTTAAATCTGAAATAATTGAATTCTTATATAGTTTATTAAAATATTTCAAAATAATAAAATTCCTTGCGAAATATTTCATTAAAATCTTTCAAAACTATTTAATTCTAACGAAACATTTAATTAAAATTTATTAAAAATATTAAAATTCTTATAAAGAGTTTTATTAAAAATCTTGAAAATAATTGAATTTCTGCGAAGAATGTTATAATTAACATTCTTTTAAATAATACAATTCTTTCGAGAAATTTTGTTACAATTTTTTTTAAATAATTCAATTCTTGCGAAAAATTTTATTACAATTTTTTTTTTAAATAATTGAAATCTAGATAAGAATTTTATTACAAATGTAAATTACAAATAAGTGAATTCTTATAAAGAATTGTACCAAAATTTTTCAAAATAGTTGAATTTAGAAAAGAATTGAATTTTTTCCAGAAATGTAATTGAAATTGTATTGAAAATATTTCAATTTTTCAAAACGAATATTAAATTAAAATTTTTTAAAATAATTAAATTCCTGCGAAAATTTATGAAAATAATTGAAATTGAAATTGTATTGAAAATATTTTAATTTCTCAAAATGAATACAAAAATTAAAATTTTTTAAAATAATTAAATTTCTGCGAAAAATTATGAAAATAATTGCAATTTTGCTAAGAATTTAATTAAAATTTTCGAAAACAATTGAATTTTTTCCAGAAACGTAATTAAAATTGTATTGAAAATATTTCAATTTCTCAAAACGAATTAAATTAAAATTTTTAAAATAATTAAATTCCTGCGAAAAATTATAAATCTATAATTGAAATCCTGCTAAAAATTTTATTAAAATTTGCGAAAATATTTAAATTCTTTGGAGAAATTTTATTAATTATTATGAAAATAATTAAAATCTTGCTAAGATTTTATTAAAATTTTTCAAAATACATCGTCATTTAAATTTTTGCGTAAAATTTTATCAAATTTTGAAAAATAATTGAATTCTTTTGATAAATTTTATTCAAATCGTATTAAAAATAATTGAATTCCTGCGAAGAATTTTATTAAAGTTTTTAAAACAATAAAGAATAATATTTTATTAGAAAATTAGTTAAAATTTAGATTTTTAAAAATTTTGAATCTGAAATTATTCCTAAACGGAAATTAATATTTGAAAATAAAAAACTTTTTTAATTTGCATAATAATAATAATAACAATTAAATAGTGATTGCTACATTATTATTCAACAAAATTGCATGATAAAAAATATTAGTAAAATAATTATTAAAATTAATTAACCAGATTAACAATGTTTATAAAAAGTAATTATAATAATTGGTATTTTAATTTTTAATTTAAATAAAATTGTTTATCAAAAAAAATAATAATGAAATAATATCAGTAATAATAATAATAAAATAATTTTACTATTATTCCAAAAAATTTTTTACCAAAAAGAATAAAAAAGATAATTAAATTTTTTGCATCTCCGTTTATCTTGTAAATAAATAAATTAAACATTTCCAGATTAAAAAATGGAAAAGTATTTTTTTCTCTCTCTAAATTTTTAAATCTTTGAAAACTAATCCAATTAGATGTGTGTGCGGTTCGAATAGTAACTGTTATTTATAACGAATAACAATATACAAAAGAACTTGTCATAACTTACGTATTTGAAGACATTATAGGACATGTAACAATAAGGCAAGAAATATAAAAGTATATGAGATATTTTTTTATTTTTAGCAAGGAAAAAAAATTTTTTGTCTCATTTTGTGAGAAAGTTTATTCTTTTTCTCTTTCTCTTATACATGCCTCAAAATTACTGTTCCTGTTAGTAGTTTGTAAAAAACAAACTTGTTTTTCCGTGCATTCGTCGGGCCTCAAAAACAGGCCACAGAATTTTTGTTGCACTGTCATCTCTAACTTCAAAAGTTAATAATAGAAAATTTGTAATTATACACAACGTTTACGGTGAAAAATAAAATATTTTCCGCAATTTACCACTAAAAAATTCAATATTAATTAACATATTATTAGCATATTATAATTTCTGAAAAACAAACGTTTCATTGTTGCAGAGTTATTTTACTATTATTAATTGTGACCGAATTCATTTTTTAATTTCAATGTTTTTTAATCTTTTCATTCATTTTTTAAAATTTAATTTTACTTTTTATTAATTTATTTATTTATTTTACTTATTTTTATATTTTTTATTCATATTTAAGTTACGTTTTTTATTTTTCATTCAAAATTATTTAATTTGCGTTTTTTATTTTATATTCAAAAATATTTAATTTTACATTATTTATTATTTTTTATTCAAATAACATTTTTACAATTTTTACTTTTTAATTCAAAAATAATTATTTAATTTTTTCTTTTTTTTTAGTCGAATATATAAATATTGGTTAAAATCTGTGTTTGAATTGAAGTAAATATTTTTTTTTAATTTTTCTGACTGAAAATTTGTTTGAAAAATAATTATTTACTTTTAAATTAATAAAATTTATTTCTTAAATTCTTCTGCCCTAATAAATGTAGAAAACAAATGATTTGGAATTTACGATTTTATTTTTCACCGTATGTTATCTTTGAGTATTGTTCCGAATTTTAAAGCCGATATAAAAAAAACTAAATACACTCAGAAAAAATGTTTTCTTCTTAAATATATATTTTCAACTAATATTGATTAATAAATAAATAAATTTATTTATTGATTTATTAAACAAACTTTAGAAATTTTATCAAAAATGAAATTAATTTGTTAAACTAAAAGTTTACATAGTTTACATTACATTTTTCATAAATTTATGGAACTAAATTATTTATTAATTACTTTCCTATTATTATTTAAATAATTAATTATTTAAATAATTATAATCAATAATTATTATTTCAATAATCATAATTAATTAATAATTAATTATTTCAACAATTATTATTAATAATTATTAATTTGATTTTGAAAAAAAAACTGTTTTGTTTCTATTTGAAAATCACCATTATTTCTGAATGTAAAAAGTTTAAAAAAAAAAAAGAAAAGAAATGAAGAGAACGAAAAGTAATATTTTTATAGAAAACTTACCACAAAGAATCGAAATAAATTGTCGAAGGTAGGCACTTTTTTTTCTAGATTCATTATCGCTGATTGCTTTTTCTTGAATATCCAAAGTCCTTGAAGACGAATTCAAACAGAACAAATTTCCAAATTTCATAATGTTTCCTTAATTTTTTTTTCGCTACCTTTTCCTGCGATTGAAAAAAATTCAATTTACTTTTCAATACACTGTACGTAGAAATAATTTTATACTATAAAAATACTTTTTTTATTAACTATAAAATAATAATGGAAAATTGAATAAGTAAATAAATAAACATAAATAATTAATAATAATAAATAAATACATATTATTATTATTATTATTATTATTATTATTACTAGAAAATTAGTGGAATAAATCCATTTTATTGCTCTTACTGAAACTATTATTTTTTTTTTATTTATTTATTTATTTATTTATTTACTTATTTATTTATTTAATTATTTGGGTATTTATTTACATGTTTAGATATATTTTGCTTGATAAAATTCAATTATCACAGATTGATTCTATCAAAATAATTTAATTCCACACACTAATTATTATTATTAACAATAAAATACAAAAAAAATAATTTTTTTCCAACTATTTACAAACTGAGAATAGAAAAGAAATAGAAAAATGATTATAACTTGCAAAAATTTGACGTCAAGTTCCTTTCAATTACTTTTTCATTCTAATGGAAAAAGGAAATTGTATAAACTTTGATTATTCATGTTTACGCAAATAAATTTATTCAAAGCCGGTTTTTGAATAGTTTGCGTGCTGTAGGTGATTTTTGTTACGAAATTCCATTCATTTGATACGTTTTAAGCGAAATAGATATCTCACAGCCCTATGTATATTGCTGTAATGCATATTTGTGTGACTATAAACATACATAGAAATTGCGTGTTTATTAATGTCAAAAAGTGACAAAAGTAAATTGGAATTCAGCAAAACTAGATTGAGTTTAAGTTCAAATGTATTTTCTCATCTAAAGGTTAAGAGCACTACTCTTTTTATTATTTACCAGATATTTTTTTTTTATTGTTTTATATATTTTTTCTAATTATATTAATTATTATGTTTATTAATTACTATTATTATTATTATTATTATTATTATTATTATTATTATTATATTATATATTCTATGAATTATTTATTTTTGTATTTAAATAATTCGATTCTGATAAGAATTGATTTAAAAAAGAATTTTAGTTAAAACTTTAAGAAATAATTAGAAGTGTTAAAGTAGGATTCTTTTGAACTACAATAAAATTTCAAAAAGTTTTTAAATTTCAATCTTTGAAATGCTAATTGCTGTAAAAGTCAAATAATATTTAAATACAAAAAATTATTAATTTGTTTAGCTTCCTTAAAAATTAAAAGTTTTCAATAATATTATTCAAAAATTCTAAAAAAATAATTGAATTTTGCAAGACTTGCAGTTCAAATTTTCGTAAAAAATTTTTCCAATGGTTTTACATTGAAAGTATTTCGAAAATTTTAGAAAATAAAGAACAGAAAATATTTAAATATTTATTTAATTTGTAAATTCTGAAAAAATTTGATTTTTGAAAAATAGTAGGTAGTTAAAATTTTTTCAAGATATACTTGAATTCCCGAGAATAATTTTAAGAAATTGAAACAATTGGAAATTTTGTAAAAAATTTTATATTTTAAAGAATTTTATTTTCTCGTCTTTAAAAATTATCTATAAATTTAAATTTATGTTTGAAAAAACATTATTTTATGAATTTACAAAAATTATTCTATTTAAATAATTCAATTCTCGTCGTTGAATTCTGATAGAAATTGATTTAAAAAAAAATGTCAGTTAAAATTTTAGAAAATATTTGAATATTTAAAGCGTTATAATAGGAATTTCAGGAAATAATTAAATTTTAAAAGGGTTTTAAATTAAATTCCTTGAAGAAATTAATGAAATTTGAAACATTTTATTCTGAAAAATGAGGTTTTTTAAAAATCGCAATTAAAATTTTTTGAAAATAGTTAAAGAAATTATTTACTTTTGATTTGACTAAGAAAGAATGATTTTTTTTCACCTATAGAATAATAAAAATAGGTAATAATATTTTTATTATCCTTCATATTTTTAATTATTAATTAATTAATTAACTTTAATTACAGTAAGTAATTAATTTTCTCTGCGTTTGGCAAAAATTTCAAAGGAAATAATTTTTATAATTGAAATATTGCATAAAAAATGAATAAAAATTTTTTTACATTTTCTCAAAATATTAATTAATTAAAAATTTTGTTTGTTAAAAGGCCGCACTTTTGGGATCAGGTGCATCTGTTCTTAGTCTCGCATCAGACATTGGAGGCTCTTGTCGATTACCAGCTATGTTTTGTGGCGTATTTGGTCATAAACCTACACCAGGCGAGTAAACTATAATTTCCTTTAAATACACTATTTCTCAATTATAGAGATAGAAAAAAAATTAGACATAATTTTTTTTCCTGACACCGATAATGTTAATAAGCTTCGTTCAATAGAAGACAAATTTTTTTCTTTGTCATTAATGAATCATTAGAACTATTGCATCATAAGAATTTAATGAATAAGTGAACTTATTTTCTCAATCACCAAAAAATACCAAAAAAAAAAAAAATTGAAAAAGCCACAAAATATATTTTTTTTTTCATATTTTTTCTTTCTTTTTTATTTAATATTTTATTTCAATTCTTTTTCAATAAAAATTACTCTTCCTTTTCTAATACAATTTCCAAAAAAATAACTGGATAATATCAATAAACGATTAATATTTTTTTATCAGCTATGATAACACGAAAAAAAATATTTGAAGTATCTATTTTTTTTACAAAATCGAAAGAGAAATTTGCAATTTCATAATTAATTTACAGACTAAATTTTTTATTTATTTTTTTAGAATTGAAATTAAATATTGAAATTGTAATTGAAAATTGACACCAAGAGAAAAATTTCATTGAAAATATTTTAGTTCACAATTAAAATAGAATATTAAAATGATTTTTTAATCACTAATAATAATAAAAATAAAACCAAAAGGAAAATGTAACTGTAAAATATTCATTATTCAGAATTGAAATTTAATATTAGAAAAATTAATTTTAGAAACTTATTTGTAAAATATTTATTTTAGAATTAAAATTGAATATTAAAATAATTGAAAATTAACACTAGAAAAAAGTTTAATTATAAAATATATATTTTTCAGAATTGAAATTGAATTAAAATAATTGAAAAGAAACACTAGGGAAAAGTTTAATTATAAAATATATATTTTTCAGAATTGAAATTGAATTAAAATAATTGAAAAGAAACACTAGGGAAGAGTTTAACTGTAAATTTTTTTCAGAATTGAAATTGAATATTAAAATAATTGAAACTTAAAACTAGAGGAAAAATTCAATTCTAAATTATTTTTTTGCAGAATTGAAATTGAATTTAAAAAAAAATTAAAATGAACACTACGAGAAAAATTAAATAATTGTAAAATATTTATTTTTCAGAATTGAAATTGAATATTGAAATAATTGAGAGCTATAACACCAGGAAAGAAATTTTAATTCTAAAACACAATTAAAAAATTTTGAGCGAAACGTTAAATAAAATATTAAAAAAATAATCAATAACAAACTAATCGAAAATAATAATTTTCAGGATGGATTTCAGTTTCCGGTCATATGCCAGGTTGTGCCGATGAAAGTTGGCCGTCATATTTTTGCATTGCACCAATGACACGTTTCGCTCAAGATCTTCCAATGTTCCTCAAAGTTATTAGTCAAGATCCACAAGTTTCGAACCGTCTCAGTCAAAAAGTACGTCAACGAAATTATTTAATTAGCAAAAAAGAAAGACTCACCTTCAAATTGAATAAAAATAGACAAATTATATTTGCAACCCTCAAGATTTCGATGGAAAATGAGGAAATTTTTCTCTCTTCTTTTTTTTTTTGCAACACAAACAAATGGATTCACAAAAATTTATTCTCTTGATGAATATTCAATAGACATATTTGCTCGAGTTTTTTTCAGTTGTTAATGAGAGAAAGCCGAAAATGAAACTAACACGTTTATGAAAATTCTCAATTCAAGATTGATGAGTTTTGTGTCCCCCTAATAATAATGACTCCCACCAAAAGGAATTTCAACTTACCAATTAGAATTGAGAGCGACTTTATATTCGAGTAGATTTTCCATATCGGAAAACTTTAACTCTGGATTTTATTATACACACTAATTATATTTGAATTACCGTAAAATGGAATCTTTTTTCACTGATATCAACAACATTCTTATTACATGACAATAAATGAAATTTAAACAAAAAAAGAAGAAAAAGTTTCCATCTTCAATTTTTTTTAAATATAATATTTTCTCATAAAAAGAGGAATTTTCAGAAAAGATTAAATTTTTGTCAATATTTTTTTATTAAAATAACGGACTATTTTTGGTAAAATTCAAAATTTTTATTTACTTTATTTATATAAAAAAAAATTTTCTTTTAACAAATTCAATTCAGTTTGAATTTATTTTAATGAATTTTTGTAATTTAAATCAATCAAAATAGTGAATTTTTTTTACTTCTGAAAAATATTGAGTTAATAATTTTAAAATAGTTTTAGAGTTGACTCCGAATTGAATAATTGATTAAATTAATTATTTTAATATTTCTTCTCTTGAAGATATTTTTAAATTATTTAACAAAAAATTCTATTTTGAATCTGTTTATTATCTTTTAGTTTTTAAATTGTGTTCAAAAAATTATTAACGTTCAAATAAAGAGAGTAATTTTCAATATAAATTTTTTCAAAAATTGCGAACTAGCATAAAGTCAAAACCGTAGTAAATTAAAATTGTACTGAAGTTAATTGAATTCTTATAAGGAATATTTATAAAAATTTTGGAAAATAATTCAATTCTTTCGAGAAATCTTATTAAAATTGAATTTAAACTAATTGAATTCCTCCGAAGAATTTTATAACTTATGAAAATAATTCAATTTTTGCGCCGAATTTTTTTTTCAATTATTTTCAAAAATTGGAAAAAAATTCTGCGCAAAAATTGAATTTCGAAGAATTTTATTAAATTTTTTAAAATAATTAACTTCTTTCGAGAAATTCAAATAAAATTGTACCGTAATTAATTAAATTCTTCTAAAGAATTTTATGAAAATTATTGAAAAGAATTGAATTCTATCGAGAAATTGAAAAAAATTAAATAAAAATTTGTAAAAATGTAAATTCAATTATTTCGAAGAAAATTTTAATTCTTTCGAGAAATTTAATTAAAATTGTACTGAAATTAATAATTTAATTCTTGTAAAGATTTTTATGAAAAATTTTGAAAATAATTGAATTCTTACAAGGAATAATATTAAAATGTTTAAAAATAATTGAATTCTTTCGAAATATTGAATTAACATTGGACAGAAATAAATTTAATTCTTTCAAGAAATTTTATTAAAATTATATTGAAATTAATTGAATTCCTTTGAAGAATTTTATAACTTATGAAAATAATTAAATTCTTGTCCCGAATTTTGTTCAAATTTTTGAAAATAATTGCATTTTTCGAAGAATATCATTAAAATTTTAAAAAAAAAATAAATTCAAATAAACAAATTTTATAAAAATTTTTTAAAATAATTTTTGAAAATAATTCTCAAGCATGTTATGAAAAATTATTGAAAATAATTGAATTCTTTCGAGAAATTTAAAAAAATGAAATTAAAATTTGTAAAAATGCAAATTAAATTATTTTGAAGAAAATTTCAATTCTTTCGAGAAATTTAATTAAAATTTTACTGAAATTAATAATTAAATTCTTCTAAAGATTTTTATAAAAAATTTTGAAAATAATTGAATTCTTACAAGGAATATTATTAAAATGTTTAAAAATAATTGAATTCTTTCGAAAAATTGGATTAAAATTGGACAGAAATAAATTTTATTAAAATTGTATTGAAATTAATTAAATTCTTGCCCCAAGTTTTGTTAAAATTTTTGAAAATAATTACATTTTTGCGAAGAATTTTATTAAAATTAAAAATTAAACAAGTAAATATTGAAAATAATTGAATTTTTTGAGAAATTTTATGAAAATTGCATTCAAAAGAATTGAATTTCTGTGAAGCACTTTATTATTGATGAAACTAATTAAAAAATGAATAAAATTTGTAAAAACACAAATTCAATTGTTTCGAAAAAAAACTTAAATTCTCCGAGTAATTTAATAAAAATTGTACTGAAATTAATTGCATTCTTCTTAAGAATTTTATGAAAATTGTGTAAAATAATTAAATTCTTTCGAGAAATTAAAAAAAAATTAATTTAAAATTTGTAAAAATGCAAATTTAATTATTTCGAAAAAAATGTACCTAATTCTTTGGAGAAATTTAAATGAAAATTGTACTAAAATTAATCAAAATCTTCTTAAGAATTTGACAAAAATTGTTGAAAATAATTGAATTTCTTTGACAAACATTATTATCAAGGAACTTTATATTGATTTTTTCCTTTTGTTTTTAATTTATAAAATTTTAATTAAATAAACAAAAATAAGTAAAACAATCTAAATAATAGTAAATAAAAATACGTAAAAAAGTTTTAATATAAAAAAGAAGTAAATAAATTTCGTTTTTGCTAAATAATAGTAAATAAAAATACGTAAAAAAGTTTTAATATAAAAAAGAAGTAAATAAATTTCGTTTTTGACTTGCAGAACTTTAGAATTCTTTTCATTTATTTTTATAATTCTAAAAAATTCTAGTCTAAATAAAAAATAAAAAGGTTTTCCTGCTTTTTTGTTCATTATAAAATAAATTTTATATTCCAAAAAATATAAACAATTCAATAATTAACTATCGATACTTCTCTCTTCAAAGTAATAAAATATTTTTTGTTTCTAAAAATAAATTAAGAGAAATAAAATTTTATTATTTTGTGTAAATGATAAAAAATCTCTCGAGTTAAAATTAAGTTTTGAAACAAATGATAAACACCAAAAAAAAATTAATATTTTTTTCTAATTGCAGGTGGATTTAAAGAAAATCCGTTATTTCTACATGGATTTCAAAAGTGATAAAGGCATAATTAACACTATTGACAAAGACGTTAAATTAGCAATAAATCAACTCACTAAACATTTAGAGAATATCCATGGTGTTACAGTTCAAAAGGTAATTTAGAATTTCAACACAAAAAAAGTAATATAATTTTTAAGTATTTTTTTTTATCAAGCAAAGAGAGAAAAATCGAAAATATAAAATAATTTTTGTCGTAACATTTTTGTTTTCAGATTCAATTGAAAGATCTGGAGGATGCCTTTGAGTTTTCAACAATAAGTATTGTTCAAATCGATGGAGTGGAATCTATTTTTATGAAAGGAACCGATCCGAAAGTATGTATTTGTTAAACAAAAAAGTTTGTTTGCTTTTTTAATTTTTTTTTTCTCGAAAATTAAAAATTCTTTTTTAAACCGAAACAGAAAATTAAAATTCTTTGAAAATATTTATAAAATATAATCTTACTATAGGTACAGTTGAAATTCTGTTACATTAAAATTATTATTAATTAGTATCTATTAATTAATATTAATCTCTCTAATGTTAAAATTATTATTATTATTAAAAATTAAATTTTTTGGTCTTTTATTATTTTTTTATTTACTTTCGTTTTCAACGTAAATAAAAATTTAATCTATTTATTCAGATATACAAATAAAATTATTAATCAGAATTTTATTAAATTTATTTTTATATTTATTCAAAAAATCAAATTCGGTATAAATTTGTATTTACAACAAAAAAATCGTATTTGTGAATCAATATTATTTAATAATGAGTCACGTGTAGAAAATTTTTCGTTTTTTCAAAAATAAATAAGAAAGAAAAACAATTACAAATGGAAAGTTTTTCTTTTGTATATTTAAATCAGACCGTAATTAAAATATCATTAACAATACCTAGAATTAGTGCATTAATTTAGAAAACTCATAAAAGTTATGAACAATTTTCTTTCAATATTTTTTTTTCTAGGTGGAAAATTTTTTTTTCAAATTTTTACCTAACATTATCAAATAGTTAATAGATTTATCTATTTTTGTAAATCGATTTTTACAGGCAATTTCCTTATTACAAATTATTATAATTGTACATTGTTTTTTATATTCATAATATACAATAAATGAAAATAAAAGAAGGGAAAAATCCAAATTTTTCCAATTGTGAAAGATTTAATCAGTAATAATAAAGATTATCATAAAGTGTGTAACACAATTTCAACTATTGAAGATTATAAAAAAATAAATAAATAAATGTTTATAAATGTTTGATTTTAATGTTAAAATTTACTTACGACAAGTGTTTAAATAGAAATAATTGAAAATCAAGATTATTTCACATTTAAGATTAAGATAAGGGACAGTATCTGAAAATCAGAAACGGATATTTGCTTGTGTGGAAATTTTAGTCAAACAAAAAGTTTAAAAATTTTACCAAGAATTTTTTCTTATAATTCTATTCTTTTTTTTTCTTGCTTATTATTTATTTATTATATTTAGAAAGTTAGGTATTAATTTTTGACATTATTTCAGAAATGGAAAAGTGTAAATTTGGAAATATTGAAGTACTTGTGCTTTTTATCGCCTCACAATTTCCATGCAATATTTTATGGTCTCGTCAAGAAAACCGTGGATATGTTACCAAAATCATTTAAAAATCGAATGATAAAGAAAAATGATTCTGTTAAAAAATATATCGAGGTAAAAAAACAGGAAAATTGAATTAAAACTCATTTTTATTTTGCTTTTATATTTATTTATTTTCT
Organism: Leptopilina heterotoma; assembly: GCF_015476425.1. Taxonomy (NCBI): domain Eukaryota; kingdom Metazoa; phylum Arthropoda; class Insecta; order Hymenoptera; family Figitidae; genus Leptopilina; species Leptopilina heterotoma. The sequence continues at coordinate 180,933 of NW_025110839.1, forward strand.
TTTCTATTTTCTATTTTAATTTTAATATTTTGATTTATTTTCTGTTTTACTTTCTATTTTCTGTTTTATTCTCTATTTCCTATTTCGTTTTCTCTTTTTTTTTGCTATTTCTTGATTTATTCTTTATTTCCAATTTTTTTCGATTTTCTTTCTTATTTTCTATTTTAGTTTCAGTTTTCAATTTTTATTGTATTTTACTTTCCATTTTCTATTTCATTCTCTGTTTTCTACACTATTTTCTATTTCCTATTTTCTTTTCCATTTTATTCTTTATTTTCTATTTTATTTGCTATTTTCTACTTTACTTTCTATTATATTTCTTATTTTATTTTCTATCTTCTGTTTTGTTTTCTATTTTAATTTCAATTTTAGAATTTATTTTTATTGCATTTTCTATTTTGTATGTTATTTGCTACTTTAGTTTCTATTTTATTTCGAATTTTATTTTTCCATTTTCTGCTTTATTTTCCATTTCATTTTCTATTTTCTACTTTACTTTTAATTTCTATTTTACATTTTATTTTAAATTTATTTTCTACTTTGTACTTTATTTTCTATTTAATTTTCTATTTTCTCTTTTATTTTCAATAGATTTTTTCTATTTTATTCTACAATTCCTTTTTTCTTTTTTCTACTTTAATTTCTATTTTATTTTTCATTTTTTGTTCTATTTCCTATTTTATTTTCTTTAATTAAGCTTATCGTCACTTTTCTATTTTTTATTTTTCTATTTTATTCTCCATTTTCCTATTTTACTTTCAATTTTTTATTTTTATTCTATTTCATATTTTAATTTTTATTTTCTGTTTACTATTTTATTTTATATTTTTTAATTTACTTTCTACTTTATTTCATATTTTATTTTCTATTTTCTGCTTTATTTACTATTTTCATTTTTGTTTTACATTTTATATTTTATTTTATTTTCTATTTTCTACTTTATTTTTTACTACCTATTTAATTTTCTATATTCAGTTTTATTTTCTATTCTAGTTTCTATTTTATTTTCTATTTTATGTCCTTTCTTATTTTCCATTTTCTGGTTAATTTCTTATTTTATTTTCACTTTTCTATTTACAGTTTTCCATTTTATTCCCTATTTCCTATTATATTTTCACGTTTCTTTTTTCTGTTTTCTATTTTAAGGTATTAGTCGCGTAAAATGGTTTTCGTCAGATTTTTTTTAAATTTTGCATACTTATTCCTGAAGTATTTATCTACAGAATGAGACCAATTTCATTAATTTTGACCGTTTCAAAGCTTCAAAAAATGAATTCAAAGTTCATACATTTTGCATGGAGGGAGCACCCAATGCATGTATTAATTTTGTTTAATAATTATTTATATGATAACTAATCGTCAGATTTTGAAATAAAACTACCAAAGTATTCAATTAGATGAAACAAATGAATAGAAAAAACATGACATTTTTTGACCGCACCAAACTATAAATATATTGATAGAAAGTTAAAAAAATAACTAAATTATACGAATTTTCATACGAACGAATAGAGTAGGGAGTTAAACTGTCTCTCTCACTCTCACTGCCCCACTCTAGTAAGCGGCCTGGAAAACCTTTGGCCAGAGCCAGCAGCGCGACTACTACCTTAATCTCTATTTCCTATTTTATTTGCTACTTCAGTTTCTATTTTATTTTTACTTTAATTTTTTATTTTCTGCTCTATATTTTCTATTTTATTCTTTATTTCCTCTTTTGTCTTCTATTTCTTATTTTCAATATTTTTTTATATTTTATTCTTTATTTCCTATTTTATCTCTATTTCCTTTTTTATTTTCAATTTTCTGTTTTATTTGCTATTTTAATTTCTATTCTACATATATTTTATTCTATTTTCTACTCTATTTTACTTTTCTAATTTTTAATTTTTATTTTATTTTGTTTTATTTTCTATTCTATTTTCTACTTTATTCTCTGTTTCTTATTTTTTCAATTTTATATTCTGTTGTCCATTTTATGTTCTATTTTAATTTCTATTTTATTTTTTTTCTATTTAATTCTCTACTTTCTATTTTCTTTCTTATATTCTATTTTATTTTCAATATATTTCTTCTATTTAATTTTCTATTTCCTGTTTTATTCTCAATTTCATTTTTTATATTATTAATTCATTTTGTTTTATTTTCTCTTAAATTTTCTCGTGCATTTTCTACAATGTAGTTCTCCAAAAAAATTGTTTCTTTAATAACTATTTTTTTCACAGGATTTATTAGGAGACGATGGCATCTTAATTTGTCCAACTTTTTCCACTTCGGCATTTTTTCACTATGAAATGCTGCAATACGTTTACTATTCTACATTTATGACGATTTTCAATTCCCTCGGACTTCCGGTCACTCAATGTCCAATGGGCATTACGGAGAAGGGCCTTCCAGTTGGATTGCAAGTGAGTAATAATTATTATTCTAATAATTCAAAAAAAAAAAAAATGAGGATAGAAAATAATATAATAAAATTGTAACTGTAAAATTTTAGATCGCTGCTAAATCAAATTGCGATCATTTGACAATTGCCGTTGCGCAAGAAATCGAGAGAATTTTCGGAGGATGGCAACCTCCTCCAAGTAACGAGGATACAATATAAAAAAAAGTCCATTTTTATATTCTGGACCACTGTCCCACTATTTATGTTCCTGTACATAATTACATTTGATAATTAGAAATATTTTTAATTCTATTTTACAATAAGTATCGCAGTCACTAGTTCCTTTTTTCTTATAAAGTAGAAAAAAGAAACTATATATTATTTAAAATTAATTCAAATTTTTTTTAACGGCATTTGAACCATTATGAGGTCATAATGGATAAAATGTCCTTAAACTAAAAGAAAGAGAATTTCAGGCTTCGCACTAATCTACTAAAACCGACTATTTACTACTTTTTTTTCCTTGTGCTACTATTTTGATACTTTTTTTTAGATTTCAGCCACTAAAAGCTACTATTTCTGTTTTTTTTTTTAGAATTTACACTACTTTAAATTCGCTAATACTAGAAATCAAAAAGCTATTCTCAAAAATTATAATCAAATTCCTTAAAACGATTCAATTATTTTCAAAAAATATTCGAAACTCAATTATTTTCAATATCTAGAATTTTCATAAAATTTCGCAAAAGAATTCAATTATTTAAAAAAAAATTGATAAAATTCATCCAAAATTCAATCATTTTCATAAATAAAATGAAATTTTACACAGGATTTCAATTAATTTAGAATAGCATTTTCTAAAAAAATTTTCATGGAAATTCAATTTTTTAAAAAAATTGTTGATTTAATTCTAACCAAGAATTCATTTATTTTCAAACATAACAACATTTTTTACAGAAATTCAATTCTTTTTAAACATTTTAATAAAATTTTTCGCAATAATTCAATTTTTTTCATAAATAATAAAATTCTTCTCAGAAATTCAATTATTTTTGAAAATTTTAATAAAATTCTTTGCAAAATTCAATTATTTTCACAAGTAATAAAATTCATCGCAGGATTTCAATTATTTTTAATACATTTTTTTTTATTTTTAATGCAATTTTACAAAAATTGCTCAAAAAATGTAATTATTCTTAAAAATTTAATAATTTCAATTCCTCGAAAAAATTAATTATTTTAAAAAATATTTCTTAAAAATTCTTCGAAAGAATTAAATTATTGACAAAAATATTTAAATTTTTCACAGGAATTTGATTATTTTCAAATATTTTAATAAAATTGTTTGAAAGAAATCAATAATTTTTAATACCTACAATTTTAATTAATTTTTTTTAAATAATTCGATTATTATTTTAGATTTTAATAAAATTTTTTCTAAAAATTTAATTATTTACATAAATAATTCTTCGAAACAATTCAATTAAGTATGTCGATAAAGAACAAAATTATTCCTGAAAATTCAATTATTTTGAGTCATTTTAATAAAATTATTTGCAAAATTCAATTATTTTCACAAATAATAAAATTCTTTGCAGAATTTCAATTATTTTTAATACAATGTTTGAGAAATTGTTCAAAAAATGTAATTATTCTTAAAAATTTAATAATTTCACTTCTTTGAAAAAATTGATTATTTAAAAAAATGTTTTTTTTAAATTCTCTTGAAGAATTCAATTATTTTTACAAATAATAAAATTTACCAGAAGAATTCAATTCTTTTTAAAAGTAATAAACTTTTTCTTAGAAATTCAATTATTTTAAACAATTATAGTAAAATCGTTCCCAAGAATTCAATTATTTTTATAAATAATCAAATGCTGTTTAGGAATTCAATATCATTTTCAAAAAAATTATTATTTAAAACTTTTCGAATTTCAACGATTTTCATAAAATTTCCAAACAGAGTTCAATTATTTAAAAAAATTTTTTTTTAATAATCTTCGTAAGAATTCAATTCTTTTCATAAATAATAAAAATTTCTCAGGAATTCAATTATTTAAATGAGAATTTGCATAAAATTAGTCGAGAAAAATCAATTATTTAAAATTTTTTATAAAATTCTTCGCAAGAATTTAATTATTTTTATAAATATTTAAATTCTTTCATGAACAGAAACGTACTAAATTAAAATTCTACTGAAATTAATTGAATTCTCACAAGGAATATTATAAAATTTTTAGAAAATAATTCAATTTTATCAAGAAATTTTATTGAAACTAATTGAATTCCTCCAAAGAATATTCAAACTTATGAAAATCATTCAAATTTTTGAAAATAATTTAATTGTTTCGAAGAATTTCATTAAAAATTTTAAAAGTAATTAAATTCTTTCGAGAAATATAATTAAAATTTTACTGAAATTAATTGAATTCTTTGAAAGAATTTTATGAAAATTATTGAAAATAATTGAATTCTTTAGAGAAATTTAAAAAAGTTAAATTAAAAATTTTTAAAATGCAAATTCAGTTATTTCGAAAAAAATTTTAATTCTTTCATGAAAAATAAATTTTGTTGCAGGAATTCAATTTATTAGCAGGATAAGAAAGAAGTGAATATTATTTTGATGAAAATTAGGAAAAAGTCAAGAAAATAAAATATAGAATAGAATTTTTGTCAGTTTTGTGAAGTTTCAAAGACGATATTTTTTTGGTCATCAAGTTTAATTTTGTGATAGATACATACTTTTTTACTACTTTTTTTTTAGTTTGAAAGCTACTTTTTGCTAATTTTTCAAAATTAATTATCGAGTGCGAAGTCTGGAATTTAAAAAAAAAAAATTAAGAGCGTAGCATACTTAAAACTTCCTCGAGATTTTTCCCCTTTGTTTCCGGTGCAATGAAAAAAATACAAAGCGGTCCGATGAAACAAACACTCGAAAATAACCAGAATACTGAATAAATACCAACGAGTTTATTTAAAAATGGTGTCATAAATTTTGCCAAAAATAATGAGAATCCAACGAAAATTGACGATATCATAACGGCCAAGCCTTTAACTTTAACAGAAAATAATTCACCAGAATAAATATGTGGTATTGTCGATAGACCCATATTGGCGACAATTAGAAAGAATGTCAACAAAACTAATGGTGTCCATGAGAAATTATCGACGTTGATTTCAAGGAAATATTTGAAAAAAAAGAAAACTCCAACTGAAGTTAAAGAAATTGATGACATTATTCCTGAGAGTAGATAAATTGGTCTTCTACCCCAATAATCAACTAAAAAACCCGAAGAGAAACCAACCAAAGATTGTACTCCACTTATCAACATAACTGAATAAGCCGGTTTCATTGACGATCCAGTATATTCGAAAATATCCTGCGCATATGTTTGAATAACCATAAAACCCGAGAAAGCGTATGTCAAATCGGTGATTATTTTAATAATCAAACCCCTTCGACTGCCTTTGTCACTAAATAATTCTTGAATTGCATATTTCTTCGAACTTCCACATTCCTCGATTGTTCTCCTAATTCTCTCAATATCATCCACCACCATGGAATTCTCTTTGCAATTCAATTTCATTAATGCACGAATAGCATTTTCTTCTCGATTCTTCATTAAATAATAATACGGTGTCTCGTGCATTAACGGAAATAAACTGAGAGAAATCAGAGGTATTGAAATCATAACTAAATTCATTGTTCTATAGGATAAAAATGCTCCAACTGAATTTAAAATAAAACCACCGAAATTCACGCATATTTTGTCAATTGAAAGAAACATGCCACGTAAATTTTTCTCGGCTATTTCACCAATGTAAATTGTTAGAAAACTAAATATACCACCGTAACCAATGCCGACTATTATTCGTGATATTAGAAGGGAAATGAAATTTGTCGCTAAATTTATTGCTATCCAAGCGATTATTTGAATTAGGGTGAAAATTAAAATTGTATATTTTCTACCAACGACGTCCATTATGCTGGGATAGAGAATTATTCCGAATATTGTGCAAATACTGTCGATTGATGCGAGCCACACACTTTCATTGAATGTTATGGGAATTTCTGAGATGTCACTTGTTAAATAGGGAAGTGCAGATGATGTCCAGGAAATTTGCGCTCCAACATCAATCATGAGAACGTATCCTGAAATTTAATTTTTTAAATTATTGTTTTATTGAATTCAATTAAAATACATCCTCTATGAGGAAGCGAATATGTTGTAAAAAAAATTTTATACGACAATTTTCGATTTAGGAAATCTTTTCTTCGAAATTAACAGTTTTTATTCAGTTTATTACTAATGAAGAAATTTTTATAAAAGAATTTTCGAATTAAAGATTTTATTCCCGAGAATTCTGATTAAAATGTTTTCAATTTAATTTTCTAATGATAAACAAAATTTTTATTCGAGAATTTTATGATAAAAAAATATTTTCTATTAAAATTTTCGAATTTAAATGTTTTATTCATTTTTGACAGAAGGAGAAGATTTTATTGAAATGAAAAAGTTGCATTTAATTTTCAATTGATAACAAATGTTTGTTTATGAAAATTTTCAAATTAAAATTTTTTTACCTTTTTAGAAGAATTTTTATTAAAATGCAAAATTTTCATTTAATTTTCATTTAATGTAATTGATAAAAAAATTTTCAAGATTAATTTTTTTTTACTTTTAAGAAGGAAAATGAAAATTTTTCAATTAATTTTCAATTGATAATAAAAATTTTCTTCTAGAATATTCGAAATTGTAAAAATTCTTTACCTACGAACTGTATTGAAATGATTAACTTCCATTTAATATTCAAAAATGTTACAAAAAAATTATTATACGAAAATTTTCGAATTTTAGGAAATTCTATTCCTCTTTTAATTCGAAATAAGCAATTTTCATTCAATTTTGAACTAAAAAAGAAATTTTTATAAAAGAATTTTCGATTTAAAGATTTATTTTTGCAAGAGTTCTGATTAAAATGTTTTCAATTTAATTTTCAAATGATAAACAAAATTTTTATTCCTGAATTTTCTGATAAAAATATATTTTCTACTAAACTTTTCGAGTTTCAATGTTTTGTTCACTTTCGGCAGAAAATTTTTTGTGAAATGAAAAAATTTCATTTAATTTTCAATTGGTAACAAATGTTTGTTTATGAAAATTTTCAAATTAAAATCTTTTTTACCTTTCTAGAAGAATTTTTATTAACATGTAAAATTTTTATTTAATTTAAAAAAAATTGGCTACTAAAATTTTCAAGCTTTAATTTTTTTTTCACTTTTAAGAAGGAGAATGTAAATTTTTCATTTCATTTTCAATTCACAAAAAAAATTTTTTACTAAAATTTGAAAGCTTAACCTTTTTTCACTTTTAAGAAAGAGAATAAAAGTTTTTCAATTAATTTTCAATTTTCAATTGATAATAGAAATTTTCTACTAGAATATTAGAAATAAAACATTTTTTCTTAGGAATTTTTATGGAAATTAATAATTTCCATTTTATTTTACAAATGTTAAATACAAAATTTTTACCCTACAAATTTTGATTAATATATTTTCAATTAAAGTTTCAAATAATAAAAAAGATTTTATTCAAGAATTTTCAGATAAAATTTATTTTATTCTGGAATTTTTGAGTTTAAATGTTTTGTTCACTTTCGACAGAAATTTTCTTTGAAATGAAAAAGTTTCCATTTAATTTTCAATTGATAACAAATATTTGTTTACGAAAATTTCAAATTAAAAATTTCTTTTACCTTTTTTAAAAGAATTTTATTAAAATGCAAAATTTTCAAGCTTCAATTTTTTTCACTGAAGGAAAATGAAAATTTTTGAATTAATCTTCAATTGATAATAGAAATTTTCTACTAGAATATTCTGGAATATTCGAAATTAAAATTTCTTTCCTATAAGAATTTTTATTGAAATGATTAAATTCGATTTAATTTTCAATTGTTAAAAAAATTGTTATACAAAAATTTTCTAATTTTAGGAAATTTTTTTCTTTTTTTAATACGAAATGAATAATTTCCATTCTATTTTTAAGTAATAAAAAAATTTTTACACTGGAAATTTTTATTCTAAAATGTTTTCAATTCAATTTTTAAATGATAAAATAAACTTTTTATTCGAGAATTTTTTTTATAAATAAAATGTTATACTTGAATTTTTGAGTTTAAATGTTTTGTTCACGTTCGACTGAAATTTTTATAGATAAGTGAAAAATTTTTCATTTAAATTTCAATTGATAACAAGTATTTGTTTACGGAAATTTTCAAATTAAAAATTTTTTTTACTTTTTGAAAACAATTTTTTTAAAACAGAGAGAGAATGAAAATTTTTCATTTAATTTTAATTTTCAATTGATAAAAAAAATGTGTACAAAAATATGCGAAATAAAAATTTAATTTTCAATTTTATTAAAAAAAAATTTTCTACGAGAATATTTTCGAAATAAAAATTTTGTTTTCCACTTTTAGGAAAAAAAATGAAAATTTTTCACATTAATTTTCAATAATTGTAAAAAAAAATCGTTTTATACAAGAATTTTCGAATTAAAAACAGAAATTTTCACAAAAATGAAAAATCGTCAGTTAATTTTCAATTTTATATTTTTTCTCAACAATAAAACAATAATAAGTCATTAATTATTAATGATTTACTCGAAATATTGACTTTTCGAATACATATGATGCAAGATTTCTTGCAACTTACAAAAATATTAATCAGTGCGATGGATAATTAAGACATCTTATGTGTAATATAAATGTTATAACGTCTTATCATAAAGAAACCATTGTTATTATTTTACCATAATTCATCGAAATATTGTTTCCAAAATATCTGTACGATTACTGAACATTTTTATACAATCAATTTTTAGAAAAATATATATTTATTTGTATGAATTTTATTATTTTATTAATACGAATATTATACTTAATATTGTTGTAGATAATTATTGTTATACAGTTGTGATAATAGTAGATAATAATAATGACAATATTATTAAAAATAATAGTAAAGAAAATATTAACGAAAATAATGACAAAAAAAAAATAATAAAAAAAATAACAATGACAAAAATAATGACAAAAATTATTATAAAAATAATGATAAAGAAAATAATAAAAATAGTAATAATAACGAAATTATTATTAATGATTTATAAATATATATGTATATTGAATCTCTCGAATTGTAATCGATTTTATTAAAATTAATTGATTCTAAATTGATTGAAATTGAATTAAAATAATACCTAATTAATTAAATATCTACAAAAATCTTTAAAAAAAGCACGAGATTAAGTAAATCTAAATGAGAAAATTAAATAGAATTATCTGAAAAACGAGAATTTTAGGATTTAATGATAAGGCGTTTATTTCAAAATCCCTTTTTTATGAATTTAGTCATCGACGAAATGATGCGCCTAATTATTTTTTAATCTTTAATCCCAAGGTTGAAGTTATTAAAAATTTAATACAATATGTCAATATTTCCCATAGATTTAAAATTATTATAACAATATTTTAATATAGCATTTCTTTTATAGTTTTGTTTTTGAAAAAAGTACATTGTGGCACAAAATTTTAAAAAATGGAGAAAAAAATATTTTCAATTTTTTTAAAAAATTATTTTTTTCAATATTTTATTGACAAAATATTTTCAATTAATACCTAATAATAGAGGTTGAAAAACATATTTGCAAGTTTTTTTTATTAAAAATTTTGTTGCAAAATATTTGCAATTTTCGTTAAAAATTTTTTTTTTTTTAATATATTTTTGAAAACAATATTTTTAATTGTCTTAAAATTATTTTCTTCACTTTTATTGAAAAATACTTACAATTATTGTTTCTCAAAATGTTATTGAAAAATACTTTCAATTACTTTCGATTAAAAGTATCTATTGTTCATTGAAAAATATTTTGAATTCTTTTTGTTCAAAATTTTATTGAAAAATACTTTCAATTATTTTAAAATTACTTTCCTCAATTTTATTGAAAAATATTTTTAATTCTTACTGTTTTAAATTCAATTCAAAAAATATTTTCAGTTCTTGTTTTTCAAAATTTTATTGAAAATTATTTTCAATTCTTTTCAATTAAAATTATTGTTCATTGAAAAATATTTTGAATTCTTTTTGTTCAAAATTTTATTGAAAAATATTTTGAATTCTTTTCGTACAAAATTTTATTGAAAAGTATTTTCAATTCTTTTTGTTCAAAATTTTATTGGAAAGTATTTTCAATTTTTTTTTGTTCAAAATTTTATTAAAAAGTATTTTCAAAGTTTTTCGTTCAAAATTTGATTGTAAAGTATTTTTAATTCTTTTTGTTCAAAATTTTATTGTAAAGTATTTTTAATTCTTTTTGTTCAAAATTTTATTGAAAAGTATTTTCACTTCTTTTTGTTCAACATTTTATTAAAAAGTATTTTCAATTCTTTTTGTTCAACATTTTATTGAAAAGTATTTTTAATTCTTTTCGATTAAAATTATTGTTAATTGAAAATTATTTTGATTTTTTTTTATTTAAAATTCTATTAAAAAAAAAATCTGCCCGCCCTTCGGGCGGACACATTCTTATCCGCGCTTCCTACTTTATGTTTTATCAAACTTTTTTTCTTAAAGTTACTACTTACCTCCAAGAATGGATAAAAATTGATTGAAGTATGCCTTTCGATTTTGGAAATTTTCTTTTTTTGTGATAATGACTTTATCACATTTTCTAAAAGGAAGAAAAGTTTTAAACTTGAAGAAATTAAATATATTCATTCTTTAGTTCTTTTTCAATACCGGAAATTGTAAAGAGAACAAAAATTGTATATAGGTAGCTCATTGAAAAAAAATTACAGATGGATTTTCTTTTGGAAAAAATAAATAAATATTATCACTATTTGATAAATAATCCGGTTTACAAATTACGTAACAATAATAGTAATGTTTACGTGAAAAATATATAATTTAAAAAGTTTATACGTATTTAAAATTATGCAATATTATTTCATTCTATTATTTAGAGAAAAGAACAATAATCAATAATTATCAGCTTCATAAAATGTACAAATTTTTCCTCTTTTTTTAATTAGACAATTAATTAATTATAAAATTTAATAAATAAATAGATTTAAAAATTAGTATTTTATAATTTGTAATTTTGTCATAAACAATTATTTTTTTTAAATTTCATTGTACTTTGAACTCAATTTATTTTGAATTTAAATAAAAAATAGTAAAATTTAAAATTGAAAAAAAAAAATTGAAGACAAATTGCAAACAAAAATGATTAAATTAGATAAAAAAAAATATGTGTACAAAGTGAGAAATTTCAAATAAAAATAGTAAAATTAAAAATTGTCAAAAAAATTGAGGCGAAATTGAAAACAAAAATTGTTAAATTAGAAAAAAAGAATTTTGAATAAAAAATAATTTAATTGAAGAAAAATTTTACAAAAGAAACTTATATTTTAATTACTTTTAATTATTTTTATCACATTTCAATTATTTTTAATATTTCGCTTCCTCATAGAGGGAAGTTTAATTTATTTTTATTAATAATTTTTTTTATATTTTTATTAATTAATTTATTATTTTACAGTAGTTTTTATACAGTTTTTTTTACTACTTATACTGCGAAAAAAAAAGAAATAAGATTTGAATTCTCTCGTGTAAAAAGTGAAAATTTGCAAATGTTGGAAATAATCGTTTTTAATCAGGAAGAAAAGTGAAGCGAAAATTTATTCCTTATATCAAACAAGTTGAACTGTTGGTCAAAAGAGAACCAACAGTTATAAACTCGCTCTCGTGTAGTAATGATCAAAGACGAATAATTTTTATTGATCATTAAATCAACAATTTTTTGGTCAAATTGTGTTTTATTAAATTTTATATTTTTAAATGTTGTTTAAAAAGTTTCATCACATTGTAAATATTTATTTCTTTAGTATTTAAAATAAAATTTCTATTTTTGTCTTCAATTATATATTTTATACTATCTTTTATTTTCTCGCCCGATAAGACACGTGAGTTTCATTTTTATATATTTATAATAATTATCTTTCTTTTTATTTTTTAATTACACATGCTTACAATTTGATATTTTCTTTGTGAACCTCTTATTAATTGATTTAATATTATTATTACTTTTGCTCTTATTATTATTATTTTTTTTTATTCTCTTTATTTTTCATTCTTATTTATTATTTTGTATATTATTCATCTATTTATTATTTTATTTACTAATTTATTTATTTATTGTTTTAATCATTGCTTCATTTCATATTTTATTTACTATTTGTCTATTATCTTATTTATTATTTTATTCACTAATTTATTTATCATTTTATTTATTATTTATTTATTATTCTAATTATTATTATTATTATTATTATTATTATTATTATTATTATTATTATTATTATTATTATTATTATTATTATTATTATTATTATTATTATTATTATTATTATTATTATTATTATTATTATTATTATTATTATTACTTTTTATCAAAAAAATACAAAGAAATTGTAATTATCCGATTTTTGAATTATTTGTTTATATTTAACTTGGAAAATTAGTAATTGATTTTCCTCGATTCGATAAGAAATTTTCAAAAAGTTTATTTTAGTTGAAAATTTTCTCAATGAATAATTTTTATTGAAAAAAAAAAAAATTATTTTGAGGAAATAAATACGAACGCATAATAATTTCATTAGGTGTATATTCTAACGATCGACTATTCTAAATGTAAATTTATGCGGGAAGAAAAAAAATATGTTTTTCACACCGAAAATAATGTATTATTTTGACCAAACATAAAATTTTCTTGTTTCTAGAAATTAAAATTATTCTGAATTTATATTTGGATCTAAAACAAAAATAAAAACAAAACTACATTAAAAAAAATGTTATTCTTAATTTTTGACATTCAACAATTTTTAAAATGGTCAATAATAATTATAAATACTCACACATTGAAAATAAAACACACTATTCATCATCATATTTGCCTATTTGGAAATAATTGAAACTTGAAAACCCTGAATTTAAAGAAAAAATCCTTTAACAATCCAACAAAAGAGAGAAAAAAAAGTAATTTGTTATGTGAACAAATGTTGACATTTGGTTTAAAGAATTTTTCCAAGAAACATCACTTTTAGTGTTAATATTAAAAATAAGTATTGTTAGTTTATTGTTAAAGAAAAGTTATCAAAAATTTACATAGAAGATAAATTAATTATTATTAGAATTTATTAATTAAGTATTAATTATTTATTGTTAATCACAAATTGTTTATTATTAATTGATTAATTGTTAATGATTTATTGTTAATTAATTATTCATTGTTAATTACAAATTGTTTACTGTTAATTTATTAATTGTTAATTATTAATTAATTAATTGTAAATAAATAGTAATTAATAAATAAATATGCAAATAAATAAGTAAGTAAATAAATATGCAAAGAAATAAATGAGTAAATAAATAAGTAAATAATTAAATAAATAAAAAATGGTTTATTTTTAATTTTATTATTTATTTGTTTCAATGAATTATTTGTCTAAGGTGCGGATTTTATCATTTCTTTAAATACGATTTTTTTTATCAGGTAAAATATATCGATAACATAGTATCCCCTTGACCTCCAGTGGTACAAGTTCAGTAAATACATTAATGTCACATGCAAAGATTTTGTTATGTAGATTTTTCTTTGCATAAATAAAATTAAAAAAAAGGAGAATAATAATTACAAATTCACTACATTTCCTGATTTCATTTTATCTTTATAATTACCATTTTTTTATTTTAATTTAATATAAAAAAAAAATTTTTTTTAAACTGAAAAATTCAATAAAAAATAAAATTTAATTTTGTTTCTGTTAGTAGTTTTTAGTTCAAATTTGAAAACAAAAAAAATTTGTCTCAATTTTTTTTCTCTTTGCGGGGAAATATGAAAAAAGTTTCATTTTTTCTTTCATAAAAACAAAAAGTTTAAACCTAAAAATTCACTAAAAAATAAAATTCAATTTTCTTTCTATAGTAATTTTTAGTTCAAATTTGAAAAAAAATATTTGCTTTATTTTTTTCTGGGCAAATATAAAAAAAATTGAGTAAAAAATTTCATTTTTTTCATTTAATTTTTATTCAACAAAAGAAATATAAAATAAATTTTGAAAATTCAATTTTCTCTACAGTAGTTTTTAGAGTTCAAATTTGAAAAAAAAATATTTGCTTTTTTTTCTGGGTAAATATAAAAAAAATTTCATTTTATTTTATGTAAAATAAAATTGAATAAAAATTCAACAAAAAAAAATTTTTTTTAAAGGAAAAATTCAATAAAAAATAAAATTCAACACTAAAACATATTTTACTTGTGGAGCTTGGGTATTTTATTTTTGTTTTTTTTTTTAATGTTAATTGTCGAAAGTGCTCGAATACACTACTTTCACTTGAAATACATTCTTGGAAGATCAATAAATTTGTATTGATAAATATAATTACATGATTATTTTGTATTTTTATTTTTTTGCAAAAAACAAGAAACGATTAGAATCAACCACCCAAGAAGGAAAATATTTTCAAATTCAAAATAATGAATTATAATTATTAGAAAACAAAAATTTTGTCATTAAAAAATCGAAAATATGTAAACAATTCACTGATAGAAAATAATAATAAGAATGCACGATTTTATCTCGATTATAATAATACAAACTTGTCTGCCTAGCGTCTACAGTTTACATTGATTCAAGGTTTTTTGTTCCCTTCTTGTAATTTTTTTCTTTTTTTTTATTATTATTATTTAATTTAATCTCTTTAGTAGCATAAAAATGTTTATTTAATTATAAGTCGTAAAAATGTAGAAGAAAAAGAGAAATAAATAAAAGAATGCAACAAATTGACGACATAGTTTTTTTTTTGATAAATTCAGAATACGAAATCAAGTCAAATAACTTGACCTTTTCTTTAATGAAAAATGTATCACAAATTTTAGAATAATATTTACAATGTTTTGCGCTATTTTTGAATTGGAATTTATTAACAGTTTTAACGATGACATATTTGTATCAACCTTGATTTTTATTTTCAAATTTTTTTATAAACTTGAATGAATTTTAATTTATTGTTGAATTTTCACTTAATTAGAGAAAAAAAGCCAATAACATGAGAGAATAATCGTTTGACTTGCAAATATAACTCCACCTTTTTTTACTTCTTATTAAATGATAATTTTATAGACTCAATAAAAAAATGGAAATACATGCATTTTTTTCACTTGGTACAATAATCAATTTGATTGATTGCAATTAATAAATCAAATTTCTTCTGCTTATCAAAAAAAAAAAATTCTACACTTTTTTTAATTTATTATTTCATTTTTTATATTTATTGTATTTTTTAGATTAAAATTTTTTTTATTTCACTGCAATTTTTGATTATTTAGTAAACTTTTCAATTTTCTATTCTTTATTATTTTTTAATTTCCATTTCATTATTTTCTATTGTTTTCTTTTATTTATAATTAAATTCTCATTAAACTTATAGATAAATAGAAATAAATAATTATTTATTTCCTTTTTTTTGTAATAGTGCAAATAAAAAAGTAAAATACATTTATTTATTATTTTTATTAATTTTTATTTATTATTATTTGTTACTGAATATTTATTTGTCTATTTAATTCAATAATAATAAACGATAAATGATCTACGATAGCTTGATCCTTAAAAATTATTAAATTTTAACAAGAAAAAAAATGCGCTTATCTCAATTTGTGACAATAAAAAAAAATTTCCTTAAAAAACGTCTCATTTTTTTTCGGAACAATTGCAATGAATAACAGAGAAGTAAATTATGAAATAAGAAACTATGCAATTTGCAATTCTTCCAAATTGCCGTCACGTGCAACTATTTTGAAAGTCTAAAGCTCAAAACATCATCAAGAATGCTTCCTTTGTGCCCGTTCAAATTGAAATCTTATTCCAAGTTTAGTTTTCACACATTGCACTCAATCATAAAAACAAGAACGTGCAGAAAATTCCATTAATTTTACACTTTACAAGGTCTTATTTATTACATTTTTTCAATTGAATATTAATATTTTTATTTTTAATGTTCATATTATGTAAGATAGTAAAAATAATAGATAACAAATAATAAACAGAAAAAAATAATAGTTAAAAAAAATTATAGAAAGAAAAAAAAATAGGTAACAAAAATAATAGAAACAAAAAAAGGTATCAAAAAATAAAGAAACAAAAAAATAGGTAACAAAAATTATAGAAACAAAAAAAATAGGTTACAAAAATAATAAAAACAAAGCAAATAGGTAACAAAAATAATAGAAAAAAAGGTAACAAAAATTATAGAAACAAAAAAAGGTATCAAAAAATAAAGAAACAAAAAAATAGGTAACAAAAATTATAGAAACAAAAAAAATAGGTTACAAAAATAATAAAAACAAAGCAAATAGGTAACAAAAATAATAGAAAAAAAGGTAACAAAAATTATAGAAACAAAAAAAGGTATCAAAAAATAAAGAAACAAAAAAATAGGTAACAAAAATTATAGAAACAAAAAAAATAGGTTACAAAAATTATAGAAACAAAAGAAAATAGGTAACAAAAATAATATAAATAAAAAATAGGTAACAAAAATAATAGAAACAAAAAAATAGGTAACAAAAATAAAAATAGTAATTTATAAATAATAAAAATAAAAAAAAATAGGTAAAAAAATATATAGAAACAAAAAAATAATAACAAAAATAAAAATAGTAATAAAAATAAAAATAATAAAAGTAGTAATTAATAATAATAACATTAATTTACTTATTTGCATTTTTTGATCTACTAAAATAAAGCAATAACAATTCGAAATAATTTTTACCTTTTGTAAAGAAGTAAAAATAAGTATTTTTCTTTTCTTGCCAATTTTCAGAATGGAGTTAACAGTTCGTCTAGCAATGATAATATTAAAATTAATAACAAAAATATTACAGCCCATTTATTGGTTTGTCAATAGTCATCGACCGAAACAACTGCCAGCTATTAAGAATCCATTATTATTACTCAGTGCCAAGGAATTAGCAAAAAAAATTCGAAATCGAGAGGTTCATTTAAAAAAAAAACTATAATTAACTATTTGTAGTAAATATAAATCTATCAAAACACAGAGAAAAAAATTTAAAATAGATTTTAGAAAAATCAAAAATATAGATTTTTTTCTCCATTAATAAATTTTCGTACTTGAATACGAAGAATTCTATTATCTATGAAATTTTTAATTCAACATTTATTATTTGTGAAAATAATCTAATTTCTTTAGAACCATTTATTAAAATTTTTTTAAAAATCATTTAATTCATTGAAATTGAATTAAAAGTAGATAATTGAATTCCTGCACAAAGAATTTGATTATTTTTGAAATTTGAATCGTTTTAAAGAATTCAGTTATAATTGAAAAAATAATTGAATTCATTGGAGAAATTTTATTAAAATCGTACTAAAAATAATTGAATTTCTATGTAAAATAATTTTATTGTTTACGAAAATAATTGAATTCTAACTCTAAAATTTTATCAACATTTTTTAAAATATTTGAATTTTTTCGAAGAATATTATTAACATTTTTAAAAATAATTCAATTCTTGAATAAAAAATTTTATTATTTATAAAAATAATTGAATCGTTTTGAAGAATTCAATTAAAATTGTATTAAAAATAATTGAAATTTTTTGAAGAATTTTACTAAAATTGAAAAAATAATAGAATCCATTCGAGGAATTTTATTAAAATTATACTGAAAATAATTGAATTCCTGAGAAAAATAATTTTATTATTTATGAAAATAATTGAAATTTTTCCAAAATTTCCATTGAAATTGAATTGTAAACAGATAACTGAATTCCTGCGCAAAGAATTTTTATTATTTTTAAAAATAATTGAATCGCTTTGCAAAATTTAGTTAAAATTTTAACTAAATTCCTGCGAAAAAAAATTTTATTTATTTATTAATATATTAATTTTTTCAAATTTTGAAAAGCTGTAATTATTAAAAAATTGAATTTGATATTCGAAAATAAAAAAATTTGTAATTTGTAAACAAATATTATTGTAATTAATTAATTATTGATTATTGATTACAATTAATAATTAATTATTTATAGTGAAATGAATTATTGATTCTTAATTTGATGATAATTGAAAGATTTCAAGTGAGGCTGTGGTGAAAGCTTATATTGAACGTATAATTGCTGTGAATCCACAAATAAATGCTGTCATTGAAAATCGATTTAATGAAGCAACAAAGGAGGCAAAAATTTGTGACAATAATTTGGATTCTGGAGTGGTGAATATTCACACATTGGAGAGAGAGCAACCACTTTATGGTGTACCATTCTCTGTTAAAGAAGCCTGTGCACTCAAAGGTACGCTCTTAATTAATTAATTTAATTAATCAATTTAAAAAAAATGAATATTCAATTTATTTCTCTTTAAATTTAATTCATAAATTAGAAAAAAAATATTCACCCATATTTTTTAATTTTTTTAAACGTATACAGAAAAAACCATGTAACTTTTTTGTAATTAGTTTTTTTTTTAATTTTAAACAAAATAAATTATTTTTAATTTATTTTCAAATTTACAAAAAATACAAATTTTTTAAAATCTATCTTCTATATTTATTAATAATCGTTGTATTCCCGTAATCTGTTCGCAGTTTGAAATTAGTTGCTGTTTGATTTTTTGTTTCCCAACTTTTGAAATAATTTTCTTTTTTAAATGTTTTCAATTTTAAAATTAATGTAAGTACTGAAAATCATTGAATTCTTGCAAAGTATTTATCAAAAAATTTGAAAATAATTGAATTCATTTCAAGAATTTTGTCAACATTTTTTCAATTCTTTTAAACAATTTTATTAGAGTTTTTGTAAATAATTACATTTTTTTTTTAAGAATTTCATTAAATTTGTTAAAAATAATGTTACTTTTTAAAATAATTTTAATTGAAAATAATTGAAAATAATTTTAATTTACAAAGAATTTTATGAAAAACTTTTGAGAACAATTGAATTGTTTAGAAAAATTTTATCACAATTTTTAAAAATAATAAAAACTGTTAGAGAAATTTTATTAAAATTATCTTGAATATAATTGAATTTTCTCCTAGCAATTTCATTAAAATTGTATTAAAAATAATTGAATTTCTCAGAAGAATTTTATTATTTACAAAAATAATTGAATTGTTTCGAAAAATTTTTTAATCACAATTGTTAAAAATAATTGATTTTTTATTAAAACTCTTGAAAATAATTGAATTTAAATAATATTTTAAAATAAAATTGTATTCTTTTGAAAAATTTTATTAGAATTGGATTGAAAATAATTGAATTCCTTCGAAACATTTTATTTATGAAAATAATTGAATTCCTTTGAAGACTTTTATTATTTATGAAAATAATTGAATTCTTGCCAAGGTTTTTACAATTCATAAAAATAATTGAAATGTTTCAAAGAATTTTATCTGAATTTTTGAAAATAAATGAATTTTTTGAAGGAATTTTATTAAACATTTTGGAAATAATGATTTTTTTAAAAAGAATTTCATCAAAATTGTCGAAAATAATTGAATGTATAATTTATATTAAAATTGTTGAAAATAATTGAATTTAGTTAATATTTTTAAAAATAATTGTATTCTTTTGAGAAATTTTATTAAAATTGTATTGAAAATAATTGAATTGCCCAAAAAAATATTTACAAAAAAAACTAATTTTTTAAAAATTTATTTTGAAATTAAGGGTATTTGAACCATTATGACGTCACAATTTTAGAACACGTGCTTTGCACAAATTGTGACGTCATAATGGTTCAAATGCCCTTAACAAATAAATATCGTAATTTTTTCAATTTATATTTAAATTTAAAGAAAATACCACAATTTTTACGTAATTTATTTTTAAATTCAAAAAAATGTCATAATTTGTTTAATGTAATGATTATTTTTTAAATTTGTTTTTAAAAAAATTTCCAAAACCTGATTTTTACTTTAGAGACTGAAATAAAAGTCTTGATTCATAATTTGTCTTTTTCTTTATTTAAATAGAAAAAAAAATTATGGCATGATTTTTTTAAAAATTGATTTAAATTTAAAAAAAGTTATGGACATTATTTTCTTTAATTTGTTAAAAAAATTGGATATGATTTTTAGTAATTTATGTAAATTAATAAGAAAAAGTTCAAAATGATTTATTAAAATTAAGAAATGAATTAAAAAAATATTCTTTTACTTTTAAAAAATGAATTCAAAAAATTGTTAATCGTTTTTTAAAAATTAAAAAATGAATTAAAAAAAATTTTTTAATTTTTTAATTTCAATAATTTTTTTTAATGAAAAAAAATTGTTTTAAGAAGATTTCTTTTCTGTTTTGCAAGGTTGCAGTTTCACGGCATGCACACTTTCTCGTAAAGACGAGAAAGCACCTGAAGACGGTGAAGCAGTAAAATTAATGAAATTAGCGGGTGCAATTCCATTATGCGTGACAAATACTCCAGAAATGTGTTCTGGATTTGATTCATCGAATCTCATTCATGGCTCGACAAACAATCCCTATGATACTAGACGAATAGCTGGCGGTTCTTCCGGCGGTGAGGTAAATCTAAATGAAAGAAAAAAAATTATTTACAGTCAAAAATAATTTTTTAATTTATATTTACTTGAAAGGGTGCATTAGGAGGAGCTGGTGCAACTCCCCTAGGAATCGGTTCGGACATTGCCGGTTCAATAAGAGTTCCCTGTTTATTTAATGGACTTTTCGGTCACAAAGCTACCTCCGGTATTATTTTTTCTATTTAATCGTAAAAGAAAAATTCATTACAAAAAAAAATTCATTAAAAAAAGAAAAAAATTCATTCAAAAAATTCCCGAAAAAATGAAAAAATTCACTAAAAACATTTATAATAAAATTTACTAAATTTTTATTTATTTCATTCGACAATATTTATAACAAATATTTATAATATTGTCTTATTTATTGTCTAAGTAAATATTGTCATAGATAAAAATTATTTAAAAAGAATTCATCACAAAAAGAAAATTAATTTAAAAAAATAATAATTTAGTAAAAAGAAAATAATTTCTCAATTGAATCGTGAATTTCAAAAAAGAATTTTTAACTCTAAAAACCATAAGTTGAGTTCTTTTCGAAATTCACGATTCAATTTTCTTTTTATTTATTTTTATTTTATTCAACTTTTTACCAGGCGCTGTTTCTATTAGAGGTCATTATCCAATGTCGCCGTCTCCAATTTTTCAAAATTACTTATCAACTGGTCCAATGACAAGATACAGTGAAGATCTTCTAATTGCTATGAAAATATTGAGTAAAAATTACAAGGAAAATTTACGATTAGACGATCCAGTTGATATTAATAAATTGAAATTATTTTACATGGAAAAATTTCCCAATAGTCCCGGTGAAATACCAGTTACTCACGATATAAGAAATTCAATTAAAAAAGCTGTTAATTTCCTTAAAAAACGTGTTGCAAGTGTCGATAGTGTAAGTAAGAGACAAAAAAAGGGAAAAAAGTCAATTAAACGGAAAAAAATTAATTTATTAAACAACAAAAAATCTCTTATACAAATTAACACCTAATCTTCATTAATAATCGTTGTATTCCATTAATCTGTTCGCAGTTAAACTTTGTTTGAAAAAAAAGTAGTAGTTAAATTCTTCAAAGAATTTGAATTTTATCAAAAAAATTTCAAATAATTAAATTCGTTCAAAGACATTTATTATTTATGAAAATAATTGAATTCTTGCGAAGAATTTATCAAAATTTTGGAATGAAATTTAATTGGAAAAATTGGAAATTCTTTAATTTTTTGAAAAAAATTTAGGTTTTTTTTTATGAAAGCAATTGAAAAATAATTAATTGAAAATTATGAAAGTAATTGAATTATATAAAGAATTTATTCATTCAAATTAAACCTAAGGTTTGGATCGTACAGCTGGAAAGTGAAGACCAAAAGATGAAAGTCATGTCGGCAAAAAATAAATTGAAAGGCAGGAAAGAAATGATAGAGGAGGACAAAACGTGGAAAGAGAGGGTGATTTCAAGAAAACTAGATCAGAAAAAATGGGAAGAGAGGGTAAAAGGTAGTGAGGTTAAAAGGGGAAGAGATTGTTTGTGGGTTAATGGTAGTAAATGGGTGGTTTGTAAAGTGACTGGAGAAGTGGTGGAGGAAGAAAGGAGAAGAGAGAGAAATACATCGCAGGTAGGATACAGGAGAAGTAGAGAGCAGGTTTTTCGGCAGGAAGAAGGGGCAGTTGGGAGAGAACACAGAAAGCAGGAATAAAAGTGGGGTTCTGGAACGTAGGGGGAATTAAAAATAAAGATGAAGGATTTTGGAGAACTATAGAAAAATGGGATGTGCTGTTTCTTAGTGAGACGTGGGTAGAGAAGAAAGATTTTAAGAAAATTGAAAGAACATTGCCAAAAGGGTACAAATGGAAATTGCAAGAAGCGAAGAGAGATGGACAAAGAGGAAGAGGATCAGGAGGGATTATTTCAGGGGTAAGAAAAGAGATCAAGGAAGTAAGAAAAGAGGGTATGGTAGTGAACGACGATTGTATAGTAAGGAGTATTAAGAGAGGTAGGGGAACGCTAGATATTGTAGGAATTTATAGAAGAAGAGGCGATGAAAAGGGTTGGGAAATAATTAAAGATTGGATGCAAAAAGGAAAGGACAACAAGGTTATAATTGGGGGGGATTTAAATGCATGGACAGGAGAATTGGGGGGTGGTTTATGGGATGAAGAGATGGAGAAGTACATTAGAGTTTCCAAGCATAAGAAAGTGGATGAAGAGGGTAGAAGATTATTGGAATTGTTGGAGGAAGAAGGATGGTCCATTTGCAATGGGAATATGAGAGGAGACGAGGAAGGAAATTTTACTTACAGAGGAAAAGGAGAAACCACTATTGATTACGTGTTGACAGATGAGAGGGGAAGAGAGGAAATAATTAAAATGAAAGTAGGGAGAGAAATAGGGTCTGACCATTTTCCGTTGGTGGTAGAATTAAGGGACGGGAAAAAGAGACACAGAAATGGAAGCAGAGATCCAGAAATAGAGATAGATGTTGGGAAACGAAAGAAAATTAAAATGGGTAAATGGAACGCGGAGAGGTTAGCGGATTTCCAGGAAAGAATGCGGAGAGAAATGGAAGAATGGCAGGACGAAGAGAGTGTGGATAATAAAATACTAAAGTTAAAGGACAAGATTGAGAAAGTTAAAAAAGAAATGGGCAATGTAGAAGGGCAAGAACTGGGACACAGAAAGTGGTGGGATAGTGAATGTGAAGAAAGTAGGCAACGAATGAGAGGTTATATAAAAGAATGGAGGAACGGGGAAATTGAGAGGAAAGAGTATAATAGGAAACACAGGGAACACGAGAAATTACTAAAACAAAAAAGAGAAATGGAAAAGAAAAGATTCATGGAGGAAGTAGAGAAGGCGGTACAAGAAGGTAAAGAATGGGAGGTAGTAAATAGAGAAAGAAAGAGAGGGAAATCTATAAATGGTAAAATTAAAATAGAAGAGTGGACTACGTATTTTATGGACATGAGTGGGGGAACGAGTTACAGAATAAGAGGTGAAGGAAGAAGGATAGTGAGAGAGGATGATGTGGAAGACGTTTCAAGAGAAGAGGTAGAAGATGCGATTGATAGGCTGAAGAGGAATAAGGCGGTGGGTAAAGATGAAATGGAGGGAGAGGGTATTAAATATGGGGGTGAAAAGGTGAGAAGGGTGATATGGGAAATTGTCAACGAGGTATGGAAAGGAAATGGGTGGCCGGAGGAGTGGAAGACGGGCCTGATTGTGCCACTGGTTAAAAAAGGGGAGGGAGAGAAAATAGAGGAGTACAGAGGAATTACCTTAATGCCAGTGAGCTGTAAGGTATATGCGGAGGTACTTAGGAAAAGGTTGGAGAAAGAAGTTGAGGAAAATGGAGGTATCCCACACAATCAGGCTAGATTCAGAAAGGGTATGGGTACAATGGACCACATATACACCCTCAATTATTTAGTGAATAGGAACTTGAGAGAGAAAGGGGGTAAACTAATAGCCCTATTTGTAGATTTTAAGGCTGCATTCCCGTCTGTGAATAGAAAAATATTGTGGAAAGCACTTAAGGAAAAAGGAATAAAGGAAGGAATAGTGGAGAGGATAAAAGAAATGTACACGGATGTGAGGACGCAGGTCAAAATAGGAGAAACGATTGGGAAAGAGTTTTGGCTAGGTAGAGGCCTGATGCAGGGTTGCCCTCTAAGCCCTGTTCTCTTCAGTTTGTTGATGGCGGACTTGGAGGAAAAATTGAAAAGAAGAGGAAAAGGGGGGATAATATTAGGTAAAGGGAGAATTTATTCACTTGCCTACGCGGATGATGTGGTTTTGATGTCAGAGAATGAGTCAGGGATGCGTTTGTTGATTAAAGAATTTGAAAAATATGTGAGAGAGAAAGATTTGTGGATAAATGTGGAAAAAACTAAGGCGATGAGATTTATGAAGAAAAAAGATGGAAAAGAGAATGAATGGAGACTGAATGGAAGGGTGGCTGAGGAAGTGGATGAATTTTGTTATTTGGGTTTTTGGTTGCATTATGGTGGAGGGCATGAGTTGAATGTGAGAAGGAGAGTGGAAAGAGCGAATAAGATAATGGGTCAAGTATGGGGAATAGGGAAGAGAATGTTCAAAAACGACTGGAAAAAGAGATTGTGGTTGTATGATATGTTAGTATGGTCGGTGATGAGTTATGGCGTGGAAGTTTGGGGATGGATGGAAATGGAAAAAGTGGAAAGTATGCACGAGAAATTTTTGAGATGGGTTATGGGTGTGAGTAGATACTGTCCAGGGTACATGTTAAGAGAGGAAGTCGGAAGAGAGAAAATGGTGGTGAGGCAGAGAAGTAGAGCTTGGAGTTTTGAGGAAAAGCTAAGACAGGGTGGAGGGTGTAGTTGGACTCAAATGTGCGTGGGGCAAGTGAAAGAAAGGGAGCAAAAAGGAAGGAAAGAATTGTCAAGATGGGAAATTAAGAGAAGGGATGCAATTAAAGAAGGGATGAAAGGAGGTCGAAAATGGACGGAATTGAGAGAGGGGTGGAGGGAGAAAGAGAGGGAAGAGAGATGGGAAAGGATAAGAAACTCGAAATACAACAGATGGTATGGGATGGTAAGAGGAGGTGAAATACCTCAATACTTGAAGAGAGTAAGGAAAGAGGAGAGATGGAACAGGATAATAAGGTTTAGAATGGGAGAAGGAATGAATGAATGTAAATATTGGATGGATGAGAGTGAGAGACTGTGTAGGGTGTGTGGCTTTGAGTTGGAAGATTGGGAACATGTGTTGGATAGATGTGCAAGTCGTGGAGAAAATGAGAAAGGTGTGGATGAAAGGATAGGATGGATAATGGATGAGAATGGGCAAGGTGAGAAATGGATGTATGAGTTAGAACAAATGAGAAAATAGTAGGGTAAATTAAAGATAAAGAGGGTGGGAACGATGCTAAAATTAAAATTTTAATTTGACGAAGCCAAATGGAACGGGAAACGGAAGCCCGGCACTGGCGAATACTTAGGAAATAAGATTATTGTATTAGGATAAGTTAAGTTAAGAGATTGTATATTAGGTTAAGAATTTTTTGTATTATGGTTCCTCGAACCCTGCGAAATTAAGCAGGGAGAGTAAATAAAGATATATATTCATTCAAATTTTTCAAATAAACATTTGATTATTAAATTTTATTAAAACTTTTTGAATTTTTAGAAAATAATTAAATTTTTCTCAGAATTTTATTAAAATTTTTTTAAATAATTTAATTTATTCAAGGAATTTTATTAAAATATTGAGAACAAATTTAAATTCTTTCGAAGAATTTCTTTAATTTTTACAATATAATTCTTTCAAATAATTTCTTTAATTTAAAAAAATTTTTTAATATCATCGTTTTTGTTTTGCAATATTAATAATTTTACTATTAAATTCTATGAAAATTATTGATGAAAAATTACATAGATACTTTTAAACAGTTTTATTAGAGTTTTTCTAAATAATAAAATTCTTTGGAAATATTTCTTTAAATTTGTTGAAAATAACAATGTAGTTTTATTAAATAATTTTAATTGAAAATTCTGAAAATAATTGAAGAATTTTTTTCAACATTTTAAAATAATCGGGTCTGTTAATAATTATAATTAAAAATTTTTGTTTATTGAATTTTGTTAAAATTGTATTGAAAATAATTGAATTCCTGCAAAGAATTTTATTATTTATGAAAAATAATTGAAATCTTACGAAGAATTTAGTTAAAATTATATTAAAAATAATTTAAATCTTTAGAAGAATTTAATTAAAATTATATTAAAAATAATTTAAATCTTTAGAAGAATTTAATTAAAATTGAAAAAATAATTGAATTCATTGGAGGAATTTTATTAAAATTATACTGAAAAAAATAATTGAATTCCTGTGAAAAATAATTTTATTATTTACGAAAATAATTTAATTCCTGCGCAAAGAATTTTATTATTTATGAAAATAATTTAAATCTTGTCGAAGAATTTTATTAAAAAATTTTGAAAATAATAAACAATAAGAATTAATATTTTGCAGCCAAATATGAATGAATTAAAAGACGTTTACGAAATTTCGACAGCTATGTTTTTTTGCATGGCTGATATACCGAGAATTTTATTAAATCCAGATGATCCAAAAGTGAGTTTAATACACAATTGTTGCTCAATTGTTCTTTTAATTAAAAAAAATTTTTTCTTCTTGCTTCATTTCAGAATGAAAAAAATCCTTTTATTGAATTGGGAAAAGCACTTTTTGGATTTTCGCAACATACAAAAAATGCAATTTTGATGGGTATTTTTAAAGACACTAAAGGCTTTCTTTATGAATCTAGATTGGATTATTATCGAGAAAGAGCTGCTAAATTACAAACTGCTTTTGAGGTTTGTGTGAAAAATAATAATTGTTTTATTTTCATTGTTCAAAATTTACCAAAAGAGCGAAGATTTTTAGAAAAAGAAACAAACTTTTGGAAAATATTGGAAAAAACTTTTGCAAAGAAATACATACAACTTTCACTTATTTTTTTTTTGGATAAAATAAAATTTAAAAGAAAATTAAATGAAATTGAAACAAAAATTAAAAATAAAGTCTTCGTTTTTTCACTGATATAAAAAATCAAATTAAAATCAAATTGAACCGTAAAACAAAAATAAAGATTTTATTCTTTCTTTTTAATGAAATTAAAATGAAATCGAAAATAAAATTGAGATGAAATTTTACAAGAAGAATTCTTTCAAAGGAATTCTAAATTCTTCGTTTTAAGAAAACATTTCTTGATTGAATACATTTTTTTTCTGCAGAATATGCTTGGTACGAATGGAGTTTTGATAGTTCCAACTTATCCATCGCCAGCTTTACTTCGCAATCAGTCATTTTTGTATACTCCCGGAGGAAGTTATTGCATTTTGTTTAATATTTTCGGATTTCCTTCGACACAAGTTCCAATGGGTCTGAATGAACAAGGACTTCCAATTGGTTTTCAAGTAAATTTACTTTTCTTCTTTATCAAATTTTATTCATTACTAATCATAATTTTATTTCAATTTCATATTTAATCCTTTTTTTTCATTTCCATTTTTGGCCAATTAAGTCAATTTTTCCATTCATTTCCTTTTCTTCCATCACAATAAACTACTTTTTTCTATTTATAAAAATTAATCGACATGCTCCTAAAGAAAAAAAATCCAATTTCATAAAAAACTTAATTTCAATTTCAAATTTCCGTCACTAAAAAAAAAATTCCTCTAATTTATTCACAGCTAATTGCGAATAAAAATCAGGACAGATTATGTTTAGCAGTTGCTCAAGAATTAGAGAAAGAATTTGGCGGTTGGATTGCACCAAGTAGCAGGTGAAAAAAAATTATTTTACAGTAAAAATAAAAATAAGAACAAATTTTAATATATTTTTTTTATAAAAAAATAATTAAGACTTATTTAATAAAATATTACTTTAAGTAAAAATTATTTTCTTCTCAATTTTTCCCAAATTCCACATCCAATTTTAGATGAATAAAAAAGAAATTTCGTCTTTTTTTAAATTCTTGATATTTATTTGGAAATATCATCACATTCTATCGTCATTTTAAAGATAATAAGACTAAAAATAATTTCATTACGTAAATACCTTTTTTCTTGAAACTATCATACATTATAAACTTAAATATAGTGTATTTATCTTTCATAGACATTCGTTCGCATAAATATAATATATATTTTTTTTCAAAATACTTTTCAATAAATTCAGATGCAATTGCGACTGAAACTTATTTTTATAATGTACGAATCTTTTAAACTTTAACAATGTAAATAATATTCGAAAAATTAATCACAATATAAAAGAAATACTATTTTTTTATGAAATAAAGAAATACTATTTTTTTTTTTTGCAAAAAAGAAAGTCATCACTAACCAAAAAGAAATTCTCTTTCACAAAATTTGAATTATTATATCTAAACTTAAATATAAAATTAAATTTCCAATTTTTAAAGTGTCTAAAAAATAAAAATAAGTAACAAAAAGATACTTAATTTAAAAATTTGAATAAAAAAAAATATAAAATATTTTCCAATTGTCAAATTTGAAAAAAATGCGGAAAATAACTATAATAATTTTCTAGGAAAACGACATTTTTCCCCCAATGACGAATCATAATTTTATGCGCAAGAATATTGATTTGACAAATAATAAACTTGATGGAAAAATATGAATGAATATGCAAGTTCGAGAGAATATAAAAATAGGAAGGAATTTAATTATTATAGTCTCGTGAATTGATTTTAAAAATTGAAGAAGAAACCCTGATGAATATGAGTGGGATTTATTTTTTACGATCTCCTGGTATCACGTAAGGTTTACCGCCGTGACGTTCCCATTCACGATTAAATTCATGCTCCAAGATCTCAGCTCCACGTTTTCTTGTTAAACCAGTCTCGTCCAGACTCAGCTCGCACATTTGCATGTCGTCAATGCCTGCATTTGTCCGATAAACACAAAAGGTGTGAAAAAGATTAGTAAACACAATTTTCATTTCAACAATTATATCAAAAAAGGAGGGAAAATATCTTTCATTTAGAAAAAAAAACCAAAACAAAGCTAAATATTTACATCTTACTTTTTAATTCACAAAATATTGTTAAAATTATTCATTTATTCATTTATTTATTATTCATTTTTCTAAAAAAATAAAGAATTCATATTTTAGAAAAAGGAAAATGAAGAAGAATTAATTTTACGCCAAAAAGAAAATATGAAGTAGAATTAACTTTTTTCCAAAAAAATTAAAAAGAATTTTTTTTACAAAAAAACTAAAAAGAAAATGTGAAGTAGAATTAAATTTTCTATAACAAAAATTAAAAAGAATTTTTTGCTAAAAAGAAAAATTAAAGAAGAATTCATTCTTTACCATAAAAAAATATAAAGTAGAATTAATTTATTTCAAAAAAAATAAAATAAAATACAATTTTTTACAAAAAGAACGAGAAAGTAATTTTTTACCAAAAAAGAAAAATTGAAGAAGAATTAACTTTTTTCCAAAGAAAATAAAAAATCATTTTTTACACGAAAAAAGCAAAGAATTAATTTTTGACTAAAAAGAAAAGTTGAAAAAGAACAAAAATTTAAAAAAAAAAAAAAAAGAATAATTTTATATTAAAAACAGAGGAAAAAGAATTCATTCCTTACCAAAAAGAAAATAAGAAGTAGAATTAACTTTTTCTAAAAAAAAATAAAAAAAAACTTTCTGCTAAAAAGAAAAATTAATTCTTTACCAAAAAAGAAAAATTGAAGAAAAATTAATTCTTTACCAAAAAAGAAAAGTTGTAGAAGAATTAACTTTTTTCCAAAGAAAATAAAAAATAATTTTTTACACGAAAAAAGCAAAGAATTAATTTTTGACTAAAAAGAAAAATTGAAAAAGAACTTATTCATTACCAAAAAGAAAATATGAAGTAAAATTAACCTTTCTCCAAAAAAAGAAAAAAAAAATTTTTCCAAAAAAACAGAGAATTATTTTTTTTACTAAAAAAAAGGAAAAAGAATTAATTCTTTACCAAAAAAAAATATGAAATAGAATTAACTTTTTTCTCAAAAAATAAAAAAGTACTTTTTGATAAAAAGAAAAATTGAAGAAAAATTAATTATTTACCAAACAAGAGAACTTGAAGAAGAATTAACTTTTTCCAAAGAAAATAGAAAAGAATTTTTTTCAAAAAAAAAAAAACAATTAATTAATTTTTTACTAAAAAGAAAAATTTGAAGAATTCTTTCTTTTCCATCAAGAAAATATGAAGTAAAATTTACTTTTTTTCCAAAGAAAATAAAAAAGAATTTTTACCCAAAAAGAAAAATTAAAGATGAATTAATTCTTTATTAAAGAGAAAATATAAAGGAGAATTAACTTTTTTCTAAGGAAAATAAAAAAGTATTTTTTACAAAAAAACGAAGAAATAATTTTTTACCAAAAAAAAGAAAAATTGAAGAAGAATTAATTCTTTACCAAAAAGAAAATATCAAGTAGAATTAACTTCTTTCAAAAAAAATAAATAAATGAAACAGAATTTTTTTACAAAAAAAAAAACGAAAAAATAATTTTTTACTAAAAAGAAAAATTGAAGAATTAATTCTTTACCAAAAAAAATATGAAGAAGAACTTAACATTTTTCGAAAAAAATAAAAAAGAACGAAGAAACAATTTTTTATCAAAAAAAAGAAGCAGAAGAAAAATTAATTATTCAGATTTTTGAAACAATTTTTTCAATTTTAAAAAAAGAGTTAGAGTAGAAGTTCTAAAGAGAGAATAAAAAGAGAACATTCGTTGGGGGAAATTTGAGAAAAATGTAAATAATAAATTCACAACGGACCAGCAACTAAGAGAATTGGTGGTTTGTCAGGATGCAATTCCATCTGTCTTGCAACATATTGTCCATCAAAATGTGCATACCACCAGCCTCTTTTCCCTCCACTGTTTGGATTATCAGATTGTCCAGCTGCCGGAGGACGAACAAAAGGAATCCTGAAGAATCTTTGCGAAATTTCCAGTATCGGTTGTTTTAAAGGCGAGTGCGGTACCTTGGCTATTAAACAAACAAAAAAAGAACACACAATTTTCTATCATTCAATACGAAAAATTTTCAAAAATTTAAATTAAACATCATAATTATTTAATTTCATTATTTGGAGGTTTTAATATTTAATTCACGTTTTATTTGTAACTTTAGCAAATAATTTATTCTAACTAATCAACTAATTAATTGTTACTGTTAATTATTCAAAAAAAAAAAAAATTAATTAAATTCTTTGCAAGAATCGTATTATTATTATCATAAATAAAATAATTCTTCGTAGAAATTAAATTATTTTTTCTCAAAAAGTAAATAATTTTTATAAATAACAAAATTCTTCAGAGAAATTTACTTATTTTCAATACAATTTTAATGAAGCTTCTCGAAGAAATTCAATTATTTTTTTCAATTTTAAAAAAAATTCTTTGAAAGATTTAAATTATTATAAATACAATTTTAATTGAATTCTTCAAAATGATGCAATTATTTTTATAAATAATAAAATCTTTCGTTTAAGAATTCAATTATTTTTTTAAATTTTAATAAAATTCTTCGAATGATTTTAATTATTTCAAATAAAATTTTAACTAATTTCAATTATTTTCAAAAATATTAATAAGATTCTTCTAAAAAATTAGATTATTTACATAAATAATAAATCTTGAAATAAACACTTTATAGATAATAAAATTCTTTGTATAGGAATTCAATTATTTTTTTAAAAAATTATAATAAAAGTCTTAGAAAAAAATGCAATTATATTTTCAAAAATTTTGATAAAATTATAAAATAATTCAAAAAATTCAAGCAAAATTTCAATTATTTTCAAAACTAATAAAATTCTTCGCGCGGGAATTCAATTGTTTTCATTACAATACAATTTCTGTAAATAATTCAATTATATTTTTCAAAATTTTTGATAAAATTCTGGAGCAAGAATTCAATTATATTTTTATAAATATAATGAAATTATTCTTTGCACGAGTTCAATTATTTTTAATACAATTCTAATTAAATTACTAGAATGAATTAAATTATTTTTCAATTTTAATTAAATTCTTCAAAACAATTCAATTATTTTCATAAGTAATAAAAATTTTTGCGCTAGAATTCAATTATCTATTTTTAATTTAATTTCAATGAAAATTCTGGAAAAATTTAAATTATTTTCAGTACAATTTTTATTAAAATTTCGCTTGGAAGAATTCAATTATTTTTAAAAATTTGAAAGAATTTAATTATATTTACAAAAATTTCGATAAAATTATAAATCGAGAATTTCATTATTTTCATAAATAATAAAATTATTCTTTGCAGGAATTCAATTATTTTCAATACAATTTAAATAAAATTTCTCAAAAAAGAATTCAATTATTGTCAAAAAATTGTAATAAAATTCTTTGAAAGATTTAAATTATTTTTAATAGAATGTCAGTTAAATTTTTTAAAGGATTTCAATTATTTTCATCAATGAAAAAATTTTTTTTATAGAAATTCAATTATTTAAAAAATTGTTAATAAAATGTTTCGCAAGAATTCAATTATTCTTAATATAAATAATAAAATTTTGCGTAGAAATTCAATTATTTTCATACTTTTGATAAAGTTTTTCGCAAAAATTCAAGTATTTTCAATTTATTTCTATGAAAGTATTTCGAGAGAATTTTTTTTCTATTTAATAAAATCCTCCGCAATAAATAAAAAATTTTTAATAAAATTTTTCGTAGAAATTCATTTCCTATTTTTCATCACAATTTAAATGAAATTCCCCGAAAGAATTCAATTATTTTTAAAAGTTTCATTCAAATTCTTCGAAATAATTCAATTCTTTTTTTTTTTTTAATTTTAATAAAACTCTATTCCAGAATTAAATTATTTCAAATTCGTTCAAAATTATAAAAGTTACAAAAATTTACATAGTCCTACTTTTAACTAAATTTTTTATACTTTTTCGAATTAAAGTTTTTATTTAATATTTTTGTAAATAAATTTTTTTACTTAATCAGACTTCGCACTAATTAGTAAAAAAAGAAAGTAGCAAAAAGTAGCTTTAACCCTCCATCCGTCGCACCTTTTTTTGTAACGCGATCCGTCGCAGGTGAGGGAAATTCTCACCCTCATAAATTAGTCCAAACTTGTTCTAAAATGCCAAATTTTTTTTTGAATGTTCATTAGAATTTCTAAACAACCTATTGGCAGTAAAATTAACTTTTATTTCCTGTTAATTATTTAAATAAAAAATTAATGACAAATGAAATCGAGTATACGCGGTCAGTCGCATGGTGAGAAGTTCCCTCACTTCGCGTCAAAAATCCCCGACATTTGCTGCTTTCAAATTCAATAACAAAGAAATTAAAATATAAAAAAACACCAAAATTGTTTTAATGTAAAGAAGAAGAGTGCCGTAAAAGGTACTGAGAGTATGAAATTATAATTTTTTGTATTTTAAAAGTTATAAATAAAAAAAGAAACTGGGTGAGGGAAATTCTCACCATGCGACGGATGGAGCGTTAAGATTGAAAAAAGAAGCTGTCGATAAATTACATTTTAATTAAAACGTATTGATACAATTTGATGAAATTTATACTAGGTACCTATGAATTGTTTTTCAAAAAAGGTGAAAATAAATAAATTAACTTGTAAGTAAAAT
The DNA here is from genome assembly GCF_015476425.1 of Leptopilina heterotoma. NCBI lineage: Eukaryota > Metazoa > Arthropoda > Insecta > Hymenoptera > Figitidae > Leptopilina > Leptopilina heterotoma. The sequence continues at coordinate 215,178 of NW_025110839.1, forward strand.
AATTAATGCAAAGAAAGATAAAAATTTTAATACTAATTTTAATAAATTGAGGTTTTCTGTATCAATAACTAAAGTATTAATAATTTAATATTTGTATCGAGTGAGATTTGAATCAATTAAAATTTAATTACTTTAGATTAATTTGAATGCGAAAGTTAAATTTAATAACAAAATTTCTATATTAGTGAAATAAGTTGATGAGGTGATTCTTGTATTTATTATTATTGTGAAGAAAATAAATATTATAGTTTTTATTTCAGTGATTAATGGGTTCAAGTTGTTTTAAATAAAAATAACCAAAATTCACAAAAAAATGGAAAAAAAGTATCTTTTAGTGTCTCGAAACATAAAAAAGTATCCAAATAGCAAACCATAAAAAAAGCTTTTAGTAGATGAGTGCAAAGCCTGTAGTAGACTATATTTTAAATTATTTTTTTAGTTAAATTATTTACATATTTTTTCCGCTTTTTTCTAAAAAATATTTTTTACCTGCTTCCATAATAGATCTCGGCGCTCGTTCATTTTCATCCATTGTCGTGCGCTTTTTGTTTCTTGCCTTCCAAGCATGATAAACTTTTAGTCTACGATGAAATTCATGTCGACATGCCTAAAAAATAAAAATATTTCATTTATTTATTTATTTATTAAAAAAATACTTATCAATATTTTCCAAATGAAAACAAAATTAATTCTTGCTTTTGTGGGGTCGCCAAAAAAATTAATTTTATTTTTCCTTGATTTCCAGACACAATATTGACTTTTTCCCTGATCCTAAATTAATTCAAACTAAACATAATTTCTTGAAATTTCAATAATTTAATCCATATTAGTAATATTTCAAGTATTAATTTAACATTCTAAAATAGTAAAAAACGTTACTCATAAATTATTGTTGAAGAACTAATTAATATTAATGCAAAATATGTTTTTTTTAAAATTTATTTTCTTAGAAAAACAGAATTTTATTTCTTGTTCTATGTAGAATTAAAAAATCAATTTTTAGAAAATTCATATTTTGTTAGAATTACTTCAGATCTTTACTAATTCTAATGTTTTTGATAGTTTCCCTTCTTAAAATGTTTGGAATTTTAAAATTAATAAAATTCTTTAATGTTTTCAAGATCAAATAATAATGCAAAAATTAGTTTAAAAAAATTGATTTCAATTAGAAATTTATAGAAATTTTACAAAACCTATAAAAAGAACTGTCAGTGGAGAAAAATTTAGTAATTAGAGGTAAAAATTCACGTTGAAGTTTCTTGGAATTGTGTTCTGAAATTTAGATTATAGATTAGATTAATGCCATTCATGACGTATTGCATTTTATAGTATAGAAGCTCTATCAGTTTATTCTGCTCGAATAAAAAAGAAAAAAAATCTGTATTATTTTCTAAAGATTTTATAAAAATTGAAAGGCAATAAAAATTCTTTTTTTTTTGCTTTTACCTCAAGTAATTCAATATCACACGATGTATTAATGGCATCTCGTAATTCTGAATATTTCCACTTGGACAGGTCGTATTTTTTGTTCGCCATTGCTGCTTGATGATTACGAACCTGCTCCGATCTGAGAAAAAAAAAATTTATTTGTCAATGAAAAAAATTTGAATTATTGATTTTGACAATTTTTGAAAAAATCCATTATTTCCATTTTACATGCAGACGATAATTTTTAAAACACGTACACAACCAAATAAACCACTAGAATCTAAGGAGAAAAAAAATGTTACCAACTAAAGTAGAAAAATCAAATATTAATTAATCTATGAAGTATATGTAAGGTAATTATAAGATCAGAGTTGCCACAAAAATTTACTTTCGTTTTTCGAAAGTTTCGACTTTTTCCTGATTTCCATATAGAATTTTAACATCTGATTCCTCTAAAAAAAATTAAAATACTAGTTCAAAATAAAATTCCCTCGATTATTTTCAAAAAATTTCAATAAAATTATTTTTAGAAATTCAATTATTTTAAATAGAATTTTAGGAAACTTCAATTATTTCGATTATTTTAAAAAATTTCAATTACTTGTTTATGAAAATTCAATTCCCTTTAAGAAAGTAGAATTTCAATTTAAAAGATTCATTTTTCTGAAGTTTAAGTAAAATTTTCCAAAAATTCAATATTTAAAAAAAATTCAATTTGAATCTTTTTTAAAATTAACTAATTAAGAAAAATTGTAATTGTATTTCTTTGGTAATTAAATTATTTTAGATGTAATTTAGAACCTTTAATGCTGCTTTTTACACTGACAAACATAATATTTTGTTGTGACTCTTTGTAAAATTCAATTCGATCATTTACAAATTATTAGATTAAAATTCTTTGAGCTTTTCATTTCTTTAAATCTCTAATAAAATTCTTTAAGACATTTAATTATTTTTAATTAAATTTTACAAAATTTTACCATTCAATTGATCATTTTTAACAAATTTTTTAACAATTTAAGTACTTTTAAAGAATTTAATTAAACTAAAACTTCTCAGAAACCGAATTGATTCATAATTTTAATTTTAAATTATTTACTAATTATTAAATTAAAATCCCTTGAAAATTCCATTTTTGAAAATTTTTAATGAAATTCTTTAACAAATTTAATTATTTTTAATTTCACAAAATTTGGATGATTCTGAAATTTTCTGAAAATACTGAATTTTAAACTAATACTTTCTCATATGATAAGAATGTAAAAAAAGTCAAGCATCTTTAAAAAAATTCAATTAAAGCTTCTCAGAAACCTTATTTTTTTCAGAATTTTAATTTCAAAATTATTTACTAATTATTAAATTTAAATTCCTTAAAAATTCGATTCTTGACAATTTTTAATGATATTCTTTAAAAAATTACATTATTTTTAATTTAATTTCACAAAATTTTAATGATTCTGAAATTTTCTGAAAATACTGAATTTGAAAAAAAATTCAAGCATTGTAAAAAAATTCAATTAAAGCTTCTCAAAAACCTTATTTTTCAGAATTTTAATTTCAAAATTATTTATTAATTATTAAATTTAAATTTTTTGAAAATTCGATTTTTTCAAAAATCTTCAATGCAAATAATTTAATAAATTTAATTATTTTCATTTTATTTCTAAAAATTCTAATTTGATAAAATTTTTGTAAAAATTCAAGAATCTTTAAGAATTGAATTAAAGTTTCATAGATATCTAATTTTTTCAGAATTCTAAATCAAATTATTTACGATTTGAATACATCATTTTTAAAATAAATATTTAATTACTATTAATTTCTTCATATGAGTTGAAATTTTCAAGAATTTTAGTTTTTATCTTTCTGAAATTGAATTATTTTTCAAAATTGAAACTTTTTTTGAACTAAAAGTTTTTTTTTAAAGTTAATTAAAATTAATTGACATTAAGAAAGTTATTCTAGAATTTTATTTAAATTTATTTTAATTAAATTAAACTTAATACAAAATAAATTTAATTCAATTAAATTATCCGATTGATACTATGTCAAATTTTTATATTTTTATTAAAAAATTTTATTAAAAATTTGTATTAAAAAATAAAAAAATTAACACTCGGAGTGATCGTTCAGTTTTTCATTCAATCTAATTGAAAATAAATTTAATTTAATTAAATTATCCGATTGATAGTATGTCAAATTTTTATATTTTTATTAAAAAATTGTATTAAAAAATAAAAAAATTAACACTTGGAGTGATCGTTCATTTTTACATTTTTTAAATTATTAATTTATTTTAATTTAAAATAAATTTAATTATTTACAGAACAAAGCAAAATTAAATTCTTTTTTAAAATTCATCGCTAATCAAAGATTTTGAAGGTGAAAAAAATTTCTTTAATTAAGATTTCTACTTTTTTCAAAAATATTTTTTGACACCAGAAGACAGAATTTTTGCTATAATTCTAGCTGTTCGATAATTTTTCAATACTTTCTATAAATTTTTCTCTCATTTCCCTGATTTCCCTGACTAATTTCATTTTCCCTGAATTTTTCCTAAATTTCCTTGACTTGTGGCAACCCTGACGATGTAAAATACATAGAAAACCAAAGATTGAGTTAAATTAGTAGAATTAGAAAAAGGAGAAACTGGAAAGTATAATAAGTTCGAACATGCAGAAAATATTAATTTTCAAAACCAAGAAAAAACACATTGTCCATATTATAAGAAATTAATGAATCCAAAGTCGTGAAGATCATCTACTATTTTTTTTTTTTTTTTTGGTAAGAATGATGATTCCGCTGCGGTTAAAAGTTAAGCGACAAAAGAAAGGAATATATTTGCATGCCAATTTCCTGAAAACATGAATACCTTATAAGTCTATTGTTGCTTGTTGCCGTTACACGTGAATCAGGAGCGCTGTTAATAGCAACAAAAAATTAATATTTCGAATCAATTTCCATTTATTTTCAGCGATTAATTCTTAGTATTTTTCAAATACGATAGTTTGGAAATTCTTTGATTAAAAAAGAGTTTTTAATTTTATAAATATAAAAAAAAGACGTTTACATTTACTCTAAACATCGAAACAAATAATAATTATTGATGGGAAAATATATAACATATGAAGAATTTCTAATTTTTTTAGAATTTATCGAAATTCTAAAATTCAAAAAAAGAGAGAAAAATTTTATTGATTAGTAAATAGTTAATTTACCTTCGAGCTAATGGTGGAGAATCTTCAACTTGTCCATTTGATTCTTGAGCAAGTCTCAGTGCCAATTCGTGGTCTCTTCTTTCTTGTTCCAAAATCTCTCGGAAATGACTCTCTTCCAATACTTCCTTTTCTATTTGTGCCTGTGAAACAGAAACAATTAATTAATAGTTTTTCTCTTGATTCAATTAGCAAATGAACAGTATTTTTATTGATTCAACTAACAAATTAATAGTTTAATATTAATAGTTTTTTATTGATTCAAGTAACAAAAATTAAGTTCTTTTTATTTTGCCAAATAAGTAACTAATAATTCTTTTTATTCATTAAATTAACTAATTGATAGTTTTTTTTATTAAATAAAAAATTAATAGTTTTTCTTCTTGATTCAAATAAGTAGGTAATTAAAAGTTTTTTTTATTGATTTAAATAAGTAATTATTAGTGCTTTCTATTGTTTCAATTAACTGAGAGTATTTTTATTCAATTAACTAATTAATTAATATTAAAAAAAGTATTTTAAACGTTAATTACACGAATTTTTAAATAAAAATCTAAAAATCTTAAAGTTCCATTGTCGCTTTCAAACTGATCGGACATGTTTATAATTGCTGCGACTATTTAACAATAAGTTAGTGATATGTGCTTTAGTTGAATTTATAGTTTATGCTTATTAATAACTATATATAGCAATGGCTATGAATCACAAATAAATAAAGTTCTTTTTAGATATAAAAGCGAACGTGAGTGTTAATTATCAAGCGTTAACTAGTGTGACTTCTGATAAAGAGAAAATAAATAAAAATAAGTAAAATAAAAATACAAACTGATCAGATAAAAAAGTGCAGTAAATTTTATCATAGAAATGCTCAACTGTAATTTACTTCTAAAATTTCAATCAAATGTAGTTTTTACGAATTTAAAAATGTATCAAAATTATTTTACATGGACACAAGAAATTCTTAATTAAATATTAAATAAAATAAAAAAAGTTACGCGGTATTTCATCTATTATTATTATGAAAATTGAAAAAACTTTTTTATTTTGAAATATTAATTCCAATTTTGGAATAATTTCAGATTCAAAATTTAAAAAATCTATTATTAGCTATAAATTTACTTATTAATTATAATTACCTATTTATTGTTTTCAATCCTTCGAAGGAATTCAATTATTTTCAATACAATTTCAATAAGATTTCTCTAAAAAATTCGATTATTTTTAAAAATTTGAAAAAATTTTTAGCAAAAATCCAATTGTTCTGAAAAATTTTGATTAAATTCTTTATGTGAATTGAAATGTTTTCAATACAATTTTAATTAAATTCCTCAAAAATATTTAATTATTTTCGAAAATTTAAATAAAATTCTTATCAAGATTTAAATTATTTTCATAATTTATAAAATTTTTCACAAGAATTTAATTATTTTAAAGAATTTTAATAAAATTTTTCGCAATAATAATTTCAATAAAATTCTCTACAAGAAAAAAATTTAATACAATTTTAATCAAATTTTTCGCTGAAATTTAATTACTTTAAAAACATCAGACAAAATTATTCATGAGAATTTAATTATTTTCATAATTTATATAATTTTTCGCAGAAATTTAATTGTTTTAAAGAATTTTAATAAAATTTTTCCGAAAAATTGTATTATTTTGTAAAATTTTCATAAAATACATTACAAGAAAAAAATTTAAATTAATTATACTTTGAAAAAATTTAATTGTTATCCTAAATAGCAAAATTCTTCGTAGAAATTCAATTGTTTTGAAAAATTTTCATAAATATTCTGTATGAGAATTGAAAAGTATTCAATACAATTTTAATTAAATTCCTCTAAAATATTCAATTATTTTCGAAAATTTAAATAGAATTCTTAGCAAGATTTAATTTATTTTCATAATTTATAAAAATTTTTACAAGAATTTAATTATTTTAAAGAATTTTAATAAAATTTTTCAGAAAATACTTTACAAGAAAAAAAATTTAATTAAATCCTACTTTGAAAAAATTTAATTGTTATCCTAAACAGCAAAATTTTTCGTAGAAATTCAATATTGTTTTGAAAAATTTTGATTAAATTCTTTATAAGAATTAACTTATTTTTAATTTAATTTTAATAAAATTCTTATCAAAGATTTCAATTATTTTCATAATTAATAACATTTCTCGAAAGAATTAAATTATTTTAAAAAAATTGTAATTAAATTTTTCTCAAGAAATTCAATTATTTTGAAAAATTTCGATAAATTTCTTTATAAGAGTTCAATTATTTCAGATTTAAAATTATAAAAGAAATAATATATGAAAGAAATATTCTTAATTAAAAACAATTTGCTTTAATTAATTTTTGTTGTTTTTTAATCTTCAAAGCATTAAATTAGAATTTCATTAATATTGAAATTCAAAACATTGAAAACCAAAATTATGAATAAAATTAGGAAATAAAAAAAATTACCAGAATACAACTATTATTAATATAGATTTTACTCAGAAAACTTTTAAATTTTACTCAAAAAATTTTTTAATTTAAATTTAAAAATTATTTATGTAAAATTCAGAAAAATGGGATTTTTAAATATTTGAATTGAAAATGAATTTACTTGAAGAGCGGCAGCAGTTTTAAGATCTTCGGCCTCTTGTCTTCGCCTCTCTTCCTCTTCAATTTTTCTTCTGTTTTCAATTTCATGCTTCTTCCTTCGATTTTCTTCTTCCTCCCGTTTCTTGCGCTCCTCCTCCTCTTTCTTTTGCTTCTCTTTCTCCATTTCCAATTGGATTTTTCTCAATCTCTCCTGCTCCTCCGCTATTTTTTGCTGTTTAACCATATCTTGAAGGGCTGCCATTTGTTTATTCATCTGATTCACTAAATTCGTGTAGGTCGCATCAATTTCCGTCGCCTTGATCTTTGGATTTCTCTAAAAAAGACATTTTTTTACAATTAATTTTATAATCTTCCAAAAATTACTAAAATTTCTAAATTTTATATTTAGAATTTATTACTTTTCCTTCTTTCTCTAAAATCCGATTATTTTCAAAATTTTATAAAATTATACCTAATTTATACATTTTCTTTAATATTAATTTTGTACTTTTATTATTACAAATAATTAAAAAAAATTTAATTTTTAAATTCTACATTAAATCAAATCTATTTTTGATGATAAAACAAAATCTTAATTGCAGTTAAAATTCAATTACCTTAATTTTTTGCATTGCGGCCTCCAATTCGGCTTGTAATTTTTTAATGTCGCTGATACTTTTCTCCTTAGCTGATTTCAATTGCTTCGAAATTTCCTCCATTCTCGACAGTTGACTCGTTAAATTTCGTATTTTCACGATTCCTTTTATTCTCGGTTGATGTTGCTTTTTGGCAATGTACATTCGTGCCATTTTTTGAATAACAATCAAATGATTTCGACGATAGATAATTTTGTTCTTTACTGTAAAAAGAAAAACAAGGGACAATAAATAATACAATCAATTTTCTGTAAAAGGAAAAAAAAATTTTTCTGTAAATAAAACAATAAACAAAGTTTCTGTAAAAGAAACAATTTTCTGTAAAAAAAAAAAACAATAAATAAATTTTTAAAAAAGTAATTTAAAAATAGAGAAACAGTAAAAAAATTATTGAAACAATAAAAATTAGATACTGAAAAAAATTAATTTTTTATAAATAACAAAATAAATAAAATAAATGGAATAAGTAAAATAAAGAGTATAAATAAAATAATTAAATTTAAAAAAATTAAGTAAAAAAATGTAAACTCACATTTTATCACAGATAATGCGCAAAATTGCAATTTATTCCAGCGTGACTTCAATAGCCATTTTTTCACATTCGCCACAAGTTTCTCTAGATTTTCCGGATCCGATTTCATGATTTTATCAAATTCGGCAAATTTTCCCGGTTTGAAAAAAACTCTAGTGATGCCAAATTTGAAATCTTTTTTATTCAACTTCAAACTATGCAGCAGGGCCTTGAAAATAGGAAAAAAATAATTTAATTTTAACAACAACCAAATTTTTTTAAAAATTTCAAAAACAAATTTTTAAATACCTCACAAAAAAATCTAGGATCCAATTTTGCTAATTCCGGCGGTAAATAAGACTTGTACATATTGTAAAGTTCCTGAAACGGAACTCTACTTGGATAACCGTGTTCCATCAATTCCAAAACAGAAGTCATTCCGGAACATCGTAATTGTCCCAAAATATTGTTCCCCTCGAAACGATGACTGACCATTTCATTGTTCGGCTTAATGCAACGAATAAAATTCGTTCCCTGTTTGAAAATTTTAATTTAAAAAAAAAATTCATTAGTCATTTATCTTTAGCTAAAATAATTTAATTGATTATATTAAAATAATAAATTTTAAGTTTAAAACTTACGTTGCTCTTAAGTTTATCCATTAATTCGCCTAATTGTGTTTTAAATTTACTACCGACGCTGATGAATGTTAATTTTCCTTTTTGACTAGAATTATTGGCAAATTGTGTACGAAGAAATTTATTCTCACTCTCTTGTATCAAACACTCTAATGATGCATGAAGAGCGTCATTGTTCTTTTCTATAAATTGATTCTAAACCAAAAAAAGCAAATAATTAATTAAACGCACCATTTATTTGCAAATTAGCTGAGAATAATTTTTTTTATTCTTATTTCTATTGATTTTTAAGATTAGGGGAGAGTGGTGTAACCCCGAACATGTTTGAAATATAATAAACAGCGTAATTTCTAACGTTATAATTACATTTGTGTCTTTTAAAATGTTTAAAAAAATTAGTTTCCATGAATAAAAGATAATAATCTTTTATTCGATTATTAAAAAAATTAAATATAAATACGCTCTGCTATCTAATTAATTGTTTTCTATGAACCAAGACTCATATTTAATTTAAAAATTTAACGAAATCTCAAAAAGTTTTAAATTTTTTCTTTGTAGATATACGTAAATTTATTTGCAATAGGAACGGGATAAAAAAGTAAAATTAACAGAATTTTTAATCATTGAAAATAAAATTTATAGCTAATACTAAATAAATAAATTTATAATTATCAAATGAAAATAAACTTTTGCAGAGTTTTTAATTATAAAGCAGACTTTGTACTAAATAATTAATTTTAAAAAAGAAGCAAGAAGTTGCTAAGTAGTTCTCGAAAAATTAAATTTGACAACTCAAAATTTTTTCATAATTTCTAAATTAAATTACACTCAAAAATAAAATAATTTTTTTAAAATAAATATTTTAATATCCATATAGTTTTCCATAGGAATTAAAATATTTTAAATGATTTCAATAATGTAAAGCCTTATTGAAATTTAAATATTTCTAAAAATTACGACTATAATAAATTCTTCCAAAATTCAATTATTGGTTTGTTGAAATTTTTAAATAAAATTATCTATAAACTTTAATAATTTTATTTCAGAATAAAAATTTAAATATTATCAGTTTTACAACAATAAAAAATTTCAAGAATTTCAATTTAAAAATCTTTGAAATTTAATTATTTCTAAAAATGTTAACTGAAAAATTCAATTTTAAATCAATTTTTTTTTAGAAAGTTTGATGAAAAATCAATTATTTAAATACAAAAATAAAGAGTTTATTGAGTAATTGAATATTTCTTCAAATTTAATTCTTATGAAGAATTTTATCAAAATTTTTAAAAATAATTGAATTCTTTCGAAGAATTTTAATTAAATTTTCAAGAATAATTGTATCTTTTGAAGAATTCATTTAAAATTGTATTAAAAAAATTGAATTTAAATTAAATTAAATTAATTAAATAACTGTATTCATGTGAAAATTTTATTATTTGTGAAAAAAATTCAGAAAAATAATTAAAAAAAATACAAATACAAATTCAATTGTTTTGAAGAAAATTTTGAGTTTCTACGAGGAATTTAATTGAAATTGCATTAAAAATAATTGAATTCTTCTAAAGACTTTATATTTAAGTATTAAAAATAAGTGAATTCTATCAAAAAATTTTGTTAAAATGTTTAAAATTAATTAAAATCCATCAAAAAATTTTGTTAAAATGTTTAAAATTAATTAAAATCCATAAAAAAATTATATTAAAATTGTATTGAAAATAATTGAACTTCTGCGAAGAATAATTTTACTATTTTCAAAAATAATTGAATCGTTTTAATTGTTTTGAAGAATTTAGTTAAAAAATTGTATAAAAAATAACTGAAGTCTTTCAAAGAATTTTGGCTTTAGAATTTTATGAAATATTTTATCAAAATTTTTGAAAATATAATTGCATTCCTGAATGAAGAATTTCATTATTTACAAAAATAATTGAATCGTTTTGAAGAATTTAGATAAAATTGTAATAAAAATAATTGAAGTCTTTCGAAGAAATTTACTAAAATTGAAAAAATATAATTAAAATTATTAAAGAAATTTTATTAAAATAAATTGTATTGAAAATTGAATTTCTACGCGAAAAATAATTTTAATATTTTCGAAAATAATTGAATTCTTTCTCTTGAATTTTATCAATAATTTTTGAAAATATAATTGAATTCTTTCGAAAAATTCTATTATAATTTTTTGAAAATAATTGAAAACAAATTGAAATAAGTATGGAAATAGTATCAAATCGTAATAAAAAAAATAGTAAATATGTAGTAGGTTTGAGTAGATGACTACGAAGCCGAAGAATAAAGTGAAAATATTTACCGTTTGATAGCAGACACCGCCGGCAAAATGTCGAATGACAAAACCCTCGTCATCACGAAGTTCACGGTGTGCTTTTAATTTTGAAGTTCTTGGCAAAGTAATTCTAAAGTGACCGTTCCAAGTTCGATGCACTTCACTAGTGAAATGGGCAAAACTGTGCGTTGGCAATTTTGATTCTTCGTCAAGTAAACTGAAGATACCGGTATTTTTCGATTCAATGAGATCTAAAATTTGCAATTTCACACAATAATTATTTGATTACTTAAAAAGTAGACGCAAATATTTAGAAATTAAAGTTTTAATAATTAGATTCAATTTAGAATTAAATTTGGAATATTGAAAGAATACAAACCAATACAATCCTGATTGTCAACGTAGGAGATTTTCGGAACATTCAGAGATTCTCGAGCGTAAAGTTCTTGCTCGAATTTAAGTATTCTTTCGTTGAAAAATTGTTGAAGTTTCTCGTTGCAGTAATTAATGCAAAATTGTTCAAAACTGTTCACTTTGAAGTATTCTAAAAGAAAATTATTATTGCAATTTTTACTGAAATCATTTCAAAACTATACCAAATGATATGCGCGCGGAACGCGGTATTTCATTTATTATTATTTTGTAAATTGAGTAGCTGCATGCAACAACTCGCCGAGCGCTGAATGTTCAGCCTAGCGCTCGGCGAGTTGTTGCATGCAGCTAGTCAATTAAAAAATTTTATATTTTCAAGAATAAAAATCAATTTTTGAATGATTACAGATTTAAAATTTAAAGAAATCACTTATTAAGTACATAATATTAAATATTCTTGTTTATTATTACCTATTCAAAAATTTTAATACAATTTTTCGCAAGAATTTCATTATTCTCAGCGTAAATAATAAAATTCTCTAGAGCAATATTCAATTACTTTCAATACAATTTTAATAAAATTTCTCGAAACAATGCAATCATTTTTTAAAATATTTAAATTCAATTCTGAAAAGAAATTCTTCGAACCAATTCAATTATTTTTATAAATTGTAAAATTCTTGGCAAGAATTCAATTATTTTTGTAAATAAAAAAATTCTTCTGAGAAATTCAATTATTTTCATAAATAATAAAATGTTTCAAAGGAATTCAATTATTTTCAATATAATTTTAATAAAATTTCTCGAAAGAATACAATTATTTTTAAAAATATTTAAATTCAATTATTTTCAACAATTCTGATAAAAAGTTCTTCGAAACAATTCAATTATTTTTATAAACTGTAAAATTCTTGGCAAGAATTTAATTATTTTTGTAAATAATAAAATTCTTCTGAGAAATTCAATTATTTTCAATACAATTTTAATAAAATTTCTTGGAAAAAATCAATTATATTCAAGATAATTTTAATAAAATTTCTCTAAAATGTTCAATAATTTTTAAATATTGTAATAAAATTTTTCGAAACAATTCAATCGTTCTCAAAAGTGTTTAATAAAAATCTTTGTAAATTTCAATTATTTTCAAAATTTTCAATTAAAATTATTTTTACGAATGAAATTCTTGAAAAAAAGTGTAATTATTTACAAAAACTCTAATAAAATATTTTAAATAGTTAAAATAATGAATTTTTATAAAAACAATATAATATCATACTAAAATTATAAATCCAAAAAAAATAACAGCACAATATACTCTAATAAAATTGTTTGAAAGAATTTAATTTTCTATATGAATAATTTAAATATAATTTAATATGAAAATTATTAATTACAATTAATAATAAACACGATTATTTGAAAAACTAAATAGTAAATCTTCATAATATTCAATTACTTTCAAAAATTTTCAGTAAAAATTATTTAAAAAAATTTCATAATATTTTCAAGAAAATTGAAATAAATTCTTCAAAACAATTCAATTATTTCGAAGAATTTTAATTAAAATCTTGCCAAGAATTAAATTATTTTCAATACATGTTTAATTACATTTTCTCGAAAGAATTCAATTATTGAAAAAATGTTGATAAAATTCTTGAAATGAATTAAATTATTTTCACATTTTTTGATAAATACTTTGCGAAAATTCAATGATTTTCAGTAAATTAATTTTAAAATTGATAACATTTAAAATGGAAAATTATTTAAAAAGTTAAGAAACAAAAAAGCAAACTGAAACTAACTTGAAATTGCGAACAGATTATCGGAATACAACGATTATTAATATAGAAGAAGATAGACAGAAGATTGAAATTAATATTTGAAAATTAAAAATTCTTTCACTTTGCCTAATAATAATAAAATATGTAAATAATTTCGCGCGTAATTTAATAATAAAAAAAATAAAACTATTACATTTCAATTAAATTAATTCAAAATATTAAAAATATGAATAAAAAATAAAATAAAAATAAAGAAATGAAATAAGAAATATTAATAAAAATAAAATGATTAAATTTTATTATATTAATTCTAAAAATTAAAAATATAATGAAAAATAAAAAAAGAAATTAATATTTACATAAAAATAATAAGTAAAATTAAGAAAAGAAATGATAAAATTAAAATGAACCTTACCAAATCCGGCAATATCGAGAACACCAATATAGTAACTAGAAGCTTTAAACGGAATACTTTTGTTTATCCGAGCAACAATGTGATCGAAAAGTTTATTGTAAATGGCTTTCGCGAGAGCATCTCTCGCATTGTTAGCCTCGTAAACCTTCAAGGGAACCCTAATACAAAAAATTTACTTCAAATTCTCTATTTTTTTCTAAATTTCTACTTGTGAAAAAATTTATAAATATTTATTTATTTATAAACGGGACTTGCCGCCTAAGTAAACAATTACGAAATAAACCAAATAAAAAAAAACAAAAAGAATTAATTAAGTACTAAAAAACTCAAATAAATAAATTCAAAATAAATTATTTAAATACCTACATTAAACAAACAAAAACGAAATTTAAAAAAATTGATGATAGAAAAAATAATAATACTCCTTATTTGTTACGTACATAATGACAGTTCCCTTAATTCCCCCTCGACTCGTTTGCATCACTTTTGAAACGAGAGATTGTCGCAATTCCTCAGGATCCACCGACAATAATTTAGCGGCGAATAAAATGGCTTTTTCTGAAATTGCAGTTATTCTCGAACCGCCTTTTGTATCTTCTGGATTATCCTCGAAGGTGATATTTCCAAGGTGAAGCACCGCGGCCACCATTGTGTAGATCTCCATTTTTTCAACATCGGAAAGCCCTAGTCGAGTTAAAGCCTATGGAAAAAAGAAAACTTTTATTACAACTTTTATTTAAAAAAAAATACCGGTACTTTACAATCTTTACTCAAGCTCCATGGGGGGAAAATTAATCCACAAACGATCCGATCAATTTTATTGACTTTAATTTGATAAGAACTTTGTAGATTCAAACTTTTCTTTTACTATTTTCCCCTCAAGAAATTAATTTCAATGTTCATTTTATGATCGTAATTAATTTTTTAATCGAAATTTACTTCTTGATCGAAATCAATTTAATTTCGACCAAGAAGTAAATTGATTTAGTTTTAAACTTAAAGTTTTCAAAATATAAACTTTCAAAACGAATAATTAAGCATTTTGAATGTGAATAAAAAATTCATGCCTGATCCATTGCGGCGAAACCCTCGACGTCGTCGAGAATTGGATCCTGAAGACTTCCCTTATCAATTTGATCGCGACTTTTTTGGGTATTATTAATTTTCTTCTCTGAAGAATTATTGCAAAAATATTGCGTGCATCCATTACGTAAATAATGAAAGTCATCGGGCTTTGTGATACCGAGTTTTGCTCTTAAATCTGGCGATGCACCAGCGCACATCATGTAAAAAACATGATAATTCCTCTCGTCCAAACTCTGAAGGCAGACTCGTGATTTTTCCAAAAGATAATGAGAAATATAACCGCCCACAACTTGGCACTTGGCGTCAAAATGAACTTCCATAAATTTTCCAAATCGAGAACTATTATTGTTACGTTTTGTTTTTGCATTACCAAATGCTTCCAGTACTGGTGTGGCTGTAATTGAGAAGAAAAAATTTATTTTCCACATGTGTCATTATAATTATTTTATTACAATTTAAATTTTTTTATTGCTGATTTGTATAATTTTAATTTTTTCATAATTTTAAATATTGTAATTAGAACTTAATAATAATTTTTATCCATGTTTTTTTTATGTTTACAATTAAAAAAGATATTGAAATAAAGAATGAAGTAAAATAATTTTAAAAAATTGAAGGAAAATAAATAAGAAAATCAGTAAATAAAAAAAGGAATAAAAACAGGGAAAAAATAATAAAAAAGTAAATAAGGAAACTTTAGCATTAAAAATAGAGAAAATTAGGGGAAAAACTAAATTTATATTTCCCTGTTCAATATAAATTTGATTTAAAAAAAAATTCTTTCAAATTGTTTTCAAGCCTAAAAATAAAAAAAGTTGAAAAATAAAAAAGCGAAATAATGGAAAAAAGCAAAAAAGGGAATAAATAAAGAAAAAAAAATAGAAAAAGGGAAAAATTGAAGAAAGTAAAAACTAAAAATTAATAAAAGGAAAAAAAGGGAAAAATTAAAGAAAGTAAGAAAATTAGGAATGGAAAAATTAATAATAGAAAAAAAAGAGAAAAAATAGAAAAAAGTAATAAAATAAGAAAAAGGAAAACTTAAAAAGAGAAAAAAATAATAAAATAAGTAGAAAATAAAGAACGAAAAAATGAAAAAGGAAAAAAAATTAAATATGGAAAAAGAAAAAAGAGAAAATTAGGAGAAAAACTAAATTTGTCCTTCCTAGTTCAATTTAGATTCGATTTAAAAAAACTGATTTCAAATTGTTTTCAATCCTAAAAAGAAAATTTGAAAGATATATATCTTAAAAAAAATAAAAAAGCGAAAAAATAGAAGAAATTTTAAAAAAATGAAAAAATTTGAAAAACAAAAAAGCGAAGTAATAGAAAAAATAAAACGAAGAAAAAGTAAGAAA
Organism: Leptopilina heterotoma; assembly: GCF_015476425.1. Taxonomy (NCBI): domain Eukaryota; kingdom Metazoa; phylum Arthropoda; class Insecta; order Hymenoptera; family Figitidae; genus Leptopilina; species Leptopilina heterotoma. The sequence goes on from NW_025110839.1 coordinate 231,504, forward strand.
GGGAAAAATAAAAACAAAAGAAAGAAAAATAGAAAAAGATAAAAAAATAAAAAGGGAAAAAAATTAAGAAAGTAGAAAGACTAAAGAAGGGAAAAATAGAAAAAAGGAAAAATAAAAATGAGAAATAATAAAGTAAAAAGTAAAAAAGGGAAAAAATATAAAAAAGTAATAAAATAAAGAAAGAGAAAATAAAAATTCGAAAAAATATAAAAAAGTTTAAATAAATAAAAAAAATGGAAAATAAAAAAGAGAAAAAAGTTTTTTTAAAAATGTGGAAAATAAAGAAGCGAAAAAATGAAAAAGGGAAGGAATTACAAAACCAAAAAGGAAAAAAAGTATTAAAAAGAAAAAGAGAAAATTAGGGTAAAAACTGAATTTATATTTCCCATTTCATTGTAGATTTGAGTAAAAAAAACTGCTTTCAAAATGTTTTCAAGCCTAAAAATAAAAAAAGTTGAAAGATAAAAAAGCGAAATAATAGAAAAAATAAAACGAAGAAAAAGTAAGAATGGGAAAAATAAAAACAAAACAAAAATATAAAATGATAGAAAAATAAAAAAGGAAAAATTGAAGAAAGTAGAAAAAATAAAAAAGGGAAAAAGTAGAAAAAAGGAAAAATAAAAACGAGAAATAATAAAATAAAAAGTAAGAAAGGAAAAAAATAAGAAAAGAAAAAACTGAAAAAGGAAAAGAGTAAAAACATAGAAAAAAGTAATAAAATAAAAAATGGGACAATAAAAAAGCGAATAAATAGAAAAAAGTTTTAAAAAATTAAAAAAGTGTGAAATAAAGAAGCAAAAATTGAATAAGGGAAAGAATTACAAAACCAAAAAGGAAAAAAGTATTAAAAAGAAAAAGAGAAAATTTTGGTAAAAACTGAATTTATATTTTCCGTTTCAATGTAAATTTGATTTTAAAAAATTGCTTTTAAATTGTTTTCAAGCCTACAAACGAAACAAGTGGAAAAATAAAAAAGCGAAATAATTGAAAAAGTGAATAAGAATAGAAAAAGAGAAAAAAAGAAAAATAAAAAGAAGTGGAAAATAAAGAATCGAAAAACTGAAAAAGGAAAAGAATTAAAAAAAAACAAAAAAGGAAAAAAAAATTAAAAAGAGAAAATTAGGGAAAAACTAAATTTATATTTTCCAGTTCAACGTAAATTTGATTTAAAAGAAGAGAAAAAATAAGAAAAGAAAAAAAAATGAAAAAGGGAAAAATTGAAAAAAGGAGTAAAAAAGCGAAAAAAGTAGAAAAATAAAAAGGAAAAATATTGAAGAAGGTAGAAAAATAAAGAAGAGAAAAAAATGAAAAAAGGTAATAAAATAAAAAAAGGAAAAATTAAAAAGGGGAAAAATAAAAAAGCGAAAAAATACAAAAAAGTGGAAAAATAAGAAGCTAAAAAATGAAAAAGAGAAAGAATTAAAAAACGAAAACGGGATAGAAGTAAAATAAGAGAAAAGAATGAAATAATAAAAAAAGGAAAAAATAAAGAAAGATAAAATAGAAAAGAGAAAGAAGGAAAAATTAAAATGAGCAAAAATAAAGAAAGAAATAATAAAAAAGAGAAAGAAGGAAAAATAAAAATGAGCAAAAATAAAAAAAACTATGGAAATAGAAAATAAAAAAATATTGAATTTATTATTATTAAATAAGAAAAAAAAGTAGTGAAATTAATCTACCATCGAGAATTTTCTGCTCAACGGGTCCAGCCGTCGATCCCCAAAGATCGCATAGATAACGAAGAAGATATTTTGTAGATTCGGTCTTTCCAGCTCCTGATTCTCCGGAAACAATTATACTCTGCGATTGCTTCAGCACTTTCATGTCTCTGAAGGCTTTATCAGCTGAAAGAGAATAATAATTAATGAGTTTAAAATTAATAAGGGCCTTCATTACAAAATGACGAGGATAATTTTTTTAATTCTTTTTTTTTTTGAAAGCAACTCACCAATGGCAAAAACGTGTGGAGGCGTTTCCCCCAAAGATTTCCCTTGATATGCCTTAATCGTACGAGGTGAATAAAGATCCTTGACCTCGTAATAAGGATTCACGGCAATTAGAATATTAGCGACGTAAGTCTAGAATTAGAAAAAAAATTTCATTCATATTTAGTAATGTATGTTGTGTATTTTTTCTTTTATACTCGCGATATTAATTAGATCAATTAGGAAAGATTTTAAGTTGAATTCAACTTTTTTATGTACCTACATAGTGGAGAAAGTTGAGATTCTCTATTTGATTTTGGTTTTCATATAAACTTCAAGTAGTCTTTATTGAAATTGTTCATTATTTATTACGGAAGAAAGTGTGAAGATGCACTTAAAGTTTTCGTGTGAAAGAATAAAATAAATGAATAAATAAAATGTAAATAAAGTGGATAAAATAAATTTAGTACTTTTAGGATGAAAGGTTTTTTAATTCTTTGTAAACTCGTTTGCGTAAATAAAAAATAAATAGAATATAAATATCTAAATAAAATAAATAAAGAAAAAAAATAAATAATAAATAAAAAAATTAATAAATTTAAACAAAATGAACAAGAAATTAAAAAAATGAATAAGTAAACAAAATAAACAACAAATAAATAAAAAAATAAAATAAATTGAAACAAAATTTACAAGAAATTAAGAGAATAAATAAATAAACAAAAAAATTAACAAAATAAATAATCAAAATAAACAACAAATAAATAAAAAGAATATATAAAAGTTTTAAAAATAAAATGAAAACTTTAAAAACGAAATAGGTAAATAAATTAAAGAAAAAATAAACGAAATAAACAGGAAATGAATGAAATAATTTTAAACAAAATGAACGAGAAATTAATAAAACAAATAAAGAAAGAACATAAACAACAAATGAATACAAAAATAAAATATTTAAAAAAATAACTTTAAATACAAAATAAATATATTAAAGAAAAATAAACAAAAAACTAAAAAAATAAAAAAAATTTAAACAAAATGAACAAGAAATTAAGAAAATAAATAAGTAAACAAAATAAACTGTTAAAAAGAAATAATAAGAATAAATAAGAAACAAAATAAAAAATAAATCAAAATAAAATGAAATAAAAATGAATGAAAAAAAAAATGAATGAAATAAATCAAAGAAAAAATAATAAATCCTGCGAATAAATCATCCTTTTACTCAACATCTGCTACTTACGTATATTCTATCTTTGAAGTAACGAGTTCGTATGTTATTTAAAAGAGTGGCTTCGTTCAGGTACATTAAGGCACCTGTAACAATAAATAATAAACATTTACTTCCATTTATCACATTTAATAAAGAAAATTAAAAATTCATTCATTCATTTAGGTTTTATTTAAAAAAAAGGATCTTTTCTCTATCCAATTTTAATTCCCAAGAAGAAAATCAGAGAATTAATAAAATTTTTTTCATTAAAATAATTCATGCACTCTTTCAATTTAGAGGCGAACATTAATTTTTCTAATTAATCTCTCACCAAATTAATTAATTACAGAAGCAAATTAATAAAATGTTTAAAATACTACAAATTATATTATAATTTCTGTAATTGTATTAATTATACACGAGGAATAGAATTATAATAAAAATATAATAAATTTTAATTAGAATATGTAATGAATATAATATGATTCGTAGTTGTAATTTCGGTACTAACGGTAGTTAGTTATTAATTAATTGTAATTAAATAATTATTATAATTTAAATAATAGAAATAATTATTCTCACGCTCTCTATTATTATTTTTATTATTTCTATAGAAATAATAATTATTTCTAATAATTCTAATGATTTTAATAATAATAAAAATAATTTTATTAATTCTAATAATTCTATAAGTATTGAAAATATATTTAATTTGTAATTCTATTAATTTCTCTTCCCTAATTATAATTCCGTTATCAGATTTTATTTTAAAGAATTCATCTTATTATACAACTAAATTTATGTGAATCAAAATTAATAAATTTAATTGCAATAAGATTATACAAAATTTGATTTACTTTTATCTAATTTATTAATATTAATATTTGTAAATATACCCAAAATATAAAATGAAAAACAATAATTAAAAAATAATTTAAAAAAAAACTTCTAAACTTTTAATAAATAAATAATAAAGAAATAAAAATATGTCTTGCCCCGTTTATTTTTGTACGTAAATAAATAAAAAATAAAATAAATATATTTATTTTACGAATGGGCTTTGCAAGTATATTTTAAATAAATAAATAAAAAAGAAAAATGGAAATTTTTTGAGATAAAAAATAAAAAAAAAAAATATGAATACTAATTTTTAGGTAAAATTGTTCCTAATTAAATATTTTTCTTTTTTCTTTCGTCATTCTTATGTGAAAATTTTTTTTCGACTAAATCGGTAAATTCTGCGTCAGTTTTCTTACAATTGTCTTCAACATCTTTGGTGTATTCTCCAGCAGGAAAAACTTCATCCAGAGGACAAGTACGTTGACGATATTTTCTATCCAAAGGAACAATAAGTGCATCACCGTCGACCATGTCAGCGAACTTTCCGATAATGAAACCCTCCTCGGAATCCCTCACCCAGACCTGCTGGTTCTCCATTTTTCCGATTTTCTGCAAAAAAAAAACAAACAAATTGACAAATTATTATCATTTATAAATTTAAACTTTTCAATAAAAAACAAATAACAAAAGTATTAATTTTTAAAAGGAAAATCACCAGAAAATAAATTTTTGTCTTCTCTCCAATGTTTATTACATGAAAAAAAATTGTCCACTAAATGAAAAAAATTTGTCTTCCTAAATATTATAATTTTCATAAAAAAATCAAACTTTATAGTTTTTACTTTTTCATTCATCGATTTTCGAAAAAAATATATAATATAATTGAGAAGAAAACGAAGAAGAGAAAATTATCGTTAATTAGAGTTTTATTTTGATTTTTCTGCAATTAAAAAAAAATAGTGAAGGCGTTTTACGACCTTCGGACATGTGAGCTTCTCATCGACCACTTTTGCACTTTTGCTGCTTCTCCTTCAGCAATAGAATCAAACTCTAAATATATTATAATAAAAAAATAAATAATATATATTCAAAAAAACTAAATATAATTATTAGATTAATGCCTATTATTTTTATTTATTTACGAGGCAAATTTGAGGAAAAATAATTAATTTTATTATTTATTATCTGAATTCAGTCCTTGAATCGAGTTCAAGGCGCAAAAATAGTCGCTTTAGTCGATTAAAAATACAAAAAAAGTTGAAAAAGTCGTTTATCTAATTCAGTGTTGTCACAAAAATTTTATTTTGTATTTTGATTTTCTCCTTTCATTGATTTCTAAATACAATTATTTAAAACTTAAATAATTTAAATAAATATTTCAATACTTCTTGTTTGTTTTTCCCCAGGAAATAAAATTGAAAACCTTCTGAAATTTCATAATTTCTAAAAATAACGACATAACTCTTCCAAAATTCAATTATTTTCTACAATTTTTAACTAAACTTCATCTCTGAATAAATTATTTTTAATAATTTTCCGAAAGTTCTTCGAGAATTCAATTATTTAAATACAAAAAATTAATTTTTTACAACCATTGTAACTGTAACTGAAAAGTCATTATAAGATAATTATAATATTTTCAAAAAATTATAATAAAGAAATTCTTAAAATTCATAATTTGAAAATATTTTAAAATAATTTTTGAAAGATAATAGTTTCTCAATTATATATACAATTGGAAAAATTCCAAATATTTGAAATTTGGTAAAATCTCTTAAAAATAATTGAAATTTGGAAAAATCTCTTAAATATAATTGAAATTTGGCAAAATATTTTTGAAATAATTGAATTTTTGAAAAATATAAAGAAAAATAATCAAATTATCAAAGAAATTTAATTATAAATATGAACATGATTTAATAAGTCTAAAAAAATAATAAGTTAATTATTATTTTTTATTATTCTTAATTATTAATAAGTTCTAAAATAAGTCATTTAAAAATTTTAATTTACGTTGTTCGAAGAGAATTGAATCTCAAAAAATTATCATAAAACAATTCCAAGAATAAACTTTTTAAAAATCTTCAAATATAATTTTTCGAAAATAATTGAAAAAAACGAATTAATTTTTTGAAGAATTTTAATTAAAAAATTTTAAACATGATTGTTTTCTCCAATATATTAAAAATAATTCTAAAAAATTTCAATATTATTATTTTTTGTACGTATTTGAGTTTTCGAAAACGTGTAATTGAAAATATTGAAAATAATAAATTGAATTTTAATAAACTTGAATGGAAAAATTCTAAGAATTACTTTTTTGGAAAATATTTTTTAATATAATTTTTAGAATCTATAATTTCATTAAATTTCATTTTTAAATTCACACTTAAAGATTTTTTATTAAAATTTTTGAAAATTCAATTATTTTCCAAATTTGCAAAATTGAAATTCGTCAAAAGTTGATTTTCAAAAATTTTAATAAATAACTTGAAAAAATCAGTTATTTTCTATTATATTTTAGAAAATTTCAATGTTTTAAAAAATTTTTAATTATAAGTATATTTTAAAAATTGAATTATTTCAACAAAGTTTTTGAAAATAGTTTTTTATTTTAAAAATTGAATTATTTTAACAAAGTTTTTGAAAATAGTTTTTTAAAGATAACAGTTGTTATAAACAATAATTGAAATTGAAGATTTCTCATTAAAATTTGTGAATATTCAGTTATTTTCGAAATCCGCAATTAAAATTATTCAAAAGTTATTTTTTTTTAAATTTTTTATAAAATACTTGGTAAACTAAATTATTTTCAATAAAATGTTACAAAATTTCAATAATTTAAAACATTTTTAATTATAAGTATATTTTAAAAATTGAATTATTTTAACAAAATTTTTTAAAATAGTTTTGAAAGATAATAGTTATTATATACAATTAAAATTTAAGGTTTTTCATTAAAATTTTTGAAAATTCAGTTATTTTCAAAATCCGCAATTAAAATTCTTAAAAAGTTGTTTTTTTATTTTATTTAGAAAATAAAAAAAATTTTTAATTTAAATTTTTTCAATTATTTTCAATTAAATTTTACAAAATTTCAATATTTTAAAACATTTTTAGTTGTATATTTCGAAAACTTAATTAGAAAAAAAAATGATTTACAATTCTGAAAATATGATTTAAACTAATTTGGAATTTATTGATATTGTTTTCACATATAGGGGAAAACAAAGCAAAAGCGTTATGCCAGTGGAAACAAAAGGGAAATTGTTAAAGCGTATCAATTTTATGTTTGCAGTCGCTGAAATGAAAACGAAAGTTCATAATACCTTCACTATATATATAGTATATATTCTTTGATGATATAGCTTTCGAGAAATCTAAATTCTACTGCGCGAAAAATTGAGTGAAAGTCGCGAAAATCGTTTATTCCTCTCGTGCATTATCATAGACTCATAAAAATCATCATTCCACATTTTTTCCTTATTTTAAGGAGTAATAAATATACAATATGAATTATAATTTTTTTATATAAACTACACTGCAAAAAAAAATTTATTTAATTCTAATAACTGACTACTTGTCTATTATCGCAATTAAATATTTTCTAAAAATAATTTTTAATTATTACTTAATTATTGACTTGATTAAAAATTATTTGATTCAAGTTAAATATTAATTATTATTGTTATTTATTTGAATCAAATAATTTTTTTTCAGTGTATTAAGTACGCAATGAACAAAATAATTTTTAAATTAAAAAAAATGCTTTTCTGGAAAAAAAATTTTTTTCCAGTCAAAAATAAAAAAAATAAGAAAACCAATGTTTCTTTGTTAAATTTTATAATTAATATAATTTTATAAATTTAATATGAAAAAATTATTTCCTCCTATAAAAATGATAACATCAATAATACCAAAACAAATAAATTTTTCAAGTGTAAAGTTAAAACAAGAAAGTAAACGTGCAATAAAACACGTTAAGAGACATTTTTAATATTGATAATGTGATGAAACTGTTTTTTTTTCCTAAAAGAAAAAGATGCTCATTTTTTTTAATAGAAGGAATTTTAATATACTGTTTATCATGATGTATCATTAAGATAATGAAAATCTTTTTAAAATCCAAATGTGATTCATATATGTCACTAACACAAATTTGCGAGTTCAATTTTGTAATTATATAGACCAAGAAAACAAGTTTTAATATCATTCAAACAAAATCTTGTTATTAATTTACAAATAATTTACAAAAAAGAAAAAAAAGGAAAGAAAAAAAATTTCACAAATGACGTCAATGAGTATAGGTATATTTTTACATTTCGCTATAGAGTTGGAAAGTAAAAAAAAATACTTCTTACAAAATATATAATTGACATTGCGATATATAGTTGATAAAGGAAAATTCTATTTCATAGTCAAAAACAGGTGGCAAGTTGTTAACCTTGATTGATAAAAATGAGAAGAAAAAAAATAAGAAAGTAAAAATATATTTGTTTATAAATAATTGAAAAATAAACATTATTTATTAGATAATAATAGATTTTATAATGATTTACAAATAAATAAACAAAATAAATGGAATTAGGAAAATAAAATTATATTTAAAATTTATATTTATTTATTTAAATAAAATATATGAATAAAGATAAAAATAAAAATGAATGAAATTAGAAAAATAAATAAAAAATAATACTAAAATAAGAAATATGTAGAATTAAAAAATAAAACAAGAAAGTAAATAAACTATCAAATTAAATTATTTATAAAATTGAAAAATGGAGAAAATTTAAATGATGAAAGAATATAAAATGAAAAAATTACCAAAATCAAAACAATTCCCAAATAAAAAAAAAATTGAAAGAATACAAAATTAAAAAATTATAAAAACCAAAGAATACCAAAATAAAAAATTTAAAAAAGTGAAAGAATAGAAAATTAAGAATTTAAAAAAATAAAATAAAAGAATACAAAATTGAAAAATAGGGAAAATTTAATTAATGAAAGATTACAAAATTAAAAAAAAGAATACAATATTATTAGAAAATACAATTGTTTTTCTTTTTTAATTTTTCCCATCGTCTTCCAATAATTGAAAAAATTTCTGAATAAAGAATACAATATAAATTTTAAAAAATCTAAAAAATTAAAAATTGAAGAAAATTAAAAATTTTTTTATATTAAAGAATAAAAAATAAAAAAATGACCCAAACCAAATCTAAAATAAAAAATTTATAAAATGAAAGAATGCAACAGTGAAAAATTACCAAAATCAAATCTACCGAAATAAAAATTTCAAAAAATTGCAAAATTAAAAAATACGAAAAATTAAAAATTAAAATAAAGAAAGAATATGAAATAAAAATTTTAACGAAATAGATGAATAAAAATTAAGAAATGAAAATTAAAAAAATTAACAATATAAAAATAAAAAAGTGTAAATCAAAAATAAAAATATAAAAAAATTAAAATGTAAATAAAAATACTTACATATATTTAAAAAAAATAAAAGAATAAAAATTAAAAAAGTGAGAAAAATAATAGCAAATGAATTACGAAATACCAAACTAATAGTGGCAAATATTTCGATATGAGTCACGCTTTATAAATTATACAGACTCCCAAGTTAACCATAATTGCACAATTAGAGAGAAAGTGAAAATGGACTTATAAAATACTTTTATATACATAAAGCTACTTAATTATCAAAAAAAAAGAAGAGAAAAAAAACGGAAAAATAGAAATATTTTCTAATTTGTATTCTATATTGTAAATCACGAAAAAATAATTTTCGAGATATATTAACACTCCACTCTTCCTAATTGACACAATATCTCCGATCCATTTTATCCATTTTCTCCATAAGCTGAATTAATGAAAAATAGAGCGGAACATAGCGTGTCAATTTCTATATATTTTTTTAACAAACTAAAATTAAAATCTCTATTTTCGATTCACAATTAATTTTTCGTATATTCCAGACGAATTTTCAGACCTTTCTCCGCTTTATCAATATTATTTTTTATTTTGTTATTTATTATTTACTCTCTTTATTTTTATTTCATTTTTTTATTTACTTCTTTATTTATTTTTACACGGTTTTCAATTTTAATTTTATTTATTTTTATTTCGCTTTTTAATTAAATGTTACACATTTGGTTTTTTATTTTAATTTTATTTATTTTTATCTCGATTTTTATTTGAATATTATTTTTTTCATTTGGTTTTTTTATTTTAATTTTATTAATTTTTATCTCGTTTTTTATTTGAACATTATTTTTTTCATTAAATTTGGTTTTTTATTTTAATTTTATGTATTTTTATCTCATTTTTAATTTGAATATTATTTTTTTCATTTGGTTTTTTATTTTAGTATTATTTATTTTTATTATTCGCATGTTTTTTTTTATTTTATTATTATTTATTACTATTTTTCCAGTTTATCCAAAAATTAAAAAATCAACTGCAAACAATTCTGTCTAAAATTATTTTTTTATTTAGGTTTTTATTTATTTATTTATCATTTATTTCTTGTTTTATTTAATTTATTTATTATTCATTTATTTCGAAATTTGTTTGATTTTCCAAGAGAGTAAATAAATTACATAGTAATTATTTATTACATTTCAGTAAATTGTAAGTAAATTAATTAGTAATTAAAGCTCAATAAATTGAAAGTAAATAAATTTCAAGCTAATAAATTAGTAATTGAAATTGTAAGTAAATAAATTAGTAATTAAAACTCAATAAATTGCAAGTAAATAAATTATTAATTGAAACTTCATAAATTATGAGTAACTAAATTGTATTTAAATAAATTAGTAATTGAAACTTAATAAATTGTGAGTAAATTAATGTCAAGTAAATAAATTAGTAATTAATAATTGAATGTTTATAATTTGTTAGTAACTAATTTGAAAATAAGTAAATTAGAAACTACTAATTAGTAATTAAAAGTTAATAAATTATGAGTAAATTAATGTCATGTAAATAAATTAGTAGTTTTTAGTAATTAGTTATTTACTTAATAAATTGTGAGTAACTAATTTGTGAATAAGTAAATTAGAAACTACTAATTAGTAATTGAAACTTAATAAATTATAAGTATATGTAAATTAATTTTAAGTATAAAAATTAATTGAAATTTAATAAATTGTAAGTAAATAAATTTCAAGTAAGTAAATTATCAACTAAAACTTACTAAATAATAATAAGTAAATTAATTAGTAATTGATAATTGGAATTTAAAAAAATTGAAATTTAATAAGTTGTAAGTAAATAAAAGACAAGTAAATAAAAATAAATAACTAGTAATTGCAACTTAATAAATTGTATAAGTGAATAAATGAGTAATTATAGTCAATTTGACTAATTAAACTAATTAACTTGCAAGTAAAAAATTATTCGTAAATAAATAAATAATTTACCTCACTAAAAAAATTACCTATAATTAAAAAATACCAATAAAAATAAATTTGACTCGTTAATTCCAAAAGCAAAAAAAAAAAAATGCAATTATTATGCAGAAAATGAATTTTAAGACGCAAAACAAACCCTGCAATGTATATATATACAATACAAAGGAAGAATAAAGTCGGATTTGTATTTCCAACTCTTTTATAAAAGCATCCCGTTAGACTAGAGCTCTCTTAACGGTAAACGTGAGAAAGATCCTTGCATCGATCCTTATGTTAGATCTCGGATGTGTACTGTTGCATTTCTGCATTTCACACTATTTAAACAAATAATTTCAAGATTCGTAAAGAGAAAAAAAAAATACTGACTAATAAATGAACGCAAAATTTAAATTAAACCCGCGCAATGACTAATAAATATTATACATATGAAGGGGGGGAAAAAAATTCTCTTCACGTTTTTCACTTCCTCTCCTTTCGCTGAATTCAATTATCTCCCCCCTTCTTTTTTTCCCACCTCTCAGTATTTTTTTTTCAATTAAATTTAATTTTCATTTCATCTAATTTATTATTAATACTGCATTTAGAAATTAAAAATAGTATCAAAATTTGTCATCAAATGTTCTTAATAGTAGCAAATAATTAAATTCTATAAATTTTTTGCACAATAGAATATTACTTATGCAAATAAAAAATAAGAAAATTGATATTTTTCTAGTTTTTATAATTTCAAATATAATTTTTGTTAAAGGAAAGAGAAATTAAATTATTCTCACAATAATATTTTTTTTTAATTATAAAAAAGTTTTTGAGAAATAATAATATAGTGGTTTTAATTTCTCCACTTGAGAACGTCAAGGTCATCACCAGGACATCTAGCGGTGACCTTGGCGTTCGCAGGTGGAGAAATGCATCTCCATATTGAATCTCAAAATGTTCGTTAATATTCGTAATTATTCTATTATTTATAATCAAATATAGAGAGTTTGACAATTAACAGGAAAAAAAGATATTAATTTTTTTTTTTTATTTAAACAAAACTTATTTAAATTCTGTATTATAAAAAATAAAAGTTTAAACTTTAAGGGACAGTTTCACCAACTCCGATTAAAAGTTAATCAATTATTAAAGTCAGTTTAATCGGAGTTGGTGAAACTGTCCCTAAATATTTTTGAATATTAGTATTTGAATATTTTTTCACTTGTATAAATTTTTATATATATATATATATACCTAATGCTAAATAACAAAAATAAAATGCAAGCTTTTATTTCGCTAAATAACGTTATAAAATTCTGTAAATTTTTTCAAAGTAAAATTTATTTTTAACTAAAATTCTACTTTAGATTAATTATTTTTAATAATTTTCGAAAAAGTTCTTTGGCAATTTTTAAATTCATTTGTTTACAATATTCAATTTTATGGAAATTTCAATTATTCGTAAATTCTTCAATTAAATAAATATTAGAAAATAAAAACTTCAAATACTATTAAAAAAAATTCAATTAAACTTTTTCAAAAAAAAAAAAATGATCCTAAAGTTCTGAACGTTCAAATGAACATAATTTATTTATTTTCTTCTTTAATTTAAATATTTATTACAATAATTTTTTGTCGATATAAAATAAATTAATTATAAAGTTTCTATAAGTGTAAAATTTAAGTTTTTAATTTTTATTGCAAACAATAAATTATAAAAACATTTCTAATAAAAAGTGTTTCGTTCATTTAAACGTTCAAAACTTGTGGATCATAAAAAAAATTAAATTAAATTAATTTTTATTAGAAAATTCTGCGAGAATTCCATTATATTTAAATACAGAAGTAAATAATTTATCGAATAATTGAATATTTCTTAAAATTCAACACTCATAAAGAATATTACCAACAAATTTTTAAATAATTCTTTTTTTTTCTAGTGTTTTTGACTAAAATTCTTCTATAAATCCATTATTTTTAATAATTTTTGAAAAAGTCCTTTGAGAATTTTCAAATTCATTTGTTTACAATTCAATTTTACAAAATTTCAATTATTCGAAAATTCTTCAATTAAATATATGTTAGAAAATAAAAACTTTAAATAATTTTTAAAAAAATCTGCAATTAAAGTTTTTCAAAAAAATTGATTCCACAGAATTGTAAGTTAAAATTATAAAAAATTCAAATTTTCAAAGATTTTAATCTGAAACCTTTTCAAAATTCAATTATTTCTAAAAATTGACGCTCTAATGCTTTTAAAATTCAATTTATTGTAATCTCAAATTTTAACTGAAATCCATTTTTAAATCAATGTTTATGAGAAAATTCTACGAGAATTCAATTATTTAAATACAAAAATAAAAAAAGTATTGAATAAATGAATGTTTCTTAAACTTTAATTCTCATTAAGAATTTTATCAACAAATTTTTATATAATTATATAAATTCTTTTGACGAATATTAATAAAAATTTTTAAGAATAATTCCATTTTTCGAGGAATTCGATTAAAATTGCGTTAAAAATAATTGAAATTCTGCAATGATTTTTATTATTTATGAAAATAATTGAATTCCTAAAAAGAATTTTATTATTTACGAAAATAACTGAATACAAATTTTATTATTTATGAAAATAATTGAATTATTGCAAAGAAATTTATAAAAATTTGTAAATAATTGAATTGCTGTAAAAAATTTTTATTATTTATGAAAATAATTGAATGTTTGAGTAGAATTTTATTCAATTTTCTTTAATAATAGAATTCTTTTGGAAAATTTTATTAAAATTCTTCGAAAGAATTCAATTATCAATGATTTTTGCAAAAGTACCTTGAGAATTTTTAAATCCATTTGTTTACAATTCAATTTTACGAAATTTTGATTATTCAGAAATTCTTCAATTAAATATTTAGAAAATAAAAACTTGAATTCAATTATTTTTAAAAATTCACGTCAGAATACTTTTAATATTCAATTATTATTTAAAATTTTAATTGAAATTCATTTTTTAATTAATTTTCATTAGAAAAATTTACTGGAATTTAATTACTTAAATTTAATAAATAAATAGTTTATTGAATAATTTAATTAAAATTGAATTCTCATTCATAAATAATTTTACCAATAAATTTTTAAATAATTGAATTTTTTCGACAAATTTTAATAAAATTTTTCAGAATAATTACATTTTTCGAGGAATTTTATTAAAATGGTTTTAAAAATAATTGAAATTCTGTGATGAATTTTATTATTTTTTAATTTTTTAGTTTTAATTTTAATTCAATTATTGCGAAAAAATTCATAAAAAATTTGTAAATAATTGAACTGTGAAATTTTTATTATTTATGAAAATAATTAAATTGTTTCGTAGAATTTTATTTAATTTAAAAAAAAAAATAATTGAATTCTTTTGGAAAATTTAATTAAAATAGTAGATATTAAAAATCATTGAATTGAAGAAAATTTTTGAAAATAATTGAAATTTTGCCAAGAATTTGATTAAAGTTTTGGAAAATAATTAATAATTAATTAATAATCATACAATTTACCAACTTTTCGTTCTTTTTTAATCAAATTACGGACTATTTTACGGACCTTTTTTCAAAAAATGGAGTTTTCTGCTTCTTTTTCATGCTTGAAAAACATTATTTTGAAATTCTTCACCATTCAATTCTACTTCAATCAATTTAATTGAATTGAATTGAAAAATTGAATAAAGAAACATTTAAAAAGAAAAATTACTAAAAAAAAAATACTAGGACAAATCACTTGTTTTTATTTATTACAAATATTAATAAAAATATTTATTTATTGAACAATATTAATACTATTAATTAGGAAATTTCTCCAAATTTCTTTCATCTCGAAAATATTGTCAAATTATTCGATTCGTATTATAAAATCATCAAAAATGAACAATTTGCAAATTTATAACCTCGAAAAAAAGTAAAATGCAATTAAGTAAATTATTTTATTCAACAATTTCATTGAAAATTATATATTTGAGGGAAAAAGTAAGAAAAAAAGGGTTGTGAAGAAAGAAATAATAATAATTGAGAAGGTGAGAGGACGAATGAGGAACAAATCATATTGCATTCGGTTCATTCACCTTCTCCTCTTATTCTTGATGTCGACCAACTGTTAGATGCTTTTCTTTTGAGAG
Organism: Leptopilina heterotoma; assembly: GCF_015476425.1. Lineage (NCBI taxonomy): Eukaryota > Metazoa > Arthropoda > Insecta > Hymenoptera > Figitidae > Leptopilina > Leptopilina heterotoma. The sequence goes on from NW_025110839.1 coordinate 247,038, forward strand.
TTTCTTGTATACGTTCGGAACAAACTCCACGACGAGTATAATACGTGTAAAAGAGAGAGAGATATATATTTATATTGTATACAGGAAGAAAAAAGAGAGAGAAAAAAATATAGTCGTTCACATGATTCGTCAAAATTAAATAATTCCTTCAATTAAAATCCGTTAGAATCTCACTCTCGAGCTCGTTTATCAAATCGGATTTTCTTTTTTTTTCAATTCTCTCGCATCCTCTTTCATTGTAATCTATGTACATAATATTTATCTCCAAATTTTCCCTTTTTTTTCTCCAAAGAACCACACGATTCCTTTTTTTTCTCCCCTTCTCCAAAAACGAGGATTAAAGATTTTATTCTTTCGACAATGAAACAAATTTCAACAGAACAAGAAAAAGGAACTTTTTAAATCAGGTTATCTTATCTTTTGTGCGCCTTTGAGAAAAAAAGTTATCCCTTTTTTTATTTTCATTCAATGCAGAGGAAATTGTATTCAAGATTTCGGATTTCGATTAATGTTTCTTTTACCATTCAATTTATAAAATAATTTTATTGAAAATTATAAATGAGTATGTAGGTATGATTAAAATTAAAGAATATTTTATTAAATTTATTTAATTTAATCATTTTTTCTCATTGGAATTAAGATGTTAAAAAATTTCAAATTTAAACATTTTCAAATTGAACAACTCATAAGAATATTATTATAAAACATAAAGATGACCGACTAACAAAATCATTAGTTTATTATTATCAGAATATTTTTACTGTAATTTCTTCAAAATTATTTGTATCATTTCAATTCAATTAACATTTTCTAGAATTTTTAACTAAAATTCTACTTTAAATCAATAACATCAATTATTATTCAATTAAACTTTTTCAAATAAATTAATTCTACAGAATTGTTAGTTAAAAGTACAAAAAACAATAATTTAATTCTACGAGAAATCAATTATTTAAATACAAAAATAAATAATATTGAATGTTTCTTAAAATTTAATTTTTACGAAAAATTGTATTAACAACTTTTGAAAATATTTAATTTCTTTTAAGGAATTTAATTAAAATTTTAATTAAATTTATTATATTAAAGAATTTTATAACAATTTTTGAAAATACTTGAAAACTTTTTAAAGCATTTTATTAAATTTTTAAAAAATAATTGAATTCCTGAGAAGATTTTAAATAATAATTTTTGAAAACAATTGAATTGATGAGAAGAATTTTATTAAAATTTTTGAAAATAATTGACTTCAGAAGAATTTAAAAAAAATTTTTTACAATAATTTAATTCTTGAGAAGAATTTTCCAATCTATTTATAAAGATAATTTAATTCTTGACGAGAATTTTTAAAGAATTTTGCAAATAATTTAATTTCTGCAAAGTATTTTATTACTTTTCAAAAGAATTGAATTCTTGTGATGAATTTTGATATTTATCAAAATAATTGAATTTTGGAAAAGAATTTTATTAAAATTTCTTAGAATAATTGATTTTATAGGAAGAATTTATGCGGTTTTGTTGTTTATCAGGCTAATTGAATTCTTTTGTAAAATTACTTAAAATTTTTTGAAAATAATTGATTTTCTGCGACGAATTAAATGTTATTTATGAAAATATTTATTGCAACGAATTTTTAAAAAAAGTTCTTTAAGAATTTTCAAATTGATTTGTTTACAATTCAATTTTACAAAATTTCAATTATTCGTAAATTCTTCAATTAAATATATATTAGAAAATAAAAACTTAAAATAATTTTTTAAAAAATCTGCAATTAAAGTTTCTCAAAAAAAATTGATTCCACAGAATTGTTAGTTAAAATTATGAAAAATTCAAATTTTCAAAGATTTTAATCTGAAACCTTTTCAAAATTCAATTGTAATCTAAAATTTTAACTGAAATCCATTTTTAAATCAATGTTTGAGAGAAATTGACAAAAATTTTGAGATTCAATATGGAGATGCTATTCTCCACCTGCGAACGCCAAGGTCACCGCCAGATGGCAGTTCAGTTGACAAAAACCATATTTTACGCCACCTGGTGATGACCTTGACGTTCTCAAGTGGAGAAATTAAACCATATTTTAACCCTCGAAATATGTTTTCTAACTAAAAAATGTTATGAAACTTATTTAATTTTTTTTCAGTAAGAACTTATTGATCAAATTTTTAATTTCCTATTTTAAAATGAAGAGAAATATTTTAGTAAAATTTCTATTTCTATGTACTGAATTTAAAAAAAGGTCAAGAAAACAGTTTTTTTGAATTCATAATAGAAAAAAGCGTTTTATCAACAAAGAAATTTATTTAAATCCGAAAAATTGTTATAATAAAAAAAATGTAGTGATCAAATATTGAATCGAGGCGTTAACATATAAACTCAGCGACGCGTGTCTCCCAGTTCCTGCATTTCAGTCCCACCTGCTACTTCCGGCTTCCCCTAAGGTTCAATTCCATCGTTTACTTTGCCCTTTGTCGTCTACATACATGTATATAAAAAGTATTAGGACCGCATAGTTACATATATATACATGCGCATATATAAATCATTGCATTCGTTTTTATTTGACTGACATCAGATACGCTTCCAGGGAACCGATTTCGATTTCCGTTGGGACAATTTTTCTCTCTCTCTCTCTCTCTCTCTCTCTCTCTCTCTCTCTCTCTCTCTCTCTCTCTCTCTCTCTCTCTCTCTCTCTCTCTCTCTCTCTCTCTCTCTCTCTCTCTCTCTCTCTCTCTCTCTCTCTCTCTCTCTCTCTCTCTCTCTCTCTCTCTCTCTCTCTCTCTCTCTCTCTCTCTCTCTCATATTACAGGCATTAATTAACCGAAAATCCTCTATTTACCTACTAATGCAAATATTTAAATTTTTCTCCGATTTTGAATATGTATTCTTATTTCATAGTCAATTTACTATTATTTTATTTATATATTATTATTTATAAATTATTGTAAATAAAAATTATAATTATTTAGGCCTCGAATCAACTTTAAGGCGCAAAAAAGTCGATTTTTCTTGATTAAAAATTAAAAAAAGTTATTATATTAAAAAAAGTATTATTTCATTCAATAAAATTTTTATTTTGTATTCCCCTGACCTTTCATAAATTTTTAAATTCAATTATTCAAAAATTTAATAAGTTGTTGAAAAAAAATTTAAGCACTTTTTATTTTTTTTCACGAGACGGGAAATAAAATTTTTAAAAATTCAATTTAAAACCTGAAATTTAATTATTTCTAAAAATTACAACTACGTAACCCTTCCAAAATTCGCAATTATTTTCTATAAAATTGTTAACTAAACTTCCTCTCTAAATCAATTATTTTTCATAATTTTCTGAAAGTTCTTCGAGAATTCAATTATTTAAATACAAAAATTCAAATTTTCATAATAATTGTAACTGTAAAAATTAAGGTGCATATAATATTTTCAAAAAATTATAGTAAAAAAATTCTTAAAATTATTTTTTTAAACACGTTTTTTTAATAATTTTTGAAAGATAATAGTTTTTTAATCATATTCAATTAAAAAATTTCCAGACAATTGAAATTTGGTAAAATCTTATTAAAATAATTTAATTTTTAAAAAATATAGAAAAATAATCAAATTGTTAAAGAATTTTAATTATTAATAATAAATATGAACATGATTTCTTAGGAATTTTAATAAATAAAAAAAAAACTAAATTTCTAAATATTTTGATTTATTTTGTTTAAAAATGATTGAATCTTAAAAAATTATGATAAAAAAATTCTAAGAATTAGTTTTTTAAAAATATTCTAATGTATAATATTTCGAAAATAATTGAATTTCTTAAAACAGTTTTTGTATAATTTAAAAAACTAATTAATTTTTTTAAGAATTTTAAATAAAAATTTTGAACATGATTGTTTTCTCCAAAATGTTTAAAAATTTTCAAAATTTGCAATTAAAATTCTTCAAAAGTTGATTGTCAAAGATTTTAATAAATAACTTGAAAAATATCAGTTATTTTCAATTAAATTTTACAAAATTTCAATTATTTAAAAAGTATTTTATTATATTGTCATATTTTAAAAATTTAATTATCTTAAAAACCTTTTTATAAATAGTTTTTTAATTATATATACAATTGAAAAATTTCCAAACAATTGAAAATTGGTAAAGTCTTTTAAAAATAATTAAATTTTTGAAAAGTATAAAAAAATAATCAAATTTTTGAAAAATTTTGATTATAAATAATAACATGATTTCTTCGATCTTTAAATAAGTACAAACAGCAAATTTAAAAAAAATTTAATTTACTTTTGTTTTAAAATAATTGAATCTTAAAAAATTATGATAAAAAATTCTAAGAATAAGTTTTTTAAAAACATTCTAATGCAAATTTTTCGAAAATAATTGACTTTCTTAAAAGAGATTTGTTCTAAAATAATAATTGAATCTTAAAAAATTATGATAAAAAAATTCTAAGAATTAGTTTTTTAATAATATTCTAATGCGAATTTTTCGAAAATAATTGGATTTCTAAAAAATAATTTGTATAAAATTTAAAAAAAACTATTTCAGTTTTTGAAGAATTTTAATTAACATTTTGAACATGATTGTTTTCTTCAAAATTTTAAAAGTAATTTTTAAAAAATTGTAATGTTATTATTTTTTGTATTTATTTCAATTTTCTGAAATATGTAATTGAAAATAATTGAATTTTAAAAAATTAGAATGAAATCATTCTAAAAATATTGCTTTCTTTAAAAATATTTTAATACAATTTGCAGAAGTTAATTTTTATTAATTTTCATTTTTAAATTTACACTGGAAGATTTTTTATTCAAATTTTTGAGAATTCAATTATTTACAAAATTTCGCAACTAAAATTTTTTAAAAATTGATTTTCAAAAATTGTATAATTAAATACTTGCATGAGAAAAATCATATTTATACATCATACAAATCAGAATATTTTCGGTTAAATTTTACAAAATTTCAAATTTTTCAAAATCTTTTTAGTTATATCTTTCGAAAATTTAATTAGAAAAATGATTTTAAAAAAGTGACAAATATAAATATTATAAATAAATGAATATTAGAATATTTTTTGTGTAACATATTTTTGTTCAAAGCGTTGCAGTATAATTAAGTGTATTATTTTCGAGTTGAGCCTATTCGCTTAAAAGTATTAAAATTGTTAAAAACTCCTCTCTGTAATTAACTTTTTTTTCTTTCTCAACTCGCTTAGTTTAATTATTCCTTAAAAAGTCATTATATATCCTCGAGATACATGAAGTTTATATACTGTGTTACAGTATATTCTGCAACAATTCAAGAAATGCTGCGAGCCACTTTTTTATTGTTCGAAGAGAAAAAAAAATATACTCCCCCCGTGTGATTTCTTCATTCTTCACGCTCACAAGGTCACGATCTTTTGCTTCTTTAATTTTTCCCTACACTTCAAATCTAAAATATTTTTCGGAAATTAAAAAGAAATTCTTTAATGCTCATTAATTATCAATAAAAATGTTTTTTTTTACACTTTCTTCAATTTTTTTCCTGTTTTTTTCCCTTTTTCTAAAAATGAGGAAAACAAACACAAAATTATTTTCCTTTTTATTTCTAAAGAAAAAAAAAATAATTTTCTTCTTTTTAATTCAAAGGAGAAAAAAAATGATTTTCCAAAATTTCCTCTTCTGAAGAAGAGGAAAAAATTTATTGAATAATTCTTTTTTTCTTTCCTGAATAAGAGAAGAAAAAAAACTGACAACATTTCCGATATAAGTATACGTGACACGAACCACAAAATTAAAATGTGAATGCAAATTTTCGAGTTGAAACAGCTGTTCAAATTGAATGAGGAGAGTGCAAAAATATCCCCCATTTCTCTGATCGCAGACCTTTCATTAATCTTAGGAGCATTTTCGGAGTCTGGGATTCATTAATAATTGAGAAAGTAAAAAGTCTTTGTCGTGTCATGGTTACTGAACTTGGGACAGCCACTTTTATTATTATTTACCACTCAGTTCCTGCTTTTATAAACTTCAAGAGTTACGAGTTTGAATTAACGTTACGCGTTTATAGTCATTCTAGCGTAACTAAGAGGCATTCAAATTTTTAGTAAAAAAAAATAGTCATCTCTAATATTATAATATTATTTTATACATGACATAATCTTTAATTTCTACATTCTGTCTGTTTATACAAATAATACTACATAATAAATTTTTTATTTTTAATTTCAATTATTCAAAATTAAAAATTAAATTAAAAGTTTTTAATAATATTATTCAAAAATTCTAAAAAAAAAAAATTGAATTTTCGAAGACTTTCAGTTCAAATATTCATAAAAAAATTTTCCAATGGTTTTACATTGAAAGTATGTATTTCGAAATTTTATCCAAATAAAGAACAATAAGTATTTAAATATTTATTGTAAAAAAAATGATTAAAATTTGAAAGATTCGGAAATTCTGAAAAAAATTAGGTTTTTGAAAAATATTAATTAAAATTTTTTGAAGATATACTTGAATTCCCGAAAATAATTTAAAAAATTGAAACAAAATTGGAAATTTTGTAAAATTTTATATTTTAAAGAATTTTATTTTTCCATACTTTAAAAATTATCTATAAATATAATTTTATTTTTGAAAATACCATTATTTTATGAATTTCCAAAAATTATTTTATTTAAATAATTCAATTCTCGTCGTTGAATTCTGATAGGAATTAATTTAAATAAATTTCAGTTTAAATTTTAGAAAATAATTAAATATTTCAAGCGTAACAGGAATTTTAGGAATTAATTAAATTTTAAAAGGTTTTCAAATTAAATTCCTTGAAAATTTAAGGGAAGCAAGATTATATAAATATATTAAAATTTTTATTTAAAAAAATTATTAATTAAATTATTTTTCCTTAAAAATTCTTAAAGTTTTAAATAATTTAATTCAAAAATTCTAAAAAATTTATTGAATTTCGGAAGAATTACAGTTGCAATTTTTATAGAAATAATTAAATTTCACAAAAAGTTTTTCATTGAAATTATTTAAAATTTTAATTCCCGTGGTAAAATAAATAAGAATAAGTTTAAAAATTTTTTTTTAACAAAAAGTATTCAAGTTTAGAATAATTTAATTCAGAAATTTCAAAAAATTGTTCCTTGAAAAAATGTAATTAAAATTTTCCAAAAAATAATTGTATTTCCGAAAATAATTTTAAAAAATTGAAACAATTTAAAATTTTGTCAAATTATTAATAATTGTATTACTTGTGTATGAATGAATTGGTCCCGTTAATATTGAAAATCAATAAATAATAATAAAAAAATAATAAAAATAATAATAACACAGAAGTTTTTTATGATCATAATTTTGAAGTTTTATTTTTATTTATCTATTATTCTATTTATTTACTACTATCCTAGTAATAAATAAATAAAAAATAATAAAATATATTTACTCATTTCAAGCATAAAATTTACAATTTTGAAAAATATTTTCATATAATTTTTACAAGCATTATTATATAGAAATAAAAAGAAAAATATAAAGAGTGTAAAAAATAAAAAAAAAATAAAAAACAAATTGACAAAATACAGCGGAAAGTAATTTGTGAAAATTTATGCTTTCAGAGAGAGAAAGAGAGAGAAATTTCAGTGGAAGATTTACAACTAGGATAAAAAGTATTCTAAGGACGGAAAAAAGAACTATTAGAGTCAACTTTAAATTATGAAGAACGAACATTGAAGAAAAAAAGGGACAAGAGAATCTTAACGATGGAAGGTTGTAGTGAAGACTTCCTTTCTTTGATGATTTGTTTGAAGGAAAAGGGAGCAACAATAAATAAGTAATTTTTACGGCCAAACAAGAAAAAAGTTTTACGGCTACTGCTTCTTTAAAAATTAAAATGAAAAATCAACACCCATCCGTAAATCAATCTTTCATTTTTTAAAAAAAACATCACTTTTTAATTATTCAGTTATAATTAATGATAATGATAAATTCTTTTTTGAAATTAATTACAATACTTCCTCTATGAGAAAGCAATAATTATTTATTAATAATAAAATATTGACAAATAGTAATAATAATAATAACAGGCCTCGGATTCTGAATAATTTTAATCTTATTATTTTTTGTATGTGTTTTAATTTTTCGGAAACATGTAATTGAAAATATTAAACAAAAAAATAAAATCTTTTTAATTTTATATTTCAAAAGTTTATTTAGAAAAATGATTGAAAGATAATTTTTGAAAAATAGTTTTTAATGATAAACAATTAAAAATTTCCATACAATTTAAATTTGGTAAAATCTTTTTAAAATAAATTAATTTTTAAAAAATATAAAAAAATAATCAAATTTTTTGAAGAATTTTAATTATAAATATGAACATGATTTTCTTTCTTCATTAAAATTGAAAAAGAAATTATTTTCAATTGAATTTTACAAAATTTCAATTATTAAAAATTTTTTTAATTTTATATTTCGAAAGTTTATTTAGAAAAATGATTGAAAAATAATTTTTAAAAGATTTGTCTATTTATTTTTTACACAATGAAAATCGAAATAAGTTGCAGTTTATACCCAAAAAAAGTGGTATTTTGATGCAATGTTTGGAAGAAAAGTCGAAAAAGTCGCAATTTTTAAAAATAAGTCAAAAAAAGTCATAAAAAAATAAATAAAAATTAATATTAATAATAAATAATTATTTTATTAATTGATATTATATAATTATGTAGTTTATTTGTTTATTATGTTTACATATTTATTATTTATATTTATTTATTTATTTATTCTCACATATCTAATTTTTAAATCATAAAAATTTACAATTATTTAAATAAATAAAAACTGTATTATTCGAAAAAATTTATTTTGTAAATAATTTTTCTTAAATGTTATTTTTTTATAATAGCCAATAATTATTGAAATACACATCACTCATACATTCTTGTAATATCTGACAATCAATAAATAATCGTTATGTGGGTGTTTATTCACTGTGAAAATATTCAGATATTGCATGACGAAGACACAAAAACGTGGGATTGTTGAAAATAAAAATTTCTTTATTGTCTAAATGTATTATTAAACATATGGTAATTACCATACATATCCATTTTAAAGGCGGAAGTAACTTAATATAATTTTTTTTTTAATTTATATAGAACCATAAGAGGATATATAATTAAACTAGAAATTCGAAAGAAATTAGCATATTTTAAAAATTTTATTAATATTTCAAGTTTTACTAACATAATATTTAAAATAATATTTAATAATATTTTTAAAAAATCAAAAAAACAATAAAAAAATTTGTATTTGGCATATAAGAATAAAGGTATAGTGAATAATAAAATAAATCGAATAATAAAAATTAAATGTTATTAGGGGCCGTCCATAAACCACGTGGACAATTTTTCACCAATTTTTGACCCCCCCCCCGCCCCCCGTTGTGGACAGTCGTGGACATTTGTCAAACCCCCTCCCCCCTATACAATTGTCCACGTGGATATTGCAAATTAAAAAAATAAGTTTTTTTACTCCTGTATGTTAAAAAATAAAAAAGATTATTTTTGAACATATTTCAAAGCAAGAATGTCAGTAAAGTAAGGGAAATGTCAGGAAAAAATTTTGTCGGGGAAATTAAGAAAATTGTGACTTTTTTCGACTCATTTAAAATAATTGCGACAAAATACCACAATTTTTAGTAAAAAAAAAGTACAAGTTATTTTGATTTTTATAATGTGAAAAATAACTATAATCAGGGTGGCCGCTGGACCGGGAAACCGGGAAAACCGGAAAATGACAATGAATTTTGAACTTGACCGGGATTTTGGATTTTTTTTTAAAAACACACATTATTTTGTGAGAAAAAATAAAAATATTTATTTTAAGACTTAGGTATTAACTATATTTCATTAAAAAAGATTGAACGATCTTCTATAAAATCTATTTATATTTTGTCAAAGAATTTTATAAAAAGTACTATAAAAATATTCAATTTCTAGAATTTATAAGAAAATTATGAATTTTGCTGTCCAACGTAACAGATTTAGAAAAAGAAAATATTAAATTTAATTTTAAATTCTTTCTATTTCTAACAATAATTAAACAAAATATAATTTTAATTAAACTTGTCAAAAAAATTTCAATGAGAAAAAATTTCACATCGTATAGAATAGTGAAAAATAAATCAATTTAAAAATTTTTTTGCAATAATATTATAACAAAACAAATAAGAATTATTAAAAATTTGAACTAATTAGAACAAAAGTGATACGAAATTTATAAAAATTAATTTTAGAATAATAAATAATGTACATAAAAATAAATAAAATTTCTTTTTTTAGAAAATAAATTTTTAAAAAATCGTATTTTGCATTAATATCAATTAGTTTTTTTTGCAATTATTGATTAGCAAACTTTTCTGTATTTTAGAATGTTAAATTAATAATTATTAGGGGAGACTGGGGCGAAAAGTTAAATTGTGAAAACAGTTAAAATTCATTATCTTTCGAACGGAAATAGTTAGAGCATTGCAATTTTAATTATAGAAGGGTGTTATCACCTTAAATAAATGTCCGGAGTTATGTAACATTCTGCTAATTTTTGTGGTGTCCATATTTAAATTTTTTTTTCACCCTACTTTTGAAAATTTTTTCGTAAAAGAAAATATCAACTTTTAAGTATATTTTTTGCATTTATTTTCACGGCGATTTTTTTACTTCATTATTTAGGTCCCCTGAAGAGATACCTGAAGGTATTTGCTAAATATCTTTAGTCAGATTTTTTATATTTGTTGTTAAAGCCAAAAACGCACCCTGGGGCGAAAAGTTAAATGTATTTTTACATGTTATTAAAAAATTTTTGTTTATTTTTCGTTTTTTTGGGTTTATTTGTTTAAAAATGATTTATTTGACATTAGGCAAGTACTCTATCAAAAAACAAGACCGCTCACGTGAAATAAACCAAAGAAAATTTTTTTTTTTGAAATTTCAATTTATTAACTTTATAACTATTCTAAAGCTTTTGTTAAGTAAACAAAGATCTTTTATTAACGAAATTACTTGTTTACGTATACTTTAATTTATCTACTACTTAACACCTATCAGAAAATAGTTTTAGTAGGCTAAAAATAGAATATAACTTTTTGCCCCAGCCATTTAACTTTTCAAAAAAGGACAAAACATGTATTGTATGCGAAAATATCAGAAACTTTTTTATTGAAAGTTGTAGGGGCCAAGTTGCCCTACAATATTGATGTATAAATATTTACATCTAAGCGGATTATATTGTCTAAAAAAAATCATTTATGCAAAATTTAACTTTTCGCCCCAGTCTCCCCTATAGATTGAATTTTAAAAAATTTCAAATTTAAGTTTTAGAAAAGTTGAATTTTAAAAGATTTTAATTAAAAATTCTGAATAAGTCAGTTTTTAAAAATACTTTTATTCACATTTTTTTCAAATTAGTTATGTTTTTAAATATGTACCTAATATTTAATTGAAAAATTTTTAAATTATTCAAAATTTCATGAAATTGTCTTGTAAACAAGTGGATTTTAGAAATATTTTAGTTATTTCTAGAATATAATTGAATTGAAATTTTGAAAATAATTGTTAATAAGTTACAGTAGCAATTCTTAAAAATTATTCAAATTTAAAGGATTTAAAATTTGAATTTTTTTTAAATTTTAATACCTACTATATGGAAAAATAATGGATAATAAATAAATATTTATTTCAAAAAATCTATTTAAGTTCAAAATTATTTTTAGAGTAAACTAAAATATTTTTAGGTTTTAGGAAAAAGTCAAAGTTTTGTCTAAAAATCAGGAAATTCTTTCAATCTTTCATGGAATAATTTATTTTCAGAGTTATTATTTATGACCGGGAAAAATAATTTATGACCGGGAAATGACCGTAAATTTTTTTTTACAAAAAAATGGCCACCCTGTATAAACAAATCTTTTTGAATAGTTGAAATTTTGTAAAATTTAATTGAAAATAATTAATTTATTTTAAGTCTTTCGTTACAATTTTTGTAGAATAAAAAATCTTTAAAGGTAAATTTAAAAATGAAAATTAATGAAAATTAGCTTCTAATTTTTTAAAATTCAATATTCTCAATTACATATTTTCAAAAATTCAAATATATACAAAAAAATAACATTTTAAAATTATTTTTAACATTTTAGAGGAAACAATCATGTTAAAAATTTTTAATTAAAATTTATCAATCAAATTCAAAAATAATTTAAAAATATAACAGAATTTTAGAAGAACTTTCGGAAAATTATTTAAATTAATTGATTCAAAGACGAAGGTTTAGTTGCCCAGTAAAAAAAAGTATTGGAAGAGAGCGAATAGTATTGGCGGTGAGTTTCTGCCAATATGTTTTCGCGTGAAAACCGTATTGGCAGAAACTCACCGACAATACTATTCGCTCTCTTCCAATACTTTTTTTTTACTGGGTGGAAATTGTAGAAAATAATTGAATTCAGGAAGGGTTATAATTGTCATTTTAAAAAATAATTAAAATCATAAATGTTACTCATTTTCCGTAAACATTCATATTTTCCTGTAAAAAGAATTTTGTCAGGGAAATTAATTTTAATATCAGTAAATTGTCAGGGAAATTGATTAACTGAAACTTATGATCATTCTGATTAAGCTCAAGATATCTTTTTTGGAAATATCTTTGATTATATGTCCACGTTGACATTTGCTTTAACACCCCCCCTCCCCTTCGTGGACAAACGTGGACTTTTGATTCACCCCCCCGCCCCCCCAAATGTGTCCACGTGGTTTATGGACGGCCCCATTATCATGAATTAAAAAATCTGTATAAAAACTTTCAAAAAAATAATTTTTAGAAAAATTTCAACTAAAAATTATTTTTGAAAATTTGAAGTGAGCTATAAGCTACAATTAATTAGCATTTATTTAAATATTTAATAGTTCAAAATAGATAAGAAATTTTACACAAATTTATCAGAAGTTATAATACTATATTGTTAGTAAAAATAAATCTATATCGTACACTAATTTTCTCTTTTAATACCTATGTATGTCAAAATGAAATTAATTATCCGCTGAAATCTCTTTTGTATGTACTTATATATACATATATATATATAGAAAGCGAGGATTCACGCATGGTAAGTTAAAATATTGAGTAACTTTGAAATATTTCATCAGCAGAAATCTTTTATTTACATCAACTTTTCGTTATTATTTATATATATTGTAGTTTATATATACAATAAAAAAAAGAAATTCTTAAATTTTAAGATGCATTTTAAATTAAATTAGTAATTAAAAAGAAACAGGTCCCTGAAGTTAGCGTCGACGCTAAGCGTTGAAAAATATTTTTTTCACGCACGAAACCGAAAAAAAAACTTTTTTTTCCAAATATTATTGCTTTAGATTAAAAAAAGTATTCTTTGTCCTGTTAACTTAACTATGTTTAATTCGTTAACTTCTCAATTGAATAAAACTGAAAAATAGTGCCATTTTTATCACTAAACTAACAAAAAAATAGTTTTCGACGCTGAGCGTCGATGCCAACTTCACTTTTGATTCGTTTTTTGTCTCAATTTGATATCCTTAAAAAAACTGAAAAATAAGAAAATTTATATTAAGCTTCGCAACACTTTTGATTCGTTTTTTGTCTCAATTTGATATCATTAGAAAAACTGAAAATTATAAGAAAATTTTATATTAAGAAAAAAACTAATTTTTGTTTCTAATTTCAGCGGATATTGTTAATTTTAATTATTGTATAAAGCAACACTTAAATATTGAAATAAGTGTCGCAATAGGATATTATTTTTGCCAGCAATTTTTATTGCATATTGCATGAGGTAACGGGTCACTTAATGTTAATAATTGGTGCAACCTTCACGCAATGATGATCATTATATTGTATATTATATATGGTCATCGAGAAGAGATTCAAATCGAGATGAAATGATTCATAATTTAAGCAACAAACTGTTGTTCTTTTTGAAAAAATAAAAAAAAAATAGTTAACAATAATTAAAAATTATAATTATAAACAATCTTTTCTTTTTTAGGAAAGCAATCAATGTTTTTTCCATATATTAGCATATTTTGTCTACCTATCTCATTAAATTATTAAAATTTAATAATTATTACAGGGTTGTCACAAAAATTAGATTTTGTTTTTTCCTGATTTTTAGACAAAATTTTCACTTTTTCCCTGACCCTAAATAATATTTTAGATTCACTCTAAAAATGATTAGATACTCAAAAAAAAAAGTTCTATTGCATTTATTTACGAATTTCTTAAATTTAAAAATTATTCGTAAATATCAATGGTTTTTTTTATATAAATATTTAATCATTATTATTTTTATATAGATATTAAGGTTTCTGAAAAAAATTCAAATTCGAACCTCTTTATCAAATTCAACAACTTATAATAATTTAAATTTCCATAAAATTTAAAAAAAAATTAAATTATAATTACAAAAATTTTAATAAAATCCTTTGCAAAAATTCAATTATTTTTACAAGTAATAAAATTTTTCACATGAATTGAATTATTTAACAAAATTTAATGAAATTCCTTGTGAGAATTCAATTATTTACCTAACGAACAAAATTTTTTATAGGAATTTCAATTATTTTTAATATACAATTGTAAATAAATTCGTAATTATTTTCAAAAATTTGTGCAAGAATTCAAATAATATTTTACAAATAATGAAATTCTTCGATAAAATTCAAATATTTTAAAAATCTACGATTTTAAAAAAAAATTTTCAAAAAGAATTCAATTATTTTAAAAAAATGTAAAATTCGTTGCAAAAATTCAATTATTTTCATAAGTAAAAAAATTTTTCACAGGATGTCAATTATTTAAAAAAAATTTAATGAAAATCGTTGCAAGAATTCAATTATTTTTATAAACAATACATTTTTTGACAGTAGGATTTCAATTATTTAAAAAAATGTAATAAAAATTCGTTACAAGAATTCAATTATTCTTCTAAATATTAAAATTCTTATAAACAGAATTTCAATTATTTTTAATACAATTTTAAGTAAATTCTTCGAAAAATGTAATTATTTTCAAAAATTTTATTAAAATTCTTCGAAAGAATTCAATTATCAATTATTTATAATATTTTTGCAAAAGCACTTTCGCAGAATTTTTAAATTAATTTCTTTACAATTCAATTTTACGAAATTTCGATTATTCGGAAATTCTTCAATATTAAATATTTAGAAAATAAAAACTTGGAATATTTTTTAAAAAAAAATTTAATTAAACTTTTTTAAAAAAATTAATTCTACAGAATTGTCAATTAAAAGTATAAAAAATACATATTTTCAAAGAATTTAATTTGAAACCTTTTCAAAATTTAATTATTTTCAAAAATTCAGGCTATAATGCTTTTCATATTCAATATTATTATCTAAAATTTTAACTGAAATAAATTTTTAAATCAATTTTTCTGATCAGAAAATTCTACGAGAATTCAATTATTTAAATACAATAATATATAAATTAATATTTTTCAAAATTGAATTCTCACAAAGAATTTTATCAACAAATTTTTAAATAATTGAATTGTTTCGACGAATTTTAATAAAATTTTAAAACGTAGAGTTTTTTCAGGACCTTAATAAAATTTTAAAAAATAATTACATTTATCAAAGAATTTGATTAAAATAGTTTTTAAAATAATTGAAATTCTGCGATGAATTTTATTATTTATGTAAATAACTTAATTATTACGGAAAAATTGATAAAATATTTGTAAATAATTGTACAGTGAAATTTTTATTATTTATGAAAATAATTAAATTGTTAGGTAGAATTTTATTAAATTTTTCTTTATATAATTGAATTCTTTTGAAAAATTTAATTAAAATAGTAGATATTGAAAATCATTAAATTGAGGAGATTTTTTGAAAATAATTGAACCTCTGTAAACAATTTTATTATTTATGAAAATAACTGAACTATTGCGAAGAAATTTATAAAAAATTTGTAAATACTTGAATTCCAGTGGAATTTTTATTATATATGAAAATAATTTAATATTTGCTTAGAATTTAATAAAAAAATTTTTTACATAATTGAACATTTTTGAAAAATTTTATATTAAAATAATAGATATTGAAAATCATTAAATTGTGGAAAATTTTTAAAAATAATTGAAATTTTGCCAAGAATTTTATTAAAATTTTTGAAAATAATTGAATTTTGTAGAAGAATTTTATTATTTTTAAAGATAATTGAAATTTTGACCAAAATTTGTTTAAATCTTCGAACATAATTAAATTTCTGCGAAGAATTTTATTATTTTTGAAAATAATTGAATTTTTGCAATAATTTATAACTTCTCTAAAATTCAATTTTTTCCAGTACCTACTTTAATAAAAACCCCTAACTTTTTCCTGACAAATTCTACTTTCCCCGACTTTTCCCTGAATTCCCTGACCTGTGTAAACCCGTATTATTAAATATAAAAAATTTTCACAAAATTTCGAGTAATTTTTCACTGGAATTTACTCTTTAATTTCTTTAATATATCAAAATTGAAATTTTTTTTACTAAAAAATTTTACCAGAGAGAAAAGAAAAAGAGAATTTTATTAAAAAAAGAAAACAAAAAGAATAAGGAAATATTGAATAATTATTCTCAATGTGAATTAGCGGCTCACTTTACAGGATTTGGAGCAAAAAATAAACAACATATTTCGTCATCTCGTAAAATTACCTACGGAAATTAATAAAGTAAAATAACTGATTTTCACCGAACAACTAATACAATGTATTAACACTATTATAAAGACTAAATATTGTGAAATCTTGAAGTGTTAAACAAAGAAAGGGGGATAAAAAAAAAATGAGGAAAGAGAGCAGGAATATTGACTTATCTTGTTTCAAATCTATTTGTTTTTCGCCCATAATTGGATGTATCACACAAACTCTCGTAGGCTAAAGAAAAAGAGGAGTGGCTCAATTAAAATGAAAAAGAAACAGAAAATACCACGTGGGATTCTTTACCAACAGACAATTGCAAACGAAACCGAAAGTGCCATGTAATAGTTGTACATCGGAAAAAGATCTCTTTATACTTGTAGGTGCCAATAGAGTAAAAAAAAAATCATTTTTATTATTTTTCCTAGCTATAAATTAGGAAACAAGAAGTTTATTTTTCACTGTGGGATTTTAGCTCTCATTCTCTCATTAATAAATGTCTTTGGAGCAGTCTCACTGAATTATATACTTGAAAATTAGTAATGTTGCATTAATTCCAGAAAAGAGGAATTTTTTTCCTCAAAAAGAGGACAAAAATTTATTTCTTTATACAACTTGCATATATAATTCAAATTTTTTATCATATAGCTTCT
Organism: Leptopilina heterotoma; assembly: GCF_015476425.1. Lineage (NCBI taxonomy): Eukaryota > Metazoa > Arthropoda > Insecta > Hymenoptera > Figitidae > Leptopilina > Leptopilina heterotoma. The sequence goes on from NW_025110839.1 coordinate 264,402, forward strand.
ATAAAATTTTTTATAAATGATTCGATTTTAATCAGAGTTGCCACAAAAATTAAATTTTCTTTTTCCCTGATTTCCTGTTCCAGACAAAATTATGAATTTTCCTCTAAAGAATATTCTGCGATTCACTCTAAAAATGATTATACATACAAAAAAATGTTCTATTACATTTATTTACGAATTTCTTTAACTGTAAAATTATTCGAAAACAGACTTTTTTTAAAAAAAATATTTAATCATTATTATTTTTCCATAGGAATTAAGATTTTCAAAACATTCAAATACAAATCTTTTTGAAATTCAACAATTTATGAGAATATTATTATAAAACATGAAAAAAGTGATAACTCCGAGTAAAAGAACTCGGAGTGATTTCTTTCTTCGTGTTTTATAATAATTAAAGAAGACAGAGTGATAAGATAATTTTTTTTCTACTATTAAGAAATATTTTTACTGTAACTTCTTCAAAATTATTTTTATCATTTCAATTAAATTATTATTTTCTTCAATTTTTAACCAAAATTCTTCTTTAAATCAATAATTTACAATAATTTAAAAAAATATTCTGCGAATTTCCAAATGTATTTGTTTGCAATTCAATTTTACGAAATTTCATCGATTATTAGGAAATTCTTCAATTAAATATATATTTTAAAATAAAATTTCAATTAAGCTTTATGAAAAAAAATTAATTCTATATGTTAGTTAAAAATATGAAAAATTCCGATTTTCAAAGATTTCAATTTGAAACTTTAGGAAAATTTTTGCCAATAATTGAAATTTTGACAAGAATTTTAAAAAAATTTTTGAAAATAATTAAAATTTTGCCAAGAATTTTATTAAAATTTTTGAAAATAATCAGGGTTGCCACAAATATTTAATTTTAATTTTCCCTGATTTCCAGACAAAATTTTCACTTTTTCCCTGACCATAAAGAATATTCTGATTCACTCTAAAAATTATTAGTTACTCAAAAAAAAAACATTCTATTACATTTACTTATGAATTTCTTAAATTTAAAAATTATTCGCAAACATCAATAACTAAATTTTTAAATAAGTATTTAATTACTATTTTTCCATAGGAATTAAAATTCTTCAAAACATTCAAATTCAAACACTTTCAAAATTAAACAACTTGTAAGAATATTATTATAAAACATAAAGATGTCAATTACACCGAGTCTTCGACTCGGAGTGATTAATATCTTCATGTTTTATAAAAATTTTTCAAAAAAAAAATTAAATTATTTACAAACATTATAATAAAATTCGTTGCAAGAATTCCATTATTTTCATAAATTATAAAATTTTTCTGAGGATTTCAATTATTTATAATACAATTTAAAGTAAATTCCTAGAAAAATGGAAATATTCTCTTAAATTTTTTGGAAGAATTTAATTACATTTGGTGAATATAATGAAATTCTTCGTTGAAATTCAAATATTTTCACAATCTACTTTTTTAATAAAATTTCTCAAAAGAATTCAATTACTTAAAAAAATGTAATAAAATTCGATGCAGGAATTCAATTATTTTCATAAATAATAAAATTCTTTACAATATTTCAATTATTTAAAACAAAATTTGAAAAAATTCATTCCAAGAATTCAATTACTTTCATAAATTAATAAAATTCTTCACATGATTTCAATTATTTTTAATATTCAATTATTATCTAAAATTTTAACTAATATTCATTTTCAAATCAATTTTTATAGGAAAATTCTACGAGAATTCAATTATTTAAATACAAAAATAAATAATTTATTAAATAAATGAATGTTTCTCGAAACTAAATTATCATAAAGAATTTTATCAACAAATTTGAATTTTTTCGAGAAATTTTAATAAAATTTTCAAAAATAATTAAATTTTTCGAGGAATTCAATAATTAAAATTGTATTAAAAATAATTGAATTTTTGCAAAAAATGTTATTATTTATAAAAATAATTGAATTATTGCAAAGTTTGCTTCGAATTTTATCAAAAATTTTTTTTTAAATAATTGAATTCTTTTGAAAAATTTTATTAAAACAATAGTTATTGAAAATCATTGAATTTCGGGGAAGAATTTTATTATTTTTAAAGATACTTGAATTTTGAAGAGAATTTTTTTTAATTTTTAAACATAACTGAATTTTTGCGAAGAATTTTATTACTTTTGAAAATAATTGAATTTCTGCAATTATTTCCAAAATTCAATTTTTTCCAGTTACTTTAATAAAAATCCCTGACTTTTCCCCGAATTTCCTGATTGCCCTGACCTGTGGCAACCCTGATTATTATTTTCTTCAATTTTTAACCAAAATTCTTCTTTAAATCAATAATTTACAATAATTTTTAAAAAAAATTCTGCCTATTTTCAAATGTAGGTATTTGTTTACAATTCAATTTTATGAAATTTCATCGATTATTCGGAAATTCTTCAATTAAATATATATATTTTAAAATAAAATTTCAATTAAACTTTTTGAAAAAAAAATTAATTCTACAGAATTGTTATAGTTAAAAATATGAAAAATTCCGATTTTCAAAGATTTCAATTTGAAACTTTAGAAAAATTTTTGCAAATTGAAATTTTGCCAAGAATTTTATTAAAATTTTTGAAAATAATTGAATTACGAAGAAGAATATTTTATTATTTATAAAGAGAATTGAAATTGTGACAAGAATTTCTTTAAATTTTCGGATATAATTGAATTTCTGCGAAGAATTTTATTAGATTCTTTTGAAAATAATTGAATTTTTGCAATCATTTAAATCTTCTCAAAAATTCAACTTTTTTTAGTGTTTTTAACGAAAATTCCTAGTTAATTTCTTTATTTTTAATAATTAATCAAATAGATATATTAAAAAATTTAATTATCAGAATAATTTAAATTTTGAAAATTATTGCAAAAATTTAAGTTCTTTAGAATTTCTAATGAAATTCATTCAAAATTGAAATTTTATAAAATTTGAAATTAAAATGTTTTGAAGTTCGTCTACTTATGAAAATAAATTTATGTAGAAATATTTTTCTTAATACTTTACCCACTACTTTATGATTTGGAATCGAAGTTTACATATTCATGGATTTTTCATATTTTTATTCAAATTTTTAGTGCCATTTTACTTACTAGTTATATTATCAAGTTGTTTTTTTGTTGAATTCGCATAAGAAATACTTAGCATTTTTTTTATTTAAAACTACAAAAATTACTAGTATTTTACGGCTTATTTTAATTATATGTTAAGCAAATCTTTTTAATATTCTCTAAAGATGGTTTGACTTTATTAATTTTTACGGCTTTATTAATGAATATTTTTCTTTGATTTCTAAACTCCGGTTCGAACTTTAAAGTTAGTAAAGTTGTTGTTTACTTTTTTGTTTTCTAACTTTTTTTAAAATAATTTTTCTTTTTAATTATTTTAAATTTTAAAATTAATGTTTTAAAAATCATTGCGAATTCTTGCAAAGAATTTTGTTAAAACATTTGAGGATAATTGAATTCCTTCAAAGAATATTATTATTTATGAAAATAATTGATTTCTCGCGAAGGATTTTATTAAAATTTAAAAAAATCCTAATTATTTACTATTTAAAAAAAACAATTGAATTCTTCCGAAGGATTTATTAAAATTTTTAAAAATAATTGGATTCTTTCGTAAAAATTTATTTGAATTTTGTTGAAAATAATTGAATTTTTGCAAAAAAATTTTATTATTTATAAAAATAATTGAATTCTTCCGAAGAATGTTTATGAAAGAAATTGAATTCTTGCGAAGAATTTTATTAAAATTTTTGTAAGTATAAACAATAATAATTAATTATATTCTTTATACTTAAGTGAATTTTTTAAATTTTTATTATGAAATTAATCAAAAATTTATATATTTAAATTTTGTTAAAATTCCCTGTTCAATTTTATTTTTCCTAACTTTTTACTTATTTCCCTAATGATCTATATGTAAACTCTGACAATAATTTTTTTAAACCAAAAATTACAATTATTGAACGAGAAATAATACAATATTTTCAAACAAAAAAACATGTTTTTAACGAAAAAAATACAGTTTTTTTTAAAAAATGTATATGTAAAAAAATATTGCTTCATTTAAATTTATATAACAAAAGGAAACAGAAGAAAACGCGTGAACTAATTTGCACACCTTAGTGCACTTGCGTTCTACTCTTTCCATATAATACCTCGAGGAGATAAGAACATAAGCATAACTTTGAATTGAAATAAGTCACGAAATATAGAAAATATTGTTAAAAGAAAAAAAAATTCCAACGCGGTCATTGAATTCACACTAATTCTAATTTCATTAAAAAGCAAAAAAACAAGAAAAAAGAAAAGAAAAATACCAACAATTTAATGATCGTATTGCGGTATGATAATAGATTAAGTGCATGTAAATATTTACTCTAAAAATTCAGATTTAAATTTATAATATTATAAAAAAAAATAAGTGTACAAAATTTCTTCTTTGTGGTAAATTTTATTACATGATAATGCGATGACCATGTAACTAAATCAAGCGCTTAAAAGCAATTATTATTACTGTTAAATAAAAAACAAAGTGAAGGTGAATCTTTTAGACTCTCTCAAAGATAATTTTACGCATCATTTACTCTTTCGTTCGATCGTCAAGAAAATCGGGTTTTTTTTCAAATCTTGTACCAAAACGTTGGAAATTCTTTTTAATCTTTTACTTTTCTTTCTATTTGAGAAAAAAGTTTTCTTTCTCTCTCTTAAAAATTAGTCAACTTTTTTCGAATTAGTAAAAATTTCTTTCAATTTTTAACTACTTTTCAGTTTTTCACTATAAACTTCATGTTCCAAAAATTCCGAACGTTGAAGGAAATAATTTTTAAATTTAAATATTTTCATCAATTACTCACTGAAACAAAAACGAAAAATGGTAATTAAAAATTTTGAAACATTATAAATTATTTTTTAATACGTTTAATACTCAAAATTAATTAATTTTAGAATTAGTCGACTTTTCAAAAATACAAATTTGGAACTTTAAGTATTAGTTTTTATTCAAATCTTCTTCTTTTTAAAAAGTTGATTTTAAGTTCTTTAAATTTTTCTAATTGTATTGAATTGAAAATATTAAAAATAATTAAATTTTAAGAAATTATAGAATAAAAAAATTCTAACAATTACTTTTTTCAAAAAATATTTTAACATAATTTTTAGAAGCTAATTTTCATTAATTTTAATTTTTAAATTTACACCAGAAGATTTTTCATTAAATTTTTTGAGAATTCCATTTTGTATTTTAAAAATTTGCAAATATAAAATTCTTCAAAAGTTGATTTTCAAAAATTGTAATAACTTGAAAAAAATCATTTACTTTGAATTAAAATTTTAAGTTTTCTTGATTAAAAATTTTAAAAAGTCCAATAATTCGTCTATTTAATTCAATAAAAATTTTATATTGTATTTCCCTGACCTTTCACAGATTTCTAAATTCAATTATTCAAAAAATTATAATAAAAAAATTCTTAAAATTAATTTTTAAAACATGTTTTTTAATAATTTTTAAAAATATTCTAATGTAATTTTTCGGAAATTATTGAATTTCCTAAAAAAGTTTTTGTATAAATTAAAAAAACGAATTTTTTTTTTGGAGAATTTTAATTAAAAATTTTGAACATGATTGTTTTTTCCAAAATGTTTAAAATGATTGTAAAAAATTTTAATGTTATTATTTTTTGTATGTATTATGAATTTCCGGAAATATTTAATTGAAAATACTGACAATAATTGAATTTTTAAAGATTAGAATGAAAAAAATTCTAAAAATTACATTTTTCAAAAATATTTTGATATAATTTTTAGAAGATAATTTTCATTATTTTTATTTTTCATCTTTAAATTTACACTTGAAGATTTTTGTTTAAAATTTTTGAGAATTTAATTATATTTTAAAAATTTGAAATTAAAATTTTTCAAAAGTTGATTTTCAAAAATTTTAATAAATAACTTGAAAAAAAAATCAGTTATTTTCAATTAAATTTTATAAAATTTCAATTATTTAAAAAAAATTTTATTATATTGTCATATTTTAAAATTTTAATTATCTTAAAAAAATTTTTTTAAATAGTTTTTCAATTATCAATTGAAAAATTTCCAAGCAATTGAAAATTCATAGAATCTTTTAAAAATAATTAAATCTTTGAAATGTATAAAAAAATAATCTAATTTTTGAAGAATTTTAATTATAAATAAGAACATGATTTCTCCGTAAATTTAATAAAATTTTTAATTTACTTTTGTTCGAAAATAATTGAACCTTAAAAAATTATGATACAAAAAATTCTAAGAATTAGTTTTTTAAAAATATTCTAATGCAAATTTTTCGAAAATAATTGAATTTCTTAAAAGAGATTTTGTATAATTTAAAAAAACTAATTCATTTTTTGAAGAATTTTATAATTAAAATTTTTAAAATGTTTGTTTTCTTTAAAATGTCAAAAAAAATTTCTAAAAAATTGTAATGTTATTATTTTTTGTATTTATTTGAATTTTCGGAAATTATGTATCTAATTGAAAGTAATGAAAATAATTGAATTTTAAAAAATTAGAATAAAATAATTCTAAGAATTGCTGTCTTCAAAAAGATTTTAATATGATTTTTAGGAGCTAATTTTCATTAATTTATATTTATAAATTGACATTTGAAGATTTTTTATTAAAATTTTTGAAAATTCTATTATTTTCAAAATTTGCAATTCAAATTCTTCTAAAGTTGATTTTCAAAAATTTTAATAAATAACTTGAAAAAAATCAATTATTTTCAAATAAATTTTACGAAATTTTAATTATTCAAAATCTTTTTAATTGTATATTTCGAAAATTTAATTAGAGAAATGATTCAAAAATAATTTTTGAAAGATTTGTCTATTGTTATTTTTCAAATGTGTTATTTTGTTTAAATATTTGGAAGAAAAGTCGAAATTTTTGAAAATAAGTCGAAAAAAGTAGCCGTTTTTGAAAATAGTCGAAAGAAGTAAAAAAATTCGTAATATCCGAGGTCTACGATTCAGTAAAAACCGGAGAAGAAGGAAAAGAAAAAAAAATTCTTGTGAATGTGTATGATTTTTTAATTTAATTGTTTCTTGTAATTTTCTTTTGTACTTTATTAATTGTCCCTTTGGCAAATAAAATGATTATTATATAAAAGAAAAAAAAGAAGAAAGTAAAGAAAATTTTAAATAAATCCAAAAAAAAATTGCCCATAAGAATTTAAATTTTTGAACTGATAAATATTGATCCAAGGTGTGAGAGATAAATACGTTTTCAAAAAAGATAAACTCCCCTCTGAATATTTTTTCATTATCCACGAAAAAAAGGGAAACGCTAATATTATTTCTATGATTTTAAATCCTTGAGGAGAATCAGCTTACAGGTATATAGCATTGAAAGGCCACTTAGGTTGCACTTTAGGTGCGGAAGAGAAATATTGCATTGTTACGAATCAGCTGTATATGTTATACTCTCCGTTCATATTACGTATATCACTCCTATATCTTCATTTCCCAACAGATAAGTCTTTTTAAAAAAACACAGTTGAAATTTTCTCACCTAATCAACATTTTTCTACGTATTTAAAATTAAAATTTTGCACTCGAGGTGAAATACTTTTCAAATCTCTTCATTATTCTTAATTTCTCTCTAGGCACTTATAAAAATTTGTTAGAAAAAAAAACCACTTCAAACAGGATGTAATAAATACCAGAAAAAAAATTGTTATTTTGCGAACCGAAACATATTTTTCCTTATAATTGAAACATTACCACAGTTTTTTTTTTAATCACCACTTAAAGCGATGAGTTTTGAAAATATTAACTAAACAGAAAATTAAAATTTTTACTCCAAAATAAAAAAAGTGTACAACAAAATTTTCCATTTAGTTTTCTTTTCTTTATTATCAACCCAGAGTTGATAAATCGGATTAAAAATTGCACGTCACCGAAAGTTATCACAATTCACTGTGTGGGGGGAAAATTTCCACCCTTTCTTTTCTTGATTTTCGTAATTATTTTGAATCGCGACATATTTTGCGACTCAAAAAAATATTAAACGTTCCTCACAATTTTTTTTAATGCAGAAACAAAAAATTAATTTTCAAAGAAAGAAAGACATAAAAAATAAAGAAAAACCTTTGCATTAATTAATAGGAAAAAAATAGAAACGTATATTATAAGCTTACCTGTTAAAATCGGAATCAAAGGAGAAAAATAACCAAACAGAAAACGAACGAAACGTACAGCGCGCAAACCCGCACTTGACTGACTTGAAAAGGCGCTTTTTCCCTTCGCTAGAACTCGACAAACTTCGCTTGTTATCGTGATTGCCACGCGGATGACGATCACCTGGCAAATCCCGCGATAAACTGGATCACCTGTTCCTCATCATCCACTTCTTTTTTTTTTACCTGCGTCGTCACAAAGAAATTCTGTGTATTTTGAATAATTTTTCAAATCTATGGAAATTTATTCTGGATTCGAAAAATTTTCAGTTTTTTAATTATCCGGGAATTTAATTTTACAAAATAAAAAATTAAATAGAAAAAAATAAAATTTAAGAAAGAATACAAAGGAAAAATTGTGTTCATGTTATTAATAACAAATTAAATTTCATATTTATTATATGTAAAAAATATTCGAATACGTCAAATTTTTTTCGTTAATCAACGTTGTGCTGGTTGACTTTTTAACTTGTCGTTAAATTATTTCAACGAACTTTGTATACAAATATAGTAATGGTAAAATTTACTTCGAAAATATAGTATTATTTACTTCGAATATACTAAACTTTGCTTCGAAAATAGTAAAATTTACTTCAAAAATAATATTATTCACTTCGAAAATAGTAAAAAAAGAAATATTAAATAGTTAGATTTTATGATGGATGTATAGTAAAAGTTACCTTATTCATCTTCGTTCATGTTGATATACTCCAAGTATTTTCAAAAATTATTTACCCATGTCCAGTAAAAATATTTCACTAATTTAGTAATTTTTAATCATTTTTAACAACAACTTTTGTAAAAATTAATTGTAGCTATCAAACGAAATAGTAAAATTTTATTTATTTATTGCGGACGGTGCGGACATCGTGGAAATTCTTATACTAACATTTTAAGGTTATGTTATACCGTAAACATTTCTTATTGTAGCCAACTTCACTCTGCTTATGGTGCGTTCACACCACTATTGCGAGAATAATAATTATAAATAAATATTAAATTAATAAATTATTTATTAATATTTAATTGTATCTATATTAAGAAACATATCATAACCTTATCTTAATTAATTATTATAATTATTATAATAAACGACATAATCTGTCTTCACGTGAAGTTAGTGTTTTATGACTTCAATTTTTTCTTTTATAGATTCGAATTATTATGTCAAAAGTTTATGACAGTTAATTTGTAAATAATAAAATAAGTGGACTAAGAAAATTTAACCCCAATTTCAAAAACTCAATAAAGAGGTACGTTGTAATTTTTAAAAATAATTAATTATATTATTAATTATTATTATTAATTAAATAATTTTTCTTTAAAAATTCTTAAAGTTTTTCAATAATTTTATTCAAAAATTCTAAAAAAGTAATTGAATTTTGGAAGAATTACAGTTGCAATTTTTAGAAATAATTAAATTTCATGAGGTTTTTTATTGAAATTATTTGAAATTTTAATTTTTGTGGAAAAATAAATAAGAATAAGTTTTTTAATTTTTGTTAAACAAAAATTGAAACAATTAAAAATTTTGTCAAATTTTATATTTTTATGAATTTTATTTGTTTACTTTTAAAAATTAATTTGAAATATAATCGTATTTTTGAAAAATTCTAATTGAAAATTTGGAAAATATGTGAATTTAAAAAAAATTAGAATTATTCAACTACAATAAGTATTTAAATATTTATTTTACAAAAATGATTGAAATATTTAATTTGGAAAATCTGAAAAAATTAGGTTTTTGGAAAATAGTAATTAAAATTTTTTGAAAATATACTTGAATTCCCGAAAGTAGTTTTTAAAAAATTATAAATTTTGTAAAATTTTAAATAATTTTATTTTTTTAGAATTGCAGAAAACAAATTTTATATTTTATCTTTAGGGTAGAGTGGGGTGAAAAAGCCATGGTGTAAAAAAGCCATTTGAGTTTTATTTAAAAACTATTAAGCCGATTTATCAGCTGTTTAGAATATAAATACTATTAGGTAATACGCAACTTTTGAATCTAGTTTGAATGTTGTACTTAGATTAATATTGTTTTTATTGTAATTTTAATTTTTTGTTGTTTTTTTGAAAACATTTTGGTGAACTTTTCAAACATATTACAATCTGATTAAGTGAACGAATAATAAAAGTAAATGTTTGTACATAAGGGGAAAAGTATACCGAAAACGTATACAATGTTAATTTTTGGAAATTGAACTGAATTAACAATTTATTTTTGCTTTTCTAATAACTGGTCTTGGGTGTAAAAAAGCCAGGACAAAAAATCCATTGAATATTTTGTGAAATTCACTTGTTTTCTATTTAAACTAACCTTCTTATTTTACAAAATTTCTCGTGTTTATTTAATAAAATTAATTAAATACGACGAAAAAGTAGTTCAAAGTGCATTGAAAAAATAAACAATGAATAAACGGTTGCAACGAAATATGTTATCTGTGGTGAAACTTAAAGAGAACTTCTAAAAAAGGTACGAAAAATTGGCAGTGCAAATCGAAAACAGGTAAACTTAATATAATTTTCAATTTTGCTTGCTAAAAACTCTTTCATATTTATTAAAATATTTTTCAAATAAGACTATTTGTCATATAAATAAAGGAAAACTATAAAAATACCTAAATTGATAACATGTTTTGCTAAAATCGTAGGGTGGCTTTTTCACCCCACCAGGTGGTGCAAAAAAGCCACTTGCAGTGCTTTCGTAAAACTCTTATAACTTAGTCCTTTCATGAGATAAAAAATATTTCCGTCAAGAATTTTCAAGCTTAATAACTAAACTTTCAATAACAATTGGAAATTTGAGAAAAAAATTTTAAGTACAGATTTTACAGCATCAAAAGTAAAAATGTGGCTTTTTTACCCCACTCTACCCTATATTTTATACTCGTATTTTTTAAAATACATTATTTTATGAATTTACAAAAATAATTCTACATATTTAAACAATTCAATTCTCGTTGTTGAATTCTGATAGGAATTGATTTAAAAAAAAATTCAGTTAAATGAATTTTCATTAAATTTCAAAAACCAAATTTTTTAAATTAACAACGGCAACGAAAATTTCACGCGCGTGTAGTTTTGCTAATTAATTAACAAATTTTAAATTAATAAATTATTTATTAATATTTAATTGTATTTATTAAGAAACATCATAATCTTATATCTTATATAATTAATAATTATTAATGTTTAATGTTTAAATAACAAAAAATAATAATAATTTTTCATATTAAAAACAAATTAAATTATAACTACTACTTACCTGAAGTAAAATAAATTATTCTCTCACATCCAATTGTTATAAAATCAAATTTAAAATTCGCGCTCAAATTTTTTTTCGACTTTAGGAAAATTCGGAAAATTTCAATTCATGCACCAATTTCTCTATCAACAATGCTCATAGAAAAACACAAATTTTCTTATTTACAAATAATCTCTTTTATTAATTATCTTTATTGTACAAAAATTAGATTTAAAAATTTTACGGGAAATTAAAAAAATTTCTTTTCCTAAATTGACGAGTTGATAAAAAAAAAATTTTCTTTTCAATCAACAAAATGAAAATACAATATAATAATAAAATTATACAAGTTTTTTTTTTCAATCGTCAAATATTTCCAATTACAATTAAACAAATAGATTATGCACAATCTACAATTCCTTTCCAGAACAATAATTATAAACTCAATTGGAAATGTTATAAAAAAACACCCAAAGTAAATAAAGAAATCATATATATATATATATATTATAAATATATATATTTCTCTTATTTATAAAGAAAAATAATTTGTATATTTGAAAATGATTTTCAAATATATTTCACTTTTAAAAAATCAAAAAAAAAATATTTTTTTAAAAAAGTCTACTATTGACGTATAAAGTATCCAATTATTGAAATATTTTGTACAATTCGCCATCGATTGAAAAACAAACCGAAAATTTACAAAATAAAATTCGAAATTGATATATTCTCTGAGAAATGAAAATATCGAATGATACTATACAATTATATCGAAAAAAAATCTCTCTCTTCGAAACACTTTTAAAAGAGTAATATTTCTTTTTAAATAATAGTTATAATAATAAATCCCCAATCTTATATTACAAATCTTGAAAGTACATTAGATGCAGGCCTTAATTATTATTATAATTTATCATACATTCACTATCAATTGCGTTAAATATTCCTCAGATTGTAAACATTCAAATGAACGAAATTAATTAATTCTCTTTCTTTTCCTACAATTATCGACAAAATTTTTCTGAAAACTATACAGAAATTTCTTTTTTTTTATCTGAATCGTCGATAATAATTAATTATGGAAATAAATTAATATTATTTTATTAATTACTTTAATAAATTAATATTATTCTATAAATTACTGTAATAAATTGATATTATTTTCTCCATCATTAAAATAAATTAATTTTATTTAAATTAAATAATTTCCTTCAATTGAACGTTTAAAATTGTTGGAATATTTATATTAATATTTTTTTACATATATTTTTATACAGAGGAAAGGGTAGATTTTTTTAGAGCCTGAATTTTATCCATCGTGAAAAAAAGTTCTCATAATATTGTTCTTTATTTTCTATTGTAAAAGAAATTAAGAAAAATAAGAGAACAATTTTCAATTCAACAAAATATACCTACAAACTTTTCTAAAACTTTAAATTCCGTTTTATCATCAAAATTGTAATTTTTCTCAAAAAAGCCAATTTATTTTTTTTTACCTCGTTTCCTAATGGAAAACATTTTCCACAAAAATAATTTATATTGTAATCTTAAACGAAAACAAAAACAAAAGAAATTACAATTCGAAAATGAATTGAAAAAGAAAGTTGAGCAGACTTTTAAAAATTTTTTCATAATAAGAAAAAGTTCCGAATTCTCTTTTTATTTGCTAATGAAATTTTTTCTTAATTCGCACGAAAATTATTATCCTGCAATTTTTATTTCAATTTTATGCTAAAAATTTTGAATTCAAAATATCTATAGGGAAACTTTTGATTATTTGTCATCTCACAGGTATAAAATTCTATTTTCTATATTTTCGTGTATTTCATACTTTTTTTTCTTTTTAAATTTCTTTTTCAAAATTATCAACATAAATATTGATTAAAATAAAGAAAGAATTGGGAAAACAGTTTTTCGTAAATTAGAGAAATTGGTAATTAAACCGCTCAGGAGGAAGTATTAATTTGGAAAAGTGATTTTTTTCAAGTCCACAAGCGAATCGACGAAAAAAAATTTTCGAGAAACACAACAATTGTTGTTAAAAGAAAAATTTTCCTCCTTTTATATTTTTATGGCAAAATTTTTATATTTTCTCAAATATTTTCGTTAATAAACCTGAATTTCAAGTTTTTTTTTTTTGTTAAAAAGTGAATTCTGAATTTATAATTTTTCGATTGTTTCGAACGTTAAAACGAATGAAATATTTTTTATTATTAAAGTATTTTCGTAAATTATCGATTTCAATAAACATTAGAAACTTTTTTACAGTTACTTTCTTGTAGTGAAAATTATTGTAACGAAAATTTAATTCTGAACGTTCGGAACTTTTGGATTATTTAGCAACCAAGTTGAAATCCACAGCGTAGATCAAAGAAAAAAAATTGTTCATTAAGTAAATTAATTATAGATAATGCAGCAATATTGCCAGAAAAATATTCAGGAAAACAAATTGATTGTTTTGCTGATAATTGTTTTAAAAACTAAATTTTCAATTATAAATTAATATTTAATAATTTAATAATTATTTAATAATATTTGAATGTATTATTAAATAAATTTTTTTCGTTGATCAACGTTGTGGACTAACTAATTTTAATTTCATTTGATTGGTTTAAGAAATTCGTTGAACTTTGAACGTTCGAAACTTTAGGATCATTTAGTAATTAATTTCAATTTGATTTAATAATCAAATGACTTTTTAGCATTCTTAATATTCTTGAAAGAATAATTTTTAAAAAAATCACTTTTGCAAATCAAGACTTTTGGGTCAACTTGTCGAGGTGGTGGTTGTCACAATTGGTAAAAACAAAAACAAGGGAAGAATGTATGAATTTTTCTTACGAGGATAAACTATTTATTCAGGATCGCTTTGGAGTGTCTCGCCATTAGTCAATACCAAAGCATCGTCATCGGCCTCATTGTAATCAATTGAAATGATGCTTTCTCTTCGTTTCTTTTTGTGAATTCTCTCCTCATCACTACCCGGTACACTTTTGTCTCTCTTTGTCCTATCCCTACCCCTCGTTGTCCTTGTCAACACTTCCTCACCATTAGTCTTACCACTAGATTTCAAATTACTTTTGTTTTTAGTCCGTAACGTCCTTCGATTAGTACGATTAGTCGATTCCTCATCATCGTCACGATCACTGAGCTCCTCATTTTCAACCTTAATAATCAAGGCCGGTGAATCCCGTGAGCTCTCGTCATTTTGTTCAGTTTGCGTTGTTGTTGTTGTTATTATTGCTTTTACATCAGTTCGATCTGATTTTTCATCACATGCACGTTCACTGTTTGTTGATTTATCATCGGGCAAGGGTGGAGTTCTTGCACCTTTACACACCTCACTTTCTTCGGTTTTCAATTTTATATCGACACTGGCTACTATTTCTTCGGATTCATTTTTAATTGGCGGTGTGTGCGGCGATAAGCCGTTGGTTAAATTTTGATCACTTGAATTTGTTTTCAATGATGCATTCTCCTGTTGTAAAAGGGTCACTGATTCGCGTGCCTTGCGAAGTTCCTGCTGAAGAAAATATATTGTACTCTGCATTCCCTCCACGTCTTCGTCCAAATCTTGTAGAAATTCATCTAATTCTGTAGAAAAAATTCATCAATTTTTCCATTAATTCTTCCAAATTTATTTTATAAAAATTATGATCAAATTTTCCTCGAACATTAGAATTGATTACAGGACAAAAAATCAAAAAAAAAAATTCCAAGTACAAAAAATCCAAAATAAAAGTTTTCAAAGTCAAAAAATTCAAAATAAATAAAAATTATAATTAAATAAATTAATTAGAATATAATTTTAATTATTTATATAAATAATAAAATTCTTCGCAAAAATTCCAATTATTTAGGTACATAAATAATAAAATTCTTCACAAAAATTCAATTATTTTCATAAATAAAAAATTTCTAAAAAAATTTCAAATATTCTATAAAATTTTTAAAACAATTATTCCAAGAAATACAATTATTATCAACAATTTTGATAAAATTATTATTTTTTTTCAATAGAATTCCGATTAATTTAATTATTTTCAGAAATTTAAAATGTTAACTTAATTGAATAAAAGTAAATTTTGACATTGTAAACTTCAGTTCAATTAAAATTTCTGTCAATAAAATTTAACGAATTTTTCAATTGTTTTGAATTTTTTCAATTAATTATTTTCTGAAATTCCAATTTTCTGCAAAAAATTTTTAAAAAATCTAATATTTTCAGAATTTCTAAATTAATTTTTTTTTAAATTTACATAATTAAATTAATTATTTACTTAAATATAATAATAACCGCGATATTTTGTCCTCACGTAAAGTTAGGGTTTTTTGATTTTAAATTATTTTAGAGCTCAAATTGTCATGTCAAAAGTTTGACAATTAATTTGTAAATAGAGTGATTAGTGTTTTAGTGAAAATAATTCGCCTATAATTTTTACAATAACAGCATTTTCAAAGGAAAGTAAAAAAAAGAAAATTTTATTAAAAAGAAATATCAAACTAGAAACTACTTATTCAAAATTTTAAATAGTCTATGAATTTTCTTTCTCAAATTAAAAAATCAATAAGTAGAGTTACAGTTGCAATATTTTTAGAAATAATTAATATTTTTATCACTTATTTTTGTATTAAAATAATTTAATTCTCCTACAAATTTTTCATAGGAATTGATTTGAAAAAGAATTTCAGTGAACATTTTAGAAAACATTTCAAGAATTGCATTTCTAATTTTAATTAAATTTCAAAAGGTTTTACATTTAAAGTATTTTGAAATTTTAATTTCTATTGGACAAATAAATAAGTATTTAAATATTTATTTAACAAAAATTAACAAAATTTAAAAAATTTTATTTAGCAATTTTTAAATGAGGGTTTTAAAAAATCGTAATACAATTTTTTTGAAAATGGTTGAATTCTCAAAAATAATTTTTAAAAATTGAAAAAATAGGAAATTTTTTCTAATTTCATTAAAATAAATTTTATATTTGAAAGAATTTTATTTTCTCTTTTTAAAAAATTATTTTTAAATATTATTGTATTTTTTGAAAAATTGCCTAACTAAAAATTTGGAAAATAATTAAATTTTACAAAAAGTATTGCATTGAAATTATTTGAAATTTCAATTAAAATAAATGGCAATAAATTTTTAAATATTTGTTTAACAATAATTATTGAAGTTTTTTTTTTGAAGGATTATATTTTATTTTTATTATTTCTAAAAATTGCTACTGTAACTTCTGTAAAATTCAATTACTTTCTAGAATTTTTAATCTAAAATTCTACTAGAAATCAATTATTTTTAATAATTTTCAGAAAATTCTTCGAGAATTTAATTATTTAAATAAAGGCATTTAATTATTTGTCAAACTCACAACTGTAACTCTTCATGATTTTTTTTAAATTTATGTGATAAAAGTTAAAATGTAAATTTTTAAACTAAAATATTCAGGAGACAGTTCGAATTAAAAAATAATTGCTTACCACTTTGTGATTTTTTGACTTCTTCACTGAAACCCTTTTGAAGAGCGAGTTCACCTTCTAATTTTGCTATTCTTCCGCTGGCAATCATCCTTCCTAATTCTTCATTTTCTTGATAAAGCAATCTGCATTTTGCCATTAATCTCTTTCCAGTGTTGCTAATATAATAAAATTTAATTAATTATAGTTATAATAATGAATAATTAGTTTTATTAAGGTTGCCACAAAAATTTTATTTCGTTTTTCCTAGATTTCTAAAGGGAATTTTAAGTTTCTTCTTGATTTCATATTTAAAAAATCCAAAGAGAATTCAATTAAAGAAAAATTAAAAATGATAAATTTTCAGAAGCGAATATTTAATAGAAAACTTTAAGAGTTTATCCACCTGTTTTAAAAATAAAATTAGTTATAATTTCATAAATTAACATCTTTAAATACTAAACAACAATAAATAAATGTGATTCAGACTTTTTGTAAAATTTTAATTATTAATAAAATCTTTTACCAAATTTAATTATTTTTAATCAAATTTTCAATTACATTGATAATTTTTTAATACATTTTTTTAAATTCAAGTATCTTTAAAGACTATTCAATTAAAATTCCTCAAAAACTTAATTTTTTCATAATTTTAAATAATATTATTTGAAACTAAATAATTTTTTAAAATAAATATTTAGGTAATTATTAATTTCTTACAATTTTTAACTAAACTTCATCTCTAAATGAATTATTTTTAATAATTTTCCGAAAGTTCTTCAAGAATTCAATTATTCAAATACAAAAATTCAATTTTTTTATTAGTTTTGTAACTATAACTGTAAAAGTTATATTTTCAAAAAATTATAATAATGAAATTCTTCAAATTAATTTTTTAAAAATATTTTTAAATCATTTTTGAAAGATAATAGTTTTTGAATTATATACAAAAATAAAATTTTTAAAACAACTGGAATTTATTAAAAACTTTAAAAAATAATTGAAAATTGATTAAATTTTGTAATAATAATTGAATTATTGGAAGAAAAAATTTTAATTTATTTTGTTCAAAGATACTTGAATCTTAAAAAGTTCTGATAAAACAACTTTGAGAATTAGTTTTTTAAAAATATTCGCAATTAATTTTTCGAAAATAATTGAATTTCTTGAAAGAATTTTTCTATAATTTAAAAGAAACTAATTAATTTTTTTTATGAATTTCAATTAAAAATGTTGAATATGATTGTTTTCTACAAAATTTTAAAAATATGTAATGTTATATTATTTTTTGTAGATTTTTGAATTTTCGGAAATATGATGTAATTGAAAATATTGCAAAAATAGATTGAAAAAGTTCAAAGAATAAATTTAAAAAAAAAATTTATTATAATTTTTAGAAGATAATTTTAATTAATTCTTTTTCATCTTCAAATTTACACTTTAAGATTTTTCATTAAAATTTTTGAAAAATCAATTATTTTTTCAAAATTTGCAAATTAAAATTTATCAAAAGTTGATTTTCAAAAATTGTAATAAATACCTTGAAAAAAATCAATTATTTTCAAATTAAATTTTGCAAAATTTCAATTTTTCAAAATCTCTTTAATTGTATATTTTGAAAATTTAATTAGAAAAATGATTCCAAAATAATTTTGAAAGATTTGTCTATAGTTATTTTCACTAACTTCACAGATTTGTCAGAACTGTGGCAACCTTGTTTGTTATAAATAAATAATTCCTTTTTATACAAATACCTGTCGGGCGTGAATTTCCAAGCACTAAGCTCATTTTGCGTGTCTTCCAATTTAGCTTTTGTTGTAATCAATTCTTGCCTCAATTTTTGAATTAAAATATTTACAGCAGGATCTAATAAAGCGGATCTCAACGCTGCGGCGGACGGTGCTTGGGCGGCTTTCATTTCAGCTATTTGATTCTATTAATGAAAAGTAAGAATTTTTGTTTTTGAAGAAATACATTACTATTGTAATAAATTGTAATGATTTCATTGTACATTGAAATTTAAAACCAAAAAGAAACTTACAACATATTCTTGTAATTCCTGTTCTTTAGAAGCAAGTCTTCTAACTAAAATTTTTTCTCTATGCGACGCTTCTGCATATTGTTGTCTGTACTTCTCCTCTGATTCTCGTATCGAAGAAATTTCGCCTGAAAGAAAATAATTTCTCAATTTAACACAAATTGTCCATTTTCGATAGTTTCTTCACCTTCAGGTACAATTTTTAATTCAATATATTAAAAAAACTTCATTTGGAAAAGTATTCGAAAAATAAACTCATAAAAAAATAAAATACAAATAACAATTTAATTTTATTTTAATAAAATACAAATTAATAAATAATAAAAAGTCAATAATAATGAATAAATAAATAATAAAAAGTCAATAATAAAGAATAAATAAATAATAAAAAGTTAATTAAAGAAAAAAGTAATATAACAAGGAAGAAAATCACTAATAAATAAGAAGATAGTACAAAATAATTGTTACGCTCGAAAAATATTATTATAATTATTAATTAATATTGATTTTTATTATAATTATTATTGATTATTATTAAGAAAGTAATATTGAAACTCAATTAATTTAAGAATTGTACCAGAGGCAAATTGTTTGGCAAATGACACAAATTTCTGCACTTGAAGAAGAAGAAATGAAAAAAAAATTAAACACACAGCAAATCGCGAAACGCCGCGAATTTGTATTTTTTTTTGGAAACAATGGGTTTTTGAGAATAAGTGGCTTTTGGCTCAATCTACTATTAATACCAAAGTGCGCACTATAAAAGATGTTTTAATAGATTAAGATTGATTGCTCTGACAATTGGCATCATTAATTGACGCATACTTTGATAAATCTGGTGTCGTTCCAGGCGCCATTCGTGTGAGTTGTTGCTCCATCGGTGTCCCGATTTTCTCCCCAGAGAAATATCCACAGCTTCCAGCACACGATAACTCGAGATTTTTTTACAGAGATAAATAGAAAGGGAGATAGAAAGAATTGGGTGTTTTTTTTTTTTTTTGAAAAAAAGAAACAGAAAGAGAGATAGAAACGGAATTTTGGGACACCCTTCAAAATATTGTCGTAAAAACTCGGGATATTTTCAAGAAAAAAAGCGTCATTCTTTTTCTCGTAAAACAAGAATGATTTTCGTGTTTTAGTTGGACCTTTTTTCTCTCGTTGCTTCAATCACGAATTTATCACTAAATTAAGCACTGGCTCTTTTATTTTTGACACACTTGATTCATTTTTTTTTGTATTTTTATTTATTTTTCTTTTCGCATTTTCTTTTTTTCGTGAAGCAAACTCGTGAGAATTTTAAAAACACCAACACTATAGACACTGAGGAAGCTGGTTGGATTTCTCAAAATCGAGAAATAATATTTCTTTTTTTTTCTTTTTTTTAGCACTCACATTAAATGCTTTAACGATGGGGCAACAATTTCACTCTGTTTAACACATTTTTCACTCTGGCGATTTTCGTTTTTCGCGATTTTAGCACAACACAAACACAATCGCTTATCAAACTCAAATTGGTATTGAAAAAAAAACACTTTAAAACATTCGAGTTCTTAAAATTATTCATAAACAATGTGTGCTCTATTTGTAAAAATTCTACTAATTCTGTGCGAGTACAAAAAAATTCTCACCACTGTCTCTTAATTTTTTCACATTCTTTTTCTCTTTCGATTTTTTCAAACAGTTAAAAGCACCTAAATTATCGATCCAATTTTTTTATTTATATTTTTCAATTAATTTTTCTTAATATTGTCGAAATGATGGTTCACAAATTTTGAACTTTCAAATGAACGAAATATTTTTTATTGAAAATATTTTCCTAAATTAACACAAAATTATTGTAATAAAATTTTTTTTTGAATTTAAGTAAAGATATTTCATTAATTTGAACTTTCGGAACCTTAAAGATCATACGTTCAAAAGGACAAAATATTTGTTAGTAAAAATATTTTCATAAATATAAAACATTAAATGTCGTTCATTTGAACGTTTCAGAACTTTATAGCTCTTGTCGAAATAAAAAGTATGATTATAAAAAATTAAGATAAATTTAGGTACTTTTCTTAAAGTGGTGCATTTTTAGTAAATTTCAAAATTTTTCTTTAATTGAATATAAAAAAAAAAATTTCTTCTGTAAAGGAGTAAATTTTGCTTTATGAGAAATATTTGTAAAAATACTTTTTACTAAGTATTATGATTTTAATTTTTAATAAGTATTTTAAGGAAGAAAGTGCCGTAAAAAGAAAAGTCAAGCAACTTTTTATTAAAATAATTCAATTAATTTAAAGATGTTTATAATTTATAAAAATAATTCAACTATAGAGATAGAATTTAAATAAAATTACATTCAAAATAATTGACTCCTCATGAAGAATTTTATTACTTATAAAAATAAATCAATTCCTTTTGAAGAATATTATCAAAAATTTAGAAAATATGTAATTGAATATTTGCAATTTTTATTATTTATAAAACAATTAAATTCTTTCGAGGTATTTAATTAAAATTATAATTAAAAAAGTTAAATTGATTTCAAGAATTTTATTAAAATTTTAGAAAATAATTAAATTTTTGCAAAGAAATTTATTCTTTATGAAAATAATATTTGAATTCTTGGAAAGAAATTTTACCAATATTTTGGAAACTAATTGAATTTCTGCGAAGTATTTTATTATTTATGAAAACAATTCAGTTTCTTTAGTGAAATTTTTAAAAACTTTTGTAAAATTGAATTCTTCCAAAGAGATTTTATTATTTATTCAAACAATTCAATTCTTTTAAAGAACTTTTTGAAAACTTTCATTTTACTGAATTTTGGCAAAGTATTTTATAAAATATTTTTAAAATAATCAAATTTTTGAGAAGAATTTTATTGTTTATAAATTGTGATTCAATTTTTTGGAAGATTTTATAGAAACTGTTGAAAATAATTGAATTTTACAAAAAATTTTATAGAAACTGTTAAAAATCAATTTTTTTGAGACACATAATTAAAATTGTACTGAAAATAATTCAATTCTTTTAAAGAATTTTTTAAAAACTTTTGTATAATTGAATTCTTGCGAAGAAATTTGATTATTTATAAAAACAATTCAAATTTCTTTAAAGCTTTTTTAATTTTTTAAAAACTTTTAAATAATTGAATTTTGTAGTCAGAAATTTTATTATTTCATAAAAAAATTGAATTTCTTCGAAGAATTTTATTAAATGTTTTAATGATAAATAAATTGCTTTAAAAATTTTTATTATATTTATAGAAATAATTGAATTTTAGAGAAAAATTAAATTTTTTAAAATAATACAATTTATGCAAAAAATGTTGTTATTTATGAAAATAATTAAATTATTTTGAAGAATTTTATTGTTTATAAAAATAATTAAATTGTTTGGAAGAATTCTCTAAATATTTTTGGAAATAATTGAATTTTGCTAAAAATTTTATAAGAACGGTTAAAAAACCATTTTATTGAGAAACGTAATTAAAATTCTACTGAAAATAATTCAACTCCTTTAAAAAAATTTTTTTAAACTTTTATATATTCAATTTTTGCAAAGTATTTTATTATTTATGAAAACAATTTAATTCTTTTAAAGAATTTTTAAAAACTTTTATATAATTGAATTCTTTCAAAAAATTTTATTATCTATAAAAACAATTTAATTTCTTTAAAGTATTTTTGTAAAAACTTTTAAATAATTGCCTTTTTATAGAGAAATTTTGTTAAGACTTTTAAAAATAATTGAATTCTTTTAAAGAGTTTTATTCTTTATGCGGAAGTTATCGAATTTTTGTGAAGATTTTATTTAAATTTTTAAAAATAATTAAATTTCTTCAAAAAATTTTACTATTTTTGAAAATAATTCAATCCATTTAATAAATTTTTGTATTTTTGAAAATAATTCAATTTTTTTTCAAGAATTGTATTATTTGTCAAATTAGTTTAATTCTTTTAAATAATTTTATTATGTAATTCTATTCTTTTGAAGGATTTTTTTGTAACTTTTGTAAATATTTGAATTTCTGCGAAGAATTTTATTTTATCTTTCTCTGTGAAAAATGCCATTACTGAGAATAGCAAAATGTCAAATTTTCGTGAAAATTTATTAAATATTATAGATTTTATCCAAATTTGAAATTTTGTTCAAAAATTACGAAGAAACGTATCAAAGCTTCATTTTATTACATTTTATAAACAATTTTTTTTTGTAATCAATCAGTATAATCATTTGTCCTTTCTTAGCATTTTTCACAGTTAGGAATTCATTAAAATTTTATTAAATTTATTTTTAGTTTCAATGCCATTCTTTCTCTATTTATTATAAATTCTGTATAATTATTTATAATTTCAATAAGTTAATTAATTTTTCCAGTACAATAAAAATTTAAAAAATTTAAATTTTAAGTTAAAAAAATAATTTTAATTTCTTTAATGTCAAAAAAGCTTTAAAGTTAGATATGGCACAGACTTTCCTCCTTAATTTACTTTTTATTAAGTATTTTCAATAAAATACTTTCGAAATTTAATAAAATATTTTTTTTTTATAAAAAGGAAATCCTGGTTTAGTAGAAAAATTATTTATTTGAGTCAATAAATTTTTCTGCTAAAATGAATCAAGTAATATTATAAAATAATACAGTCTCAGAATACTCAAGCTTTTATTAATTTTTTTGTGCTTCTTGAACACAAATTTTATTTTATTGAGTGAGAGAGTATAAAATTTAAAATATGAAGAGGATCTTTTAAACATCGAAAGAAACATTTCGTTCTAAATGCTGAGACTCTAAAATGAATATATTTCATGGTAAATAAGAAAAAAAAGGAAAAACAGAAATTATTTCTCGCCGAGAATATTTACTCCTTTCAGATTTGTTCTCGCACAGATGTGTTAAAGTGAAAAAAAAGCATTTGCAATAAGTCAAACATGAATTTCACTTTAAATTCATATACCCCCCCGTGAAACAAAAAAAAAAACTTAGCGTCTCTAAGAGAGTCTTGCCTCGGAATAGCGAAAGAAACTCGATTCTCATTTTTGGAATATTTTTCAGTTTTAAGAAGAAATGTGGTGAGTGAAATGCTCTCACTCTCACGTGATCTCAGTACCTTCCTGGGATGCAGTCTGCGCCTCTAGATATTCCACATACAAGTCCTGTTCACGCCATTTGGCCACGAACTCGTCCTTTGTCAAGTTGTCCAGTTGTTCGGTTATTTTCACCCGACGTGGTTGCCTTGGTGACCGAGGACTGTTTGGCTTTCCACTGGGAACATCCTGAGGACTCCTCGGCGAAGATGGACCTGCCGATTTTACGTCATTGCCCTCTTCAGCCATTCTTATTTTTCTTAATTTCCTTTTCAAAGGAAATATTTTTGCTTTTTTTTCTTCAATTCACTATAATTGAAACTCTGCTTTTCCTTTCTCACACTTTCAATTTTTCACTCAGGAACATTTGCCTAAAAAGAAATATATTTTAGTTTAATACAAATTTAATTACATTAATAAAAATCAGTAATACTTGAATACAGTTAATAAAACTTTAATCCAATTAATTCAAATTCGATTTAATTAATAAAAGTTCGAGACATGATAAAAATATTTTTCAAATTTCCAATTAATAAAAGTTCGAGCAATGATAACAATATTTTTTTAAAAAAAAAGAAATTTCTACACTAAAAATACTTTTATGGATATCAGACTTCGCACTCAATAATTAATTTTAAAAAAGTATCAAAAAGTGGATTTATTACTAGAAAAAATAGTAAAAAAGTAGCTATCGAAAAATTAAATTTGACAACTAAAAACTCGTTTTAGTTGATTCACAAAAATCCCAAAAATTTCATTCTGTATTTCCATGACATTTTTCTGATTTCCATAAAAAAATTTTCTTTTTTTCTCTTATCCTGATTCAATTCTAAATTTTCATTAAAATTCAATTATTTTTCAAACTTTTAGTTACAATTCTTCGTAAAATTCGATTATATTAAAAAATAGTATTTAAAAGCGTAAAAAAATAAAAATTTCTTAAAATATAAACTTTATTTCAATTAAATTTGACAAAGTTTACAATGAATTGGAAATTTAAATAAATATTTTCAATTTTTTCAAGAATTTAACTAGGACTACTAGGTATATTGAAAAAATTTAGAGTAAAATTTTTAAAAAGACTACATTTTTTTCTTGATTTCTAAATTAAATTATTATTCATTCTTGAATAGTTTTTATACAATAAATTTATAAAAACTTACTTTTGTACAGGAATTGAAATTTTAAATAATTTTAATGTAAAAACCTTTTGAAATTTAACTATTTATAAAAATTCATACCATAACGTAATTAATATTCAATTATAATCTAAAATTTTAACTGAACTTAATTTTTTAATCAATTCTCATTAGAAAGTTCTACAAGAATTCAATTATTTAAATACAAAAATAAATAATTGATTGAATAATTGATTGTTTCTAAAAATTGAATATTTATCAAGAATTTTATCAAATTTCTTTTCAAATAATTGAATTCATTCGAAAAATTCTAAAAAACTTTTGAAAATAATAATGGAGTTTTTCGAAGAATTTTAATAAAATTTTTACAAATACGTAATTACATTTTTCGAAGAATTTATTTATAAAAATAATTGAATTCTTGCAACAACTTTTATTAAATTTCTGTAAATAATTCAATTCTTTCGAAGAATTTCAATAATTTTATTATTTATGAAAATAATTCAATTCTTTCGAAGAATTTCAATAATTTTATTATTTATGAAAATAATTCAATTCTTGGGAAGAAATTTTATTAACATTTTTATAAATAATTGAATGCTTGCAAAAAATTTAATTATTTTTTAAAATAATTCAATTTTGTTACAGAATTTTTTAAAAACTTTCATATACGTGAATACTTGCGAGAAATTTTATTATCGCCTTGAAAAATTATTGAATTATGCGAAATATTTTATTATTTATGAAAACAATTTAAACTCGCTAAGAAATTTTATTATTTATAAAAAAAATTCAATTCTTTTAAATAATTTTTTAAAAACTTTCTTATAATTGAATTTTTGCAAAGAATTATTTTATTACAATTTTTTAATTTTTTCGAATTTCTACAATGAATTTTATTATTTATGAAAATAATTGAATTTTCGCAACGATTTTTATTAAAATTTTTAAAAATAATTGAATTCCAGAGAAGAATTTTATTATTTATAAAAATTATTGAATTCTTTTAAAGAACTTTTTACAAACTTTCATTTAATTTAATTCTTGTGAGAAATGTTATTATCATTTTGAAAAATAATTGAATTATGCGAAGTATTTTATTATTTATGAAAACAATTCAGTTCGTTTAATAATTTTTGTAAACTTGAATTCTTGCCAAGAAATTTTATTATTTATAAAAACAATTCATTTTTTTTAAAAAAGAAGAATTTTTATTCTTTATTCTTATTATTTTATTTATTTTACTTTATTTTTTATTATCTTTATTTTTTATTCTTCTATTATTATTTTCTTCAAGAATTTTTTAAAAACTTTCATATAATTGAATTCTTGCGAAGAATTTGATTAAATTTTTTAAAAATAATCCAATATCTGCGATGAATTTTATTATTTATAAAAATAATTGAATTCTTTTGAAGAATATTATTGTTTTCAGTTCAATAGTTTCGAATAATTTTTTAAGAACTTGAAAATAATTAGATATTGATAATATTTGAATTTTAACGATGAATTTCATTTCTATTTGTGAAAATAATTGAATTCTTACAAAAGATTTTCCAAATATTTTTGAAAATAATTGAATTGTTTTAAAGAATTTTATAAAAATGTTTTAAATTGCTTCAAAGAATTTTTATACAAATTTTTTAGAATAATTTTTTTATTTAAACTATTAGCGGGATTAAAAGTAGTTCAAATTTTCAAAAGAATTTTCCAAAAATTAAAGAAAAAAGTAGCTTTTACTGTCACAAACTTAAAAAAAAGTATCCAAATATCTAATCGTAAAAAAAGTAGTAAATAGGTTTTAGTAAATGAGTGCGAAGCCTGGAATATTAGAAATTTTCTCGACCCATTCGTGAAAGGTTTATTTTCTTTTTCAAATTATGTCGATGAATTGATTTCCGTCACAATAATTAAAACGAATACAAAAAAAAACCCCTTTCAAAATAAACACGAATAATAAATCTTTCTACATTCATATATAACATAACATTTAAATGGATCGGAAATTTTTCGGAGCATATGGCTGAACAAATAAAAACACAATAAATAAAAAGAAAAATACAATTTTCACCAGAAAGTGAAAATAAAAAATTATTCTGAAAAATTTGCACACGTCATGTAATGTGTGTATTAAAGTCATGAAACTTAAGAAAATGATGGAAATCAGAAGCAAGAACGACGCCATTATTTTCAACATGTCCGTCTATCTGAGAATTGTAGCATCATTTTAATTCAAGTTCAATGTTTCCGAACAGTTAATTTAGTGGGAAAAAAATTATGTAATTTAGAAATTTTGTTAAAACATTCTTTAAAATAGTGTTCGAATTTCGATGATCTTATTTAACTTGGTAAAATAACACGAGAGGTGCTCTAATTTCAGAGGTTGTGGTGAAGGATTGTTGTTGAAGGAAAGTTGTTTTTTTTTCCTGTCAACATCAACAATGAATACCTTGTTTTATGTAAACTTTCAGTTGTCCAATGTTTTAAGCGTTCATTGAGCATTTCCTGATGCATCCTGCGGGTACACTGACATTTTATGTTGGGATTATTTTTATCAGAAGTCACTTTAATGACACACACAGAATATGCAGAAACTATATAGAACTGTACAGTTTGGAACTCATAGGAGGCACTACTGTTCCTACTGTTTCTACTGTTGAACGAAAGGAAGGAAGTTGTTCACATTTCACAAACCGTTCCTGCGCAGAACCATTTTTATTTTGTCCCGCCAATCAAAATACTAACCATGAATTTGTTGTTTTTTAAATATATTTTTTGCTAGATTAACAATAATTTTTTAAGTATAATAACAGGAGAGTATTTATTGTTTGATTTTTAATAATATTTACTAATACAAATTAAACAAGCGCTTTGTCGATCGTTTTCGATTATCACTGACAACAGTTGGTAGAATTGCAAAGTTTTCTTTTTTTTAGGTTGTCAGTCCTGTTTATTCCAACTTCATTCGTGTCAATTTTTAGGTTATGGGAATAAAATGCCGCAAACCGCAAAGTTTGCTGTCATTTGAATAATATTTTTTGAAAAAATGGAATATTCACAATTAGTAAGAGATATTTTGAAAAATCCAAATTTTTCTATTAATAAAGTGTGTCCTTCTTATGTGAAACGTTTTTTGCCGGAACTAGAAGATGGACCTTTTCTTATTTTTCACAAAATTGTGAGTTTCACTGTTTTGTTTACAAACTATTTACTCGATTTACTCTCATTACGCAGGAAATAAATGAATCTACTTTTTTATTTATTTTATAGTCAAAGGCGGTATTTACACCTGTAAAAAGAATATCAGTTGAAGATAATGATCAAACAGGTTAGTTCTTTTTTATTTTCGAAATATATTTTTTTAACCTGCTAGCGAGCTGAATAATGACAGTTGATTATTTATCCCACTTGACCAAAAATCTGTATTATTTAATAAGATATTTTTAGTTATTATTGTTTAATGATAATTAAATTTAATTATTTTTAATTACCTTCAATTCTTCAAAAAGATTATATTATTTATGTAAAATTCGCCAAAGGAATTCAATTATTTTCAATAGAATTTTAACTAAATTCCACGAAAGAATTTTCATTTTTATCGAAACAATTAAATTATTTTCAAGAATTATATAATGAAATTATTTCTAAGAATTCAATTATCTTCATAAATATTAAAATTCTTTCTAAGAATTCAATTTATCATCTTCATAAATAATTAAATTCTTGGCAGAAATTCAATTATTCAAAAAAAATAATAAAATTCTTCTCATGAATTCAATTATGTTCAACATTTTTTTAGATTCCAGATAAAATTTCAATTATTTTTAAAAATAATAAACTTCTTCTCCGAAATTCAATTATTTTCAAAAATTTTAATAAAATTCTTCGCAATAATTCCATTATTTTCATAAATAATAAATAATTCTTTATAAGAATTCAATTATTTTAGCAGAAATTCAATTATTTTTAAAAGTAATAAAATTCTTCGCCAAAATTCAATTATGTTGAAAAATTAAAAAAAAATTCTCGTCAAAATTTCAATTATTTTTAAAAATAATAAATTTCTTCTCCGAAATTAAAATTATTTTCATAAATAATAAAACTCATCGCAAAATTTCAATTATTCTTAAAAATTTTATTAAAATTTCTCGAAAGAATTTTAAATTTTATCGAAGCAATTTAATTATTTTCAAAAATTGTAGATAATAAAATTCATTCTAAGTATTCAATTTTATTATCTTCTTAAATATTTAACTTCTTTGCAGAAAATCAATTATTTTCACAAATTTTAATAAAATTGTTGTCAAAAATTCAATTATTTTCATAAACTTCCCTAAACTTAATGATTTTTAATATCTAGTATTTTAATAAAATTTTCAAAAACAAATTCAATTATTTTCAAAAATTCGTTGTAAAATTCTACGAAAACATTTTATTATTTTCATAAAGAATGTTAATTTCACAGGAATTCAATTCTTAACAAATTTTTTATAAATTTCATCGCAATATTTTCTATAATAAAATTTTTTACAGGGATTCAATTATTTTTATAAATAATGAGATTTATTTTAGGAATTCAATTATTTTCGTAAATAATAAAATGCATCGCAGAATTTTAAATATTTTTTATACAATTTTAATCAAATTTCTCGAGGAATATCATTTTTCTTAAAAATTTTATTAAAATTCGGAAAAATAATTAAGTTATTTAAAAAATTTTTGCTAAAATTCTTTTCATGAGAATTCAACTTTCAGAAACATTCAATTATTCAATAAATTACTAATTTTTGTATTTAAATAATTGAATTCTCGTAGAATTTCTAATAAAAATTGTTTTAAAAATAAATATCTAAATTCATAACTAATTCAAAAAATTCTTTAAAAGAATTGAATTATTTTCAGTAAAATTTTAATTATATTTCTCAATAAAATTTCATTTTTAACAATTTTTATAAAAAATTTTCAAAAGTTTTTAAAGAAACTCTTCTAAAGAATTGAATTATTTTTATAAACAATAAAATTCTTCGTAGAAAATTGATTATTTTTGAAAATTTTATTTAAATTTTTCGCAAGGATTCAATTTTATACAAATTGTTTTAAAAATTTATTAAATTAATTGAATTGATTTCATAAATATAATAAAATTATTTGCGAAAATTAATTATTTCAAAGTTTTTAAATAATACTTTAAGAAAATTAAATTATTTTCACAAATAATAAAATTCTATGCAGACATTCAATTATTTCTAAAAATGTTAATAAAATTTCTATGCAAAAATTCTAGTATTGTTTTCAGAAAATTAAATAAAATTCTTTGCAGAAAATTCAATTGTTTTCTGAAATTTTAATAAAATTCTTTAAAGGAATATAACTTTTGTGAATACAATTTTAATTGAGTTCCTCGAAAGAATTTAATTGTTTTCATAAAATTTAATAAAATTATTAAAATAAATTGCATTGTTTTCATAAATAATAAGAAAAGTAAAATTACAAAACAATAAAATATTATTTATTTATTTATTTAACAATTTATACGGGCTTACAAAAGAGAACGCCCTTTTATTAAAACTAACTTAAATCTAAATTGCATCAATTATCTAATTAAGTGTTATCGGTCGCAATTTCATCAATATTTCTTATATGTAAATTGGCGTACTTTTGGGATGAAATATGTAAAAGCGCGTTCAATATGAGAGCAAAGTATAGAAATCATTGTATCATTGTTATCTTAAAAATTTTATTAAAATTCTTCGAAAGAGTTCAATTATTTAAAAATTTGTTGATAAAATTCTTTATGAAAATAATTCAATTTAAAGAAACATTCAATAATTATTCAATAAATTATTTATTTTTGTATTTAAATAATTGAATTCTCTTGGAATTTTCTAATAAAAATTGATTTAAAAATGAATTTCAGTTAAAATTTTAAACTATAATTGAATATTAATAGCATTATAGCGTGAATTTTTAGAAATATTTGAATTTTGAAAAGGTTTCAAATTGAAATCTTAGATAATTTGAATTTTTCATACTTTTAACTAACAATTCTGTATAGAATTATTTTTTTTTGTAGAAGTTTAATTAAATTTTTTGAAATTATTTCAAGTTTTTATTTTCTAATATACAATTGAAGAATTTCCAAATAATCGATGAAATTTCGTAAAATTGAATTGTAAACAAATGGATTTGAAAATTCTCAAAGAACTTTTTCAAAAATTATTAAGAATAATTGATTTAAAGAAGAAACGAACAAAATTAAATTTTTGTGGCAAACCCTGAATAACTAAAAATGAAAAAATAAAAATGTTTTTAAAATAATACAGACTTTTTATCTAGCGAGATAAATAATTTACTGTCATTGTTCAGCCCGCTAGCGAGCTAAATAGATACAGTGTTTTTTTAAATTTTATATTCTCAAATTGCAGATGCAGATGTCACTGGATCACCTTTGGAGTATTCTTTTGGAAGAGATAGTTTCAATGAAACTGTATTGCCTGCAAAGAGATACTGGTTAAAAGAAGAAGAATATCATCTTCCAATTGATGTAATTATTGCACGGTAACAAAAAAAAAATGTTTCGTTGCTCGAAAATATATTTTTGAAGCGGACAATTTTTTCTCATATTTATTTTTAAAATTCTTTAATTTGTTTTAATTTTATTAATTGTAGTATAATTTATTCTACCTGAATTCAATGTAATATTTATTTTAATTTATTTCAATGTAATATTATTTAATTTAATTAAATTTAATGTAATTTTATTTAATTTAACAGATCGGCTTTAAATGTATGTCTGGACAGTGCAAAACCAGATTGGAAAGTGCAGTTAATTGCAGTTTGCAATCAAGAAGACAAGCAGAAAACTGTTTTACTAGGAACGAAAATCAACAAGAAATGTCATGAAACAATTTTAGTTCAAATACAAGAACCAAAAAGAATTTCTGAAATTGCAAACTGCAGTTATATTTTAAATGAACATCTGAAAATGTCATCTGTTAAAGCACACGAAGTATTTACAATTTATTATTAATTATCAAAATATATTAATATTAATATAAAATATTAATTATTAAAAGAAATTGTAATTTTGCAATTTTTCAATAAATTAACTGAAATTGTTTTAGGTAAAAATTGACACATTCTGCGCTTATGAATTATTCGGGACCAAGGAAAGTTTTACAAATTTTTCCGAAATTAGTAAAAGCAATTTCGAAGGTTATTTATGCTTGCAAATAAAGTGGAATAGTTTGTCGTTTTATCCACCATCGAGGCAATCGACAAAAACATTGGTAATAAGAAGTTAAAAAAAATTAAATAACAATTTTAAATGTATTTGAATTTAAATTTACTGAAAATTATATTCCAACTGATTGCAATTAGATTATGGAAATTGCGGCCGGATGGAAAGAAAGTCCTTTGGATTCTCTGTGGGAGGAAATTTTACTATTGAATCGTTTTTTGCCAATTTTGGAAGAATATTCGAAGAAAAACATGAGTTCCAGATACAGTGTAATGCCATTAAAGCTTCCGTCGGATTTTAATAATCCGAATGCCAAGGTAATTATAATAATCGTATTTATTCCGTCCACACCTAAAATTAATCATTTTTACGTATGTTTTTATTTTTTTAAGGGATTTTTTAATTTTCGACTATTTTTCTTTCAAAGGCAAGACTTTTTTTTAAATTTCAATAAGTTTCTGTAAAATATAAATTTTATTAATTTTATTTCAATAAAATTTGACGTAATTTATAAATGAAAGAGAATTATTTCAATGAATTATTTTCGGGAATTCAATATAATTAAAATTTTTTAGAGAATTTCTAAAATAAATTATTCAATACTGCAGTAATTTTGTTAAAATATTTTAAATACTTATTGTTACTATTTTTTACCCAAGAATTAAAATTTTTTTTTAAATGACAATTTCAAATCCTTTGAAATTTAATACCGGCGCATTTTTTAAAACTAATTAAAATTATTGTTTTAAAAATCATTCAATTGAGGCCTTGGATCCAATAACTCGCCCGACGCTCGAAGGCACGCGCTAATACCAGTCGGGTAGCAGTGAGTGGCCCAGAGGCGCTCACTGCTCACTGACTGGCAGTTACGCGTTCCTCCGAGCGTCGGGCGAGTTATTGGATCCAAGGCCTCAATTATTGCGAAGAATCTTATCAAAAAATTTGATAATCATAGAATTCCTTCGAAGAATTTTATTATTTCGAAAAATAATTGAATTCTCACGAAGAATTTTGTTAAAATTTTTGAAAATTCTAATTAAATTCTTTTTGAAGAACTTCTTTGAATTTTTTTTTTAAATAATGGAGTTTCATTAATAATTTTAATTAAAAATTTTGAAAATAATTGAATTTTATGAACTATTACTTTCAAGTTTTAAAACTAATCGTGTTTGTTAATAATTGAAATTGAACATTAATTTATTGATTTTTATTAAAACTTTAGGAAATAATTGAATTCTTTTGCAAAATTTTATAACGAATTAAGAAAAAAATTGAATTTTTGCAATGAATTTTACTATTTATAAATATAATTGAATTTTCTCGAAGAATTTATTAAAATTTTAGAAAATAATTGAATTCTATTGAAATTTTTTTAACGAATTAAGAAATAAATTGAATTTATTCGTAAAATTTTGTTGAAAACAATTGAATTTTTGCATAGATTTTATTGTTTAAAAAAATAATAATTGAATTGTTTCGAAGAATTTATTAAAATTTTAGAAAATAATTAATTTTTTTCGAAAAATATTATTAAAAATTTTTAAAAAATTGAATTCTTTCATGAAATTTTATCAAAATAGTATTAAAAATAATTGAATTTTTGCAAATAATTTTACTTTAAATTTATAAATAAAATTGAATTCGTTCGTGAAATTTTATTTAAATTTTGTTTAAAAATAATTGAATTTTTGCAAAAAATGTTACTATTTATAAAAATAATTGAATTCTTACGAAAATTGTTATTATTTATGAAAATAATTGAATTTTTGCGAAGAATTTTATTAAAATTTTTAAAATTAATAAACAAGAATATTTAATTAG
Source organism: Leptopilina heterotoma (assembly GCF_015476425.1). Classification (NCBI taxonomy): domain Eukaryota; kingdom Metazoa; phylum Arthropoda; class Insecta; order Hymenoptera; family Figitidae; genus Leptopilina; species Leptopilina heterotoma. The sequence continues at coordinate 298,676 of NW_025110839.1, forward strand.
TAAATTAGTTAATAATTGAATTTTTTTTAAGTTTGAATCTGAAATTATTCAAAAATTCATATTTAAAAATAAAAAATTTTGTACCTAATTTGCATAATAATAATAAATTGAATATCACGTTTCGCGCCCTAACGCGCGTAACATTTGCTATAGTTAATAAATATTCTTTATTAAAAATGCTTGTACTTTGAATATAAATAAATTTTTCAGTCTGATGAAGAAGTGATGGATAATTTAAATCGATTACTAAATGGAGATAATACTTTTCTCGAAAATGAAAGTGTCAACTTGAAAAAAGCGTCAACTCGCAGTGAGGACGAAATTGACTTTAAACTGAAACAACATTTGGATGATTTATCCAACAGACAAAATTTAGATTTCACGGATTATTTGTGGATGATTATAAAAAGTTTGTTTATAATATTTAAATTCTAAATTTTAATGTTTTTTTAATTTTAATTTTTCTTTTTTAATTTTTCCTAATTTTAATTTTTATAATTTCAATTTTTTTTAATTGTAATATTTTTAATTTTAATTCGACATTAATAATGAATTAAGAACATATTTCAAATTTAATTCGTTATTCATTTTCAGATTCAAATAATTACTCATTAATAACAGATTGTATTCACGCGGTGTTTCAAGAAGTTGAGAAAAAAGACTACAAACCCCAGGTAAAGGCAATTGTTGACTGAAAATAAAATTAGTTGAATTTAATTATTAAAATTAATTACCTTAATAAAACTTAATAAAAATTAACTTAAATAATTTCTCAGATGAATGTTGCAAATTCGACAAAAATTTCCAAATTAATATCCGAAATTATGCAGCAAAAAGCGATGTCTCCTTTATTAGCTGGAAGTTTACCTCTGGAAATTCTGATAGAAATAGGTATCGAGAAATTAATGAGAGATTACACGTACATTTTACTAAGTGCAAATCTCATTGATCGTCATGAAGTAAAACAAAAATTACAATGTCATTTTAGTGAGGAAAATTACGTGGAAGGACTAAGGTATATATTTTATTTTCTTACATTATTTCTAAAAAGTAAATTTTTATAACGATTTAACACACTTGTTTTTAATCTGCAGAAAAGATTTATTGACTCTCGCACAAATTCATATTTGCTTGGAATTTATGTTGCTTGCTCAGACACATGTGGATTATCCGTCTGGAAATTTACAGTCTCTATTCAGTTGTGCTTATAATAAATTTACATCAAAAGAAACGCCGATTGGGTCATTTGCACCTTTGGAGGCGAATTCTATTTATAAACTCAATGTTCCTATTCCAAACGATATTATTAAAGAAGTCATCGAAGGGTAAAAATTTTACAAATTTTTTCACTTTTCAATTTTTTAAATTAATTGAATTTCTGTTAAGAATTTTATAATTTATGAAAATATTTGAATTCTGTTAAAGAGTTTTATTATTTATTAAAATAATTCAATTAATTTTATAAACAAATTATATTCAAGATACTTGAAATTCTGAAAAGAATTTTATTTTTTATTAAATAATTCAATTTTTTATAAAGTTTTATGAAATTTAAAAAAAATTCAATTTGTTAGAAGATTCTTATTATTTATGAAAATAATTTAATTCATACAAAGAATTTTTTTTAAACTTGAAAATATTTAAATTTATGCGAAGAATTTATTTATTTTTTTTTTGAAAATAATTCAATTCTTTTATGGAATTTTATTATTTTTGAAAATGTTTCAATTCTTTTAAAAAATTTCATTATTAATCAGAGTAATTGAATTCTTTTAAGTAATTTCACTATTTATGAAATAAATTAAATTCTTTTGAAGTATTTATTTTTAAACATTTGGAATTACTTTTGAATTTCTGCAAAGAATTTACAAAAAAGTTTTTGAAAGTAATAAAATTCTGTCGAGGGGAAAATGACGTTCAACTTGAAAAAATTCAATGCTGGCAAGTTTCACTGAATTTTTGCTCATTAAAATTATTTTTCACATTTTTTTCGACCGTGAAGTGTCATTAAAAAAATTTTCTCATTATTTTGAAGATTAAGTTTGTCATTAATCCATATTTTTAGGAATATATCTTTATTGTAAATCTTCAAAAATTCTTTTTTGAATTATAATTGGTTAACTATTTCTTTTTTTTTGATGGTAACGCTATAAGACAAAATATTAATTTAATTGTAAATATTTCACAAACTAGGCGGTAAAAATTATTTGAACTATGCAAAAATACTTTCAATTACTTGAACTTTAACATAAATTACAAAAACTGTAAAAAAAGCTTTAAAGTTAAATATGGCACTTTCCTCCTTAAGTTAAATTAATTCTTTACCTTCATTTCAATTCTTTCACTTATAATGAGACAATTGATATATTTTTTAAAAATAAATTCATTTTAGTCCTCCTTCTTCGTGGAATGTAAGACTTTCGTCAACCGCTGGAATTACGCAAATCACAACAGGTGTTTGCTACAGTCTCACACCAATTTTCCCACCCGAAATTTACAACGAAGGTAATCAAATTTAAAAATGATTAATTATTTATTTTTAAAATCATTTAATTTGCATCAATAATATTTTTCATTCCAGATGAAGCTGATAATCGTGAACAAACTTATTACGCCGCATCGCATATTTCATCGGCCTATGAAATATAAGAAACTAATTGAATTACAGAAAAAAAGAAATGATCAATTTAAAAAATTAATTTCAGTTCCCTAAATCTATTTTTATAATTCTACAAAATATATTTTAAGTAATTTTTTTTAACTGAAAAAAATATTGTATAAATAAAATTAGCATTGATATTGATGCTTGGAAATTTTTAATCTGACGCACTTTTTTTTGATAAAATTATTTTTAAAAATTCAATTCAATTGCTGCGTGCATTTTTTATATTTTTTCCCAATGCCAAAAAGCAAACTGAATAAACAAAATCTGCAGTAATTTATTAATCATGGAATATTTAATCTGGTCTGCCAACTATATATGCATCTGAATTTGTCGAAAGTAAAAAAAAATATTAAAATGAAATTAAATACTTTTTATTTGTTTCTTACTTTTTGGCTAGCCGATGGGGGTAAATAGAATTCAAATATATTTTACAAAAAATATTTTCACTTGGGAATAAATTAATAAATTAATTCTTTTAATAAAGTTTTTCTAGATCCCATTTGTTATGACGATTTAGGATGTTTCGATATCAATTATCCGTGGTTTACGTTTCTCAGACCATTTCCACCACCAATGTCACCGAAGAGAGTTGGAACAACTGTTTATTTTGCCGACAGGTAAAATTATTAGCAATTAAAATAATATTTATTTCAATTTTCCATATTTTATTACCTAACTATTTATTATTTCATTTATTATTAGGCAAATTAAAAAAAAATTTATTTTCAGATATTAATTTCAATTTTAGAACAATTTCAGATTGAAAATTCGAAAAAATTAAATTATTAACTAATTTACTAATTAATTATAATTATTTATTGTTTTCAAAAACTTTAATAAAATTCTTCGCAAAAATCAAGCTGTTTTGAAAAATTCTTAATTAAATTCTTTATGTGAATAGAAATATTTTCAAATTAAATTCTATATAATTTCCTGGAAAAAATTCAATTATTGTGGGGAAATTTTAATCAAATCCTTAGCAAAATTTCAATTATTTTCATAATTTTTAAATTTTTTTGCAGGAATTTAATTATTTTAAAGAATTTTAATAAAATTCTTCGCAGAAACTTAATTAAATACTTTGAAAAATTTTGATAAAATGATTGTGAGAATTGAATTATTTTCAAGACACATTTTAATCAAATTTCTTGAAAGAATTAAATTATTTTTAGAAATTTTGATAGAATCCTTGAAATGAATTCAATTATATTTTCAAATTTTCTGATAAAAACTTTACAAACATTCAATAGTTTTCAATACAATTTCATCAAAATTTTTCAAAAGAATACAATTTTTTAAAAATTTGTTAAAATTCTTCGCAAAAGTTTAATTATTTTGAGAAATTTTGATTAAATTCTTTCTGACAATTGAAATATTTTCAATACAACTGTAATTAAATTCCTCAAAAAAATTCAATTATTTTCGAAAATTTCAATTAAAATGCTTAGCAAAATTTCTACTATGTTCAAAATTTATAAAATTTTTCCCAGAAATTTAATTATTTTAAAAAATTTTAATAAAATTCTTCGTATAAATTCAATTATTTTTAAAAATTTTGATAAAAATTATTTATGAGAATTGAATTATTTTTATAATCAATCAAATTCTTCACAATAATTCAATTAATTTCCTGATTAATAAAATTCTCTACAAAAATTTTATTAACTTGATAATTTTAATAAAATTCTTTATAAAAAAATGTAATTAAATAACTTACGTAATAATTTAATTCTTTTTCTAAATAATAAAATTCTTCGAAGAAATTCAATTATTTTGAATAATTTTGGTAAAATTCTTTTTAAAAATTCACTTAAGTATTTTTAATAAAATTTTAATAAAATTCTTACCAAGATTTCAATTATTTTCATAATTAATTATTGTTCAAACAAAAATTAATTTTTCTGTTTATTTTATTAATTAAGAAAATGAAAATTTTTTCAGAAACCATCCAGAAAAATTTGAAATCAAAACGTGGCCTCAAATAAAAATTGCTCCGCATTATAGGGAAAGAAGACCAACAGTAATATTAACTCACGGACTTAGTAGTGACGCAAATACAGAATGGATGAAAAATCTCACGGATTCATTTTTACATAAGGTAAAATTTCATTATTCAATAAATTCAGTAAATTACATAATTTATGAAGATAATTCAATTCTGCTCAAGAATGTTTTTAAAGTTTTTGAACATAATTGAATTTCTGCAAAGAATTCTATTAAAATTTAAATTATTTTAATTCCTTTAAAGATTTTTTTTATTTTCAAAAATAATTCAATTCTTTTAAAGACTTTTATTTTTGAAAAAAATTCAATTATTTTGAAGAATTTTTGTAAGTTATAAAAATAATTTAATACAAATTTTTTTAATTGATTGAAGTGTTTCGAAAAATTTTATTAACAGTTTGAAGAATAATTAAATTTTTATGAAGGATTTTATTTGAAGTTTTGAAATTAAAGGATTATTCTCGAAGAAATATTTATTAAAAGTTTTAAAAGTATATGTAAATGAATTTCTGCAAAGAAGTTTATTACAATTTTTAAAAATAATAAATAATAATAGTTAATTAATATTAATAATCATTTAATTAATAAATGTTAGATTACAATAATATATTCTGAAAAAAATATTTGATTGCAGGATGACTATAATATTTTTCTTATCAGTTGGGAATTGGGTGCTTCTTATAATTATTTGCAAGCAGCTTCAAACACGAGAGTCGCAGCTGCTGAAATCGTTAGGTAAGATTTTAGTTTTATTACTTTAAATAAAATCATATAAAGAGAAATTCTTTAATGAATTAATAATTACTTTTTCCTAGATTAATTCGTCATTTAAAATTACATTATACAATCGATTTGTCAAAATTCCATTTAATGGGTCACAGTTTAGGGGCTCATATTATGTCTTACGTTGGAAAAGAGATTAAAGGAATTGGCCGACTTACAGGTAATTGGAATTTTTTCTTTACTTTTATTTTACGTTTTTTAATCATGTATTTACTGTTTAATAATTTATATTCACTTTTAATAATTGGTTTTTACCTTTTTGTTTTTAATTTTTTAAATATTTTATTTTATTCTATATTTGGGTGATTCTTCAATCAGTGGTCGCTTCTAATTCCCCACTGTTCCCTATTAAATACTCGTACTCGTTAATTTATTTTTAAAAAAAGTAGCAAAAAGTGTTGAAAAAATAAAATTGACGACTCAATTTTTTCTTAATTTCTAAATTAAATTACATTTAAAAGTCAAAATATTTTTTTCAAATAAATATTTAAATGCCTACATAAAATATATTTTATATGATTTCAATGTAAAGCCTTTTTGAAATTTAACTATTTCTAAAAATTATAACTGCAATTCTTCCAAAATTAAATTATTTTTAAAGAATTTTTGAATAAAATTATTCGAAATTTCCATCATTTTATTTCAATCTAAAAATTTGATTATTATTAAGAATTTACAACAATTTAAATTTTCAAAGATTTCAATTCAAAAAATTTATGAAATTTAATTATTTCTAAAAATCCCTACTATAACGCTTCTAATATTCAATTTTTATCTAAAATTTCATCTGAAATTCAGATTTGAATCAACTTTTATTAGAAAGTTCTACGAGAATTCAATTATTTAAATACAAGAATATATAATTTATTGAATAATAATTGAATATTTCTTCAAATTGAATTCTTATAAAGAGCTTTATCAAAAATTTTATAAAAATTGTGTTTTAAATAATTGAATTCCTGAGAACAATTTTATTATTTATGAAAATAACTGAATTCTTGCAACAAAGTTTATTTAAATTTTTAAAAATAATTGAATTCTTGAGAAGAATAATTTAATTCTTTAGAAAAATAATTGAATTCTTGAGAAGAATAATTTAATTCTTTAGAAACATAATTTAATTCTTGAGAGTAATTTTATTAAATTTGTTTTTAAATAATTGAATTCCCGTGAAAAATTTTATTATTTGAGAAAATAATTGAATTCTTTTCGGAATTTTTTTTTTTAATAGTAAATTATTGAAAATAATTGAATATCGATAACGTTTTGAAAATAAATTGAATCGTTTGAATGAATTTATTAAAATTTTTAAGAATTTTTTTTTATTTCAATTATTAGCAAATTTAAAGTAGTGCAAATTCTCTAACATAGAAAAAGAAGCCTGTAATTAATTTCAAGCTTTAAAAGATCTACATAGGAAATTTTCGAAAAAAATTAATTTAAAAAAAAATTTACCTTAATCAAAAGTTATCACTTCGTGGAGAATCACCGATTTATATTTCTTTTCTATTCATTTTTTTGATTATTTTTTAATTTTTTAATAAAATTCTACACTAATTTAATTTATGTCGAAAATAATTTTACAGCTTTGGATCCTGCACAACCGGGTTTTCAGGGAAAGAATCCTCTCGTCAGATTAGATAATTCGGATGCAAAATTTGTCGACGTTATACATACAGATGGAAAACCATTTTGTCCATTTATGGGCCTCGGAATGGGAGTGAGCGTTGGGACTGTTGATTTTTTCGTCAACGGAGGCGAGGCACAACCCGGTTGTTTATTTGATGGAAAACTTTACAATATTACGACAATTTTCGACATTGTGGAAATTACTATTGACGGTGAGAGAGAAAAAAAAATTATTTAAATATTTCTGAACTTTTGCAAAAAAAATTAAAAAATTTTTTTTTTTCCATAGTTATTTACAATTTAGCGACATGCAGTCACTCACGAGCAGCTCGTTACATGGCCGTTGCAATTAGAGACGATTGCAAAATGTGGGGATATCGTTATAACGCGACATATTCAAATCATCGTTTCGAAAATTTTATAATGCAAGAAACATGCACACCAGATCATTGCAATCTCATGGGTTTGAAAACACCCAAATATCCCGCACGAGGAAATTTCGCCGTACGAACAACAGGAAATTATCCATTCTGTGGTGAGTGAAAAAAAATAATCAAAAATTTTTTTTTAAATTAAAACTTAATTTTTTTAATTGAAAGTTTATTTTTTTTCTAATCAAACATTTCAAATTTGACTAAATACATTTTTTTTCTATTTATTTTACTAATTACTGTTCTTTCTTTCATTACTAAATTTTATCTAAATACATTATTTAAAAGTTTAAATTATTATTCAATTTTTTCTCTCTCGAAATTTGAATAAATAAGAATACATTATTAATTATATTAATCAGATGAGACATTTTTCTCTTATTTAAGAGAAAATTTTCTTATAACTTCAATTGAACAATAATTTAAACTCTCAAATGTTTAATCTAAAAGAAAAATTTGTAATTATAGTCAAAGACCATAAAGCGACGAAACTAATGGACAAATCGAAATGGTCTCCATGGGATTTAATTTGGGGAAAGTAAGAGAAAAATTAAAATAAAATAAAGCCTTTGTGAATTAAAATTATGTTTTAAATTATTTAAAAAAAAATTAAATTAAGAATCTTAGGAGACAATACGATATATTTCATAAACATGAAAATTGTAAAAGCACGATTTAAATACATTAAATGTATAAATATAACTAGATTTATGAGTGATTTGTACTTCTCAGTCATTGACAACATACACTCGATTCGATAATGTGTTTCATCCATGTTTCTTTTTTTTTCTCTTAGTTTTTCATTTTCTTTTTCTTTTTTTTTTGTAAACATTTGTTAAAACGGAATGAAAACGCGAATCGAGTGACGTTAACGATTATCATCGAGCTAAAATTTTCTGCTTCAACGAACTAAAGGGTTCACTAATCAATCTTCTACACATTCGAGTAATGTCATAAATCAATGAATCAAAGGAAATGGAACATAGTTGATTATAAAAAAATAAAATAAATAAAAAAATAATAATTCAATTGGCAATGAAAAAAAAATAAAATATAAATTCATGACAATGAAAAAGTCTCTTGTATAAAAGCCATAAAAGCACTAATCACACGGGTAAGTACATAGTAAATGACGATTGAATATTATTGAAAAAGATTCATTTTTCTCATTAGCATTTCCTGAGACACTACCGAAATAATTATTAATACTGGCTCACTTCTGGATCATCATTACCAGAAACACTCGCCTGTTCGAGTACTTGCAATAGTTTCTGCATTTCCAATGAATCAGAGGAATTGTCCAATGTTCGTTCCAATGCTCTTACATAAGACATGCAAGTTCGTCCCTCATGATCCAAATTTTGTGGATTTGCCTTGTGCTATAAAATAAAAAAATTAAAATCACTTTTTTTTATTTAAAATCTTCTTTTTCTTTTTTATATGGGTCAATCAATTTTATTTCAAGTACAGGATTGCCACAAAAATTTAGTTTTGTTTTTACCTGATTTTCAGACAAAATTTTAACTTTTTCTCTGATCCTGAAGAATATTTTGATTTACTCCAAAAATTTATTACATACTCGAAAACAGATTCTATTACATTTATTTACGAATTTCTTTAATTGGGAAATTATTCGAAAACATCAATAACTTCATTTTTAAATAAAAATTGCATCATTATTATTTTTTCCATAAGAATGAAAGTTTTCAAAAATGTAAAATTCAAAACTTTTTGAAATTCAACAACTTATAAGAATTATATTATAAAACATGAAAAATAATATCGATCACTCCGGGTCGAAGTGATCGATTTCTTCATGTTTTATAATATAATATTCAAAATAAACGAGAGATAAAATCATAAAATAAAATCATAAAAATATAAAAAAAATTGCTCGTTGAGGAATAGAAAAAATTGCCAAGACCGCAGTTGAAAATATTTGCGATTTTCTAATTTTTTTCCATTTTTTCAACTTTAACGAGGTTTTTAAAATAGAGTTCAAATTTAAAGATTTTTTTCAATATAATTTTTTAAAAGTATATTTAGTTCTGCGTAAAAAGGGAATTTTTAAAAAAATTTTAATACAAATTGACGGAGTTACGTGAATTTTAAGATTTTAGAATTTTTTCACTAAATTTGCAAATAATTCAAATTTGATGTGGAATTTACATCAGAGCGCCTTAGATTTTGTTTTTAACAATTTTAATTGATTAACTAGAAAGGCAAGCATCTCAAACTATTTTTGATAGATTTAAATAACGACTAAAATATTAAAAGTTCGTATTTAAGGGGAGGGGGGGGGGTCCGATAAAATTTCTACTTTTCTATATTTTTTACATTGTTCAGGTGATTCAATGTTTTTTCAAACATTATTTAGGATTAAAATCTATTCTATATTATATTTTCATTACCGATTTTTCCCCTTATTTTTCAAAATTCTAAACACAATCAATCGTATGAATTTCTAAAATTTTCATTTTTTTCAAAAAATTAATTATTTTAAAAAATAAAAAAAATTGCGAAACAGTTAACAATTTACAAATTTTTCATACATTTTCAGGCATTATTTTATTATTCTTTCTTTTAAATTAAAAAAAAAAATCTTTTAAATTTTATGAATTAGTTATGAATTTAGAAATTCATTTTTAAATAATTTTTAATTGGAAAATTCTACGAGAGTTCAATTATTTAAATACAAAAATAAATAATTTATTGGATAAATGAATGTTTCTTAAAATTGAATTCTAATAAAGAATTTTATCAACAAATTTTTAAATATTTAAATTATTTTGATGAATTTTAATAAAATTTTGAAGAATAATTACATTTTTCGAGGAATTTGATTAAATTGGTTTTAAAAATAATTGAAATTCTGCGATGAATTTTGTTATTTATGAAAATAATTAAATTTCTGCGATGAATTTTATTATTTATGTAAATAACTTAATTATTGGGAAAAAATTGATAAAATATTTGTAAATAATTGAACTGTAAAATTTTTATTATTAATGAAAATAATTTAATTGTTAGGTAGAATTTTATTAAATTTTTTTTTATATAATTCAATTCTTTTGGAAAATTGAATTAAAATAGTAGATATTGAAAATCATTGAATTGAGGAAAATTTTTAAAAATAATTGAAATTTTGCCAAGAATTTTATTAAAATTTTTGCAAATAATTGAATTTCGAAAAAGAATTTTATTTTTAAAGATAATTCAAATTTTGACGTGAATCTAAAAAAATTTTTGAACGTAATAAAAAGTGATATTATTGTTTTGAAGAATTTATTTTAAATTTTTTGAAACTGTGGCAACCTTGATTTGGGAATAAGACGACACGTGGGAACCCACTTTTTTCGAGGGGTTCTTCCCACATGCCCTTAATGAAGAGAAAGAAAAATTTCATACCCAAATTAATAATTGAGCCATGGCCAGATTTCCAGTTGCACAAGCAAGATGAAGAGGAGTTCGTAAATCTTCAGCGCTGACCGACGAATTAATGTCCTCGTAATTACATCTAGTTAGGCACAGTGTAAACGCACACATATCACCCCTAAAATTTAATATTCAAAATATTAAAAAAAGTCTACGTCAAAACTCTGTTTTAATTCTATTATTGCTAACGATTTTTTTTATATCAAATTTGTGAAACGCTCTAAATAAAGGAACCTTAGAAACCTTAAAAACAAAACAAACAGGTATGTATATATTAGAAACGTTTCCTATAAATCGTTAGCTTCTAATTTGACTTATTTTCATCGACCTTTTTACCTGCAAACTGAGTCAATTAGAAGTTTCCCCAGTGAAATATTCGGATTAATTGGTGGTAAAAACAATCGCTCCTCGTATTTCCATCTCGCCCATTGTTCCTTTTCCTCTCGTGTTGATTCTGTATTTGGTTTCTGCTTTCCATTTAAACAATATTCCCAAACGCTGTTGGCTATGTCATTTCCAAGCGCCAACATCACGCTCAATTGGCCAGCGCTAAAATTAATTTAGGGATTTTATTTTTTTCATTAAAAAAAACAATTCTTTCCATTCTAAACACAAACATTTGTTTCTCTATTTTATTTCTTTGACATTTTCCTAATTTTCATTAAAAAAATATTTACTTTTTTTCTTATATTGGTAATAACCTCAATTCTATAAACTTTTGTAAAATTCAATTACATTCTAAATTTCAATTTAAACTTCTTCGAAAGTATGATTATATTTAAAACAAGACCTTCTCATTTTTTATGAGAATGTAATCATTTTCAGAAGTAAAAAAATAAAATTCATTTCCAAAAAATTTGAAAAACAGTTACAAATATGTAATTGGAAATTTAATTTAATCTTTTTGAATTCATTAAGAGGATTTAATTAAAAAATTATTATTATGTAAATAATTATCTTCAACAAATTTTACTTACAATTTTTTAAAAGATATAATAATTTTCATAATTTCTCAATTAAATCACATTGAAAAATTGAATAATTTTTTTTCAATAAATATACTTATTTATTCTTCTATAGGAATTAAAATATTTTAAATGACTTCAATGTAAAACCTTTTTGAAATTTAACTATTTCTAAAAATTACAACTGTAATCATTTTTCCAAATTCAATTTCTTAGTCGAAATTTTTAAATAAAATTATTCAAAACTTTACACATTTTTTAAGAAAATTGTAAATTATGATATTTTACAGTAAATTAAAATTTTCAAAGATTTCAATTAAAAAATTCCCCCACGCTTATCATGTACAATTATTATCTAAAAATTCAAGAGAAATTTATTTTTTATTCAATTCTTATTCGAAATTTCAACGAGAATTCAATTATTTAAATACAAAAATAAATTTAATAAATTTTTTAAAAATAAATATCTACATTTTTCTAAGAATTCATTTAAAAATTGTGTAAAAAATAATAGAAATCCTGCGATGAGTTTTATTATTTATGAAAATAATTAAATTCTTGAGAGGAATTTTATTCAATTTTTTTTTAAAATTGAATTCCAGTGAAAAATTTTATTGTTTATGAAAATATGTAATTGAATTCTTGCACCGAAATTTAATTTAAAAATAATTTTATTATTTATAAAAATAATTTAATTCATGCAACGAAGTTTATTTACATTAAAAAAATAAATGAATTCCAGAGAAGAATTTTATTATTTATGAAAATACTTCAATTCTTGAGAGAAATTTTACGAAATTTCTTTTGAAAAAATTGAATTGAAAAATTTTTTTATTTTTAAAAATAATTAAATTTGTGCAACGAATTTTATTTAAATATTTAAAAGTTATTGAATTCCTGAGAAGATTTTTATTATATTTATGAAAATAATCCAATAATTCTGAAGAGGAATTTTGTTAAAAAATTTTTAAATAATTAATTTCCTGTGGAAAAATTTTATTATTTGTGAAAGTAATTGAATTCTCATAAAAAAATGTATTATATTTGTAAAAATAATTGATTTCTTGCAACGAATTTTATTGAGAGAAATTTTACGAAATTTCTTTTGAAAAAATTGAATTGAAAAATTTTTTTATTTTTAAAAATAATTAAATTTGTGCAACGAATTTTATTTAAATATTTAAAAGTTATTGAATTCCTGAGAAGATTTTTATTATATTTATGAAAATAATCCAATAATTCTGAAGAGGAATTTTGTTAAAAAATTTTTAAATAATTAATTTCCTGTGGAAAAATTTTATTATTTGTGAAAGTAATTGAATTCTCATAAAAAAATGTATTATATTTGTAAAAATAATTGATTTCTTGCAACGAATTTTATTTAAATATTTAAAAATAATTGAATTTTTTAAGAATAATTTTATTATTATTTATGAAAATAATTGAATTCTTGCAACGAAGGTTAGTTAAATTTTAAAAAATAATTGAATTCCTGAGAATAATTTTATTATTTATGAAAATACCTAATCCAATTCTTGAGAGAAATTTTACTAAAATTTATTTAAATAATTAAGTTCTTGAGAGGAATTTTATTGAAAATTTTTTATATAATTCAATTCTTGTAAAAATTTTTATTATTTATGAAAATAATTAATTTTTTGAAAAGAATTTTATTAAAATTTCTTTAAATAATTAATTTTCTTCGAAAAATTTTCTTGCATATTGTATTTTAAGAATTTAATGAAAATTTTATTATTTATAGAAATAATTGAATGTTTGCGATGAATTTTATCGAAACTTTTTTTTAAATAATTGAATTCTTTTAGGAAAAATAATTACATTTTTCTAGGAATTAATTTAAAAATTGTACTAAAATTACTTGAAATCCTTCGATGAGTTTTATTATTTTTGAAAATAATTGAATCGTTTTAAAGAATGTAGCTTAAATTCTCAAATTAAAAAAGAAAAAAGTATCTTTTTGTGGCTGAAATAGAAAAAAAGTTTCCAAATAGTAAAAAATCTTAAAAAAAAATTATAGTAAACAGGTTTTAGTAGATGAGTGCAAAGCTTCAAAATTTTACTTACGACCAATCGTCCAAATCTAGGGATCTGACTTTCGATATATGAGATCCTAAATTTCTGTGAATTCCAGAGCATTCGATGCACAATAAAACACCGAGATTTAAACTCGCCCAATCTGGATCTAGAAGAGGCAAACGAACCAGATCAGTATCAAAGAAAATATTAAAAAAGAAACAGAAAATACATATTTTTTGATTTTCTAAAAATGTTTTTCTTACTTGGTGCTCCACAATCGACACAAGCGTCATTACCAGAGACTTTATTTTTAATACAATGCATTTTAAAGGCATCAGTTTCGTTTTTTCGATCTGCGTCACTGTTTTGTAGACTCGATAAAATTTGCTGCTCAATTGCCGCAATCCAACTGTCCCTATCCTCAATGCTGCTCGCCTCAAAATGCCACGTTTTGTTTTCCAATGAAATTATTGAAAATTCGAAACTATCTTCTGTAGACAATTGTTTCATCAAGAAATTTTAACGAAAAATTATGTAAATGAAAGAAAGAAAAAAAAATTACCAACCATGACTGCTTGTTGCCTTTGAACCTTTTGGAGTTTTACCAGGCACTTTGACAGTTACGTATTGTAGAAGAATCTCCTTGCCATTTGAATCTTCCATGTAATCCTGTAATGATGAATTTAAATTAAAATTTTATTTTTGTAGGAAAAAATAAAGACTACTAAAGAAATTAAAATAAAAAGATAGTATGAAAAAGATTTTTACATGTAAACTCGAGTGGTAAGTCAATCGTCCATCTTCCAATAAAGTTACGTATTTTTTCTTCCACTCTTTCAATGATTTACTACTACGTTTAAAAAGATATCCTTGCTTCACGGGAATCTCTCTTCCAACACCCATTTCGCCCATATACTTTTCTTTCTTCGATGGCGTAAATAAATTCGATTTTCTTCTAAATTTTCTATTAATTTAAGCAAAAAAAAAAAAAAAACAAGTTAAATTCCTGTTTGTTTGCTATTCGAGAAGTGTTCATTTGGAACAAATTTGGAAATTAATAATTAAAACATTAAAAGAAACAAATGAAAATAATAATAATTTACCAAAGAGGGCAAAAAAAATACAAACCTGATCGTTGTTGGTGTTAAAATAGACGATCGAAATTCAGTGTGTGAATTCTGTGCGTATTGAAAACTCTCATTGGCAACGGGCGATTCGTTTTGCAGTGGATTATGCCGTGTCACTTCAGGACGAACTTCCTCGCTTTTTTCCGAAATCTAAAAAAATTGAAAATATTCTAAACTTTACAAACAATTTGTATTATTATCCGTAATTTTTATAGATTATCTTCTTCTATATTATTAACCGCTGTGTTCCGGTAATATATTCACTGTTTGAAGTTAGTTGTTTGCTTTCTTGTTTATCAAATTTTTAGTAATTTTTCCTTTTTAATTATTTTTATTTTTAAAATTAATGTATTAAAAATCATTCGAAGAATTTTATTATTTAAAAAAATAATTGAATTCTTGCAACAAAGTTTATTTAAAATTTAAAAAATAATTGAATTCTAGCGAAGAATTGTATTAAAATTTTTGAAAATCCTAATTAAATTTTTTTGGATTTTTTTAAATAATGGAATTTCAGGGTGGCCGCAAGATTGACTTTATCAATTTCCCTGACATTTTACTGACATAACAACGAATTTCCCCGACAAAAATTTTTTTGTTTAGAACAAAAAATGTATTGCATGACCGTCTTAATTTCTTTAATTGCCCTGACAAAAAAATTTTTCCTGACATTTCCCTGACTTTACTGACAAAAAAAAATTTTTTTTCCTGACATTTCCCTTCTTTTTTAATTGCCCTGATAAAAAAATTTTTCCTGACATTTCCTTGACTTTACTGACTTTACTGACATGTGGCCAACCTGAATTTCTTTAATAATTTTAATTGAAAATTTTGAAAGTAATTGAATTTTATAAACAATTTGTTTCAAGTTTTTAAAATAATCGTGTTTCTTAATAATTGAAATCGAACATTATTGTCTATTATTTATTATTATTAACATTATTGAAATTTTTAAAAAATTTTAGAAAATAATTAAATTCTTCTTAGAATTTTTTTTACAATTTTCTAAAATTTTATGAAAACAATTAAATTCTTTATAGGAATTCAATTAAAATTGTATTCAAAAAAGTTAAGTTCCTTTAAAGAATTTTATTAAAATTTCAGAAAATAATTTAATTTCTGCAAAGAATCTTATTCTTTGTGAAAATAATAATTGCATTTTTGCAAAGAAATTTTATTAAAATTTTTAAAAATAATTGAAAAATTAATTAATTAATTAATTAATTAATTAATTTTTTTATTCAATTTTTTTAAAGAATTATTTAAAAACTTTGATTTAATTAATTTTTGCGAAGAATTATATTATTTATAAAAGCAATTGAATTCTTGCGAAGAAATGTTATTATTTATGAAAACAATTCAATTCTTTTTAATGAATTTTTAACCAATTTTTGTAAAATTGAATTCTTGTTAAGAAATTTTATTATTTATAAAAACAATTCAATTCTTTTAAAGAATTTTTCAAAAACTTTTATTATTCTTGTGAAAAATTTTATAAAAAATGTTAAAAATGAATTTTATTGAGAAACATCATTAAAATACTGAAAATAATTAAATTCTTTTAAAGAATTTCATGAATTACATAGTTATGAATTTAGAAATTCATTTTTAAATCAATTTTTAAAAGAAAAGTCTACGAGAATTCAATAAATAATTTAAATACAAAAATAAATAATTTATTGAATAATTGAATGTTTCTTAAAATTATAATTTTATAAAGAATTTTGTCAACAAATTTTTAAATAATTAAAATCTTTCGACGAACTTTTTACAGAATTTTTAAGAATAATTGGATTACTTTGAGGAATTCGATTAAAATTGTATTAAAAATAATTGAAATTTTGTGATGATTTTTATTATTTATGAAGATAATTCTTTTGGAAAACTTTATTAAAATAATAGTTATTTTTAAAATCATTGAATAAGAAAAATTTTTGAAAATAACTTAAATTTTGCCTAGAATTTTATTTAAATTTTTGAAAATAATTGAATTTCGGAAAAGAATTTCATTTATTTTAAGAATAATTGGATTTTATCAAAAAATGTTATTAAAAATTAAAAAAAATAATTGAATTGTTTAAAGGATTTATTAAATTTTTAGAAAATAATAAAATTTTTTCGAAAACTATTAAAACCAATAAAGAAAAAAATTGAATTCTTGAAAAGATTTTACTATTTAAAAAAATAATTGAATTGTTTATAAGGATTTCTTAAAATTTTAGAAAATAATTGAATTCTTTCTTGAAATTTAATTAAAATTTAGTTGAATTGTTGAATTTTCTAGTATTGTTATATTTTCTATTATCGTTGATTAAAATAATTAAAATGGCATTTTTATTTCCTGCCTTCAAAATCTAAAGTAATTCATGTATAAAAATTTCTTTTAGGGGGCGTCCATATACCACGTGGACAGTTTTTCAAAGATTGTTGACCCCCCCCCCCCCTCTCCCCTTGTGGACACAAAAATACATGGGATCGTGGACATTAATTTCCATAATCACTCGTTCATCTTAAATTAATAATTTTTAGTCGCTAAGAAATAAAACAAAAGTTTTAAGTTAATGGTTTTTTTTCTCACGAATCCTGATTTTTTTGTTTTTAACATTGTAAATTCAACTGTTTTTGAAATGTATTGCATTTCAAAATTAATCGAAACATGAAAATACATGAAAAAGGTAAGAAATTATCAATTCAAAGTAGGTGACAAAATTTGAAATCGGTAAAAAGGTGAATAAGTGAAAAACTTTGTTACTTACATGAATTTTAATAGGACTGTTAGTGTTCAATTCTTTGGCAGGTAGCTGGAAATTTTTTACATTCGAGGGTGAGCAAAAATTCGAGTCACTTTCGATCGTGTGCTGTCCATTCGATCGTGACTGTTTTGTGTAAACTTTTTGGATAATCTTCTCGCACACTGGAAATAGGAATAAAATTTTTTTTTCATAAAACAGATTAAAAGAAGAGTGTTGGTAATTTAATGTTATTTATATTCACCATCTTGAAAAACTCGTTCAACATTTAGGCCATAAATTGCACAGGTTTCGTAATACGAACACCTCAAATCGCAGGCAAGTTTTCGCGGCCTCACATCTTTTATGACACGCGGATTACTCTCATTTATTGAATCTGAAACAATTAAATTTCAATTTTATTCTCGTTCACATTTCTTTAAACAATGTTTATTAATTTCTTTGATCCAGGCCTTAAATCGACTTTAAGGCGTAAAAATGGTTGTTTTAGTCGATTAAAAATACAAAAAAAGTCAAAAATTTCGCACGTTTAATTCGGTGTTCTCACAAAAATTTTATTTTGTATTAGTTTTATTAAATAAATATTTCAATACTTCTCATTTGGTTTTCCACGGGAAATAAAATATTAAAAAAATTTTAATTTAGAACCTTCTGAAATTTAATAATTTATAAAAATTACAACTACAACACTTCCAAAATTCAATTATTTTTTACAATTTTTAACGAAACTACATCTGGAAATATAGAAAATAAGTGAATTTAAAAAAATTAAATAAAAATAAAACAGCAAATAAAAAAATTTAAAGAATAAATTTTTTCAAAAAAAAAAATTTAATATAATTTTTAGAAGCTAATTTTTATTATTTTTCATTTTTAAATTTCAATTTTTATCCAAAAAGTTGTAAGAGAATTCAATTATTTAAATACAAAAATTTTAGTAAAATTTAATTATTTTCCAAATTTTTTGTTACAATTCTACAATAAAATACAAAAAAATTATTTTTTAAAATGAGAAAATAGAATTCTGAGATCTCAAAATTCTATGGAATATAAAATTTATTATAATATTATAATATATAAATTTTTTAAAAACTTAATTTTTTTAGAATTTCTAAATAAAATTTGTCGCTTTTTGTTTAATAAATATTTGAATACTTATTGTTTATTTATTTGTCCAGTAAGAATTAAAATTTCAAAATACTTTCAATATAAAACCTTTTGAAATTTAATTAAAAAAAGAACTGTAATTCTTGAAATAATTTCTAAAATTTGAACTAAAAATCTGTTTCAAATCAATATTCTTATAAAAAAGTTGTATGAGAATTGAAATATTGAAATAAAAAAATAAATAATTGATCACATATTTTTAAAAATTGTAACTTCTTATAGATTTTTTCGAATTTGAGAAAAAGAATTCATTGACTATTTAAGATTCTGAATAATTTGATATTTTTTTTTTTTTGATAAAATTTCCTTTTTTTACTGTCTTGGGAAAGTGCTGTTATTGAAAAAATTCTAAGGGAATTAGTTTCACTGAAACACTAATTTACAAATTAGTTGGCAGAATTTTGACATGACAATTTGATCCAGAAAACAATTAGGAATTAAAAAGCCCTAACTTCACGTAAAGATAGAATTTTGTTCCAATATTTGGAAGAAAAGTCTCAATTTTTGTAAAAAAGTAAAAAAAAAGTCGCATTTTTTTAAAATAGTCGAAAAAATGCATAATATGCAAAATCTCTTGATCAGAAATTTAAAAAAAAATCAATTTTTTCACCTTGTACGCCGACAAGAATTTTTGGAACGTCAACCATATTTCGAAATGAACACATTCGATTATAATAGCTACAAGCTATCGAGAAACTCTCTTCACTTTCAACACTGAAGACAATTAATACAGCGTCAATCCACGAAGAAAACTAGAAATACAATAAATTACTTTCTCTCTATTCTTAGGAATTTAATAATAAATAATTTTTCATCCTCAGGGTGTCTACTATGTTTGCTCAACAAAATTCCCGGTTTTTTCCCGGCATTGTCATAATTTTTCACGGTTTTCTTTCTCATCAAATTTAAATTTATTTGATTTCGAACATAAATAAATCTACAAATGGCTTCTAAAATTTTTATTAGAGTTTTTATGAATAATTAAATTCTTTTGAACGAGTTTCTTAAAATTTTTTGAAAATAATGTTTTTTCATAATTTTAATTAAAATTTTGAAAAATAATTGAACTGTGGAGAACAATTTAATTAATTAAATTAATTATAATTAATAATTATAATTAAAATTATAAACAATTTATAATTTAATTAATTAATTAATTAAATTATTTATAAACATAATTGAATTTCTGCGAAGATTTTTATTACTTTTGAAAATCATTGAATTGTTTTTTTAGAATTTTATGGAAATTTGTGAAAATAATTGAATTCTATCTACGAATTTTAATAAAATTTTTAAGAATAATTACATTTTTCGAGCAGTTTGACTAAAATTGTATTATAATTAAAATTCTGCAATGAGTTTTACTATTTATGAAAATAATTATATATTTTGCGAAGAAATTTTTAAAAATAAAATTATAATTACGGTGACTAATTTCCCTTGATTATTTTCGAAAAATTTAAATAAAATTCTTTAAGTTAATTATTTTCAATAGAATGTAAAGAAATTTCAATTATTTCTTTATAAAAATTCAATTTTCTTGAAACAATAGAATTGAAAAATTTCAAAAATCTTATTTTTCAAAATATTCAAAAAAAACTTTACGAAAATTCAATTTTATTAAAAAATTTTAAGTGTGTATCTTTTTTTTCAATTAACTAATAAAAATTTTAATTATTAATGTTCGCACTAAGAAACATGAATACTAGAATGTGACTCTTTATAACATTCAATTATTTATCAATTATTAAATTAAAATACTTTGAAAATTCGATTTGTTAAAAAGTTTTTAATGAAATTCTTCAACAAATTTAATTATTTTCAGTTGAATTTCAGAAAATTTCTATTAATTCGATAATTATTTATAAATTTATTTACATACTATATTTGAATCAGTGACTCATTTTTTACTATCAAATTAATTATTTTTAACTAATTCAAATTTAGAAAACAATAGAAATATCTATAAAAATTGAAAAAAGCAATTTTTTAAAAACAAATTAAAATAATAAAACTTTTTTTAATTTGGTAAAAAAATTACCGGTTTGGTATAAAATTTCTGGCTTATTATCGGTTTTTCCTGGTCATATTAAATTCCCGATTATTTCTCGGATTTCCCGGTTAGTAGACACCCTGATCCTTTTTTACCTGAGACTCTGGAACTCCTCCTTCATCGCGAATCAAAAGTAAAAAACTTTGATCGTTAATGAATATTTCTTTTTTAAATCGACCACCTTCGGGAGATTCCTCGTGCATAAACGAACCAGTCAAGTACCTATGTACCAAAGCCGATTTTCCCGAATCGGAAGAACCGATTATTCCTAAATGTAATTCCGGCACATCCCTCGCAAGCGTCCATTCGTGACTATTTACAAATGAATCTGCAAAGAAAGAAAGTTATTAATTCACATATAATAAAAAATAATTTATTTTAATATATTTTGTAGAAAGTAAAAAAAAAATAAAGATGAGAATAAACATCTAGTAATTTCTCTTTTCTCATGAATTTAAAATCAAATAATTAGAGTAGGAATTTTTTCCCCTCTTCTCTATACCTTTTCTAAAGAACTTATTTTTGCAAATTAGCTTTGACATTAAAAAAAGCACAAGTTTTCCTTAACCCAGATTTTGTATCTCATATGTCAGGCAAAATACTCAACGATTCTATTAATAACTTGGGACAATTAAACACTAATTACTATATCATTATTCGTCGCACTATTTTTATATATTCGGCTACGAGATATCTACATATAATTTGATATTCGCCGTCATGAAGGTTGAAATTTCTATACATAATTAAAAAAAAAGTTATGTAATTAAAAAAAAGAAAAAAAAAGATTTAAATATGCGAATTCTAAATATGGTGAGGCGTAAATGAGAATGAGGAGTGTCCGAATCAAATAAAGATAATTACGTGGGACTGAAGTGACTTTTAATTATTAAAATTGCTGACTTACCTTCAATAGCAACAACATGCTCTCGAATTTGTTTAGCAATATGTGTATCTGTCAAGAGATCAATGAGATCGTAAATTGCATAGATCGACGGATGAACACTTTCGAAACGTTGAATTTCTTGTCGAATCGCGAGGGAATTGTCGTGGCCACTTTGACCCGTTGTCATTTTTAATAAATATGCTGAGCAAATTTTTTGTTTACAATAAATATAATTTAATGTTAATTTTGAGTTTCATTAAAATGCAACTCGATTGAACATTGTTGTTGCTGCGTACGTGGCTTTTTTTTGCAAAAACACTCGATTGTTTCTACATCATCGTACAATGTCGTTTTTATTTAAAAAAAAAAGGTGGAGAAAATCGAATAGTCGATAATGTAAACGTTTGTCAAATATTTATAAACATTACTAATTGAGAAAAATAGGTTATGTATTTCACTTTTATATTTCACATGAGAAGCAAAACAAGAGATGCGCTTATTCCTTCTTTTTTGCTGCTGTTTACTGCGCTCCTTTTGACAATGTTTTTAATTCTACTGCTCACTTTCCCCTTCTTTTTTTACTAAAAACAATAGACATGCGCCTGTTTCTTTAATTTGATTGGTTATGTATTTTCTGCTTTTACTCTTTTTTACCAGAGAAAACTATTTGTTTATTGAATTGTGATTGCATATTTTATTGAAACTAATATTGTTTCGGTGTATGACCACCACGAAATAAGCGCTAGTTTGTCAAAGTGTCTGACACCGGTGTGATATCTCCTTTACAAGTTTTCCCATCGTTCTCTCCTACCCAACCCTGCGGTGCAGGGGTCTCAAAGTTTCTGTAGTTTCCCATCTACACAATACATTTTCCTCACTCAGTGACAGCTGACATTTGTATTTTTAATATTTTCCTCATTTTTTTCAATTTACAAACATTTAATGATAAAAATAACAGATAGTGAACGAGTGATTTTTCAAATTTTCGATAACATAACTTGAGAAATAACTATTATGGACAAATTTTTGTAGATTCATCTTGATATTAGGAAAAATGTAAAATCGGAATTTTTTTTCCACACGAGAAAGAGGTCAAAATGCACAAAATTCTATTGACAGTGATAAAGGGATTTATTTAAAAAATCCAAATCATGTAAGATATAATAAATTTGATCTGAGTAATAATTTAGTGTCTCTATATCAGTTTTACTTTTGCAGAGAAAAATTTTATCCGGCAAAGCAAATTATATATTTTGTTTCGTTTTACTTTTTTAAATTTTGGTTGAATGGCAAAAATTGTAAACAAATTAGAAAAATATTTATAAAATTGTATAGAAATTATTGCTAAATTTTTATTTAATTTATAATTAATAATGAAATTTGTTTCATTAACAGGTTGTACATGATGATGCGAATCAATTTTAAAACAATTCTTTTGATACTGGTTGTTGCTGTAGTGAGTTCGATAATTACAACATGGAACAATTGTGGAAATCATTTTTTCGAAAACAACATAGAATGGAAGGCGCAGAGTCTACATAAAGTAATTAATTTTTACAATAACAGCATTTTCACAGGACAGTAAAGAAAAGAAATTTTATAAAAAAAAAATATCAAATTATTCAAAATCTTAAATTGTTTATCAATTTTCTTTCTCAAATTCAAAAACAACCATTGATTTAAAACAGAATTTTAGTTCAAATTTTAGAAAATATTTCAAGAATTGCAGTTCTACTTTTAATTAAATTTCAAAAGATTTTACATTGAAAGTATTCAAAACTTTTAATTCTTACTGGACAAATAAAAAAACAATAAGTATTAAAATAGTTATCAAACAAGAAGCGACAAATTTTATTTAGAAATTCTGAAAGAATCAAGATTTTAAAAAATCATAATTAGAATTGTTTAAAAATAGGAGATCTCGAAAATAGTTGATTTCTCGAAAATAATTTTAAAAACATTTAAAAAACAATGGGAAATTTTCTCAAATTTTGTTAAAATAAATTTTATATTTACATAATAGAAATTTATTTTTTCATTTAAAAAATTTTTTTGTATTTTTTGAATAATTGTAATAAAAAATTTGGAAGATAATTAAATTTTACAAACATTTTTGTATTTAAATAATTGAATTCTAGTACAACTTTTTTGTAAGAATTGATTTGAAAAAGAATTTCAGTTCAAATCTTATTGTTAGAAAATATTTCAAGAATTGCAGTTCTAATTATAATTAAATTTCAAAAGGTATTACATTGAAAGTATTTTGAAATTTTAATTCCTGGTGGACAGATAAATACCAATAAGTTTTCAACTATTTATTAAACAAAAATTAATGAAATTTGAAACATTTTATTTTAAAATTCTGAAAAAATGAGTTTTTTAAAAAATTGTAATTAAAATTTCTTGAAAATTAGCTGAATTCCCGAAAATAATTTTATAAAAATTAAAAAAATAGTAAATTTTCTCAAATTTTATATTTCAGAAAATTTTACTTTCTCACTTTAGAAAATTATTTTTTTTGTATTTTTTAAAGAATTCTAACAAGAAATTTGAAAAATTACAATTAAATTTTACAAAAATTTTTGTATTTAAATAATTGAATTCTCGTACAACTTTTTTTATAATAATTGATTTGAAAAAGAATTTCAGTTAAAATTTTAGAAAATAATTGAATATTTAAAGCGTTATAACAGAAATTTTAAGAATTAATTAAATTTTAAAAGGTTTTTAAATTAAAATTCCTTGAAAATTTAAGGGAAGCAAAAGCATAAAAATATTAAAAATTTTATTTTAAAAAATTATTAATCACATTATTTTTCTAAAAAAATTCTTAAAGTTTTTAAATAATTATTTTATTAAAAAATTCTAAAAAAAATAATTGAATTTTGAAAGAATTAAGTACAATTGCAATTTTTAGAAGTAATTAAATTTCATTATGTTTTTCATTGAAATTATTTGAAATTTTAATTCCTGTGGAAAAATAAATAAGAATAAGTTTTAAAATTTGTGATTAACAAAAAGTATTGAAGTTTTTGAATAATTTAATTCAGAAAGTCCAAAAAAATTGTTTCTTGAAAAAATGTAATTAAAATTTTCTAAAAATAATTGTATTTCCGTAATTGGCAAATTTCATTGAAATAAATGTTATTTTAATGAATTTTATTTGTTTACTTTTAAAAATTATTATGAAATATAATCGTATTTTTTCTATTTAAATATTTGAATTCTCGTACAACTTTTTTATAAGAATTGATTTGAAACAGAATTTCAGTTAAAATTTTAGAAAATGTTTCAAAAAATGCAGTTTTAGTTTTAATTAAATTTCAAATACTTTGACATTGAAAGTATTTTGAAATTTTAATGCCTGGTCGACTGATAAATAACAATAAGTATTCAAATATTTAGTAAACAAAAATTAATGAAATCTTTTTCACATTTTAATCGCCGTAAAAGTATAAAAATATTTAAGTGTTTATTTAAAAAAAATATTTAAATATATTAGTTTCCTTTAAAAATTATTAAAGTTTTTAATAATATTAAATTTTCATTAAATTTCAAAAAAAAAGTTTTTGTAACTAACAATGGAAGCCAAAATTTCACGCGCGCTTGTTATGCTAGTCAGGAAATAATCTAATAATAAAAAAATAATTTTCTACATCTTTCCTAGGATCGAACAAGTAATGAATTGGGTTATCAAGAGATTGATTGTTACATAAATGGAGGTTATTCCATTGGCTGCCGAAAAGAGGGAGACGAAGTTTATATTCCTTTTTCTTTCATTCATAAATATTTCGAGGTATGTAATTATTCAAAAGTATTCTTGCCTATCGTCAAAAAACATTTTTTATTTAAAAAAAAATAACATTTCGAGTTTAATTAAAATTGTATTCAAAATAATTTTAATCGTTTAAAGATTTTTATTATATTTAATAACATAATTGAAGTCCTTTAAATAATTTTAATATTAATAAAAATAATCCAATTCTTTTGTAGAAAATTTCTAAAACTTTTGAAAATAATTGAATTAACGTGAAGAAAAATTTTATTTTATACAAAAATTTTATCTTATATTCCAGAAAATTTGGTTTTTAAAATATTTCAGTTCAATGTTGTTAATTACAATTTAACTTTTATAAACAAATAATTAAAAATTTTTGAATTGCAATTTTCTAAAATTTAAAAGAAGAAAAAGAAAAGTAGTGACAATTCTTTTTGCAGATTTATGGAAAACTTGCCACGTACGATGGTCTCGAGAGATTCGAATGGTTCCACAGTTATTCAAAAATAGTGAGTCCAAAAGGAAAATACGATTCACGAGGTGTATTTATGACATTTGAAAATTACAATGTCGAAGTGAGAGAACGAGTGAAATGTGTGAGTGGCAGTGATGGTGTTCCAATATCAACACAATGGGAGAGTCAGGGTTATTACTATCCCACACAAATTGCACAATTTGGTTTGTCGCATTACAGTAAAAATCTCACTGAACCGGAACCATATAAAAAAGTGATTGAAGACGCCGAACGAGTGAGACAAGATTGGATTGTCCCGCAGGGTTCATTAATTACTCGTATTTACGATAGGAGTGTAAATAGTAATGTATTAAAGTACGCGACGCCCGAGACAAGTGCATCGGGAATATCATTGCGATTAGAGCATGTTCTCGATTTTGTATTTAAGTTCGATATTTGCACAAAAGACAATGGAAGTATTACTGTTATATTACAATCGAGGGAGAAGAAGGACGTCTATTATCTTCATTACACAACCAGCAACACCGTTTTACAAGCGTTCAATAATCATGTTCATTACGGCATTGGCTTATTAAATAATCAATGGCGACGATTGACGAGGGATCTCGTTGTTGACTTACACAAAGGCTTGAATATTAGTGATAAAACAAGAAAACAAATGTCCAGATCAAAGTTGAAGGTATTTTTCCATCACTTTTCTAAAACAACCGAACTGAATTTTTTTTCTTTCTTTCTATATTTTATTTTTCTATTTTTTTAAAACCAGGGAAAACTTTCAGACAACCTGGAATTAATAGAATTGTCATGAATTTTCGTTTTGGTTCATTGAATCGTAGAAATCTTATGAAAATTCCAGGCCTTGGTTTTTTTTTTTTTTTTTTTTTTTGAGAAATTGAATTGAAATTTTTTGAAGATAGTTGAATTCCTGGAAATAATTAATTGAAAACTTGTAAATTTCGTCACATTTTATTGAAATAAATTTTTGCTACAGGTGATAAAAATTATTCTAAACGGATCTGGAATGATAGACAATATTACATTGTCAACGAGCGAACATATGGAGCAATTTTACGACGCCGCTCGATGGTTCGTCGCGAATCAAAATATAAGTTCCGGTGGTTGGCCTAATCCAGTGAGAAGAAAAGTTTCCAACGGCATGGCGATTCTTGAACCCGGCTGGTAATCGAAAACTATACAAAAAAAATACTTTTTTTAAACCTATAAATTTTTTTTAAATCTTTCGAACTTTGGAATTTTCTTGTTTGAATTTAAATATTTCGAACTTTAAAAGTTTCTTTTTTGAATTCAAATCCCATGAAGTTTAAAATTTTCTTTTATTAATTAAAATCCTTGGAACTTTAAACAGAGTTGTCACAGATCAGGAAATTCGGGGAAAAGTCAGGGATTTTTCTTAAAAGTATACTGGAAAAAATTAAATTTTTAGAATTCATTGGAAAATTTTGAATTTTTGTGTTTTTTTTGTTTGTCTCAAAAACTATGAAATTAACACGAATTCTAATACAAAACCTTCCATTTTTTCTACTTCTGACAATATTTTCTTTTTAAATAACTTAATTCTTGAACAACTATCATAAAATTATTACTTATAAATTATTTAATGAATAATTTTACTTCAATATTTCAAAATTAATAGAAATTTAAAAAATTTGCCTTGAAAATTTTCATAAATAGATGAACTTCAAAAGGTTTCAATTTGAAATTTTATAAAATTTCAATTTTTAATGCGTTTAATTAGAAATATTAAGGAGCTTAGATTATTGAAAAATTTTAAGAATTCAAATTCTTTAGGAATTATTTAAATTTTTGAATATACATTCAATTAATTATTTAAAATAATGGACTTATAGAAGAATTTTAGTTATAAACACTAAAAAAAAATTGAATTTTTGAGAAGTTACAAATGATTGCAGAAATTCAATTATTTCAAAAGTAATAAAATTCTTCGCAGAAATTCAATTATTATGTTCAAAAATTTTTTTAAATTCTCGTAAAAATTTCAAATTATTTTCAATATGAATAAAATTCTTCTCCAAAATTCAATTATTTTCAAAAATTTTCCTCAATTCAATGATTCTCTAAATATCTATTATGTATTTTAATAAAGTTTTCCAAAAGTATTCAATTTTTTAAAACAAATTATAATAAAATTCAACGCGAACTTTTAACTACTTTCATAAATAATAAAATTCTTCTTAGGAATTCAATTATTTTGATAAATAATAAAACTCATCGTTTTAATTTTCAATTATTTTTAATACAATTTTAATCGAATTCTTCAAAATAATTCAATTATTCTTAAAAATTCTATAAAAAATTCGCCAAAAAATTCAAATTATTTAAAAATTTGTTGATAAAATTATTTATAAGATTACAATTATAAGAAACATTCAATTATTTAATAAATTATTTATTTTTGTATTTGAATATTTGAATTCTCCTAAAATTTTCTAATAAAAATTAATTTCTAAATTCATAACTATGTAATTCATAGAATTCTTTAAAGGAATTGAATTATTTTCAGCAAGATTTTAATTACGTTTCTCAATAAAATTGATTTTTAACACTATATTTATAAAATTTTTCGCAAAATTCCATTATTTCAAAATTTTTTAAAATACTCTTCTACAGAATTAAATTATTTTTATAAACAATAAAATTCATCGTAGAAAATCGATTATTTTAAAAAATGTTAATAAAATTTTTCGCGGTAATAATAAAAGTTTTTAAAAAACTCTTTAAAAAAATTGCATTTTTTTATAAATAATAACATTTCTTCGCAAGAAATCAATTTTACAAAAATTATTTTAAAAATTCATGGAAAGAATTGAATTGTTTTCATAAATAATAAAATTCTACGCAAAAATTAATTATATCAAAGTTTTTAAATAATTTAAAAAAAAAATTGAATTATTTTCACAAATAATAAAATTCTTCGCAGACATTCAATTATTTTTAGAAATGTTAACAAAATTTCTTTTCAAAAATTCGATAATTGTTTTCGTAAAGAATAAAATTCTTTGCAGAAATTCAATTGTTTTCTGAAATTTTAATAAAATTCTTTAAAGAAATTAAATTTTTTTGAATACAATTTTAATTGAATTCCTCGAAAGAATTTAATTGTTTTCATAAATAATAAATAAATGTAAAAGTTAAATTATTTTCAAAATTTTTGATGATAAATTATTTATTTTTATATTTAAATAATTGAATTCTTGTAGAATTTTCTAATAAATATTGTTTTAAAAATAAATTTTATTTAAAATTTTATAGTTGAAGATTAAAAACATTATAGGTAGCATGAATTTTTAGAAATAATTTAATTTTGAAAAGGTTTCAACTTAAAATCTTTGAAAATTTGAATTTTTTTATACTTTTAAGTTTTAACTTAACATTTTGTAGAAATAATTTTTTTGAATTTACGAGTAAACGAAATTTCATCACAAACAATTGGATTTGAAAATTCTCAACTGAGAACTTTGTCAGAAATTATTAAAAATAATTGATTTAAAGAAGAATTTTAGTCAAAAATTTTAGAAAATAATAATTGAATTGAAATGATGAAAATAATTTTGAAGAAGTTGCAGTAAGAAAATATTCTTAGAATATAAAATAATGATTTTATCACTCGGTCATCTTTAATTATTATAAAACATGAAGATATCGATTACTCCGAGTCGAAGACTCGCAGTGATCGATTTCTTCATGTTTTACAACAATTTTTATAAGTTGTTGAATTTCAAAAAGGTTTGAATTTGAATCTTTTGGAGAATTTTAATTCCTATGTAAAAATAATAATGATGCAATATTTATTTAAAAATGAAGTTATTGATGTTTTCGAATAATTTTGCAATTAACGAAATTCGTAAATAAATGTAATAGAAAATTTTTTTGAATATCCAGTAATTTTTAGAGTATATCAAAATATTCTTTAGGCTCAGTGAAAAAGTCAAAATTTTGTCTGTAAATCAGGAGAAAGCCAGGGAAAAACAGAATTTAATTTTTGTGACAAACCTGTTAAAATTCTTTTTTAAATAAATTTTTTGTTTAATTAATTTTTGTTATTAATTAAGCAGCTTTTTTTGTAACAGGTATTCGAGTATGGGGCAAGGACACGCAATTTCGGTACTCTCCCGAGCTTACTATCACTCTGGTGAGGATAAATATTTAAATGCGGCAATAAGAGGTTTAAAGCCATTTAAAGTACCATCGAGCAAAGGCGGAATAACCGCTTCATTCTTAGGTAAATATATTTGGTACGAGGAATATCCAACAACACCCCCATCATTCATTCTCAACGGCTTTATATACTCGCTTATTGGACTGTACGATTTAAAGAGTATCACATCAGGAAAAGATGCGAACGACGCATTAAAACTATTCGAACAAGGTATGACATCCTTAAAAAATATGTTAACATTATACGATACCGGCTCTGGTACCACGTACGATTTACGTCACTTTACTTTAAAAACCGCCCCCAATATTGCACGTTGGGATTATCATTCGACACATATCAATCAAATACTTTTACTCAGTACTATCGATAACGATCAGATTTTCACGACAACCGCCGAAAGATGGATTGGTTACATGAATGGAAAAAGAGCCGCACATAATTAATTCCCATTTTATTTTATTTTTTTTTTTGTTATTTATTTTATTTGTTTACTTAATTTCCCATCGCAGGAGGGGGAATACTTTTTTGCCATTAGAAATTTAGTTAGAAAATTATTCTTTTCTATAATCAATTGTGATATTAACAAAAAAGAAAAAGAAGAAGAAGAAGAATAAGAAGAACTTTTTAAAGCTTGGTAGGAGAAAAAAAGACATTTATTTTTCTTTATAAAACACGAAAGTGTGTTGAAAATAATTTCTGTTAAACTATTACTTATGTATATAAAAGACTGGATCGATAGGCGACTGCAATTATTTATCGACTAGTTGTAAATATTTACAAATCCCATTTTTTTATACATATGGAAAAAAATACTTAGTAGTATTAAGTTATAAATCTATTATTAAAAGGCACAAAAATGTTCTTAAATTGATATATTTTGCAAATACTGTGAAATTCAAGTATGAAAATTATATTTAATTCTAGGTCTCGGAACTTTTTCTTTCAAATCGTGAAAGAAAATATCACTTTTTTGGTATAAAATACATTTTGATTTTCATAATATTAAAAATGTATATAGGGTTGCCACAGATCAAGGGATTCAGGGAAATCAGGGAAAAGTCAGGGATTTTTATTAAAGTTCTGGAAAAAATAAAATTTGCAGGATTCATAATTAGTTTTCTTTAATTTTTTAATATATATTTAATTAATTATTAAAAATCATGGATTCATAGAAGAATTTTAGTTAAAAACACTACAAAAATCGAATTTTCGAAAACTTACAAAAATGTTTGTAGAAATACAATTATTTACAGATTGTTTTATAAATTCCTTTTAAGTAGTTCAATTATTTTCATAAATAATAAAATTTCTTCGCAATAATTCAATAATTTTCATAAATAATAAAATGTTTTTTTTACAGAGATTCAATTATTTTCATGAATAATAAAACTGATCATAGAGTTTCAATTATTTTTTATACAATTTTAACCGAATTTCTCGAAATTTTTATGAAAATTCGTCGAAAAAATTCAATTATTAAAAAATTTGTCCATAAAATTCATTATGGGATTTCAATTTTGAGAAACATTCATTTATTCAATAATATTTTCATTTTTGTATTTAAATAATTGAATTTAAATTTTAAATTCTTTAAAATTCTCTTCAAAATTTCAATTATTTTTAAAAATTTTAATAAAATTTTTGTTAAAATTTCAATTATTTTTAAAAAATTTCCCCAATTCAATGATTTTCAATATCTATAGTATTTAAATAAAATTTTCCAAAAGAATTCAATTATTTAAAAAAATATTAATAAAATTCTACGTAAATATTTACTTAGTTTCATAAAATAATAAAAATTTCACAGGAATTTAATTATTTACAGATTTTTTATAAATTCCTTCTAAAATAGTTCAATTATTTTCATAAATAATAAAATCTCTTCGCAATAATTCAATTATTTTCATAAATAATAAATTTTTTTTACAGAGATTCAATTATTTTCATGAATAATAAAACTCATCATAGAATTTCAATTATTTTTAATACAATTTTAACCGAATTCCTCGAAAAATGTAATTATTCTGGAAATTTTTATTAAAATTCGTCGAAAAAATTCAATTATTTAAAAATTTATCCATAAAATTCTTTATGAGAATTCAATTTTAAGAAACATTCATTTATTCAATACTTTTTTCATTTTTGTATTTAAATAATTGAATTCTCGTAGAATTTTCTAATAAAAATTGTTTTAAAAATGAATTTCAGTTAAAATTTTAGATAATTGAAAATTAAAAGTATTATAGCATGAATTTTTAGAAATAATTGTATTTTGAAAAAGTTAAATTGAATTTTTTTCGATAAATTTTTTGAAATTATTTCAAGTTTTTATTTTCTAAATATTTAATTGAGGAATTTCTGAATAATCAAAATTCGTAAAATTGAATTGCAAATGAATTTGAAAATTCTTTTGAAACTTTTGCAAAAATTATTTAAAATAATTGATAATTGTTCAATTATTTCCTTCGACGAATTTAAAAAAATTTTTGAAATTAATTGTTTTTCAAAGAATTTACTTTAAATTGTATTAAAAATAATTGAAATCCTGTGATGAATATTATTATTTATGAAAATAATAGAATTCTTGTAACGAATTTTTATTACATTTTTTTTAAATAATTGAATTCTTTTGAGAAATTTTATTAAAATAATATTAGATTTGGAAAATATTTGAATTTCATCGAAGAATTTCATTATTTGTGAAATGTAATTGAATTTGACTTTTTGAAAATCTTAATTCCTATGGAAAAATAATAATAATTAAATATTTATTTAAAAAAGAATTTATTAATGTTTTTGAATGATTTTGTAATTGAACAAATTTTGTAAATAAATGTAATAGAACATTTTTTTGAGAATCTAATAATTTTCAGAGTGAATCAGAATATTCTTAAGGTTTAGCGCTTAGGGAAAAAGTCAAAATTTTATCTGGAAATCAGGGAAAAGTTAAGAAAAAACAAAACTAATTTTTTGTGGCAACCCTGTTATAGTCACATCTTTCAAATATTATTTTTGAATAATTTTTGTAAGGGAAATTTCCGAAATAAAAACTTTTGTAAAAAATTATATTTCGAGAATTTGTCGATCCGAGGCTTGAATATTTAATTTTGAATTATTTTTCGGTATAATACTCGTAATTTGAATTTTAGTTTTCGAATGTTATAAATGTAATTTTTTTACTACGAAAAAAGACACTTAGTAATTTATAATACTTAAAAAAAATACAAGGGATCGATATTAATCGAGAATTGCTAGAGAGTCGCGCCTTATTGTCATAGAATTTTTCTTAAAAAAAACAAAATATTTCTCCCATTGATTTCTACTCGAAATCCGTAATAATAAAAAAATTTGCTCAATTTTATTACATAGAAGTATATTGATAAAAACGTAATCTTCATTCGTATTTGATATTTGAATTAAAAAAAAAAAAATGATTATTTTCTTGAAATTTTGTATATAAATAATTTCCCAATTTCTTCGAGTT
Organism: Leptopilina heterotoma; assembly: GCF_015476425.1. Taxonomy (NCBI): domain Eukaryota; kingdom Metazoa; phylum Arthropoda; class Insecta; order Hymenoptera; family Figitidae; genus Leptopilina; species Leptopilina heterotoma. Next base: position 332,543 of record NW_025110839.1, read on the forward strand.
CAAATTTGAATTGAAGAAGATTGGAAAATAAAAATTTGAAACTTTTGTCTATAGTAATTGATTTTATAAATTTGAAAAATTAAAAAAAAATTTTTGACGTGTTATGATGTGAATAATTTATTGAAAATTCGGTGAGATTGGAATTTTTGGTGAATCTTATTAATATCGTTAATGTCAATTAAAATTTATTCCTTGAGTGCTTAATAATCCCAGTAAAAATCATAGATATCTCCATTTTAAATATGTATTTAAATATAGTGCCTAAAATATTCTGCAGGTACCTGTATTAAATTGTTGCTCCTTTACTTAACTCTCTTCATTAAGAATTCTTAGCCTATGAAAACAAACTAATTTCTTGAATTCTAACAAAATGACTTCTTGAATTTTACCAAATTTTTCGATTTTAAATATTTTATTTTCAATTCAATTTTTCATTTTCATTTTTTCAACTATTTTTTGTCACTAACAAAAAAATTTATTTTCTGAATGTAAAATTTTTAAAGTTAAAGTTTTTAACTTTTACTGCAATTAGTAATTTATAAAAATATTCTTTAAAAAATATTTCGTTCATTTTGACGTTTAAAACTTGAGGATCATTTTCAATTAAAAAAAAAAAAAATAATAATGAAAAAGAAAATAAATAAAATCAGAATAAATGAGGGAATTCTAGAATAATTTTTTTAAAATTAATTTATTTTAATTAACTTAAAAAAGATTTTAGTTGGAAATGAAATTTAAATTTAATTATGTAAAAATAACTAAATCTGTTAAAGAATTTCAGAGAATTAAAAAAAATCTGAAAAATTGTAAATAATTGAATTTCTTTAAATAACTTTACTGAAATTTTCGAAAATAACAATATAACATAAAAAAAAATTAAAAAATATATTATGAGAAGAAAATGAAAATAAAATTTCAATCGTTTGTTAAAATTTAAGAAGTTATTTTTGTAGAATTTTGAAAATTACAATAAGTATATAACAATGAAAAATCTATTTTCTTTTTTTATCTATTAAAAAAAAATTGCACTTATTAAATACCAATAAAATACTTGTCAGAATAATTAATTACATTGTCAGGATAATAGATTAAAAGGGAAAATTGGAGAAAAAATCATTATTATGAAGCGAAAACAAAATTGATAATTTTCGTAAAATTTTCTATTCCTCTCTTGTAGGAAAATTTTATCTACTATATATATAATATAAATATAGAGATTTTTCATCTCGAAAATTATAGACATTTTCTGAGCGAACTATTTTAAAAGTTTGCAATTTGATATGAAATTAATCAACACTTTTGATGAAAAAATTAACAATTTTGAAAAAATGGATACATAATCAATAATAATAGACAGAATTTTTTAAAAATATTAAATTCTGATTTATTTTAATTTCTTTTATCACACTTTATAACTTTTTTCCTTATTACACATTTTTTTACTTTTATTAATATTTGTGATTATTTGGTTATACTTAATTAACATTATTATTATATTAATATTAATTAATGACCAAGTCGAAGTCCACAACGTTTTTCTATGAAAATTATATTAGTATTAATTTTATTCAAAATCTTGAAAGAATTTTCTTCCTCAAACTAAAAAAAAATCCAACATTAGTTGCAATTGTTAAAAATAATCAATTATTTATTTTTCTATTTCAATAAATCAATTCTCATATAAATTTTTGATAAGAATTGATTTGAAAAATTATTTTAGTAAAATTTCAGAAAATATTTCAAGAATTTCAGTTTTAATTTGACAATTAAATTTAAGAAGGTTTTACATTGAAAGTATTTTGAAATTTTAATTCCTGGTGGACAAATAAATAAGCATTTAAATATTGATTAAACGAAAAGTAATTAAATTTGAAAAATTTTATTTAGAAATTCTAAAAATTTAGGTTTTTAAAAATTCGCAATTACAATTTTTTGAAAATTAATTCAATTTCCGAAAATAATTTTTAAAAATTGAAAAAGTAGGAAATTTTCTTAAAATATCGTTAAAATAAATTTTATATTTCAAAGAATTTTATTTTCTCACTTTAAAAAATTATTTTAGAATATTATTGTATTTTTTTAAATTGTAACTAAAAATTTGGATGTAAATAATTAAATTTTACAAAAATGTTTGTATTTAAAATTTTAAATAATTCAATTATTGTAGTTGAATAAAATTTTAATAAGAATTGATTTAAAAAAGCATTTCATTTAAAATTTTGAAAAATAATAATTGAATATTAGAAGCGTTATGACAAGAATTTTAAGAAATAATTAAATTGTAAAAGGTTTTTAAATTGAAATTTTTTTAACATTTTAATCACCGTAAAAATATATTAATATTTAAATATTTATTGAAAAAATGTGATAATATAATATTTTATTAAATATTATTTTCCTCTAAAAATTATTAAAGCTTTGATTAACTTTATTCAAAAATTCTAAAAAATAATTGACTTTTGGAAAAATTGCTTGTCTTTTTTTTTTAGAAATAATAAAATTTCAATAGGACTTCAACTTCGAAATTAATAATTATATTATTATAATATTAATGTTAATTAATAATTTATTTAATTAATTATAAAATTATAATGTACTGAATAATTTACATCGACTTAATTAGTTTAAAATTTAAATTTTACTTACAACTACATGTATTGTTATTATCAACTTTTAATGTTGTCCTTTAAATTGTTAACATTTTCCGAACTTAATTAATAATATCGTATACGATAACTATTCGTTATATTAATTACCTTTCGATATTAATTTTTATTCGAACTAATACTTTTCTTAAATAATATTCCTTTATCATGTAACATGTTTGAAAAAACATGTGTGCCGATTTTTTTTAAATCTTAATAAGTCATTTTGTTTAAAATCATTCAATATTGATTGTAATAAATTTGTTCTCAATTAATTTGACATTTATCAAGTAAAGAAAATAATTATTTTCAAAAATCGTAAAAAAAATTATTTTTCACATTAATAATAATATTATTATTAAGAAAATAAAAGAAATAAGGAATAAATATTTGTTAAATAGCTTGGAAAAAGAGGAATATTAAAATACGATAATGTGAATGTATGACAAAAATATATTGGAATTAGAGAACAAGTGATAGAATAATAAGTATCAAAATAAATTAGACGAACAGGGTAGTTTGTAATATATTGGTGATATTAGGTGTTCATTAGATTGTCAATATTATATTAAAATACCTTCGCATGATTTGTACTACGACGCTCATTTAGAGAGAAAAATGTAAAAATTCATTTGTAAATGTTATTTTTTCTTCACTATTATAATTCTAATTATTGCAAACAGGATTGTGAAGATATTTTTAATTAATTTTGCTTTAAAACTTTTTTTAGAAAATTAGTCTAAATTGACTAAAATTAACCACTAATTTAAAAACTTAAAAAAAAATATTTTCTAATTGTTTTTTAATAACTTTAAAAATCTCTTTTTAATTTAAACAAATGTAACTACGTAACATTTTTATATTTTAGCATAACAAAAAATCTATTTTCACTTTTTAATTAATCACTTTCAATTTAATTATATACTTTTCTTTAATTTCACTTGGAAAAATTTTTCTTCCTTAAAAAAAATCTATTTAATTTCATGAACATTCCACTAGAAATAAGAATCTTTAGAAAAGAGAAAAAAAATAAATAAAATTCAAGTGCTTCGAATATTTTAGTAGGGTGTCAATAATAATTTGTAAAACTGTATTAACTGCGAAAAAAAATGAAATGTAGTATTTTTACACGTAAAGTATTTTTTAGATATGTACATATCGAGATTTTAAAACACCATATGAGTTTAATTTTTAAAAGTTCTAAAAGAGTGACAAAAATATATTAGTGCGTTAGTCTCGAGTGGTACAGTTGGAAAAAAAAATTGTAAAGCTATAAATGAAATCTTAAATCTTAAACATGTAATCATTCATGTAATAAATATTATATGTGCACTCAAAATACTTATCACTTAATATTTAAATTTATTATTATTCTCATTCCTTTCATTAATTTTTCTTTTCATTTAACTTTCTAATTAAATTAACACGTCGCTGAAATTCACAACATTTAGAGTCAACGACTGAAGAGAAGAAATATTTTTCACCCAAAAAATTTTTTCTTTAAATTAGTAGAATTAACAAAAAAATATTAAAAATTAAAATTCTTAATAACTTTTTAGAAAAATAATTAATTATTTTAAGCGAAAATTATTATTATATAATAATAATTGAGATATTTTGTCCTCACTTGAAATTAGAATTTTTTTGATTCCAAATTGATTTACAGCTTAAATTGTTATGTCAAAAGTTTGATAATTAATTTGTAAATAGAGTAATATTAGTGTTTTAGTGAAATTAATTTCCCTAGAATTTTTACAATGACATAATTTTAATAGAACAGTAAAAAAAGGAAATTTTATTAAACAAATATCAAATTTTTCAAACTCTTAAATACTTTACGAATTTTCTTTCTCAAATTAAAAAAAATCGATAATAAGTTGCAATTTTTAGAAATAATCAATTATTTATTTATGTACTTAAATAATTAAATTCTCGTACAATGTTTTCATGATAATTGATTTGAATAAGAATCACAGTTCAAATTTGAAAAAATATTTCAAGAATTGTAGTTTCAATTTTAATTAAATTTCAAAAGGTTTTACATTCAAAGTATTGTCAAAATTTTCATTCCTGGTGGACAAATAAATAACAATAAGAATTCAAATAATATTTAGTAAACAAAAATTAATGAAATTTGAAAAATAGAAAATTTTCTCAAACTTCATTAAAATAAATTTTATATTTCAAAGAATTTTATATTCTCACTTTCAAAAATTATTATTAATCTAGCAAATATTACAAAGTTTTTTATTTTCAAATATAAATTTTTGAATAAATAATTTCATAATAAAAATTTTAAAAATTCACTTACTAAGTACATAATTATTATTGTTCATATTTTCAAAAATTTTAATATAATTCTTCACAAGAATTCAATTATTTTTATAAATTATAACATTCTTCGTAAGAATTCAATTATTTTTATTAATAGTATAATCTTTGCAAAAATTCAATTATTTCCTAAAATTTTAATAATTCCTTTGAAACAATTCAATTATGTTTATAAATAGTAAAATTCTTTGCAAAAATTCAGTTATTTTTAATATAATTTTTAATGAAATTTTATAAATGAATTCAGTTTTTAAAAAATTTTTAAAAATATTTTTCGAAAAAATTAAATTATTTTCTAAAATTTTAATAAATCCTTCGAAACAATTCAATTTTTTAAAAATTTTTAATAAAAATTTTCTAAAGAGTTGAATTATTTTCTAAAATTTTTATAAATCCTTCAAGACAATTAAATTATTTTTTTAAGTAATAAAATTCATCGCAAAAATTAAATTATTTTTTATAAATAATAAATTCTTCTCGGTCAATACAATTTTAATAAACTTCAATAATCAAATATTTAATATTCAAAAAACTACATTATTTTCAAAAAACTTAAAGAAATTCTTCAAAACAATTTAATTATTTATCTACCAAAACTCTAATAAAATTGTTTAGAAGAGTTTAATTTTTTATCAATAATTTTAATAAAATTTTAATAATAAAATTATTAATTAACAATTAATTGAAATTTCAATTAAAATAAATAACGATAAGTTTTTAAATATTTGTTTAATAAAATGTATTGAAGTTTTGAATAATTTCTTAAAAAATTAGGTTTTTGAAAAATTGTAATTAAAATTTTTTGGAAATAATTGAATTTCCAAAAATAATTTTAAAAATTGAAAACATAGAAATTTGTCTCAAAATTCATTAAAATAAATTTTATATTTCAATGAATTTTATTTTCTCACTTTAAAAAATTATTTTTAAATATTATTGCATTTTTTGAAGAATATTAACTAAAAATTTAGAAAATAATAAAATTTTACAAAAAATCTTATATATAAATATATTAACTATAGTTGAATTCTAATAAGAATTGATTTAAAAAAGAATTTCAGTTAAAGTTTTGAAAAATAATTAAATATTAGAAGTGTTATAACAATAAATTTAGAAAACGATTAAATTGTAAAAGGTTTTTAAATTGAATTCTTTGAAAATTTTATTCGATGTGAAAATATAAAAATATTTAAATGTTTGTTTTTGAAAAATTATTAATATATTATTTTTCTTTAAAAATTATTAAAGTATTATCAAGAGTTCTAAGAAATAATTTACTTTTGGAAAAATTGAAGTTGCAGTTTTTAGAAATAAGGTTTTACATTTAAATTATTTGAAATATTTAATTAAAATAAATAATATGATAAGTTATTAAATATTTGTTTAACAAAAATTATTGAAATTTAGAATTCTAAAAAAAATTAGATTTTTGAAAAATTGTAATTAAAAGTTTATTTTAGAGATACTTGAATTTCCGAAAATAATTTGAAAAATTGAATCAATTAAAGGTTTTGTCAAATTTTACTTAATTAACTTTATGTTAAAAAGAAATAAAAACACATTTTTCCTAGCTAGAATATTTATTAAATTTCTAACAATTAAATGCAAGCAATAAAATTTAAAATTTTTCTAGCAATACTTAACGAAAACACAATCATCCAAATCACATTAAATTAAAAAAAAAATCTTACGAACGAACAATAGAAAAATACTCTTTATACATAAATTATTATTGACTAGTGAAAATAAATCTTCAAAGTTACTTTAAATCTCTGATTATCAAAAATTTCCCCAAATTTCAACTTCTTTTCCTAAAAACTTTCCAATATTCTTTTTTTCTATATGAAATATTTATAAAGTTGTAAACTTTTTGAAAACTCGTATAATAATTATAGTATTTTAAACTGTGGAGGCTATTTTTTGATGCCTAATTTAAGATCATTTGGATTTGACGATAAATCGCCAGTACTGCACGGAATTGTTGGTATATTTGAACCTTGAATACTGAAACCGTGATAATCTTCATGAATTGAGGTAGTCGGCTTGATGGGCGATGGTAAATTTGAATCGGCAATTTGTATTTCATCCAATAAACTGTCGGTGGAACTTTTTTCAGCCAATGGACAATCGACCATATCAATTTGTGAATCCAAACTAATGAGACTTGTCTCATCGTCTCCCTTGACACAATCGAGTGTGTAATTACTCGCGAATGGCGGGAAATCGAATGTTGGCGATGGAGTTACAAAATCGAGAGACATTGTTGAATTGTCTGCTTGCATCATTAATACGTCTTTTTTTGTGTCAGAGGACTGTGAATATATCTGTAAAAATTTTTAAACTATTTGTTTTTACGAATTATTATACAATTAATTTATGTAAATTTTAATTAATGATGATTTAATTTTTAATTACATTTTTAATAGTATTAGATACATTCTTCGATAAATTGATGCACATTCTGCATTAATTATTGAAAGACTACAATTGATCATTAATTAAAACTATACAATTTATGTTCTTATTTATTTTCTTTATTAAATTTACAGGCTTCGTAATCATCTACTAAAATTTACTATTTACTACTTTTTTACGATTTGCTACTATTTGGATATTTTTTTTTTTGTGACACTAAAAGCTACTTTTTTCGAAATTATTTTAATATTACCTATTTTGATAAAAAATTTTACAAAAGGATTCAAATATTTAAATTTTTAATAAAATTCGTTGCCAAAATTCAATTATTTTCATAAATAATACAATTCTTCTCAGGAATTCAATTATTATAAAAATTTTAAATTCAATTTCTCTCAAAAATTCAATTATTTTCATAAATTATAAAAATCTTCTGCGAAATTCAATTATTTAAAAATTTTTTTAATAAAATTCAATGCAAAAATTCAATTATTTTCATAAAATAAAATTCTACTCAGGAATTCAATTATTATTAAAAATTTTAATTAAATTTCTCTCAAAAATTCAATTATTTTCATAAATTATAAAAATCTTCTGCAAAATTCTTATTTTTAAAATTTTTAATAAAATTCGTTGCCAAAATTCAATTATTTTCATAAATTATAAAAATCTTCTCAGGAATTCAATTATTTTTCAAATAATGAATTTCTGCCCAGGAATTCAGTTATTTATATAGAAAATTTAAAAGAATTTTCTTTCAAGAATTTAATTATTTTCGTATGTAATAAAATTCTTCTGAAAAATTAAATTATTTTTATAAATAATAAAATTCTTCTGAGGAATTCAATTATTATTTTAATAAATAATGGAATTTTTCGTTAAAATTCAAATATTTAAAAAAAATGTAATAAAATTCCTCTCAAGAATTCAATTATTTTAATAAATAATAAAATTCTTCTCAGAAATTCAATTATTTTTAGAAATTTTAATAAAATTCGTTGCAATAATTTAACTATTTTCATAACTAATAAAACGCTTCCCAAGATTCAATTATTTTTAAAACTATTTAAAATTAATTTTTCGAAAAATGCAATTATTCTTAAAAATGTTATAAAAATTCTTCTAAAGAATTCAATTATTTAAAAAAATTTTGATATAATTTGTTTATTAAAATTTAATAATTATTTTCAATAAATTTTTTATTAAATTTCTTGGAAGAATTTAATTATTTTCAAAATGATTCACAAAATTTGATGATAGAATTCACTTATTTTTAAAAATTGTGATAAGAATTAAATTATTTTTGACCTACAATTTTAATTAAATTCCTCGTACGAACTTAAATTTTCTTCTAAACAATTGAATTTTTATTTTTACAGATTTTATTTTTTTATTATTTTCATAATAGGGTAGAGTGGGGTAAAAAAGCCACATTTTTACTTTTGATGTTGTAAAATCTGTATTTAAAATTTTTTTCTCAAATTTCCAATTGTTATTGAAAGTTTAGTTATTAAGCTTGAAAATTCTTGACGGAAATATTTTTTATCTCATGAAAGGACTAAGTTATAAGAGTTTTACGAAAGCACTGTAAGTGGCTTTTTTGCACCACCTGGTGGGGTGAAAAAGCCACCCTACGATTTTAGCAAAACATGTTATCAATTTAGGTATTTTTATAGTTTCCCTTTATTTATATGACAAATAGTCTTATTTGAAAAATATTCTAATAATTATGAAAGAGTTTTTAGCAAGCAAAATTGAAAATTATATTAAGTTTACCTGTTTTCCATTTGCACTGCCAATTTTTCGTACCTTTTTTAGAAATTCTCTTTAAGTTTTACCAAAGATAACATATTTCGTTGCAACCGTTTATTCATTGTTTATTTTTTAAATGCACTTTGAACTACTTTTTCGTCGTGTTTAATTTATTTTATTAAATAAACACGAGAAATTTTGTAAAATAAGAAGGTTAGTTTAAATAGAAAACAAGTGAAGTTCACAAAATATTCAATGGATTTTTTGCCCTGGCTTTTTTACACCCAAGACCAGTTATTAAAAAAAGCAAAAATAAATTGTTAATTCAGTTCAATTTCCAAAAATCAACATTGTATACGTTTTCGGTATACTTTTCTCCTTATGTACAAACATTTACTTTTATTATTCGTTCACTTAATCAAATTGTAATATGTTTGAAAAGTTCACCAAAATGTTTTCAAAAAAGCAACAAAAAATTAAAATTACAATAAAAACAATATTAATCTAGGTACAACATTCAAACTAGATTCAAAAGTTGCGTATTACCTAATAGTATTTATATTCTAAACAGCTGATAAATCGGCTTAATAGTTTTTAAATAAAACTCAAATGGCTTTTTTACACCATGGCTTTTTTACCCCACTCTACCCTAATATAATTTTCATTGAAATTTAATTTAATTTCAATTATTTTTAATACAATTTTAAATTAATTTAAATGAAAAATGGAATTATTTTACAAAATTTTATTACAATTCTTCGAAAGAATTCAATTATTTAAAAAAAATACTTATTCCTGTTATAACGCTTTTAATATTCAATATTTTAATAATCAATTCTTATTAGAAAGTTGTACGAAAATTCAATTATTTCAATACAAAAATAAAAAAATTATTGCCTGTAGGCAATAATTTTTTTTTTTTTTTTTTTGCCTATAGGCAATAATTTTTTTATTTTTGTATTGAAATAATTGAATTTTCGTAGAACTTTCTAATAAGAATTGATTATCAAAATATTGAATATTAAAAGCGTTATAACAGGAATTTTATGAAATAATTAAATTTCAAAAGATTTTTAAGTTGAAATCTTTGAAAATTTGGAATTGTTCGTAAAATTGTAATAATATTTAAGTTATTATTTTGACTTAAAATGATTAAAGTTTTGAATAGTTTCATTTAAAATGTATGAAAAAATTGAGTCGTCAAATTTAATTTTTCAATAGCTAAATTTTCACGTCTTTTCTTCATTTTAACTTTTTCCTTGATCTGCCTAAAAAAAGTCAAATACTACTTAAAAATAAAATTAGTAACTGTGGCAAACTTCGCTCGATTATTTTCAAAAATTTCACTAAAATTATTTTAAGAAATCCAATTATTTTTAATAGAATTTTACAGAATTTCTATTAATTCAAAAAATTTAAATTACTTGTTTATGTTATTAAATTAAATTTCTTTAAGATTTTCGATTGTTTTTTTAAATCTCTAATGAAATTTTGTAACAGATTTAATTATTTTTTTTTTAGTTTCATTTTTAACTAAAATATTTTTTGAGTTAACTAAAAGGTTCCTGAAATTGGCATCGATGCTCTACATCGAAAACTATTTTTTCTTATTTTTAGTGATAATATTTTAACAAATTTTACTTCTTTCATTCACCTAAGAAGTAAATAACTTTTTAAGAGTACTTTTTATACCTTAAACCTTGGGAAAAATTGAGTCATTTTTTTCCGTTTCGTACAAAAAATATTTTTCGATGCTGAGCATCGATGTCAACTTCAGGTACTTAAATTAAAATTAATTAACTTTAAGAAAGTTCTTGTAAAATTTAATTTAATTAACGATTTAATTTTTAACTAACGAGAATGTTCATCTTTAAAAAATGTAACATTACCTGAGGAACGATGGGAGGAGGCAATTGATAACTCTCAATATCTTCAGTGTCCAAATTAGTAGGAATTTTTTGACTCCTAGTTATTATAAGAGGCGTCTTTGTAATGACGGAATTAACCTCTGCTTCTATTCTCTCCCTAAATTTAATCATATTATTCTGCAATTCATACGCTTCATTAACGATATTCTCGTTCTTTTTCTTCAATTCGTCCAACAGTGTTACGTCTTCGCACATTAAATGTAGATTCTATAATTTGTCATTTAATAAACATTAAATTAAATAATTTAAAATTATGATATGATTAGAAAATATAAAATATATTATATACCTCGCATATCATTAAAGCTGAATCCCAAGTATTTGCCGGAACTCTTTCACCTGACATATAGGCATTAAAATCCTTCTCTGTCATACTCAGCGATTCGGCTGTCAAATTCTCGATAAATGAGACAGCACAGCACTGAAAAAATACATTCATTTGTTTATTAAATCTACCAATTATTCTTCTATTTCATTTTAACCATTTTCTTAAAAATAAAAGTCCATGGATAAATTATTAGAAATTAGACTTTTTTCTGCATTTTTTTCAAAAAATAAAATTGAAAACTAATGAGTTTCAAATTTTTCTAATAACTTACCAAATTAGTAAAGTAATAACCCGCTTCGCCTGTCATTAATCTGCTTGCATTACAAAATCTCGTTATAAAATTAATATTGCTCTTTAGTCTAACTGGATTTGCTTTTAAGACGATAAAAATTAATGCTGGCAAAAATTCATCAGCCGAAGCGGGACCACCGACGGATTGTTGCAAAAGTAGAAAAATATTTCTACAGCAACGAACAATGCATGCTAATTTTTCCTGCGGTGCCTTCGATGCATCCATATTTAAAAGATCTAGAAACGATAAATGAAAAGTTTTTAATTATTAAACTATTTATAATATATAAATTTATTTATATATTTTACAATATATAAATTTTGCATATGTCTCAGGGATCACAGTATCTTTTTCCTTTAAAATAAGTGAAAACGTGAATTATTTTCTAAATATAAGTGACAAAAAAAAAAATTAGAATTACTATAATAAATTATAAATACAATTAACTGATTAATTATTATTATTTTTTATTTTTAACCGTTTTAATAAAATTCTTCAAAAGAATTCAATTTTCTAAAATTTGGATAAATTTATAAATATAAATGAAATTATTTTCAATAAAACTTTAATTAAAATTAATTAATTTAAATTCATTGAAATATAAATGAATTAAAAAATTTTTTAAACTAGTTTAGCTTGAAACTAAAAAGTTTAATTTAAAAAGTTTGAAAAATAGATAAAATAGGTGAAAATTAACGGAGTAGATGAAATAGGTAAAATTAAAAAAAAGTATAAAAAGGTGAAAAAAGGTAACAGATGTTTGTTTTAATTCTAGAGAAAATTATCTAACCTGTTATAGATGTATAAACCAATTCGCGAACTTCAGCACTTGTTTCATGAATTCTACATTCCAAATTTTTACCACTCACCCAATTCAATTGCCGTATTCTGTGAATTATAAAGAATGGTTTAATTTTTAATTGATTTTCTTTTTCAATTTAAATAATCTTGAAATTAGAAAAAAACGTACCTATTCTGAATAGCTAAATCCTTCTCCTCGTCGGTGGTATAGGCGGAGCAAAATAGAATTCTATACAAAAGGGTCATTGTATACCTTTCAATATAATCCAAAAGTCTCTCTTTAATTTCCGCTGAGAATTCTACAAAGTAATATTTTAAACTCATTTTTATTACCTTTTGTAATTTTCTAATATTTTTTAATATTTTCTAATATTTTGCAATATTATGCAATTTTTCAGTAAACTTCAAAATCGATAAAAAAAAGAACTTTTCTGATACCATTTTTTTTTTCTAAAATACTCAATTACTACAATTACCATTATAATCAGAATTATTTTCCATTTGTTTAGCGAAATCTTGATAAAAATTTTGTGTTATTTCAGATAATTCTTCAATTCTTTTGTCTTTGTTCTGGAGAATTTTGTTGACAAAAAAATTCATGCACTTCTTTAAATCTCTCTCGGCACGTGTTTTATTAATAACAGAAATAAGATCGCGATTTTCATATTTTATTTTTTCGAGATCTTGATTATCCTTTAATAAATCCCTAAGAAGTTCATCGTGTCCAGTAGCTGGAAAAAAAAATATATTTCTAAACTGCAAATATACTTAACATTTTTTTTCAACAATTTAATTTAAAATGAAATTTTGAATTTATTTCAATATTTTATTTTTATATTCGAATTTTTTTTATATTGATATAAAGATTTGTGAGTCATTGGACATTAGATGTAAAAATACAGGCTTCACAGTACCCCTAAAAAGTATTTTAGGGGAAATAGGGGACTTTTAGGGGACCATAAAAATTGGTTAAATAATGATAAAAATATAATTTATTTATACAGGGTTGCCACAAAAATTTAACTTTATTTTTCCCTGACTTTTCCCTGATTTCCAAATACAACTTTGACTTTTTCCCTGACCCTAAAGAATATTCTGATTCACTCTAAAAATTATTAGATACTCAAAAAAATGTTTTATTAAATTTACTTACAAATTTCTTCAAAAGTAAAATTATTCGAAAATAATAAATACTTTTATTTAAAATAAATGTTTAATTATTTTTTTTCATTGGAATTAAGATGTTCAAAAATTTTAAATTCAAATTTTTTCAAATTGAACAACTCATAAGAATATTATTATAAAACATAAAGAAATGGATCACTCCGAGTCAAAGACTCGGAGTGATCCGTTTCTTTATGTTTTATAATAATTAAAGATGACCGACTGACAAGATCATTATTTTATTATTATAAGAATATTGTTACTGTAATTTCTTCAAAAAATTATTTGTATCATTTCAATTCAATTAACATTTTCTAGAATTTTTAACTAAAATTCTACTTTAAATCAATAACATCAATTATTATTCAATTAAACTTTTCCAAATAAATTAATTCTACAGAATTGTTAGTTAATAGTACAAAAAACAATAATTTAATTCTACGAGAAATCAATTATTTTAATACAAAAATAAATAATATTGAATGTTTCTTAAAATTTAATTTTTACGAAAAATTGTATTAAAAACTTTTGAAAATATTTCATTTCTTTTAAGGAATTTAATAAAAATTTTAATTAAATTTATTATATTAAAGAATTTTATAACAATTTTTGAAAATAATTGAAAACTTTTTAAAGCATTTTATTACATTTTTAAAAAATAATTGAATTCCTGAGAAGATTTTAAATAATAATTTTTGAAAACAATTGAATTGATGAGAAGAATTTTATTAAAATTTTTGAAAATAATTGACTTCAGAAGAATTTTAAAAAAATTTTTTACAATAATTTAATTCTTGAGAAGAATTTTCCAATCTATTTATAAAGATAATTTAATTCTTGACGAGAATTTTTAAAGTATTTTGCAAATAATTTAATTTCTGCAAAGTATTTTATTACTTTTCAAAAGAATTGAATTTTTGTGATGAATTTTGATATTTATCAAAATAATTGAATTTTGGATAAGAATTTTATTAAAATTCGTTAGAATAATTGATTTTATGGGAGCAATTTATGCGATTTTGTTGTTTATCAAGATAATTGAATTCTTTTGCAAAATTACTTAAAATTTTTTTGAAAATAATTGATTTTCTGCGACGAATTAAATGTTATTTATAAAAATATTTGAATTATTGCAACGAATTTTATTGTTTTATTGAATAATTAAATGTTTCTTAAAATTGAATTCTTTCCAGAAGTTTTAATACAATTTTTAATAATAATTGCACTTTTTCAAGGAATTTATTTAAAATTGTATTGAAAATATTTGAAATTCTGCGATGAAAATAATTGAATTCGTAAATGAAATTTTATTATTTATGAAAATAATTGAATATTTTCGTAGAATTGTATCAACAAGTTTTTTCTATAATTAAATTTGTTGATAAATTTTATGAAAATAGTAAATATTTAAAAACATTGAATTGCGAAAAACTTTTGAAAATAATTGAAATTTTGCAAAGAATTTTATTTAAATTTTTGAAAATAATTGAATTTTTGGCGAAAAATTTTGCTATTTATAAAAATAATTGAATTCTTGATGAGATATTCATTAAAATTTATAAAAATAATTGAATTCGTGCAAAGTATTTTATTAAATAAATTTTGTTTAAATAATTGAAATTTTGCCAAGAATTTAATTAAAATTTTTGACAATAATTGAATTCTTGAGAAGAATTTTGATATTTATCAAAATAATTGAATTTTGGAAAAGAATTTCAATAAAAATCCTTAAAATAATATGAACAAAAAGTTTTGAACGTTCAAATGAACGAAATATTTTTTGTTAAAAATATTTTCATAGATTATTGATTACAATTCAAATTAAAAATTCAAATTTTACATTTAGAAACATTATAATTAATTTGCTTAATAGTCACGCAAAATTATAGTAATAAAAATTTAATTTGAAGAAGAAATAAATAAATTTCGTTCATTTGAACGTTCAAAACTTTAACCTCCTAAAATAATTGATTTTATGGGGAGAATTTTGTTGATTATCAAGATAATTGAATTCTTTTGCAGAATTACTTAAAAATTATTGAAAATAATTGATTTCCTGCGACGAAAAAAATAGGGGAAATTTTCAAAATAGGGTACGTTTAGGGGCCAGAATTAAAAAAAGAGGACTTTTAGGGAAATAGGGGACAGACTGTGAAGCCTGCTGTAATTATACTTAAAAATTTTTTTTCAACAATTTAATTTAAAATGAAATTTTGAATTTATTTCACTTATTTCAATATTTTATTTTTATATTCGAATTTTTTTATATCTGATATGAAGATTTGTGAGTCATTGGACATTAGATGTAAAAAACGAAGTTGAAGTCCACAACGTTTATCAACGAAAAAAATTTATTCAATACTTTCAAGTATTATTTTTAATTTAATATTTAATTGTAAAATAATTATTATCAAAATATAAGCATCAATATTTTTGTGTCAATATTGCTGCGTATTTTTAATTAATTTACAAACTAAACAATTTTTTTCGTTGATTTACGTTGTGGACTTCAACTTGGTTGTAAAAATAGGTCTTTCAAAATAATGTAAAATTACCTCTTAATGAAGGTTTACGAAATACTGAAAGATTAATTAATTTTTTCTTATCTTGTTGACGTTTCTTCTCTATCCTGCTAGAAGTTTCACTGAAAGAATTAATGAAACATTGTTCTTAATATCTATTTAACAAGAGGACAAACTGATTTATTGATATATACAATGTATATTTTTTTGGTTAAAAAAATACTTGAAAACTCAATACCTTTCTCGACTTTGTACTCGTTGAACGTGTTCCCTTTGGGCTCTTTGCTTTTGCAAATGTTCCCGATGACACTGACTGCAATATCCTTCCCATTCAGCATTTCCAAAAAAATCGCAACCATTTTTGCATTTTAAATCCGACTCGTCAATGCGAAGTGTTGGTGTTTTTATCGAATACATGTTCAATTTATAATTATTCGAATGTTAATTTTGATTTCGAAGAAAATTAATTAACACTAATATACACCCCGGTAATATTATTAAAATATTCATTTAATTCATTTAATCAAATTAATTTAATTCTTTAACCTCATTTTTACGAAATGCGATTGAAAATATTTTTGACAGAGCATAGTTGGGTAGGAGGTTTAAATTTCGATTTTCGAACTAAAAGAGTTGCGATTGTGAACACACCCTTATTCGATTGAACTTGTCCATTGTGGCCAACTACCCAACCTTGCTTGAACAGAGCGCCAAAAGTTCCACCTACCCAACTCTGCAGTTTGTGTTTTCTCAGTACAGAGTTCACGTTCTCATTACAGTCCGTGACTATTTTGGTGCTTTTAGTTGGTATTTTTCGTATTTTTCTTGCTGTACTGTTGTACTGGTGCGGTTTGCGGAATGATTGCGATAGTATTTTATAGTAATAGTAGTGTGTTCTGTGTTCTGTAAAGTCGGGCCAGTAAACAATATGGCTGATACATTTTCGTACGCGGGTTATGTTGTTCGTACTATTAATTCAAAGTGTTTTTTCATTTGTAAAAAAGAGCAGGCGCACTTGGTGAGTAGACTGTTTTTAATATTTATCATATTTATTAATATTTTTTTCTTGCAATTCTGCAAATTTACTTGTAAAACCATTTCAACTAACCTCCAATATACTTGTTGAAAAACTATCTACTATACTAAAAATAATTAATATTTTACATATTGTAAAATGTTCATCGAACAAAGTAATTATTATTTAAAGTAATTATTATTTTTGCAAACAAACTATCGTTTTTTTCTCCATTTAAATCGTTTAAGGAAAAATGTTCAAATAAAAGAATTTTATTGACAAAGTCCTCACTAGGTCATGAGAATATTATCAATTATCAAGAAAACCTTGATATTAAATTGATTATTTTTTAACATTTTGAAAATATGAAAATATTATCAATTATGTAAATTCTTTTTCGAAATGGTTATTTTCGAATTAAATTTCACGCTTTTGAAGCAACAGGTTTGTTGAAGAATTTAGTCTTGGAAATTATGTGGGATTTCTTATCTGTTTACTAAAATTATAATCTTTTTCTCATTAAATCCCTTAGATTGTAATGTGTCATTAATTTTGTTTGTTTAGTCTCTGAATTTGTGTTTTTATTTTATTTTCTATTGACTTAAAAAGAAAAATTTTTGTATTAATAAAAACTATTTTTGATTTAAAGTTAAATTTCACAATAGCTTCTATTTACTTTGAACGGGAATTTACATGAGAATTCTACATGTAATTTAAATAGGAAATTATTGTTTATTCTGTTATTTTTAAAAATGATAATATTTTGTTATATTTGTTTAAGAAATTTTGACTCGCGGCGGAAATTTTCCCAATGACTAAATATCCTTATATTCTAACCTTACTCTATCGGTCTGAGTGCATGTGTACTTAAAAGCAATATGTCAGCCGTTTATACTAAGAATTCTATATACATTCCTTGAAAAAGATTACATGTAAAAAGAAGTTGTTTTAGCAACTTTTTTTAAAAAAAATTTTTTTTATTTACTGTATAACGATTTAATAAACTGCAACGTATAATTTAAATTTATTTAATTTATATAGACAAAAAAAGTAGTTGAAAAAGTAAATATTTTTATATACTTGCATTTGTCTTAATGATTAGGTGTTAAAGATTTATGTTTATATAATCGATAGAAAGTAAAATCTTTAAGTAAAGGTAATAAGAATAAATAAAGTTGAATATTAAAAAATAAGTTATAAATAAATTTAAATATATTTATATTTATAAATATATAAATATTTATAAATTTATTATCAAATAAATAATTATTATAAAATATATTTAAATAAAAAAGAAGTAAAAAAAAGTTGATATTCAAAACAATTGTGATTTTTATTACGTATGTTTGGCCTTGGCGAAAAACGGGCCTTTATTGGTTCTCTTTAAAATGATACATTTTATTTGTACTTTAAGTTTGTCGTCAAATAATACCTTTTATTATTTTTTTTATCTCTTTTGGTAAAATTACCATGAAAAAAAATTTTTTTAGGAAAAAACGTATACTTAATAAAAAAATGACAATTTTTCTTTAAAGATAATTTTATTAGTTTTACATACATATTTTTTTGTAATTATTTCTTAATTTTTCGAATTGTAAACGGTACTTTAGTTTAACACACGACAGATTTCTCCTTTCAACTTCCGTCAACTTTGCGTGTTAAACATTTAATCAATACTTATTAAAATTCTTTTTTCGTTCAAGTTATATGTTAATGTAACTTTAATCTTAATAATTTATATACATATTTAGTTGATCAATTTTTGTACTTAATATTATTAATTAGTATATTATTTTAATATTATCTTTTTTAATTATTTTTATTCTTGGTTTTTTCAAGTATTTTGTAACAATTTTTGAAAAACTAAAATTTGAAGAATTTTAATTGCAAATTTGGAAAATAATTGAATTTACAAAAATTTCAATAAAAATTCTTCAAGTGCAAATTTAAAAATGAAAATGAATGAAAATTAACTTTTAAAAATTATAATAAAATATTTCGGGAAAAGTAATTCTTAGAATTTTTTTTTATCTAAACTTTTTAAAATTTAATTATTTTTAATATTTTTAATTACATATTTTCGAAAATTCAAATACATACAAAAAATATTAACATTAACATATTTTAGAATTATTTTTTTAACATTTAAAAAATTAAATTTTTGTATTTAAATAATTGAATCCTTCAATAACTTTCGTAAAATTATTAAAAATAAAATAAAAATAAAAAATAATTTCAATTCGCTAATACAGTTGGAATAAAAAAATTATTTTCAAAAACTTTAATAAAATTCTTAAAAATAATTCAACAAATGTTAATAAAATTCTTTGAAAAGATTCAATTATTTTCAAAACATTATCGGAATTCAATTATTTTCAATATCTTACCATCTTAATAAAAAAAATTTCCAAAATAATTGAATTATTTAAAAACAATTATAAAATTCTTTGCAAGCACTCAATTATTTTCATAAATATTTAAAAATTTTTATAAATAATAAAACTCATCGCAGGAATTCATAATTATTTTCAATATCTACTATTTTAATAAAAAAATGTCCTAAAAGAATCCAATTATTTATAAAAAATTTATAAAATTCTTTGCAAGCATTCAATTATTATTTTCATAAATAATCAAATTTTCACAGGAATTCAATTATTTTAAAACACAATTTTCACAAATTTTTTGAAAAAATTCAATTCTTTAAAATTTTTTTTATAAAATTCTTCGCGAGGATTCAATTTTTTATAAATAATAAAACTCATTGCAGGATCTCAATTATTTTTAATACAATTTTAAATGAATTCTTTGAAAAATGCAATAATTCTTAAAAATTTTAATCAAATTCTTCGAAATAAATGAAATTATGATAAAAAAATTCTAAGAATTAAGTAGTTTTTAAAAATATTTTAATGTAATTGTTTGAAAACAATAATTGAATTTCTTAAAAGAGTTTTTGTATTATTTAAAAAAACTAATTAATATTTTGTTGAATTTTAATGAAACATTTTGAACTTAATTTTATTCTCCAAAATTTTAAAAATAATTCTAAAATGTTATTATTTTTTGTATGTATTTGAATTTTCGGAAATATGTAATTGAAAGTACTGAAAAAATACTAAATTTAAAAAAATTAAAATCTAATTTTCATTAATTTTCATTTTTAAATCTTTGATTAAAGATTTTTCATTAAAATTTTTGATAATTTCAATTACTTTCTGAAAATTTACAATTAAATTTCATCAAAAGTTGATTTTCAAAAATTTTAATAAAATACTTGAAAGAAAGAAATTATTTTCAATTAAATTTTAAAAAATTTCAATTATTAAAAATCTTTTTAATTGTACATTTTGAAAATTTAATTGAAAATAATAAATTTTTTTTTAAGTATAGAAATTTAAAAAATCAACTTTTGAAGAATTTTAATTGCAAATTTTCAAAATAATTGAATTATCAAAAATTTTAATGAAAAATCTTTAAACGTAAACTTAATAATGAAGATTAAATTACATATTTCCAAAAATTCAAATACTTACAAAAAATAATTACATTTTAGAATTATTTTTAACATTTTGGAGAAAAAAATCATGTTCAAAATATTTCATTAAAATTCATCAAAAAATTAATTAGTTTTTTTTAAATAATACAAAAACTCTTTTAAGAAATTCAATTGTTTTCGAAAAATTACACATTAAAATATTTTTAAAAACTACTTAATTCTTAGAATTTTTTTATCACAATTTTTTAAGATTTAATTATATTCGAATAAAGGAAATAAATTTACTTTTTTAGACTTATTAAAATTTCAGATAAATCATGATCATATTTATAATTAAAATTCTTCAAAAATTTGATTATTTTTATTTTTTTGAAAAAATTATACCTTATAATAAACTTAAGAAAAAAGTTTGGACAGTTACAATTATTATAAAAAAAATTAAAGTTTCGTATTTAAATAATTTAATTCTTGAAGAACTTTCGAAAATTTTTTTTAAAATAATCGATTTAGAGATGAAGTTGAGTTGAAAATTATAGAAAATAATTGAATTCAGGAAAGGTTATGATTGTAATTTTTAGAAATTATTAAATTTTATTAATTTTACTCATATTTTCCCTAAACTTTCATATTATTTCCTGTGAAAAGAATTTTGTCAGGGAAAATAATTTTAATATCAGTAAATTATCAGGGAAATTGATAAATTGAAACTTGTGACCACCCAGTAAAGAGTCAGTCACTAATTCAAGCTAGTAAATATTTTTACTAATTCAAATTTAGAGAGTGAGTCAAATAAATGTTTTTTCTTTAGTGTAAAAAGAAGAACGTAAAACACATATTTTTATTTATTATTATTATTATTGCTGTGAATGTTATTAAAGGTACAAATTGCGTTAACGTGAATATTGTCTAAAATTGTGGGATATGTAATAAATATAGGTAATTAGTCTGAGAAGTTGAGAAATCGTTAGACTATAAGTCCAGTGTCCTTAATTATGTACCCGTCGTATATATACCCGAAAGTCTATGTAAATTCAGATACATTTTATAAATTATATAGTAACGATTGCTCATGACAATAATTTTCATGAAATTAGAAATACACGTAATTTGCTTGACGGGTAACAATTTGTATATATTGTTCCTCTATATAATATGACATTAAATTAAATTGTCTATAACTTGAATATGTTTAAGAATGTGATTATATTTTGTAAGCATAGTTGGTTGTCGCGACTTTACATTTTTACTTATGTGAGGTGGAAAACCTTGTAAATTTAAACTCATATTATATGTATATAGAAACAAAATATACAATGTTCGCATCATTTCGCATCATTTCTAATCGATCTTTTCTTTTGCTAGTGGGCTTTAAATAATACAAGTTAGTGTTTCTTCGATCACGTGAACCTATAGAGTCGTTATTATGTACTTATTCTTTTCTCCCTCTCCTTGGAAAAATAACACGTGCTGAGAATTAGTTTTATTTTACAAACAAGGTTTTACTTCTCTTTTTTTATGTGCATAAGTATTTTTGATGATTCAAAGCCTTTTTATGACATCTAATTATCAACCTAACTGTATATATTATCATTTATTTTTCTTCAAGAGAGAATAAAAATATAGATTTTCATCGCGATAATGATTAGAGAAATTTATTGTTTTCCGACGAAATGAAACAATTTTTATTCTCAATTTAGATATAGATATGGCAAAGATTTAAAAAAAAAATTTTTTTTATATTAAATGCAGGCTTTGGATGTTATGACTTTTTCGACTTTTCTTCCAAATATTGCAACAAAATATCACATTTTTATAATTATAAACTGCAACTTATTTCGATTTTTATAGTGTGGAAAATAACCATCATAGACAAATCTTTCAAAAATTATTTTTCAATAATGTTTCTAATTAAATTTTCGAAATATGCAATTAAAAAGATATTTAATAATTTCAATTTTGTAAAATTTAATTGAAAATAATTTATTTATTTCAAGTATTTTATTAAAATTTTTTAAAATCAACTTTTGATGAAATTTAATTGCAAATTTTCAGAAAGTAATTGAATTTAATAAAGAATCTTCAAATTTACTTAAAAATAATTTATTTCTTTCAAATATATTATTAAAATTTTTGAAAATCAACTTTTGATAAAATTTAATTACAAATTTTCAAAAAGTAATTGAATTTAATGAAGAATCTTCAACTGTAAATAAATATAAATAAATATAATATAATATATAAATATAAATATAAATAATTTAAAAATGAAAATTATAGAAAATTAGCTTCTAAAACTGATATTAAAATATTTTTGAAAAAATTAATCTTTCAATTTTTTCATTCTAATTTTTTAAAATATTTTCAATTACATATTTCCTAAAGTTTAAATACATACAAAACAATGATATTAAATTTTTTTTAGAATTATTTTTAGCATTTTGGAGGAAACAATTGGGTTCAAAATTTTTAATTAAAATTCTTCAGAAAATTAATTAGTTTTTTTAAATTGTACAAAAATTCTTTAAAGAAATTTAATTTTTTTCGAAAAAATACATTAGAATACTTTTAAAAAACCAATTCTTAGAATTGTATTTTATCATAATTTTTTAAGATTCAATGATTATCTTTGAGCAAAGTAAATTAATATTTTTTAAAATTTACTTCTTTAGACTTATTAAAATTTCGGAGAAATCATGTTTAGGTTTATAATTAAAATTCTTCAAAAATTTGATGAAATATTAAAAATATTTTTATAAAATTAATTTTAAGATTGAATTTCTTTATTATAATTTTTTAGAAATATTATTATAGAAAATGTTCAAAAAATTTTAATAAAATTCTTTCAAAAAATTCAATTACATAATTTCAAAATATTTTCGAAATTCAATTTTTTATAAAAATTTGTTATAAACAAATTCTTTGAAAGTATTCAATTATTATTTTCATAAATGATAAAATTTTATACAGGAAGTCAATTATTTTAAAATTCAATTTTCACAACATTTTTCGAAAAAAAATCAATTATTTAAAAAGGTTTTAATAAAATTTGTTGCAAGAATTCAATTATGTTTAACACAATTTAAATAAAATTTCTCCAAAGAATTTAATTATTTAAATTTTTTTTAATAAAATTCTTCCTAAGAATTCAGTTATTTTCATAAATTAATAAAAAAATTTCCGCAAAAATTCAATTATTTTCATAAGAATTAAAGTTCTTTGCATGTTTTCAAATATTTGCACTACCTAAATAATTTTGATAAAATTTTTCGAGAGAATTCAATTATTTTTGTAAATAATGAACTTCTTCGGAAGAATTCAATTATTTTTAGTACAATTTTAATTAATAAAATATATTAATAGAAAGATTATTTAATTATATAAAAACTTTATAAGAATATTCTTGGAAAGAATTTAATGATTTAAAAAAAATTCAATTATTTTCAATAATTTAAATGCAAGAATAAATGAATTATTTATATAAATAGTAAAATTTTTCGCAGTTATTTCATTTTTTTCAAGAATTTTGATAAAATTCTTTAAATATATTCAATTATTTGCATAAATTTTAATTAATTGTTTTCTAATAAAAAATTGCCACCTCAAGACTCGAATTCTGAACGAATTTATGAAGATTTTTCGTTAAAAATTCACGAAAAAAATTTCTAACTTCTTCTTTGAATAAAATTTAACTTTTTAAAGTATTTTTATGATTTTTTGAAGCCTCAATGAAACTAAAAAAAAAATCATGACCGCGGGTCTCGAACTCTGAACAAATTTATGACGATTCTTAGTTAAAAATTCAGGACAAAAAATTCTTACTTCTTCCTTGAATAAATTTTGACTGCTCAAAGTATTTTTATGGTTTTTTGGAACCTAAAAAAATCTAAAAAAAATTGCGACCGCAGGAAAAAAAATTATTTTTTTTACAATAATTTCTAAGCACCTAACTAGTTTTATTTTTTTAGAATGTTAAATTAAATTTACAAATTAAATTATGATTTTTAATTGAAAACCATTTTGTTTAATTTTTAGATACTATTATTTTATCTTCCAAAGATTAAATTAGAATTTCATTAATTTTAAAATTTAAAAGATTTTTAAAGAAAAATTATCAGAAAGATTAGAAAAGAAGAAAGCAAACAAATATAACTTCAAACAAGTAACTTTAATCTACGTACAGACATTTAGAATACAATGATTATTAACAAAGATTTTTATTATTTCTGTTTCTTGAAATAATTATTTTTCTTAGTAATTTGAGTTTTGATTTTCAAAAAAAAAAAAAATTGGAAGAAATTCCGATGTGGTTTTTTTCCTTAGAAAGGTGTTCGCTTGACGGATATATATGTTACACAACAGGTGGTGGTTTGATAATAATCGATGTCAGTTTTCGAAAGATAGTAATTTACGATGTTCATTGAAAGAACTGTTTTGAAAAATTTTGCAGTTCTTTATGCATTTAGTGTAAAAATTTATTTTTTTAAACCCAGTTTTGGCTACAGTAATTTTATAGGTATTTTATATATTATTCAAATATTTTTCTGATGTTCTAAATGCTCCTCACATGAACGAAATTTATTTTCTGTTCAAATTTTTTTTTAAATTTTCTAAGTTTAGTGGAAAATATGGTAAATTAAAAATTTTTACTTAAGTAAGAATTCATTTTTTTAATATAGAGAATAATTCTTTTAATAAAAATGACCCTGGAAGTTAGCGTCGACACTCAGCGTTAAAAACTATTATTTATAGGGTTTTTAGAAATTAAAATGTTAATTATTTTACTTCTTTCATTCAATTTGGGAATTAAAATCCTTTAATTTACTTGAAAAGTTAAAAAAAAATCTAGTTTTTTTATATAAAACTATTGAAAGAATTCTTTATTGATTCTTTTTAGTGTTGTGAAAAATTATTTTCGACGCTCAGCGTCGATGGCAACTTCAGGGAACTAATAAAATACAAATAATGAAATAAAGTAACCAAAAATACCATCGTTTATTTATTTAACGTTACCTACATATTTTTTATTATGAAGTTGAAACTTGCATACAGTTATCGACACCCACTTAATTTTTCAAAAGTTTTATGTTGGTTGTAAACAAAAGAAATATTTAACTTTAAAATTTAATTTCCAAATTAAAGTTGGGTGGATCATAAAATAGAGTGAATTTGAGAAAAATCGGTTTTGAATTAAATAAACATTTTTAAATTGTTTGATTTTTTATGTTGATTTTTAAATGTGTTGATTTGTTGCTGATATTTATTTTAGTAAATGACATATGCGATAGAACAGGGTATGAAAACATTAATTAGTTATACATATTGCAATTTCAATAGAAAACTATATTTCGTAAATGCAACATAATCCATCTTCAATATTATCAGAGAAATCTAATTCTAATTTAATGTTGCGTGTAATGCGATATTCGAAGTTTGCATTCTGTTAAATATATAATTCTATCTCTCGATTGTGGTATATAATTTTATATTATAATAAACTTTCCAAAACAAATATATATTTTTGATAATTGTAAACAAATTGCTGTATTGAAATTTTAGAATAAATTTCCTTCAATAGTGTCAAATGGAGACATTTAGATTCAAGTGTTTTATTTACGTGCATTTTTTTATACTCTGAAAAATTTGTTTAAAATAACCAGAAGTTTGGTTCAACTCAAAAATATAGTATTTGATTGGAACATATGTTTAGAATTTATAAGAAAATTCTGAATTTTTATGACTTTTTGTTGGTCTCATAAACTATAGGCAGGCTTCACAGTCTGTCCCCTATTTCCCTAAAAGTCCCCTTTTTTAAATTTTGGGCCCTAAACGTACCCTATTTTGAAAATTTCCCCTATTTTTTTCGTCGCAGAAAATCAATTATTTTCAATAATTTTAAAGTGATTCTGCAAAAGAATTCAATTATCTTGATAACCAACAAAATTCTCCCCATAAGATCAATTATTTTAAGGATTTTTAATCAAATTCTGTTTAATCAAATTCTTTTCCAAAATTCAATTATTTTGATAAATATCAA
Source organism: Leptopilina heterotoma (assembly GCF_015476425.1). Taxonomy (NCBI): domain Eukaryota; kingdom Metazoa; phylum Arthropoda; class Insecta; order Hymenoptera; family Figitidae; genus Leptopilina; species Leptopilina heterotoma. Next base: position 359,269 of record NW_025110839.1, read on the forward strand.
AATTCTTCTCAAGAATTCAATTATTCCTAAAAATTTTAATTAAATTCTTGGCAAAATTTCAATTATTTAAACAAAATTTAATAAAATACATACTTTGCACGAATTCAATTATTTTTATAAATTTTAATGAATATCTCGTCAAGAATTCAATTATCTTTATAAATAGCAAATTTTTTCGCCAAAAATTCAATGATTTTCAAACATTTAAATAAAATTCATTGCAAAATTTCAATTATGTATTTTCAAAAGTTTTTCACAATTCAATGTTTTTAAATATTTACTATTTTCATAAAAGTTATCAACAGATTTAATTATAGAAAAAACTTGTTGATACAATTCTACAAAACGATTCAATTATTTTCATAAATAATAAAATTTCATTTACGAATTCAATTATTTTCATCGCAGAATTTCAAATATTTTTAATACAATTTTAAATAAATTCCTTGAGAAATGCAATTATTATTAAAAATTTTATTAAAACTTGAGGAAAGAATTGAATTTTAAGAAACATTCAATTATTCAATAAAACAATAAAATTCGTTGCAATAATTCAAATATTTTCATAAATAACATTTAATTCGTCGCTGTTTTCGCTTTATACATCAAGTTTAAATTTGAGGTTCTTTTGTTTTTTTTTTAATGTTTGTCTGCGCTGCGATGTCAGTGAACACCATCAAAACGACTTACACGGCGACAAAATATTTTTAAAAACTAATTATTAGAAATGTTTTATAATAATTTTTTAAGATTCAATCATCTTCGAACAATGTAAATAAAATAAAAAAATTCCTGTTTATAATTAAAATTCTTGAAAAATTTGATGATTTTTATTTATATTTTTCAAAAATTCAATGATTTTTAAAAGATTTTACAAAATTTTAATTGTTCGGAAATTTTTCATAATTGAAAAACTATAATTATATTTCAAAAATTATTTAAAAATAACTTAAGAAAAAAATATGGAGAATTACAATTATTATAAAAAATTGAGTTTTTGTATTTAAATAATTCAATTCTAGAAGAACTTTTGGAAAATTATTTAAATTGTTTGATTCAGAGATGAAGTTTAGCTGAAAATTGTATAGAAAATAATTGAATTTAGGAAGGGGTTATAATTGTAATTCTTAGAAATTATTAAAATTCATAAATTTTACTCATTTTCCGTAAACATTTATATTTTCCTGTAAAAAGAATTTTGTCAGGGAAAATAATTTTAATGTCAGTAAATTGTCAAGGTAATTGAGAAACTGAAACTTGTGACCATCCTGATTAGAATATTCTTTAAGGGCATTTGAACCATTATGACGTCACAATGTGTGCAAAGCATGAGTTTTAAAATAATTGTTACGTCATAATGGTTCAAATGCCCTTAAGGTTAGGGAAAAAGTTGAAATTTTGTCTGGAAATCAGGGAAAAGTCAGGGAAAGACAAAATCAGGGTGTCTACTAACCGGGAATTCCGGGAAATAACCGGGAATTTTATTTGACCGGGGAAAACCGGGAATTAGCCGGGAATTTTATACGGAACCGGGAATTTTTTCACAAAAATTAAAAAAGTTTTATTATTTTAATTTGTTTTTAAAAAATCAATTTTTATTTCAATTTTTATAGATATTTATACTGTTCTCTAAATTTAAGTTAGTTAAAAATAATTAATTTGATGATAAAAAATCAGTTACAAATTCAAATATATTATGTAAATAAATTTTAAAAAAATTATGGAGTTAATAGAAATATTGTGAAATTCGACTGAAAATATGTCATTAAATTTGTTAAAGAAATTCATTAGAAACTTTTTACACGGAGAGAGAATATATATTAAATTTTGTAAAAATATTTTCAAATTGGGGAAAAAGTGCGACAAAGCGAAATTTTGATATAAAAAATACTAAACTTAAAAAAAACTTATGTGAAATTTAGTATAATTATATCAAATATCAAGAATATTAATTAAATTCTAATATAACTTTAATAAATTTCACAAAACTTTTTTTAAAGTTTAGTATTTTTTATATCAAAATTTCGCTTTGTCGCACTTTTTCCCCAATTTGAAAATATTTTTACAAAATTTAATATATATTCTCTCTCCGTGTAACAAATAGAATTTTCAAAGTATTTTAATTTAATAATTGATTAATAATTGAATATTATAAAGAGTAAAATTCTAATGTATTCATGTTTCTTACTGCGAAGATTAATAATTAAAATTTTTATTAGTTAATTTAAAAAAATATACATACTTAAAATTGTTTAATAAAATTGAACTTTCGCAAAATTTTTTTTAAATCTAAAAAATAAAATTGTTGTAATTTTTTAATTCTATTGTTTCAAGATAATTGAATTTTTCTAAACAAATCATTGAAATTTTTTTACTTTTTTTAAAAAATAATTGAATTTTTTTTTTCGAAATTTTTCGAAAATAATCAAGGGAAGTTAGTGACCACAATTATAATTTTATTTTTAAAATTTTAAGTCCCTCTTACAGATTTAAATCAATTTTTTGCTTCTAAAAATTATACTATTCTATTATTATTTAATAATTATAATTATTGAACTTCTCTTAAATTTTTATCATTTTAAATTTCTAAATGTTCAAATAAATGATATTTATTTATTTCTTGATCAAATTAAATGTTTATTACATATTAAGTAAATAATTAATTATTGCTGCTTATTGTTTTCAAAAATTTTAATAAAATTCTTCACAAAAATTAAATTATTTTCATAAATAATAGCATTCTTTGGAAGGATTCAATTATTTTTATAAATAGTAAAATTCTTTGCAGAAGTTCAATTATTATCAATGTAATTTTAATAAAATTGAAAAATACAATTTTCAATTATAATTATAAAGAGACAAGATTATTTTTAAAAACTTGAAAAAATTCTTTGTTTAATTCAAGTATTTTCCAAGTTTTTAATTAAAATTATTGAAAAAAACATTATTTTCAAAAAATTTAATGATTTATTTATGTTTGAAATCAAATTTAAATTTAAATTTGATATGAAAAAAAAACCGGGAAAAAATTAGGATATAGCCGGGAAAAACCGGGAAATAACCGGGAATTTTGTTAGACGAAAATAGTAGACACCCTGCAAAATGAAAAGTTTGTGGCAATCCTGCAAGAAGCAAAAAGTCAGTCACTGATTTAAAACGAATTAGCAAACGAAGCAAATAAGATATTTTAAAAAAGCGACTTAAAATTAATCAAAATAGAAACATTTCAAACGTTATTCTTTGTGCCAAGGCAAATTGTCATGTACAAATAAATAAGGTATAAAAGAATAGAATAGAAAAATAGAAAAAAGGGCAAAGAACTGTCAGAGATTAGACTGCACGGTAAGATTTTAAAAGAGGGAGGTTTAAATGAAATGAAATGAAATCACCTGATGGTATACCGTGTTTATAGAAAAGCCATATATGAGCGCCACACCCCCTATCTCCGGCCCTACCCCTTTTTCCATTTTTTCGCGTTTACCATTTCTACAACAATATTTCTTCGAATAGAAATTTGTTGACGCTCCACACCCAATATTAATATCTAAACGCATGCAGTTTACAAAAAAAAATAGAAGTTTCTTATTAAAGATAACTTCAGTCTAATCAGTGTGTATAATCTTTTTTTAACCACGTGCAATAAATACCTTAAAAAGTAAAAGAAAAAATTTACCACATATAATTAAGTGATGAAAATTATTCTCCTTACTAGACAGCACTTCAATATTCCACTAATCTGTATAATTTTTTATCATTATCATTTTTGAGAATATTGACACGTTGAAACTAATAATAGATCTGTAATTATTTTCTAATTTATAATACATCAAAATTCCTTCTGATATCTGAAATACTATTGGGTATTATCATACTGCAAAAGCGAATGTCCTTCTGTAATATATATTCTCTAAATCTAAAATAATGACAAATCGTTTTTTAAATGAAAAGTATACTTCAGTAAAAGAGTTTTGACTGATTCTGAGCCAAAAGTATTAATTGGTAGCAATTGTGTAAACTACGAGGTATTAAAAAACGTTGCAGAACAATTATAAGATTTAAATAACACATTTTTGGATTAACTTTTTCTATGACAAAAACGTGAATAAATTAAAACTGAAGTTTAACATTAAAAAAAAAAGAAAGTTGCCACAGGTCAGGGAAAACAGGAAATTCAGGAAAAAGTCAGCGATTTTTATGTTATTTTTAAGTCCTCAACGTTTTTAAAAACGAAAACAAAAGAATAATACAACAATATATTTTATTTTTGCTACAAATTCATATTATTTTTGAAACATTGTCTTCTAAGTAAGAATTCATATATCTTAAACATTTGCGAACATCAAAATTAGAGGTGAATTTAAATTATAAAATATTCTTTTTTGATTCTTCGTTTTTAAAAAACGAAGCGGACTTATGAACAAAAAGTTTTGAACGTTCAAATGAACGAAATATTTTTTGTTAAAAATATTTTCATAGATTATTGATTACAATTCAAATTAAAAACTCAAATTTTACATTTAAAAACATTATAATTAATTTGCTTAATAGTGACGCAAAATTATAGTAATAAAAATTTAATTTGAAGAAGAAATAAATAAATTTCGTTCATTTGAACGTTCAAAACTTTAACCTCCTGCGGACTTCAGCTTTTTTTTTTTGTTAAAAGTACTGGAAAAAATTAAATTTTTTAAATTCATGACAAAATTCTGAATTTTTGTGTCTTTTTTGTTTGCCTCATAATCTATAAAATTACCACGAATTCTAAAAAGAAATCTTTAATTTTTTCTATTTCTGACAATAATTTCTTTTGAATAGCTTAATTCTTGAGAAATTATCATAAAATTATTACTCAGAAATTATTTAATAAATAATTTTACTTAAAAATTTCATAATTAATTGATATTTAAAAGAGAAATTTTAATAATTCAAATTCTTCTAAAATTAGTGAAATTTTTTAATATATTATTTAATTAATTATTAAAAATAATGGATTTATAGAAGAATTTCTGTTAAAAACACAAAAGAATTGAATTTCGGAAAAGTTACAAATGGTTGCTGACATTCAATTGTGTTTGTGACGATTCAATTACTTTCATAAATACAAAAATTCTTTTATAGGAAATCAATTATATTATTTTATTATACATAGTTCATGCCTTTCGGCTTTGAACGAACTTCCGGCATTCTCCTTTATACCTTACACTTTATATTAATTATTTAATGAGGAAATCAATTATATTCATCAATAACAAATCTCATAGAAAAATTTCAATTATTTTTAATACAATAAATTTTAATCAAAATCCTCAAAAAAGTAAATGTTTTAAAAATTTTTTATTAAAATTCTTCATGGGAATTAAATTTTTAGAAACATTCAATTATTCAATAAATTATTTTTGTTTTTGTTTTTAAATAATTGAATTCTCGTAGAACTTTCTAATAAGAATTGATGTAAAATTAAAATTACAAAATCATGCAAAAACCTCACTAACTTCTTTTTTAAATAAATATTTAGTCATTATTATTTTTCCATAGGAATTAAGATTTTCAAAAAATTCAAATTTAAATCTTTTGAAATTGAATAATTTTTAAGAATATTATAAAAATTTTAAGACTATTTTAAGAATATTATTATAAAACTCCGAGTCGAAGACTCGCTATCTTCATGTTTTATAATAATTTAAACTTTCATACAATTTTTCAAAAAAAAAAAAAAATTAAATTATTTACAAAAATTTTTATAAAATCATTATAAACACGTAATGAAATTCGTTGTAAGAATTCAATTATTATCATAAATAATAAAATTTCATTTACGAATTCAATTACACTGCAAGCCCGATCAGCGGTCACCCGATCAGTGGTCACTTGTTTACGTCGTTTGTAGATGGGGCGGGCGAGGGGCAAAGAGGGAGTCGAAAAGTTGTGGCAGTAGCGTATACATTAAAGACGCTCTGGCCCCTTAAAAAAAAATTCAGTAGTCAAGTAATGGTAGCCCATCATAAAACAGTTCGTACGGTCCTATATGTTTACGCCCGATCAGCGGTCGAGCACCCCCGGAGCTGACCGCTGATCGGGCTTGCAGTGTATTTTCATCGCAGAATTTCAAATTAATTCATCGAAAAATGTAATTATTTTTAAACATTTTTTGCAAAAATTCAATTACATTTCGCAAACAATGAAATTCTTCGCTGAAATTCAAATATTTTTAAAATTTATATATTTTATTAAAAATTCTCAAAAGAATTCAATTATTTAAAAAAAAATGTAGTAAAATTCGTTGTAAGAATTCAATTATTTTCATAAATAATAATATTCCTTACAGGATTTCCATTATTTAAAAAAAATGTAATACAAATTCACTGTAAGAATTTATTTATTTTCATAAATAATAATATTTTTCGCAGGATTTCAAGTATTTTTAATACAATTTAAAGTAAATTCTTTGAAAAACATAATTAATTTTAAAAATTTTATTAAAATTCTTCGAAGGAAATAATTGAACAATTATCAATTATAGTTTCAATCATTTTTGCAAAAGTTTCTAAAGAATTATCAAATCCATTTACAATTTAATTTTACAAATTTTGATTATTCAGAAATTCTTCAATTAAATATTTAGAAAATAAAAACTTGAAATAATTTCAAAAAATAAATTCAATTAAACTTTTTCAATATACAATTATTTCTAAAAATCCATGTTATAATATTTTTAATATTCAATTATTATCTAAAATTTTAACTGAAATTCATTTTTAAAACAATTTTTATTAGAAAATTTTACGAAAATTCAATTATTTAAATACAAAAATGAAAACATTATTGAATAACTAAATGTTTCTCAAAAATTCAATTCTCATAAAGAATTTTATGGACAAATTTTTAAATAATGGAATTTTTTTTGGTGCATTTTAATAAAATTCTTAAGCATTTTACAATTTTCGAGGAATTTGATTAAAATTGTGTTTAAAAAAATTGAAATTCTGGGATGTGTGTTTCATTATTCATGAAAATAATTGAATCTGTGTAAAAAATTTTATTACTTATGAAAAGAATTGAATTATTGCGAAGAAATTTTTATAAAAAATTTGTAAATATAGCTGAATGCCTGTGAAATTTTTATTATTTATGAAAATAATTGAATTTTGGAGAAGAATTTTATTATTTTTAAAAATAATTGAAATTTTGTCGAGAATTTAAAAAAATTTTGAACTTAATTAATTGAATTTCTGCACACATTTGTAACTTCTCGAAAATTCAATTTTTTTTAGTGTTTCTAACTAAAATTCTTCTATAAATCCATGATTTTTAATAATTAATTAAATGTGTATTAAAAAATTAAAGAAATCTAATTATGAATCCTGAAAATTGAATTTTTTCCAGAACTTTAATAAAAATTCGTGATTTTTCCCTGATTTCCCTGACCTGTGGCAACCCTGAACTATAATGTTTAGATTCAGAGTAATTTTAATTATTATTATTCAAAATAAAGAATAATTATTGTAAAATTATGCGCTACAAGGATCTCCAATACAAGGTATGAAGGATATAATTGATATTGTTAGACGAAGTGGAATGGGCATTCAAATAGAAACGTATAAAAATGAAACTTCGCTGTGGAAACAGTAATAGCCCGTGCAGAAATTTTGACCGGGGCCATGGCACTTTGCCCGATCTGGCCGCCCTGTCGGGACCCGGTCGGGGCCATGGGATTTCCCCCGATCTTTTCGCTACCCAGGTAGAAATCCAATACTGACTGCATTTTATTAAATAAAGCTCGTTATTTGATTATTAAAGCATGGGGAGTATTTACTTCAATATTAATAATATTATTAATATTTTTGTAGTAAATAAACTTTTATGAGTGTCATTAAAAATGTAAATAATTATTAGAATTGCTTGTATTGAACTAAGTTTTTAAAAAATATATTTTTCTTATTTTCTTTCATTAATTTAGACAGACTATCTTATTTAAATTAATGCCTAATTTATTATTATTATTGTTAATAATTATTTAAACCTATACTTTATGTAACATTATTAAGAATTATACACAAAACACTTAAAACTAAGACGGAAAAATATCGCACGCACGGGGGATCGAACCCTAGACCTCGAGGACGCAAGTCGAATACACATACCGCATAGCCACGCAAGCTTGGAAGCGACCTCGCTTAAACTTCCTTTTGAATCATAGGACCGTTATATACAGTGTTATCATAATAAATTGACTGTATCATATTTATTTATAGAAAAATTATTAAAAATGTATGTTATATATATATATATATATAAATTAATATGTTTATCATAATAATATGGTAAAAATTATTAATTTAATTATTTATTCTCTATTATTTACAATTTAACTATTTTTTAAAACAATAAAAATTTTTTTATTATTAATAATTCACAATAATACTACACTGCAAAAACAGGTGTCTATATTTGAGACACTTTTGTCCTTATTTTTAAGACGTTTTGGGATGTCTTTTAGGAAGACATTAAAAGTGACTATTTTGGAGACGTTTAAAGTGTCTTCATCCAGATGAAATTTACTGCTTGAATCGATACATAACCTAAAAATGCATGTATGCATTGATATTGCGCGGGAAACTTTCATCGAGACGAGGCAAGACGAATATTACCGAAGATACTCGAATACACAAAATGTCTTTTATTCAAAGTGTCTTACTTCGAAAACGTCTTAAATTAGCAACAATTACTTAAATATAGACACTTTTACCGTCTACATTACATGTCTTAAATTATAAGCACTGAAAGTGACTTATGTTTACATTTGTAAGACGCAAGAAGTGTCTCAAATTTTTAGACACTTTGCATAAAAGACAGATGAATTAGTCATTTATTCCAGACTAGGCGTTTTCAAAACGTCTAATGTCTTAAAATAAGACGTTTTGAAGACGCTAGTTTTTGCAGTGTAAAAATTATTAATTAATAATAATTTATTTTTTTGCCTTAAACATGGAATTTCAATTTAAGTGTGAAAAATGAATAAGAGTTTTTAAGAGTTATAAATGTCAAAAATAATGTTAATATTGTAACCACAAATAAATTTAACATTTTATGCAATATTTTTGGTTATTACCATGATAACATCGACAAATGGTTCACCCTCGACAATTGGTGCGTTTGTCCTATTATTTTAAATTAAAGGAGAATAAATTCTTAAGACATCCCTCGAGGCCAATTTTTGAGTTTTTAACTGTTTATAATTTTTATTTTCAAATTTCAATCAAAGTTAACAAATTAACACAATTTTTTAAAAACGGACGTTTATTTTCTTATTCCGTTACTGCACATGCTCTAAATCAGTTCAAATTAATCCAATATTACCAGCAGACAATTAAAAACCCATAAAGTAATATATTTCAATTGTCATAAACAACATTAATTAACAAATAGTTAACTTTGATTCCTCTCCAATAAAAAATTTTTTTTTCACATTTTCTTTTTAATTTTAGTTCATTTGAAGAATATTTTTCCTTTATGATTAAAAAATAACTTATTTAAATTGTTATAAACAATATTAATTAACAAATAGTTAACTTATGATCCTGTCCAAAAAAAAAATTTTGTTACAAATTTTCTTTTTTACTTAGGTTCTTTTAAAGAATATATGTCTTTTTTGCTTACAATATAACTTATTTAAATATTTAATATTATATATCCGTGGTCTTTTAACATTATCTAAATAAAAAAGTAAACGTAACAAAAAAATTTTTGGTGGAAAGGAACAAAAATTAACTATTTGTTAATTAATATTATTTGTAACCATTTAAATAAGTTATTTTTTAAACAAAAAGGACACATATTTTTAAAATGAACTTAAATTAAAAAGTAGACGTGAAAAAAAATTTTTTTGGTGGACAGGAACATAAGTTACATAACTATTTGTTATTTAATATATTGTTTATAACAATTTAAATAAGTTATTTTTTAATCAAAAAGGACAAATATTCTTTAAATAGACTTAAATTAAAAAGAAAATGTGAAAACAAATTTTAGTGGAATAGGAATCAATGTTAACTATTTGTTAATTAATATTGTTTATAACAATTTAAATAAGTTATTTTATAATCAAAAAGGACAAATATTCTTTAAATGAACTTAAATTAAAAAGAAAAGGTGAAAAATACATTTTTTAGTGGAGAGAAATCAAAGTTAACTATTTGTTAATTAATATTGTTTATAACAATTGATATAAATTACTTTTTGTTTTATTAATTGTGTGGTGGTCATATTGTATTAATTTGAACTGATTCAGATCATATGCAGCAACGGAATAAGAAAATAAGCCTCCTTTTTTGAAAAATTGTATTAATTTGTTAACTTTGATTGAAAATAAAAATTATAAACAATTAAGAACTAAAGAATTGACCTTAAGGGATGTCTTAAGAACTCATTCGCCTTTAATTTAAAATAAAGAATACTGAAACCGGTTAAGAATTGTAGGCTGTAGACAGTTTTGAACAGTAAATTGTAAAAAAAATCCCATTGTGCGCTGTTTGTAGATCCTTGGGCAAACCCGGCCTGGTCCTGGTCGGGGCCACGAAGTCGGGGCCAGATCATGAAAACCCGACCGGGGCCAGGGCGGTAATCGGGAACAAAAGTGGCGATTTCTGCACGGGAGATTTGTATAAAAAATATTATTATACGGTTGTCACAGAGACGGTATTATTTTACGCAAGGCCGTGCTATATTGTGCGTACTTTAAAGGGCAAAGACAGACTTCCATTATATGCACTCGCACAATAGATTTTATCTAGGTCTGTACCAAGTTTTATTAACCGCTTGTCGGTGTTAGATGCGTGTAAACGTGGCGTAGTAAACACAATGTACGAGAAGAATAACATTGGTGGTGATAGTGGTCAAAGAACTTTTTCTCTTACTTCAGTTATTCATTTGCACCCTCAATATAGGTTAGTTCCTATATGTTAAATATATACCTAGTCCTGAATTTATTCCCTGTACATTTTTTTTTTGCTTTTTGCAATTCTTATACTCGAAAGTTTTGATCGGAAGTTGGCAGTGCAATTAATATTTCTTTATGTATTTAAAACCTTAAAAATTTTTATATTTTGACTATGACAGGCCTCGTACTCATCTATACTAAAACCTACTATTTACCATTTGCTTCTATTTGGATATTTGTTTTCATTTGTTACACTAAAAGCTACTTTTTTCCATGTTTGAGAATTTACACTTCTTTAAATTTGTTAACAGTTGAAATAAGAAATTATTTTAAAAAATTCTAATAAAATTATTGGAAAAAATTCAAAAAATTTCAATAAAATTCTTTAAAACGATTCAATTATTTTTACAAATTTTTCTTAATTCAATGATTTTTAATATCTACTATTTTAATCAAAAAATTTTCCCAAAAGAATTGAATAATTTTAAAAAAATGTTTATTAATTTTTTTCGCAATCATTCAATTATTTTCATAAATAAAAAAATTTTCACAGGAATTCAATTATTTAAAACAGAATTTTCCTAATATTTTTCGAAAAAAATCAATTATTTAAATAGATTTTTGAAAAAATTCTCGTAAAAATTTCAATTATTTTTATAAATAATAAAATTCTTCTCAGAAATACAATTTATTTTTAAAACTTTTAATTAAATTCTTTATAATAGTTGAATTAGTTTCAATATAATTTTAATAAAATTTTTTTAAAAAATTCAATTATCTTCATAAATAATATACAATTTTCAAATAAATTTAATTATTTAAAACACAAGTTTTCTAAAACTTTTGAAAAAAATCATTTCTCTAAAAAAATTTTTTTTTTAATTCTTCTCAAAAATGCAATTATTTTAAAAACTTTATTAATGTTCGATGACAAAAATTCAATTATTTTCATAAATAAAACTCATCGCAGAATTTAAATTATTTTTAATTAACTCCGTTAAAAACTCAATAAATTAATCTTAAAAGTTTGAATAAAATTCTTCGAAAAAATTCAATTATTTAAAAAAATTTGATATAATTTGTTTATTAGAGTGCGTAATAATTATTTTCAATTCACTTTTAATTACATTGCTTAAATGAATTTAATTATTATCAAAAATTTTAATGCAATTCTTCGTAAAAATTCAATTATTTTAAAAAAAAACGTTGATACAGTTCTTTATAAAAATTCAAATTTAAGTAATAATCAATTATTCAATAAATTATTATTTACAAAATTAATTGAATTCTTGCCAAGAATTTTACAATTTATAAAAATAATTGAATTGTTTCGAAGAATTTATTAAAATTTTTAAACATAATTGAATTTCTGCGAAGAATTTTATTACTTATTTGAAAATAATTGAATTGTTTTTTAGAATATTATGGAAATTTATGAAAATAATTGAATTCTTGTGGAGGACAATTTATTTTACAAAAATCTTTGTATTATTTATTCATTTTAATTTGATGCAAAATTTCTTTTTGGAGTCGAAGTACCAATGCCAGATAATAATATAATTAAAAAAAATATTTTCCATAATTAATTCTTAAATATCCTTGTAAAGACAATAAAAACATGAACGCACAAAATAAATATTTGAATGCAATTTTTCAGGTGATTGTTGTTATGTAAAGTCATAAAATGCTAATGAAAAATTTACTTTGGACGAACAAAAGAAAATAAAAAAAAATTGGATGATCAAACTTAAATATGTATTATTAAATAATGAAGGTGGCCCACAATTTTCCAATCTCCCCTGCAATTTTCAAAGAAATTCAATTGTTTAAAACACAATTTTCATAAATTTTTTTGAAAAAATCACTTCTTTAAAAAAAACATTTTTTAAAATTCTTCTCAAGAATGCAATTATTTTAAAAACTTTATTAAAGTTCGGTGACAAAAATTCAACTATTTTCATAAATAATAAAACTCAATTATTTCTAACATAATTATTTCAATTATTTTTAACATAATTTTTAATTAATTCCGCTAAAAACGCAATTATTCTCTTAAAAATTTGAATAAAATTCTTCAAAAAAATTCAATTATTTAAAAAAATTTGATATAATTTGTTTCTTAGAGTGTAATAATTATTATTTTCAATTAATTTTTATTTACATTTCTTGAATGAATTTAATTATTATCAAAAATTTTAATGCAGTTCTTCGTAAAAAATCAATTATTTTAAAAAAATGTTGGTAAAGTTCTTTATAAGAATTCAAATTTAATTAGGTCCATAAATCCCGTAAAAGTCCGGAACTTTGCTTGAAGTCCGTAAAAGTCAGTTTGTTTGAAAAAAAAGTCCGTAAACTGTACGATATAATTTGAACAATTTTAGAAAAATTACAAATGATTGTAGGAATTAAATTATTTTCAAAAGTAATAAAATTCTTCGCAAAAATTCAATTATGTTCAAAATTTTTTAAAAATGCTCGTCAAAATTTCAATTATTTTCAGAAATAATTAAATTCTTCTCCGAAATATCAATAATTTTTAAAAATTTTCCTCAATTCTATGATTTTTAATATAGGTATCTACTATTCTAATAAAATTTTCCAAAAGAATTCAATTATTTAAAAAAAAATTAATAAAATTCAACACAAACCTTTAATTATTTTCAAAAAATAATAAAAATTTCACAGGAATTAAATTATTTACAAATGTTTTTTAAATTTCTTCGCAATAATTCAATTATTTTCATAAACAATAAAATTTTTTACAGTGATTCAATTATTTTGGTAAATAATAAAATTCTTATTAGTAATTCAATTATTTTGATAAATAATAAAGCTCATTGCAGAATTTCAATTATTTTTAATACAATTTTAATCGAATTCGTCGAAAAATGTAATTATTCTTAAAAATTTTATTAAAATTGGCCAAAAGAATTCAATTATTTAAAAATTCATTGATACAATTCTTCATAAGAATTCAATTTTAAAAAACATGCAACTATTCAATAAATTTTTTTTTGTATTTGAATAATAATTGAATTCTAGTAGAATTTTCTCATAAAAATTGATTTAAAAATGGTTTTTAGTCATAATTTTAGATTATATTGAATATTTAAAGCATTAGAGCGTAAATTTTTTAGAAATATAATTTAATTTTGAAAAGGTTTCAGATTAAAATCTTTGAAAATTTGAATTTTTCATATTTTTAACTAACAATTCTGTGGAATTAATTTTTTTGAGAAAGTTTAATTGCGGATTTTCTTTGTATAATTTGAATTTTTATTTTCTAATATACAATTTAATTGAAGAATTTCCGAATATTTTATTTATAAATTTCAACAAAAAAATGATTTTCAAGATAAAAAGTAATTGGTGGGATTTATTTTTAAATTTGGTTTTTTATTTGAATTCGGATAGAAACTAAAAATGCATAAATGATTTTGATGCAACTATACTTTATTCAACTATTTATTATGAATTTTCTTACGCTTACGACAAGCCTCGTAAAATGTTTATTTCCTCCATTTCCTTAATTTTATTATTGAAATTATATTCATTATACTTCCTGTTACGAATGATTAAATTTTACAAATTCTTTATAGAAAATATTTTCAAAATTCGTATATAAATTTTAACAAATAGTTAAAAAATACAAAACAATTCATTATAGAATTTAAATATTATATTTGTCACTCCTGATTTTGAGTAAAAAAACCAATCTAAGAAAGTGTCTTTTTTTTATAAATTCAGTTGTATTAAGAACAGAATATAACCGAACTTTTAAAATTAAAAAAAAATTATATTTTTCCGTAGGAAATAAGCCAGAAAAATATTCCCCGATGTATTTTCTCATAAACATACATATATAGTCGAATATCTATAGACGTGCGCGCGATTTTAGATCTAAAATAACGAGATCTCAACCTTGTGTCGAGATGCACAAGACTGATTTAGATCCTTTCCGATTTGATTTGGATTTTCAAATATAAACTTGAATTCTGTCATTTCACGAAATCTAATTTGCTTTCTAATTACACAAACGAAATGAGAAAATATTTTCCGGAGATGAAAATTGATCAAAAAGTAGTGAATATTTTTTTATTGCTTATTTCTCATGTTTACGTACCCATATTGATAGAAAAATTCTTTTCGATTATTTTTCTTTCGAATTTTTATTAGTTTAAAATAAATTTTGTGGTTTTTATAATTGAACTCCCTTTAGTTTTTTTACAGGAATCAGGAATGGATTATTGTTGTTTATATTAATCATAATTTAATATAATACGTTATAATATAGAAGATTCTAAACAAAAACCAGTTGATCAAATGTCGGGATTTAGCCTTTCAAAAATGTCACTGGGGCAATAACAAAAGTTTTTAAGGTTATTTTTATATAATAGGGTAAGTCCAGTGAAGATGATCATAGATTTTTTTAAGGATTGTAAAAATTATAAAAAAGCGATTTTTGACTAAACTTTTGATAATTAAACATTGAACACTCAACTTTGAAATGACGAAAAATAAAATATTTTCATAGTAAAAATCTTAAAATTTACATTTTTAAAAAGTGCATTTCCTTTGTAGATCAAAATAATTATTTTGTTGAATCAACAAAATAATTAACAAAAAAAATAATTAACAAAATAATAATAACCGGGAATTTAATTTGACCGGGGGAAAACCGGGAATAAGCCAGGAATTTTATGACAAACCAGAAATTATTTCACCAAATTAAAATAAGTTGTATTATTTTAATTCGTTTTTAAAAAATCGCTTTTTATTTCAATTTTTATAGATATTTATACTGTTCTCAAAATTTGAATTAGTTAAAAATAATTAATTTGATAGTAAAAAATCAGTCACTGATTCAAATATTATATAGTATGTAAATAAATTTTTAAAAAATTATCGAATTAATAGAAATTTTGGGAAATTCAACTGAAAATAATTAAATTTGTTAAAGAATTTCATTAAAAATTTTTTAACAAATTGAATTTTCAAAGTATTTTAATTTAATAATTGATAAATAATTAAATTTTATAGAAAGTCACATTCTAATGTATTCATGTTTCTTAGTGCGAAGATTAACAATTAAAATTTTTATTAGTTAATTGAAAAAAAAGATACACACTTAAAATTTTTTAATAAAATTGAATTTTCGTAAAGTTTTTTTTTAATATTTTGAAAAATAAGATTTTTGAAATTTTTCAATTCTATTGTTTCAAGATAATTGAATTTTTATAAACAAATAATTGAAATTTCTTTACATACTATTAAAAATAATTAAATTCTTTTAAAGAATTTTATTTAAATTTTTCGAAAATAATCAAGGGAAGTTAGTCACCGTAATTATAATTTTATTTTTAAAAATTTCTTCGCAATATACTCAATTAATTTCATAAATAGTAAAACTCATTGCAGAATTTCAATTATTTTTAATATAATTTTAATCAAATTTCCCGAAAATGTAATTATTCTTAAAAATTTTATTAAAATTCGTCGAAATAATTCAATTATTTGTAGAAACTGTAAAAAAAATTCTTCTCAAGAATTCAATTATTTCCATAAATTTCCATAAAATTCTAAAAAACAATTCAATTATTTATAAAAGTAAAATTCTTCGCCGAAATTCAATTATATTTAGGAATTTCAATAAAATTCATTGCAAAATTTAATTATTTTCAAAAAATAACAATATTTATCACACGAATTCAATTATTTTCGAAAATTTTCATAAATAACAATATGCATGACAAGAATTCCATTATTTTCATAATTAATAAAATTCTTCGCTGAAATTCAATTATTTTCAAACATTTTTTTAAAAATATTGTCGTCAATATTTTAATTATCTTTATAAATAAATAGCAAAATTCTTCGACAAAATTCAACTATTTTAAGGAATTTTAATAAAATTCTTTCCTTATTCAGAATTTCAATTATTTTTATTACAATTTTAATCAAATTCCTCAAAAAATGTAATTATTCTTAAAAATTTTATTAAAATTCGTCGAATGAATTCAATTATTTCTGGAAACTGTTAAAAAATTCTTCTCAAGAATTTAATTATTTTCGTAAAGAGCAAATTTCTTCAGATTTACTAAATTCTTTTGAATATTTTTTTAAAAAAAAATTCAATTATTTTCATAAATTTCCATAAAATTTTAAAAAACATTTCAATTATTTTAAAAAGTAAAATTCTTCGCAGAAATTCAATTATGTTTAAAATTTTTTTTTAATTCTCCTCAAAATTTCAATTATCTTTATAAATAATTAAATTGTTCTCCACAATTCAATTATTTTCAAAAAATTTACTAAAATTCTGCCCAAACATTTAATTATTTTCATAAATAATAACATTTTTTGGAAGGATTCAATTAGATTACTTTTATAAATAAAATAATAAAATTTTTTGCAGAAATTTAATTACCTAGTATCAATACATTTCAATAAAATTGAATTAATCAAATTTTCAATTATAATTATAAACAGACAAGATTATTTTAAAGAATTGAAAAAATTTTTGTTTAATTCAATTATTTTCCAAATTTTTAATTAAAATTATTTTTAAAAAAACATTGTTTTTCAAAAAAATTTAAAGAAACTCCTCAAAAGAATTTTTAATTTTTCATAAAAAGTCTATTTAAAATTTTGGATGCCATTTGAAGATTTATTTATGTTCGAAATCAAATAAATTTAAATTTGATGAGAAAAAAAATACTGGGAAAAAATTAGAATTATTAGAAAAATTATTAGATCAAAGCCGGGAAAAATCCGGGAATTTTGTTGAACGAAAATAGTAAACACACCCTGGTTGATATTTGAGCTTAAATTTTTTTTAATCTTATATAAAGAATTTTTAAATTTTTAGTTTAGAGGTTAAATAATAAGTTTAAAAAAGTCAAGTTTAGTCCATTATTAATATTATAAATAGTGTAAAAAACGAAAATATACTAAGTTAAAACAATTATTTTTGAAAAGGTTTTCCCCTGTTGAGTTTAGAATATTCGTCAAGGTGTGTATTATCAGGGCGATGACCGATTGGGTTTAACGATTGTTCTATACAGTCAACGTTCAATTTTTCAGTAAATTGAAATCATATCGATTAGCACTTACCTTCTTCTTTTTCTTCTTCTTCTTCTCCTTAGTTTTTTCTTATTTTACTGACAAAAAAGAATACGTCAAAATGTCAATAAAAAAAATTTAATTTTCGCGTGCAAGTTTTTTATGCGCTACTAAAATGTAAATTTTTTACTATATTATAAGTCAGTTAAAAAAATATTCGAAATTTCATTTTTCTGATTAAATATATATATAATAGAAAAAGTAAACTTTTGCGTAATATCTGCAAAAATTTGCGTGCATGAAAGATTTTCTATGGAGAGAAAAGAATAATGTTTAAATCACGAAGCTGAGATATAAAAGAACTAAAATTTGAATTATGATGCAATGAACTTGAAAAACCACATGAACAATGGAAATTGTGGTTTTCTTTTTTTATTTTGATTGACGTTATTTAACTTGGTTCCCGCAAGTGTATAATTAAAAGTGCAATGTCGACGACGAGCGGTCGTTATTTTTCAATTTCTGTCTCTATTTGTCACGTAGAATATTGAAGAGATGAACAATTTCATTGCATTCTCCGAAAAATATATACTTTTTTTATAAAGTTTTTTTTTACCTTTTTATACTATTTTTTACTTTCTTTATTACTTTTTTTATTGCTTTTTTATTGCTTTTATTATAATATCTATTTTTATAAAAATAGTTACTAATCAGAAAGAAATTAAATTTGAATCAAATACTCTATTATTGAAACAGACCAAAATTTTTATATGTTATTATAACAATTATACAATTATACAAAACCCTCAATTTTTTATGTTTCTGACAATAATTTATTTTTCAATAACTTAATTATTGAAGAACTATCATAAAATTATTACTTACAAATTATTATTTAATGAATAATTTTACTTAAATATTTCAACATTAATTTGAATTTTAAAAGAGTCGCCTTTACAATTTTCATGAATAGATGAATTTTAAAAGGTTTTAATTTAAAATTTTATAAAATTTAAATTTTTGAATGAATCTAATTAGAAATTTTAAAGAACTTAGATTTTTGCAAAATTTTAATAATAAAATTCTTCTCCAAAAATCAGTTATTTTCAACAATTTTAATTAAATTCTTGGCAAAATTTAAATTATTTTCAAAAATGTTCTAAATTCAATGACTTTCAATATTTCTACACTGAAAAAAAAATTTATTTGATTCAAATAAACGATTAATTGATTATTATCAATTAAATATTTAATTGAATTAAATAATATTTATTGGAGTCAATTAAATGGTATTTGCTTCAAATACTGAAATTATTGGTTCAAATACCTACCATTTAATTGACTCCAATAAATATTATTTTATTCAAGTAAATATTTACTTGATAATAGTCAATTAATCGGTTATTTGAATCAAATAAATTTTTTCTCTAGTGTAGTATTTTAATAAAATTTTCTAAACAAATTCAATTATTTAAAAAAAAATATTTTAAAAAATTCTACGCATACACTTAATTATTTTCTTAAATAATAAAAATTTTACAGGAATTCAATTATTTACAAATTTTTGATAAATTTTTTATCAGAATAATTCAATTATTTTCCTTAATAATAAAATTTTTTACAGTAATTTAAATATTTTCACATATAATAAATAATAATAAAAATTCTTTATGAGAATTTAATATTAAGAAACTCTCGTAAAATCTTGTAATAAAAATTGATTTAAAAATAAATTTCAGTTTTTATTTTCTATAATATATTTAATTGCATAATTTCTGAATAATCTAAATAGATTTGAAAATTCTGAAAGAAAAAATTATTACAAATAATTGATTTAAAGAAAAATTTCAGTTCTAAAAATTCTAGAAAAAAAGTAAAAAATTTCTTCTCAGAAATTCAATTATGTTCAAAAATTAAAAAAAAAACTCCTCCAAAATGTCAATTATTTATATAAATAATCAAATTCTTCTCTTAAATTCAATTATTTTCAAAAATTTTAATGAAATTCTTGGCAAAATTTAAATTATTTTCCTAAATTTTCCTCAATTCAATGATTTTCTATATTACTATTTTAATAAAATTTTTTAAAAGAATGCAATTATTTAAAAAAATGTTGATTAAATTCTAAACAAACATTTAATTATTTTCATAAATAATTGATTATTTACAAATTTTTTTATAAATTTCTTGTCAATAATTTTATTATTCAATTATTTTTATAAGCAATAAAGCTCATCACAGAATTTCAATTATTTTTAATACAATTTTAATCAAATTTCTTGAAAAAAGTAATTATTCTTAAAAATTTTATTAAAAATCATCCAAAAGAATTCAATTATTTAAAAAAAAATTAATTAAATTCTACTCAAACATTTAATTGTTTTCATAAATAATAAAAATTTTACAGGAATTCAATTATTTATATTTTTATAAATTTATGTGTAAAAATTAAATTAATTTCATAAATAATATTTTTTACGGGGGATTCAATTATTTTCATAAATAATAAAATTCCTTTCATGAATTATTCAATTATTTTCTCAAATAATAAAACTCATCACAGAATTTTAATTATTTTTAATACAATTTTAATCGAATTTCTCAAATAATGTAATGTAAATTTTTTTATTAAAATTCGTCGAAAGAATTTAATTATTTAAAAGTTTGTTGATAAAATTCTTCATGAGAATTCAATTATTTAATAAATTATTTATTTTTCTATTTTAATAAGTG
This sequence comes from Leptopilina heterotoma, assembly GCF_015476425.1. Classification (NCBI taxonomy): domain Eukaryota; kingdom Metazoa; phylum Arthropoda; class Insecta; order Hymenoptera; family Figitidae; genus Leptopilina; species Leptopilina heterotoma. The sequence continues at coordinate 380,000 of NW_025110839.1, forward strand.
AATTTTCGTAGAATTTTCTAATAGAAGATTTAAAAATGAATTTCAGTTAAATAATTGCTTAAATTTAAAATTTAAATTTAATAAACGAAGTTTGTTTCAAACAAATTTTTTTTCGTATCGTATAAAATATAATTTTAATAAAAATAGTTATAAGATTATGTTTATAAAAATAGTAGGTTCCTGAAAGTTACGGTCGACGCTGAGCATAGTAGACAATTTTTTTTTTTTACAAAATCGAAATTAGTGGTACTCCAAATAATTGTTTTTGACGCAAACTTCAGAGACATAAAATAGTTTTAAAATAGGTTTTATTAAAGTTAAAGTATGATTTCATTGTATGCCTTAAATATAGGTTTTATTAAAATAGTTATAAATTAATTTTTATGAAAATTATTCTAAAATACTATTTATAAAAAATACTACCATTTTGTTATTGTGCAAATAAAAAACCTTTCCGATTGTCTTTTAAAAATTCAAAAAAAACAAAAAAAAAATTCTCAAAAACGTATTTTTATAAAAAATGTTACATGTAGGTAAAGGGAATTTTTTCCTGAATTGAAGAGAGAATGTTTACTTCCCCTCCGAATATGTCGATACACATTAAGAATTAATATCATTATTAAATATGTTCTATCAATTAAGAAACATGCTTATAATGACCGAATAATGTCCCTATTCTGTATATGCGTATAAGAAGGTTTGAAAGGTTTGAAAGCTCAGTTATAATAACGTCTGTATATGTTTGCGTCGATATAAGGCTTGGCCATATCGTCAGTTCAGAATAGAGTAAGCTTCGAGCTGTTACGAGTTAAAAAACGTTTCGGCCTTTCTCCTTTTTTCCCCTAAATTATTAACCGCGCGCGTGTGTGTGAGGGAATATTTAAAAAAAAAGAAATTTCCCAAAATTTCATGGAAAAAAATGCCTTGTTTTATTGTGTCCATGAAGTTAATTGTTGTTAAATTACCAGTGTACTTGACAAAGACATTTAAAGAACTGTTTTCATCTTGTTTGAAAGCTCGAAAGCGCCGGTAATTTGAATTTCTTTTTCCGAACCATCAACTGGTTTTACCTCTTGTAAAAATTTACCAAAATAAAAATTAACTGACAAGGTGAAATAATATGGGTATAAATTAACCTAATTAGTGGCTAATTAAATTAATTTTATTTTTGTACAGTTTAAACACAAGTTTAATACTAATTTGAATATGATTTTCATACCAATTTATATACAATTTTAATACCAATTTAAAAACAATTTTAAAATCAAATTTAAAAACAAATTTTATAATAATTTAAATAAAAGTTTCTTACGGATTTAATGCTGATTCAAATATTGTTAAAATAATAATTTAAACCAAAGTTTAATACTGATTTAAATATAGTTCGAATACTGATTTAAATATAGTTCAAATACTGATATAAATATAGTTGAAATACTGATTTAAATATAGTTTAAATACTATTTTAAATAAAAGTTTAGTACGGATTTAATACTGACAGAAATATAGTTCAAATACTATTTTAAATAAAAGTTTAGTTCGGATTTAGTACTGACAGAAATTGAAATACACTTTTAATTCTATTTTTCTAATAAAAAATACAACACTCGGGATACATTCTAAAACAACAATTCTAAAATAACAATTAATATCAAAATAGAAAGATAAAATTTACAGTTGAAAGTGGAATACACGTTATCATTCGGTATGTTTCCTCAAAGACTCATTACTACAGTCGATAAAGCGCTCTTTCGGTTTGAAGACACGTGAATGAAACGATGTTGTGTGATGTGTGTAAAGTGTGAAAAATTTCTTCTTTCTGTTTTTTTTTTCTTTTTACATTCTCATTTTTAATATAAAATAATATAAAAAGTGTGCACTGGAAGACAATGATAATTTCATCAGATCAACAAAGAAGCACAATATGCCAAGATATGTCATCTTTTCCTTAAGATGGTAAATAAAATTCTATTGACTTAACAACATAAAAGAACAATGCTAATGGTGTACTGAACAAACGTGGCCAATCCCCTTCGATCAATGAAACTGACATTAAGTCACTATATTTCTGAAATATACGCGCGCGTGACATTTGACAACTACGTGCCCCCCTCTTCCCTCTTCTTAAAAAAAAAGAGAAAAAAAAACAACACGCACATCTTAAATTTATTCCTTTATTAAATAAGAAAAAAAAATTAGATTCTACTTTTCTTTATTTTGTGTTATGTTCCATTTTATTAATTTAATACTTTAGTAATTCTCCATTCTGTTTGAACCTTTTCGGCAGAGCTGTTAAAAATTAGGATTTTTTTTTAAATCCGATCTTTTTGATTTAAATTAAATTTTTTCTGGAACTTGGGTTTTAGTAATGATAATAAATAATTAATTTTATAATAAAAGCGACAAAGAATAGATACTTTTATTTTTCTTAAGAAATAATTATTTAACCGAACATGTCTGAAAAAATAAATGTCTACCTCCTGTTTAATTAATAGTCTTTATATTTAATAAAGACTTATTATTTAATTTATATTGGTTTTCTTGTAAGTTTCTTAGTGTTTGAATTTAAAACTTTAAACAAGAGTAGATACTATAGTTGAAGGTTAAAGAATTTAATTTTCAACAAATTTCAACAATTAAAAGTTGCATTTGAGTAAACATTACAATTTTTTTTTATCTATAATAGGAAATATTTCTTAAATATTAGGTTATGTCCCCTTAAATCGTTTGTCATTGGTAGAAAGTTGTAATTTTTATTCAAATGCAAATTTTAATTGTTTAAAATTTAAAAAAAATTTAATTCTTCATGCTTGCACTAAATCGAATTTAAAATTTATTAATTTATCTATTTCATATAAACCCTGAAATTTTGACATTCGACTACGACTTTTGTTATGAAACTGAAGTTATCAATATGTTTTCGTTAACGCAAAAAGTGAAATATTTTTTTAAGACCAAGAAGCAAATAATTTTTGATAAAAAGAACTTAATTATTATTATTTTCATTACCAGGGTTGCCATAAGAATTAAATTTTTTTTTCCTATGATTTCCAGACAAAATTTTTACTTTATCCCTGACCCTAAAGAATATTCTGATTCTCTCTAAAACTGACTCTGAAAACTTCTTCAAAATTATTTTCATCATTTCAATTTAATTTTTATTTTCTATACAATTTTTAACTAAAATTCTTCTTTAAATCAATTATTTTTAATAATTTTTAAAAAAGTTCTTTGAGTATTTTCAAATTCATTTGTTTACAATGCAATTTTGCAATTTCAAAAGAATTTGAATAAAACTTTTTCAAAAAAATTAATTCTCCAGAATTGTTAATTAAAAGTATGAAAAATTGATATTTTCAAAGATTTTAATTTGAAACCTTTTCAAAATTCAATTATTTTAATAAATATACGTCTCAATGCTTTTAATATTCAATTATGAATCTAAAATTTTAACTGAAATTCATTTTTATGAAATGAAAATCAATTTTTATTAGAAATTTCTATAGGAGAATTCAATTATTTAAATACCAAAATAAATAATTTATTGAATAATTGAATTTTTCTTAAAATTAAATTCTCATAAAGAATTTTATCAACAAATTTTTAAATAATTTAATAATAACATTTTTCGAAGAGTTCTATTAAAATTGGATTAAAAATAGTTGATTGAATTTGTGCGAAGAATTTTATTGTTTATGAAAATAATTGATTTTTTAAAAGAATTTTATCATTTATAAAAATAATTGAATTATTACGAATAAATTTATAAAAAATTTGAAAATCATTGAATTCCTCTAAATTTTTTTTAAATAATTGAAATTTCTACGAGAATTTTAAAAAAATTTTGAACATAATATTGAACTTCTGCAAAGAATTTTATTACTTTTGAAAATAATTGAATTTTCTGCGATGAGTTTTATTTTATGTCAGTAATAGGTAATTGAATTGCTAAAAAGAATTTTATTGTTTATGAAAACAATTGAATTCCTCTAGTCTAAGAAATTTATTATTTATTAAAATAATGGAATTATTGATAAGAAATTTATAAAAAATTAGTAAATAATTGAATTTCTGTGAAATTTGTATTATTCATGAAAATAATTAATTGTTTGCGTAGAATTTTATTAACATTTTTTTTAAAATAATTTATTTTTTTAGTTAAATTTTATTAAAATAGTAAATATCAAAAATCATTGAATGGAGGAAAATTTTTGAAAATAATTAAATTTCGGAGAATTTTATTATTTATAAAGATATAATTGAAATTTTGACGAGATTTTAAAAAAATGTTTGAATATTTTTTTTGAATTGAATTGAATTGAATTTCTGACAAAAATTTTTATTACCTTTCTCTCTAGAATCTTTCACTAAAATTTATCTTTAAATCAATTATTTTTAATAATTTTTGAAAAAGTTCTTTGAAAGTTTCCAAATCCATTTGTTTACAATTCAATTATACGAAATTTTGATTATTCAGAAATTCTTCAATTTAATATATTTTAGAAAATAAAATCATCAAATAATTTAAAAAAAAATTAACTTCTTTTTTAAAAAAATTAATTGTTAGTTAAAAGTATTAAAAATTCAAATTTTCAAAGATTTTAATTTGAAACCTTTTCTAAATTCAATTATTTCTAAAAATTCACACTATAATGCTTTTAATATTCAATTATTACCTATTATATTATCTAAAATTTAAACTAAAATTCATTTTTAAATCAATTTTTATTAGAAATTTCTACGAGAATTCAATTGTTAAATGCACAAATAAATAATTTATTGAATTATTGAATTTTTCTTAAAACTAAATTCTCATAAAGAATTTTATCAATAAATTTTTAAATAATTAAATTTTTTCGACAAATTTTAATACAAATTTTTTAAGAATAATTATGTATATTTTTCGAGGAATTTGATTAAAATATTGTATTTTAAAAATAATTGAATTTGTGCGAAAAATTGTATTATTTATGAAAATAATTGATTTTTTAAAAGAATTTTATTATTTATAAAAATAATTGAATCCCTGTAAAAATTGTTTTATTTATAAAAATAATAGAATTATTGCGAAGAAATTTATAAATGTAATTGAATTCATGTGAAATCCAATGGGGGAGGAAAGGAAAATAATTATTAAAAATTTATGCTTGTTTTTCTTTTATTTCGTTCAAATGAACGACAATACTTTTTTTACTTCATTAAATTTGTATTTTAATACCAAAAAAAAAATATTTTACCGAGTTATTTTTGACTCATTTATTAACCCCTTACTACTTTGTCACATTTTTTCATCGAAAATAAAATATTTTTCACACGTCCTTCACCCCTTTCATGGGAGTAGTGTATCGTAATTTGTAAACTATCCTATATATTACCTATATACTCACTTAATTTAATTTGTATTTCAATCATAAAATTTTCTTGTATATTAAAAAAGAAATTGATTCTCAACTATAAATAGAAATGTGTTGAATTTAAATTAATTTCCATTTTTATTTATTAAATTTTTATAAAAATATTTTAATAAATTCAGTTTTTGTTTATTTGAACGTGAAGAAATTTTAGGAAAATAAAATTTTAAGAGCGGACCACCAAATTAAATAACGTAAAGTTCAAATTATTTCTAAGGTCCAGTCGCACTCTTTAGTATTAAAAAAGAAATAAAATAAAATACTTTTTCCAAATATGAACTCGCTGAATATTTAAATAATAATTATTGACTGTTTGACAAGATATAGTTTGTAATGAAAAATTTATCAAAATTCAATTAATTAATTTATTTATTATTTTATATATTATTATTTTCTTGATTATTATCTTATTTATTTATTATTTTATTTATTTATTATTTTATGTATTTATTATTTTATGTATTTATTATTTTATGTATTATTATTTTATTTATTTATTATTTTATTTATAAAATTTGTATTATTTTTATAAAAATTTGAATACCTAAAATGTTTTAAAACAATTCAATTAGGTATTTTGAAAAATTTTAATAAAATTCTTTCGCAAGAATTCAATTGTTTTCATAAATAATAATAATAGGTTCTTTCAGGAATCCAATCAGGTTTAACGTGATAGCAAAAAAGCAAAACTTATTTATCTTTAAATGTTTAAAAGATAAGCATTTAGAGATCATTGACATACATCTTAGATCTGGGGGAGAGTTTATAGTTTTGTGAGACGGTCCGTATAAAAATACCGAATTTTTATATTTTCCAATTTATTCCTTTTTTTCCAATTTTTCAAATTTGCGTGAAACAATTTTTCTGAACCGAAAAAATGTAATTTTAATATTATACGAAATGTCGCACATATATATTATTGGAAATTGATTTTGATGCACAATTTGCGATCTTTTGATAAGAAATCTTTTGATTCCTTCAAATAGTGGAACAAAATAATACATATCGGGATCTTTATGATATCGATTGTACATCTTTGGTCGTAAAACATTCGAGATAACAACAGTGACAAAGCCATTTTCTTATAATTGCCAGTCATCTTAGCGCAAACATTCTTTTTGAATTAACGTACATTGTATTATATTGTTTCTATAAATGTCAATTAGTCCAAAAGAACGAAGAAGAAAAAACTGTAATAATAGAGGGAAATTTATCGAGTCATTTTTTTATTAATATTTATTGAAAAATAGTTATTAATTATTGTTACGTTGATCCGCTCTTTCGTTATTGACAAAATATTTAATCACATATACAAAAAAAGGATTTAAAATTCTAAAATTTCACTAAACTGCCAAGTTTGAAGAACATTTCTCCTTTTGTCCCCTTATTTCAATTTTATCCCCTTTTTCACCTTTTTTGACGATTTGTCCCCTTTTTTTAATAAAAAATAAACAAGTTTTTCTTTTTTTTTTGAAATCTTTTTCAAAGTGTTATCATAAAATTTAGACTCAATGTTATAGAATTCAGTGCGCTTTATTTCATTTTTAAAATTTTTTATTTTATTTTTATTTTTTTTTATTTTACTTTATTTTTATTATTAACACCACAACATAATATAAATATGTTTTTTTATGTTAATAATTTAAATAACATAGATATCGTGAAGAATTTTATAAATTATAAGGTGGTTTATTCAACAGAATGCAGACCTCTGGAAAAATAATTAATTAACATTCAAATATTATTATTAATAGTTTTTTCTAAAAAAAAACAAAAATTCTAAAACAAAACCTTCAATTTTTTCCATTTTTGACAATAATTTCTTTTTAAATAATTTAATTCTTAAAGAACTATGTCATAAAATTATAACTTAGAAATATTTATTTATTTATACATTTCAAAATTAATTGAATTTTAAAATAGTTGCGTTTACAATTTTCATAAATAGATAAATTTTTAAAAATTTCAATTTTGAATGAATTTCATTAGAAATTCTAAAGAACTTAAATTTTTGCAAAAATTTTCAAAATTTAAATTATTCTGATAGTTAAATTTTTTAATATATCTATTTAATTAATTATTAAAAATAAAGAAATTAACGAGGAATTTTTGTTAAAAACACTTTTAAAAAATTTGAATTTTAGAGAAATTTCAAATAATTGATGATTCTAAAGTTCTGAACGTTTAAATGAACGAAATTTATTTATTTCTTCTTCAATTTAAATTTTTGTAACAATAATTTTGTGTCACTATAAAGAGAATTAATTATAAAGTTTCTAAGTGTAAAATCTAAGTTTTTAACTTTTATTGTGAACAGTAATTTATAAAAATATTTCTTATAAAAAATGTTTCGTTCATTTGAACGTTCAAAACTTGTGGATCATAATAATTGGAAAAATTCAATTATTTTCAAAATACAGGGTGTCTACTAACCGGGAATTCCGGGAAAACCGGGAAATAACCGGGAATTTTATTTGACCGGGAAAAACCGGGAATTAGCCGGGAATTTTATACCGAACCGGGAATTTTTTCACAAAAATTAAAAAAGTTTTATTATTTTAATTTGTTTTTAAAAAATCAATTTTTATTTCAATTTTTATAGATATTTATACTGTTCTCTAAATTTAAGTTACTTAAAAATAATTAATTTGATGATAAAAAATCAGTTACCAATTCAAATATACCTATTATGTAAATAAATTTTAAAAAAATTATGGAGTTAATAGAAATATTGTGAAATTCGACTGAAAATATGTAATTAAATTTGTTAAAGAAATTCATTAGAAACTTTTTAACAAATAGAATTTTCAAAGTATTTTAATTTAATAATTGATTAATAATTGAATATTATAAAGAGTAAAATTCTAATGTATTCATGTTTCTTACTGCGAAGATTAATAATTAAATTTTTTATTAGTTAATTTAAAAAAATATACATACTTAAAATTGTTTAATGAAATTGAACTTTCGCAAAATTTTTTTTAAATCTAAAAAATAAAATTGTTGTAATTTTTCAATTCTATTGTTTCAAGATAATTGAATTTTTCTAAACAAATCATTGAAATTTTTTTACTTTTTTTGAAAAATAATTGAATTTTTTTAAAGAATTTTATTTAAATTTTTCGAAAATAATCAAGGGAAGTTAGTGACCATAATTATAATTTTATTTTTAAAATTTTAAGTCCCTCTTACAGTTTTAAATCAATTTTTTGCTTCTAAAAATTATACTATTCTATTATTATTTAATAATTATAATTATTGAACTTCTCTTAAATTTTTATCATTTTAAATTTCTGAATGTTCAAATAAATGATATTTATTTATTCCTTGAGCAAATTAAATGTTTATTACATATTAAGTAAATAATTAATTATTGCTGCTTATTATTTTTAAAAATTTTAATAAAATTCTTCACAAAAATTAAATTATTTTCATAAATATAATAGCATTCTTTGGAAGGATTCAATTATTTTTATAAATAGTAAAATTCTTTGCAGAAGTTCAATTATTATCAATGTAATTTTAATAAAATTGAAAAATCCAATTTTCAATTATAATTATAAAGAGACAAGATTATTTTTAAAAACTTGAAAAAATTCTTTGTTTAATTCAAGTATTTTCCAAGTTTTTAATTAAAATTATTGAAAAAAACATTATTTTCAGAAAATTTAATGATTTATTTATGTTTAAAATCAAATTTAAATTTACATTTGATAAGAAAAAAAAACCGGGAAAAAATTAGGATATAGCCGGGAAAAACCGGGAAATAACCGGGAATTTTGTTAAACGAAAATAGTAGACACCCTGGTCAAAAATAATAAAATTTATTCTTTGCAGAAATTCAATTATATTCAAAAATTTAAAGAAATTCTCGTCAAAATTCCAATTCTCTTATTATAAATAATAAAATTCTTCTTCAAAATTCAATTATTTGCAAAAAATTTCCTAAATTCAATGATATTCAATATCTACTATTTTAATAAAATTTTCCAAAAGAATTCAATTATTTAAAAAATTTTTTAATAAAATTCAACGCAAACGTTTAATTAATTTTATAAATAAAAAAAATAATTTCACAGGAATTCTATTATTTACAAACTTTTAATAAATTTCTTCGCGCAATAATTACATTATTTTCATAAATAATGAAACTCATCGCAGAATTTCAATTATTTTTAGTACAATTTTAATCAAATTCCTCGAAAAATGTAATTACTTTTAAAAATTTTATTAAAATTCGTCGAAATAATTGAATTAATTAAAAATTTGTTGATAAAATTCTTTATTAGGATTCAATATTAAAAAACATTCAATTATTTAATATAATTTTTTTTATTTTTGTATTTAAAGAATTGAATTTTCGTATAATTTTCTAATAGAAATTGATTTAAAAGTGAATTTTAGTTAAAATTTTACATAATAATTGAATATTACAAGCATTATAGCGTGAATTTTTAGAAATAATTGAATTTTGAAAAAGTTTCAAATTGAAATCTTTAAAAATCTGAATTTTTCGTATTTTCAACTAACAAATTTTGTAGAATTAATTTTTTTCAAAAAGTTCAATTAAAATTATTCGAAGTTTTTATAGTAGTTTCAAATATATATTTAATTGAATTATTTCCGAATAATCGATGAAATTTCGTAAAATTGAATTGTAAACAAATACATTTGAAAATTCTCAGAAGTTTTTAATAAAAAAATTATTGTAAATAATTGATTTGATTTTTTGAGGAAAAAAATTCCCCTTTTTTGCTGAAAAAAGGTACTGCGACGCCTGCGTTTGGTGTTAATTATTTATTATTTTAATTAAGAAAATATTAAAATGAACTTATTATTTTAATTAACATTAAATTATGTGCAATATTTGTTTGGTTTCACCAAAATTTTTGTTCTATCAAATTATTTCTTTAAAAGAAAAATTTAAAGCCCATAAATTTCACAGCATTTATATGATCAACGATTGTGAAAAAAATATATTTTCCACGCAGAAAACAATAAAATGTTTTGTTTACAAATGTTTCTTTCTAAAACTATATACTTATTGATTTTAAAAAATACATTTTTTATGCAAAACATTTTTTGTACATTTTTTTATAGAAAAATTTAAGCGCAGAAAAATATTTTCTTATATATCGTTAATTTAACGATCGTTGTAAATTTCACCAATGTAAAATTTATTCAAACATTTTTATCAATTATTAACAATAAAATTTATTATTAACATTAAAATTTATTTGACTCAAGTGCGAAAATATTAATTCTCTTTATTCGTAATACATATACAACCAAAAATTTGGGTCTATTCAACAGAATAAATTATTTGTTTTGAAACATAAATCGCATAAATTTTCCTTGATTTTGGTGAAAATTATTATTGAGAGTTATTAGTTGATTAATATTAATTTTAAAGAATAAAAATCAATATTTTATACTATTTTCCTTTTTTTTCCTTTTGTAAAATTATATAATAAAATAACAGTAATTCAAGGACGTTTATATATAGAAAATACTTTGCAGTGTTTTTTCTCTTTTTTATATAAATGAATAATATAGTTTTATATAAATGAGATTTATAGAAAAAATGTAGGTATATTGCATAAAAATTAAATGTGAACCATTGGGAAGCAAAGAAACATTTTAAATTCAAACTCATATTTGTATAGAAATTTCATAGAATTTGTTTTTGTAATTCAAGGAATAAAGGTGTGTTCAATGACATTGACTCACAGACTAGTACAATTTTTTTACGTAATGTTCTCTATTGTGGTGACGCGCGTAAATTACGGTATATTTTTCAAGATTGATATTTGATTTTATTTCTTTTATTTATTTATTTTATTCATTTATTATTAATTTATTACTCTTATTTATCTATTTCTGCATTTATTTTATTTTCCTATTTATGTTATTTATTTTACTTGTTTTAATTTTTTTTTATTTTATGGATATTAATTCTTTTTGCTATTTCTTCCACTTTCTTTAGATTTATACAAAGTTATTTCATAAAGCATTTTCTTTGCTATAATTAAATTTTAATTTATGCGTATATTTATATATTTGTATTTAATTTAATATATTTTTTTGGAAAATATTTTACTGCTTAAAATAGAAAAAAATAGGTACAGTCAACTCTCGATAAGACAAAGCGCGATAACTCAAATTACTTAGAAAAATAAAAAAAAATAGAGATATAGTGAATCAATTAAACTTACATTGCGACAATATATTTTTTTGGCAAATATTTTATTGCTTAGAAAGAGAAAAATAAATACTAGAGATATGGTAATTAGTTTTCAGTTCGATATCATATTAGTAAGGAAATTATTCACCTATATAAATATAATGCTACAAGTAAAATTGTCATTAAAATTATTTATTTTAATAACAAGATGTTTATTGTACACTGTAAATCTATTTAATAGTCTACCTAAAATTATTGTGATTAATAGACAGTTGGCAATAATAATAAAAATATATTCATTATAATATGTACACATCGTTTAAAAAAGAATAAGGTAGTTTATAATATGATTTATGAACATTCAAATTTCGTATAGTTTGCTTTCATTTTAACGCATTAATTCTTAATTAATGAAGCATTAATGATTAATTGAAGGATCTCCGGGAGAAAATAGTGGTTTTGAAAAATACTTACATCTTTCATTTAAAAAAAAAGAATATTTTGGGTTGGAATTTTTTGGAAATAATAGAAGAAGGTATTCTTTTTGGTATTTTGCATAATTATATAATAATAATCGAGATAATCTGTTCTCACGTAAAGTTAGTGTTTTTTGATGCCAAATTGTTTTATAGTTCGAATTGTTATGTCAAAAGTTTGACAGTTAATTTTTAAACAATAAACAAGTATAAAGTAAGGAAATTTAACCAAAATTTCAAAAACCTTATAAAGAGGAATGGTTGCAATTTTTAAAAATTATTAAATATTTCATGAATTATTTATTTTTGGTATTTAAATAATTGAATTCTCGTAGTTGAATTTCTGATAAAAATTAAATTAAAAAATTATTTTAGTTAAAACTTTAGAAAATAATTAGAATTTAGTGTTTTATGATTTCAATTTTTTGTTTTATAGTTCGAATTGTTATGTTAAAAGTTTGACAAAACATTTTATAATAATTAATTATTTCATAAATTATTTACTTTTGTATTTAAATAATTGAATTCTGTTAACAATTGATTTGAAAAAGAATTTTAGTTAAAACTTTAGAAAATAATTAGAAATGTTAATGTATGATTCTTTAGAAATAATTAAATTTCAAAAAGTTTTTAAATTTCATTCCTTGAAATTCTAATTGCTGTAAAAGTAGAATAATATTTAAATATAAAAAATTATTAATTTGTTAGCTTTCTTAAAAATTGAAAGTTTTAAATATTATTTAAAAATTCTAAAAAAAATAATTAAATTTCGAAAGACTTGCAGTTCGAATTTTCATAAAAAATGTTTCCAATGATTTTACATTGAAAGTATTTCGAAATTTGAAGCAAATAAAGAACAATAAGTATTTAAATATTTATTTTACAAAAATTATTGAAATTTGAAAGATTAAATTTGGAAATTCTGAAAAAATTAGGTTTCTGAAAAATAGTAATTAACATTTTTTGAAGATATACTTGAATTCCCGAAAATAATTTTAAAAAATTGAAACAATTGGAATTTTTGTAAAATTTTATATTTTAAAGAATTTTATTTTTTCATCTTCAAAAATTATTTATAAATATAATTGTATTTTTGAAAATACATTATTCAATGAATTTACAAAAATTATATTCTATTTAAATAATTCAATTGTCGTCGTTGAACTCTTTTAATTAAAAACAATTTCAGTTAAAATTTTAGAACATAATTGAATATTTAAAGCGTTATTATAACAGGAATTTTAGGAATTAATTCAATTTTAAAAGGGTTTTAAATTAAATTCTTAAAAAATTGAAGAGAATGCAAAAGAAAAAAAATATTAAAATTTTTATTTAAAAAAATTATCTAAAAAATAATAATTGAATTTTGGAAGAATTACAGTTGCAATTTTTAGAAATAATTAAATTTCATGAGATTCTTCATTGAAATTATTTGAAAATTTAATTCCTGTGGGAAAATAAGTAAGAATAAGTTTTTAAATTTTTGTTTAACAAAAAGTATTGAAGTTTTGAATCAAATTTAATTTAGAAATTCCGTAAAAATTTGTTTCCTGAAAAAATGTATTCAAAATTCTTTAACAATTATTCAATTCTTTAACAATTGTTCAAAAGTAAACAAATAAAATTCATTAAAATATAAAATTTATTTCAATGAAAATGGCCAAAATTGTCAATTTTTTAATTGTTTAAATTTTTAAAACAATTTTAAAAAATTGAAACTTTAAAAAAATTTGAATTGTTTAAATTTTGTCAAATTTCATTGAAATAAATTTTATATATCTTTTTACTTTTGAACAATTGTTCCAGTTGTGCTGAAAAGTTTAATTATTTAGTTAAAAATATCTTACATTCGAGTTGTTGTTATAAGTATCTTGACGATTTCTTGCACGAATTGTTCAAGTAATTTTTTTTTAAATTTAAAGAAAAGCTGTTAAAAATTTTTATTCTTTAAAAAATGAAGAGTTTTCATTAAATTTCAAAAAGAAATTCTTTTAATTGAATATAAATAAATATAAATGAATATTAATGAAAAATGCGAAAATTGAAGTCAAAGTTTAAACTTTATGAAACAAAATCATCTTTAGGACTGATGCGCATAAACTATAAAAAAAAATGTCGACTTTATATATTTTTCTTTGTTTATATACTGTCAGTCTGAAGTACCAATTTTCCCGTTGGCGCGAATATTGAACTATATATACAGGAAATGATGTAAGCGATTAAAAAAAACGCGTGTCCGCTACCCACTAACTACAAATAGAAAAAAGAATATGAAAAATCGAAGAAAAGGTCACAAGTTTATTTTGTTTCTAATTATATTTATACTTCTTGAGACGTTTGTCTAGATGTGCCGAGGAAAAATTACAAGTATGAATGAAACTATAATTTTGTTTACAGAGTTATTTACACATATCGATATAAATGTTTATGAATTAATTTGTAATGAATGGGGAAGATAATTGTTTTTTGTTTATTTGACAGAAAGTCTATTTATTCCATTTCTTAGTTAAATTATATTTAATTAGAAAGTTTCTAAAAAAGGTGATATTACTGCAGGGGAATTTTGTTGTATTCACGTTTAGCACACGTCAACTTTATGAAAAGTTTGATACGTGTAAATCAAGGATTTTTAAATGTTAAATGAGAGTTAAAGTAGCTTTGTACTTTCGATTGACCATCGAACCTAAACGATTCTTTACTTACATACGTCATGTGTCTATTATACATATAGTATCTTAGTCCTTGATTCATAACTCTACCAAATAGAATCTAAATGTGAAAGAAAAATTAAGATTTGTCCATAAATTTGAAAATAGAATATTAAATTTTAATCTAAAATACTGCGAAAAGAAATGTCTTCTTAAATAATGATTTAACGGTCTTATTTTGATGCCAAACATAATCAGAGTTTTTACTTTTGAGAATAGAATTTGGTCATCTGAAGCATATTAGTTACGTCTTAGTTTGAGCATAACATAAATAATGTTTAATAAAATATTTAAATTTAATTTAATGAATAATTTTCATCCAATAGGGGTTACTTTCTTTTGGTTCAATTGTATAAATTTTGTAATTGAATTTAAATGGATTGAGATTGTTTTCGAACTGCAAAAACAGTTCAATACTAAATCAGAATCAAAGGTTTAACAATATGGAATAAAAATAAATAAAGTAAATTTATTGTTTGTTACAGCGAGAGCTCACACGATCACGATTGGATGATCTGTGAAGTTGAACGATTTGGCAGAAGAAGCAGGAACAGTGGCATTGCCAAGAGAAAATCGTGGAGACGAGCAGGAGGAACGGAAGGGAGGTGACCATTCACCCCACATGGACGCCACCCTTAAAATTCTCCCCAAACCCCCCACACCGGATATCCTCAATTTATTATCTATCCGCGGAATATCCCACCTGACAGGAGTGAAAACTCTTGTTAATCCTCGCGGTCGACAATCAAGGACAAGATCGACCGCGAATAATTCACATCATAAACTTTTTCTCGTTCCACTAGAATATCGTTATTATTTTCAAAATCAAAATTCAAAAACATCCAATTGTCGCTGTCTTAGAAATAAATTGATCTTCATTGCTGGCAGTGAAGTGTTGTCCAATAATAACGGGAAAAATAATTTCATTGATTTTAAATATTTGCAATTTTCCACATCACTTTATAATCATTTGAAAATTATTGATGCATTTTATAAATGCTCTTCATTATTTCGTGACGGAATTAATATTATAGAAGAGCATTGTCATTTTTCTAATTCACAACATATCGTCGTCAGAAGAATCCGTCCAAAATCGACCAAGAGAAATACGTTTTTTAGGCGATTTGAACAATGTCGCGGACTGCTGCCACACGCCCGATGCAAGGTGAGTTTTTCTTATTTTTCAACATTTATTAGAATCATAAAAAATAAGTAGAAAAGTTTCTGTATTTTTATTTACATACACATCTCAAAGCGATGACTTTTGGATAATACGAAATAATGACTTAAAATAATTATAAATGGTTATGATAATTTGTTGCGATCTGTTATTTTTCTGATTGATATCATCAAGTTAATGTTTGTCATCAGTACTTAAATTCGTTCTTAGCAACATCTGGTGTTTTACAAGGATCAAATCAAGGTCCATTTTTATTTATTATTTACATGAATGATGTTAAATGTGTTGTTAGATTGATAAATTTAGTAAACGATAACAGAAAGTATAAATTGACTTTAAATCGACCTTAAAATTTATCTGCGCTATTCCTCGCCATATAAAAGGAATGTATTTGTTATCTTCGGTTTCGAGTCTGAGACAAATGGAATATTTAACAAAATTTCATAAATTCAAAAGGTTTCAAAATTGAACGCAAAATCCAGAAGAGTTGAGCGCCAGACTTACCGATAGGATAAAAAAGCAGCAAAAGGAACAAAATCAAATCGAACATAATTAAACTCATCAATATTTAAGATTTGAAAATAATTTCTTGGATTTGATGCTCCTCATTGTCGACAAAGTTCTAATAATAAAATGTACTGTTACACCTTATTGTCAACAGAACACCTGCAAAAACCGGATAGTTGACAAATTAGTCACTCCTCATTGTGGACGAACCATCAGCAAAAGACATAAAAATTATTTATCATTAACCATATAGGTTTATACAAAGAGATTGTGTTATTTAAAGTAAAAGATGACATTTATATTTAATCACTATCTCAGATCTGGAGATTTGATAGTAGAACATACAAATTTTTTTTTTTTTTTTTATTGTTTATACTCCTGCCCTATTGGCCTTACGCACTTCGACAAGAGTTCCCGAGAAATACTTTTTTGGATTAAGCATAACCATTCTACTTTAGAAATTTTCTATATATTAACCTAATTTTTGCATCTACAGCCGACTTTATTAGGAGTACTCGCATTACGCCTGGACCACCCGTCAATGGGTTTTCTCGCCAGAGAAGAGGGAAACTGTAGAAAACCTCTCCTGAGTACAACCGGTTTATCGACAGTCGAGTTCTAATGGTGTGTACCGGACAATAATCGACGGTGCACATCATTATACCTCGACGTCAAACCTCCCGCTCAGATTGTCTCACGTGCCGGAAAAATACCAAGCCAAGTGGGCGCGAACCAAGGGTACTTATACCCTTGGTCCTTAAACGACCACCAACGCCAGGCATCTATCCGACTGAGCCAATCTGTCGGTAGAACATACAAATTTAAACATTTTATTTTATTTATTTACAACATAAGATCCCGCGATCCAAAATGGATCATAAATGGGTAACAAGACGTCGTACAATCTACTCGTGGAATGTGTGTAAAACAATATTCGATTTTGCGTAATTCTATGATAAATTTAAGATGGAATACAAAGATATATTTGGCCGTCGTATAACAATTAATAATTAGAGAGAGACCTATAATGGGGGCACATGATTATTCCCCAAAATTCAATTTCATAATATTCAAAACATCGAAATTTTTATTATCGAAACGTCAATTCACATAATTTTCAATTTCATTTTCAATTTGCATTTTGTCGAATAATCATTGATTCTAATTTTTAAATAATCGAATTGTTTTTTAACATAATTTCTATTCTGACTAATGTCTATTGGTTAGAAGTATTAAATGTTTGAATTATCAATTCGTCGAATGCTCAAAATATAGAATTGTTAATTCGTCGAATGCTCAAATCATCGAATTTTCAATTCGTCGAATGTTCAAAACGTCGAATGCTAAAAACATCGAATTGTCAAATCGTCGAATGCTCAGAACATCGAATTGTCAATTCGTCGAATGCTCAAATAGTCGAAACGCCATCTGTTCGAATTGTCAAGTAGTAGAATGGTAAAGTAGTCGAATGTTCAAAACGTCGAATCGTCAATTCGTCGAATGCTTAAAACATCGAATTGTCAGTTCGTCGAATGAATGTCGAAATGTCAATTCGTCGAATCGCCAAAACGTCGAATTGCCAAAATTTCGAAAAATTTGTTTGATTTAATTAAACATTTGTTTGTTTTAAGTTAATGTTTAATTAAATCAAACAAATTTTTCGAAATTTTGGCAATTCGACGTTTTGACGATTCGACGAATTGACATTTCGACATTTTGAGCATTCGACAAACTAACAATTCGATGTTTTGAGCATTCGACGAATTGACGATTCGACGTTTTGAACATTCGACTATTTTACCATTCTACTATTTGACAATTCGAACAGATGGCGTTTCGACTATTTGTCCATTCGACTACTTTACCATTCTACTACTTGGCAATTCGAACAGATGGCGTTTCGACTATTTGTCCATTCGACTACTTTACCATTCTACTACTTGGCAATTCGAACAGATGGCGCTTCGACTATTTGAACATTCGACTACTTTACCATTCTACTACTTGACAATTCGAACAGATGGCGTTTCGACTATTTGAGCATTCGACGAATTAACAATTCTATGTTTTGAGCATTCGATGAATTGATAATTCGAACATTTAATACTTCTAACCAATAGACATTAGTCAGAATAAAAATTATGTTAAAAAACAATTCGATTATTTAAAAATTAGAATCAATGATTATTCGACAAAATAAAAATTATGTTGAATGGTATTTCGAAATATGAAAATTATGCTAATTGACGTTTCTCAAACATACAAATTATATTAAATGGCGATTAGTGTGAATGAATTTTAGGTTATGTAGTCATTCGGAGAATTAATAGTTATGACAAATAGTCATTAACAATAATAAAATATATGTCAAAAAATTTTTCGACAAAATAAGAATTATGTTAAAAAAAAAATTCGATTATTTAAAAATTAGAATCAATGATTATTCGACAAAATGAAAATTATGATGAATGGTATTTCGAAATATGAAAATTATGTGAATTGACGTTTCGATAATAAGAATTTCGATGTTTTGAATATTATGAAATTGAATTTTGGGGAATAATCATGCGCCCCCCTATAATGTATAATAATCCGTAGCACTGGTGAATTATTTAATAGATAAAAAGATCAGGTCTAAGTCGGGTGTCATAGACAAAAATAGTTGATTTATATGGTTAGGGGCCGTCCATAAACTACGTCACGCCTTAGAGGGGGGGGGAATCATTTTTTGTGACGTTCTGTAGAAAAAATGGCGCTAAAGCATGTAAAATTTGTGACGTGGGTAGGGGGGGGGGGTGGAAAAATTATGCAAAATAGTGTGACGTAGTTTATGAACGGCCCCTTACAACTAAAAAAATTATTTATTATTTTATCGTTTTGTGGATAGTTCCTGTAGTCTACTCGCAATTGAACGTTCTTTTATTAATTTTGAAGCTAGTACACAAAGACGAATATGATTATCTTCGAATTCCGCACGTTCTGTCTCGCGATTCGGATTTGGTGCTAGTACACTGAAAAAAATACATGAGACATTTTCAACTACATCCCCTTAGTAGAGTAAAAAGTAATAAAACGAACTACTTTTTTAGTTAGTCTGGCTACTTTTGATACTTATTTTAACTGTTTTATGTTGTTAAAAATTATTAATTAAATTAATGTAATTTTATAGTTAACTTTGTAACTGCAGGTATGTTACAGAAATGACTACAGAAAGTAGTAGATTCTACTACTTAAAGTAGTTCGATAGACTAATTTTGTAGTAGTTTTTACTTCTTCTAGGAGTTGAATTATTTTCCATGTAATTTATGTTATAGGTTTTTATAGAAGATTATCAACTGTGAAAAGTTGTAAATGCAACTACTTTAAGTAGTAAAATTAACTACAGTTATCAGTTGAACTGTGTCAGGAATGCCTTTAAGTATTAAGCAACTCATCGTAGCGGGCGAGCGTGGTTAGGTGGTTAGGTTATCGGTTTACGAATGTTAGGGTCGAGCGTTCAACTCCCGACGTTTAGAGATTTTTCTCCGTTAGGTATATAGACATTAAATAAATAAGGTATAGGTAAACAAAAGTGGGTAGGGGGAAATATAAAAAAATACAACTCGATAATATTTATAATAAATTATAAATAATTTTATTTTACCATTTTCAGTAGTTGTCTTTATTACTGAGTTATCTTAGTAACTTTAACTACATATCAGCAGTTAATTCTACTGCAAAACTGTCATTGGTTCCTATTTAACTAAGAAAAGTAGTTAATGCAACTGTATTATCACTTCATTCAACTACATATCTGATAATTAATGTAAGTTCAAAATTATCTTTGGGGACTTATTGAACTAAGGAAAGTAGTTAAAAAGTAGTCAAATCTACTAAGAATTTTTTTCAGTGTATATTTCTAATCTACTTTGTCTTCTATCATAAATATTCCGTGTCTCTTCTATTTTTGCTAATCGAAGTTTAAGTTCCTCTATATCTACAATATCGTTCAAATTTTCATTTATGAATTTACAATTTTTCAATAAATTAGATACAATGTTGTATTTTATATATTTCTTACTCAGATGTTGTTGTTTTTCTGACCTTCAACCGCTTCTTTGTACACCGAAAAAAATTTGGTCGAAATCTTCAACTACTATAATTACCTAGTTGAGTGGAAAGTTGTTAAATTAATTACTTTTTTAGTTTTGCTAACAATTTTTGTGTAGTTGATTTTACTACTTTTGATGTAGTTAAAGAATAATAGTTCAGGTGACTAAAAAAAGTAGTTAAATTACAAGAACAACAGACTGTGTAGGAAAGCTAATATAATATTCGGTAAAATTGATTTCTTCGATACAAATCTAACAAGATTTACTAGTCTCTTTCGTCGATTGTTGTTAGGCACTATAAAATTTAATTTTCAAAATTAAGTGGGTGCCAATTTCGGCTGAACAACATATGGTAGCCAACATGAAGCCGAAATTGGCACCCACTTAATTTTGAAAATTAAATTTTATAGTTGAATATTTTTAATGAAGCTGAAACTTGCATCCCAGTTATCAGCATGCACTTAATTTTCCAAAACTTCTATGTTGGTTTTAAGGAAGAAAAATATTCAAGTTTCAATTTGTCTGCTCAAGGGTCATTCAACTAAACAGGTAGTTCATTTGAACTACCCTTAGCACGAAATAGCTAGACAATCGTCAACTGTGTGATTAATTGAACCATGTTGTTAATAGCTTTGAATTAGTTTTAATATATACTGTAATTACTATTGATGGTTGTTTTATTCTCTATAAATGGTTATTAGTATATAATTTTTTAACATACAATAGATGATAGTTATTCATTTGCGTAATTACGATACATTAGTACATTTTCAGAAGACAATAGTTACAGTTGACAGACACACCCTGGGGAAAATTTTATTCAAACCAAATATAATTTATTCGACTATAAAATTGTATTTGACTCATAGTCTTTTAAATTATTTGTTTTAAATACAAATTTTAACATTTTTATTTCAACCTAACAACATTTATTTGAAAGAAATAAAAAGTTTACAGTAGCAGGGTTGCCACGGACCTGGAAAACCTGGGAAACTTGGAATTGTCATGGAATTTTTTTCCAGTCATGGAAAACCTGGAATTGTCAGGGAATTTTTTAAAGCCTGATACTAAAAACACAATTTTTTTGTATTTGAGTCGTAAAAATTTCAAGTTTTCAAGTTGAAATTATACAACTTTTTGATTTGAAATTTAGTGCTTACAATTGAAATGAATATGGCATTTCTAAATTTTAGTTTCTTTTAGTCAATATCTTCCTTTAAAAAATTTTAAAATTAATACATTTTAGAAACCCAAAAATTTTATGAAACTGAAGTTACCAACTTTTATGCAATGAAAATTTTTTCTTTTGCTAATTGTTTTTTAATGTAAGAAGCCCTTTAAAAAATTGCAAGTGCATCCATATTAAGAAATAAACAATTAGCAATAGAAAAAAATTGCTTCTGAAGCGAGGAAATAATAATTTAGTTGAAATTTCGGGATATTTGGAAAATCCACGACAAAAATAATTAAAAATCACTGATTTCCGTGCCTTAAATAGATCCTCTTACAATTTTTTTAAATGACTTCTCACATTAAAATAAATAATTAGTAAAAGAAAAAATTGCTTATGAGCTGAGGAAATAATAATTTTGTTGAAATATATGGTTTTTGAAAATCCGTGTAAAAAATCAAAATTAGTGATTTCCCCGACTTCGATCTTTTGAAATTTTTTAAAGGGGTTCTAACATTAAAATAAATAAATATCAAAAGAAAAAATTGTCATTAAATAAACCGTAGGTATCTTCAGTTTCATAAAATGTTATTAAAATGTTTAAAATACTTGTTTAATTGAGGCCTTGGATCGAATAACTCGCCCGACGCTCGAAGACACGCGCTAATACCAGTCGGGTAGCAGTGAGTGGCCCAGAGGCGCTCACTGCTCACTGACTGGCAGTTGCGCGTTCCTCCGAGCGTCGGGCGAGTTATTGGATCCAAGGCCTCAATTGTAAAAAATTCTGAACTAAAATAAATTTTTAAATTTAAAGAGATTTGCTCCTCACCTTTCTTCGGAGCGTATCTCAAATAATCTCACAAATTTTAACTTAAATTTTTGTTATTAATAAAATTAAAAATTAATAACTTATTTTATTAACAATTTACTTGAAGGATTTTATATTTTTTGTCGTAATTAGCTAAAAACATACCAAAACAATTTTATTTTTGGGTCTGGAAATCCTGGAAAAGTCATGGAATTTTAAAATCGATGTTTTGTGGCAACCCTGAGTAGGTTCTGAGTCAAGTATATATATATATATCTCTTTTCTTGGTTTACTCAAATTTAGCACCTTTAGATACTTAACATTTTTTAAGTGTCTGAAAATAAAAGTCAATTCTTTTTTATGCTCTTTAAATATTAAGTTTATTTCATAGAAACTAGCAGACTATATACGGTTAGTTAATCTATCAGCCTCTGTGTATTAAACAATAAATTTATTATAAATTTTTTGAATTATTATCAAATATCAGAAGCAGTTCCTTCAGAACGATTTTAAATTCTAAATCTTGTTAAAAAATATTTTGTATACAATTATTTTGAATAAAAATTTAAAGAATTCTTTGCAGGAAATCAATTATTTTCATAAATACACTCGATTCTCGTTATAACGACGATCTCGGGACTTCAAAATCTCGATATTACGACGAAAGGAGAGGATCCTACTTCACGTTCTATTCAAACGTCAAATACGTGCTAAATTTTTCGTAAAGTATGTTTATTTATATTAAAAGTTTTTGAATTATGAAAGCAGTTTAAAGAAAAAGTAAGTATTTTTAATAATAATCGGATCACTAGATTCTTTAGGTTAAATAAATTTAAGAGTCGATTAAATTTGTCGTTTTTTTTGAGTTAACCAAAATTTTGGTTAAATTAAATTCTTAAATTCGTTCGTGTTTTTTTTGTCGTTGTATCGAGAGTTTTAATGTTCGTTATAACGAGAGAACGTTGTAACGAGATTCGTTATAACAAGAATCGAGTGTAATAAAATTCTTCAGAGTAATTTTCAATTATTTTCAAAAACTTTGATAAAATTCTTCATCAGAATTCAATTATTTTCAAAAAAATTTTACTTAAATAAACTCCTTAAAAGAATTAAATTGTATCTAAAAGTTTATAATAAAATTCTTCCCAAGAATTCAATCATTTTCATAAATAATTAAATTTTTTATATGAATTCAATTATTTTGAATAACATTTTGATAAAATTCTTTAGTGGAATTTTCAATTATTTTTTTAAAAATTTTGATAAAATTCTTTAGAGGAATTTTCAATTATTTTTTTAAAAATTTTGATAAAATTCTTTACAGGAATTTTTAATTATTTACACAACAATTTTATTTCAATAAACTCCATACAAGAATTTAATGGGTTTCAAAAAAATTTAATTGATTCTTTCCAAGTGTTTAATTAATTTCTGAAATATTAAAATTCTTCGCAGAAATTCAATTTTTTTAAATACAAATTAAAACCATCGAAAGAATTTAATTATATATTTAAAAATTTCAAGAAAATTATTCAAAACAATTTTTCCAAAAATTTAATAAAATTCTTTATAAAAATTAAATTATTTTCACAAATAATTTAATTCTTTAGATGAATTCAATTATTTTAAATAACATTTTAATAAAATTCTTCGCAGGAATTCAATTATTTTCAAAAATTTTTATAAAGTTCTTTATAAAAATTCAATTATTGTCAATACAATATTGAATACTGAATTTCGAAAAGAGCTCAACTCCTGTGAGGAATTTTATTATTTTTGAAAATAATTGAATTCTTGCAACGAATTTTTGTTACATTTTTTTTTTAAATAATTGAAATCTTGTCAAGAATTTTATTATTTATGGAAATAATTGAATTCTTGCAACGCATTTAATTACATTTTTTTTAAATAATTGAATTCATTTAAGGAATTTAATTAAAATAGTAGATTTTAAAAATATTTGAATTTCAGCGAAGAATTTCATTATTTGTGAAGTGTAATTAAATTCTTGAAAAAAAATTTTGAAAATAATTACATTTTTCCAGGAATTTATTTAAAATTGTATTAAAAATAATTGAAATCCTATGAAAAATTTTATTATTTATGAAAATAATGGAATTCTTACAACGAATTTAATTAAATTTTTTTAAATAATTGAAATTTTGTAAAGAATTGTATTATTTATGAAAATAATTGAATTCTTGCAACGAATTTTATTGAATTTTTTTAAAATAATTAAGACTCTGTAAAGAATTGTATTATTTATAAAAATAATTGAATTCTTGCAAAATTTTTTTTAAAATTTCATTTTTCGAGGAATTCTTTTAAAATTGTATTAAAAATAATTGAAATCCTATGGAAAATTGTATTACTTGTAAAAATAATTGAATTCCTATGAAAGATTTTGTTAAAATTTTTGAAAATAATTTAAATCTTTTTTGAAAAATGTTATGGAAATTTAAATTATTATAAGTTGTTGAATTTCATAAATGTTTGAATTTGAAATTTTTTCAAAATCTTAATTCCTATGGAATAATAATATGATTAAATATTTATTTAAAATTGAAATTATTGGTGTTTTTGAATAATTTTACGCAATTAAGGAAATTCGTAACTAAATGTAATACAGAATATTTTTTGAGTATCTAATTATTTTTAGAGTGAATCCGAAATTTTTTAGGGTCAGGAAAAAATTCAACATTTTGTCTGGAAATCAGGGTAAAAACAAAATAAATTTTTTCTGGCTACCCTGTTGATGGACATGAAAATAAAAATATAAATATGATTTGATTTTTATTTTATATTAAATTCATTTACATATATCAATTCAGATTCAAAGAAGGACAACAAAATAAATGTTAGTTCTGTATGAACAATCCGATTGATGTCAAAATAAAAATCTTTTCTCTCCGTATAATAAAACAAAATAAATCTAAAAATTTCGAAAAATTGCGGGCATTGGACTTTGTTATTTTTGTAGATATACATTTAGCGCCAAGTGACGACGCTCCGAACTGACGACGTGAAAGTTCGTCAGCGACTAGACGACGTCAGCCTTGATAACTTGATGACACAGAGTCGCGACACTTTGTTTCTTGCGAATCTCATCTTTCGCCATTGTGTGTCTCTCTCTCTCTTTCTCTCTCTCTCTCTCTCTCTCTCTTTCTTTCCGTTAAATAAAAAAAGAACCATATTTTATCACAACGAAGGATCACTTTGATAGATGATTAAATACAGGGAAATCTGACATACCGACGACGTCGCCGACGAACAACAACGACGTCGACGACGCCGACGCTAAAGCCGTGACTCAAGGGAGATGAGAAACGGGCAATCAGAAAAAGATAGCTTCACGTCCATACAGTGTGTATAAAAAATATAGGGCTAATCACTCCCTTCTTTTTTGTCGAAGGCAAAAATTCTATCCAAAGAAAAAAAAATAAATAAATGAAACGTGAATTGAAAATATGTCGTTCTTTAGAGACAATAAATTCACATCGAATATTCAAAGAACATGAAAGAATTTGTCGATTTAGCACGAGTGCAGGTGGCGAGAGAAGTTCACTTGTGGTGAGTGCGGCAAGTGCGGTGTGTGTGCGTCTCTATATAATAATTGTCGTTAACGGAGGCAAAATGACAATGATCTGTTAATTGCAAAAAAGAAAAATAGTTACTTTCGAAAGCATTCCCTCGCTATAGCTACTTTCATTTTTTTCTTCTACTTTCTACAATTCTTTGTTTATAAACTCCTATTCTTGATTTCGATGAATATTTTTCACTAGTTTCGAGAAAATTTAAGTAAACTTTTGTGAAAGATACTTCCGAAAGTAACTAACATCGGAAAGTAAATCAGAAATAAGAATCTAAAAGGAGAAAATTAACATTAATTTCTCTTTCATTAATAATTGTGCAATAATCACTGTCGCCGCTCTGTCTACAATCGTTTGGTAAACGAAGAAGCGTTTTATCGATTGCCAGGTCCTACACCTTAAACTCTTCCTGACACTCTCGCTTTTATTTTAATTTTCCTTATAAATAGTTTAGTAATTTGGAATTATTTTTATTTTACCATTTCCTGTTTTTTCTTTTTTTTAAATTTATATGAAATTTTTTTTTGTGGTTTTGTTTTATTTGGTACTTTTTCTATAGTTTTTTTTTAGTGCAAGTTTACGGTATGCATATGGGTATAGTTATATGTGATAGGGTAACATTTATATATTACGTGATCGTTGTATGAGACGACCTTAAAAGTATGTTTCACCTGAGCATTTGTATTGCACACCTTTAATGCAGATAACTGCATATTCACGAAGTTGAAGTCCACAACGTTGATCAACGAAAAAAATTTATTTAATGCATTCAAGTATTATTTTTAATTTATTATTTAATTGTAAAAAATAATTATTATCAAAATATAAACATTAGTCTTTCTTTTCTAAATATTTTTGTGTTAATATTGCTGGGTCATTTTTAATTAATTTATTAAGTGAACAATTTTTTTTTCGTTGATCAACGTTGTGGACTTCAACTTGGTCATATTCTATACTTTTGCGCGGTGTTTGACATCGCAAACTTGCAATGAATCATGCTTCTTTTATGTATTTTTTTACACCTAGCTTATGGAGTTTATCAATTATAGTAAAGATGAGAAACTATGCAGTTTACGTATTTTGAATATTACGGATTTAACCTTTTTTTTCTAAATATTTAAAAGTTTTATGTTCTACCATGTTAATTTGAATCAGTTAAAAATCATGGGTTTGACTGAAAATTAGTGACTGACTTTTTGCTACTGAATTAGTTCAAAATAACTGATTTTCAGTAAAAACTAACTGAAAAATTAGTTCAACTTGACTCATTGAATCTGTAAAAAAAATGTACTGAAACATCAGTTATTTATTAACTGACAATCAGTTATTTTTAACTACTTATCAATAGAAATATTACTATTTGAATTAGTAACTAACTTTTTGCTTCTAAATCAGTTATTTTTAACTGATTCAAATTTAGAGAGTAATTTAATGAAACTGAAACATGGCACCTGTTTTGGAAATTAAATATTTTTTATGAAGCTCAGGGTTGACGCAGGTCAGGGAATTCCAAGAAAAGTCAGGAAAAATAGAATTGATCAGGAAAATCGGGGAAAAGTAAGGGATTTTTATTAAAGTACTGGAAAAAATTAAATTTCCAGGATTAATAATTAGTTTTATTTAAGAAGAAAGAAAAACGAAGGCATTTAGACAAAGATTCATTTAATGTTACTCCAACGTTTCGAAATCCACAGATTTCCACAGATTTTTCTCTACTATTTATTATATATGTCTTATTATTTATTATATTTTGCTTCCTCATAGAGGAAGGATTGTATTAGCAAAATTTTCGATTGTGATTTTTTGACATATTTATAAACTTTTTTTCATTATACCTAATCTTTTAGTATTTTATGCACGAATGGGCATTGCCCGTATAAATGTTATAAATAAATAAAAAAAATTTTTGATGTAATTTTATCTCAGAAGTCCAAAAAGCGGATTTTAAATTAATGTCCCGATGTGTGTGTGTACTAACATTACATTTGCCTTAATATCTCAGAATGAGAAAGAGCTAAAGGCCTCAATTTTTTTTTAAATTGTAGGTCTCCCCGGGGGACATAAAATGAGAGTATTTTCAGCCCGATTCATGAAGTTCAACTATTTTTTTTTGCATTTTTCATTTTGTAAAAAATCTTTTTTTGACCATAACTTAAAAAAAAATGTTAGGACAGCTATAAATGTTTTTCTTTAGTTTTCTAGAGTTTTTTCAAACGCATCTTTTGAGCCTTCATTGAACATTTTTCGTCTATATTAGCCAGAGATATTAAAGTTTTAAAAATCTAAATTTTTCGAAAATAACACTTTTTTGAAAATTTTGTTGAAAAATATAAAAGTAACTTTAAAAGTATCATTACCAACTTGTAGAGCATTAAAAAATGCTTCGATTGTCCTATTTTTTTTAACCTGATTCGGTCAGAAATTATCAAATTATTGATATTTGAAAAATCAAAAATTGTGGAAAATATCATTTTTTCAACATTCTTGTTTATTAACTTATGTGTAATTATTCAACTATTATAACCATCTTATAGAATATATAAAAACATATTTTTTGGACCAAGATTTAATGATTTTTAACTCTTTTATAAAAATTAATTCTTATATTTCAATTATTATTATTTCTATGAGGAAGCAAAGTGTTCATGAAATAAACACCAAAATTATAAAAATGTACAACTTGTTTACTAAATGGATTATTAACTAATTTTTAATTCTGTATGGCTCCAATGTATGAGTGTAATATTTTTATTTTCTGACGAATTTTAATTATTTATTTATAACAAATTTAATTTCTGACTGTTGATAAATTGACTCCCTGAAGAAAAAATCTGTGGATTTCGAAACGTTAAAGAACTCGGACGTTAAAGACTTTAATATAGTTTTATTCAATTTTTTAAATATATTTAATTAATTTTTAAAAATCATGAATTTATAGAAGAATTTCAGTTGAAACCACTAAAAAAAATTGAATTTTGGAAAGGTTACTATAATTATTGCATAAATTCAATTATGAAGGAAAAATTCTAAGAATTCTAGTCAAAATTTCAATTATCTTTAAAAATAATAAATTAAATAAAATAACAAATTCAATTATTTTTATGAATAATAAAAATTTCACACGCATTCAACTATTTACAAATTTTTCATAAATTTTTTCGCAATAATTCAATTATTTTCATAAAAAATAAAATTTTTTACAGAGATTCAATTATTTTCATAAATAATAAAATTTTTCATAAGATTTCAATTATTTTTAATACAATTTTAACCGAATTCCTCGAAAAATGTAATTATTCTTGCAATTTTTATTAAAATTTGTCAACAAATTTCAATTATTTAAAAATTTGTTGATAAAATTCTTTATGAGTTTTGAATTTTAAGAAACATTCAGTTATTCAATAATTTTTCATTTTTGTATTTAAATAATTGAATTCTTGAAGAATTTTCTGATAAAAATTGATTTTAAAATGAATTTCAGTTAAAATTTTAGATAATAATTGAATTTTAAAAGCATTGTTGCGTGAATTTTTAGAAATAATTGTGTTTTGAAAAAGTTTAATTGAATTTTTTTAAAAATTATTTCAAGATTTTATTTTATAAATATTTAATTGAAGAAATACCGAATAATCAAAATTTTGCAAAATTGAATTGTAAACAAATGGACTTGAAAAATCTGTAGAAAATTTTGCAAAAATTATTAAAAATAATTGATAAATTTTTTCATTTATTTCTTTCGAAAAATTTTTTTAAAATTTTTGAAATTAATTACATTTTTCTAAGAATTTACTTGAAATGGTATTAAAAATAATTGAAATCTTGCAAAGAATTTTATTACATTACTATTAAATAATTGATTTCTTCTGAAGAATTTTATTTTTTATGATATAATAATTGAATTTCTTTTGACGAAGTTTATTACATTTTCTTAAATAATTAAATTCTTTTGAGAAATTTTATTAAAATAGTAGATTTTGAAAATATTTGAATTTCAGCAAAGAATTTCATTATTTGTGAAATGTAATTGAATTCTTGCAAAAACATTTAATTATTCAATAAAATATTTATTTTTGTATTTAAGTAATTATTGAATTTTCATAGAATCTTGTAATAAAATTTGTTTTAAAGAAATCAATTTTACAAAATTTCAATTATTTTCATAAATAATAATAAAACTCATCGCAGAATTTTAATTATTCATATACAATTTTAATTTTTAATTGAATTCCTTGAAAAATGTAATTATTCTTAAAAATTTTATTCAAATTTGGCGAAAGAATTCAATTTTATTGAATTCAATCAATAAATTTTCAATTCAATTTTGAAATGGTTTCAAATTAAAATCTATGAAAATTTGAATTTTTTTATACTTTTGACTGACAATTCTATAGAATTAGTTTTCTTGAAAAAGTTTAATATATATTTTTTTTAATTATTTAAAGAATTTATTTTCTAATATATATTTAATTATTTAATTGATGAATTGACGAATAATTGAAATTTTGTAAAATTGAATTGTAAACAAATGAATTTGAATATTCTCAAAGAACTTTTTCAAAAATTATTAAAAATAATTGATTTAAAGAAGAATTTTAGTTCAAAATTGTAGAAGTTAACAAATAAAATTTGTGTTTTAAGAAGAAATATCTTTGCAAGAAAATTGTCAATCACTTACAATCAGTATACATATAATGATGCGTTGGTGCTATTTTCTTCAATACATACAATGGTCTAAATGATCGCAGTAAATGTTTTCGAGATTTTCCAGAAATTCACACAAGATGCAGAAACAATGCGCTTTAACGGATATTATATAATACTTGTACAGTGATTCAATAGACATTCTCGACTTGAAACAATATTGAAAATGTAATAATTATATAAATTTCAAAAATAATGCAAATTAAAAAACAATAGTACACGAAAAATAATCTAAAACTGCTTTAAAAATTTCCATGATTATCACAATTAAAGGTAAATCCTATAATTTTTAAATAATAGATTTTCTTTTTTTTCCATTAATAATTTATCCGTTCACATAAAACGCATCTTTATTTCAAAATTCAATTATAATATATTGACTCGTATTTTACCGTTGTGCATTTAATTTTAATTTCAAGGTTCTTTGCAAATAATATATAAGTGGAAATTTCATTTAATTTTACAATATTCTTTACACGCTCATTAAATATTAATGAAAGTGAGAATACGTTTTTTCTTAAATAACTATTTTCTGTTTCCTTTTAAAAAAATAGAATATAAAATAGTTTAAATGCCTTTTTTTCAAATCGGGAACAATTTTTTTTTCTTATTTTATTCCGTACGTTTGTCGTAAATACAGGCCTCGCACTCATCTATATATATATATACTAAAAACTACTATTTACTACTTTTCTACGATTTGCTACTATTTGGATACTTTTTTTTTATTTTTCACACTACAAGTTACTTTTTTCCATATTTGAGAATTTACACTGTACTTTAAATTTGTTTACAGTCGAAATAAAAAAATTATTTTAAGAATTTTTAATAAAGTTATTGGAAAAAATTTAAAAAAGTTTAATAAAATTCTTTAAAATGATTCAAATATTTTCACAAATTTTTCGCAATTCAATGATTTTTAATATCCACTATGATAATGAAAAATTTCAAAAACAATTGAATAATTTAAAAAATATGTTTATAAAATTCTTCGCCAACATTTTCATAAATAAAGAAATGTTCACAGGAATTCAATTACTTAAAACAGAATTTTCCTAATATTTTTCGAAAAAATCAATTATTTAAAAAATAAAAAATAAAATAAAAATAAAAATTTTTTAAATCTATTGATTTTTATAAAATTCTTTGCAAGAATTCAATAATTTTTTAAAATTTTAATTATAAAATCGTTGCAAGAATTCAATTATTAATTATTATTATTATATATTATTATTATTATTATTATTATTATTATTATTATTATTATTATTATTATTATTATTATTATTATTTATTTATTATTATTATTTTTTGTTTTTTTATTATTATTATTATTATTATTATTTATTATTATTAATTATTATTATTAATACAATTCTTTATAAAATTTAAATTATTTTAAAAAAATTCAATAAAATTCGTTGCAAGAATTCAATTATTTTTATAAATAATACAATTCTTTACAGAATTTCAATTATTTAAAAAAAAAATTTAATACAATTCGTTGCAGGAATTCAATTATTTTCAAAAATAATACAATTCTTCTACAGAAATTCAATTATTCAATTCAATATTGTATTGACAATAATTGCGAATTCTTATAAAGAACTATAAAAATTTTTGAAAATAATTGAATTCCTGCGAAGAATTTTATTAAAATTTTATTCAAATATTTAAAACACAATTTTCATAAAATTTTTTGAAAAAATTATTCCTTTCAAAAAATTTTTTTTCAATTCTTCTCAAATATACAATTATTTTAAAAACTTTATTAAAGTTCGGTGACCAAAAATCAATTATTTTCATAAATAATAAAACTCATCGCAGAATATCAATTATTTTTAATATAATTTTTAATTAATTCCGCTAAAAACGCAATTATTCTTAAAAAGTTAAATAAAATTCTTCGAAAAAATTCAATTATTTAACAAAATTTGATATAATTTGTTTCTTAGACTGTAATAATTATTTTCAAATTATTTTTAATTCCATTTCTTGAATGAATTTAATTATTATTAAAAATTTTAATGTAATTTTTATAAAATTCTTCGCAATAATAATTTAATTATTTTTATAAATAATAACATTCTTCTCAGGAATTCAATTATTTTTAAAAACTTTAATAATAATCGTTGCAAGAATTCAATTAATTTTATAAATAATTTCTCGGGAATTAAATTATTTTTTAAAATTTTAATAATAACCGTTGCAAGAATTCAATTATTTTTATAAATATTAAAACTCATCGCAGGATTTTAATTATTTTTAATACAATTTTGAATGAATTCCGCAAAAATGCAACTATTTTTAAAAATTTTAATAAAATTCTTTGAAAGATTTCAATTATTTTAAAAAGTGTAAATGAAATTCTTTATAATAATTGAATTGTTTTCAATATAATTTTAATAAAATTTTTTGAAAGAATTCAATTTTTTTCATAAATAATAGGTTTCAGAGAAATTCAATTATTTTCGTAAATAATAAAACTCATCGCTAAATTTCAATTAGTTTAAAAATATTTTTAAATTAATTCCGCTAAAAACGCAATTATTCTTAAAAATTTGAATATAATTATTCTTCGAAAGAATTCAATTATTTAAAAAAATTTGATCTAATTTGTTTCTTGGAGTGTAATAATTATTTTCAATTTATATTTAATTACCTTTTTTGAATGAATTTAATTATTATCAAAAATTTTAATGGAATTCTTCTGAAAAATTCAATTATTTCCAAAAATGTTGATAAAGTTTTTTATTAGAATTCAAATTTAAGAAATTGTCAATTATTGAATAAATTATTTATTTTTGTATTTAAATAATTGAATTCTCGTAGAACTTTGTAATAAGAATTGATTTAGAATTTAATAAAATAAAGTGATTAAAGTTGTGAATAGATAATTTTATTTATAAATTTCAAGAAAAAAATGATTGAATTTTGACAGAATTACTTTTGTAATTTTTATAAATATAGAGTTAAATTTCAAAAATACGTTACATTGAAATCATTTGAAATATTTTAATTCCTGTGTAGACAAAATAAATAGGTATTTAAATATTTATTTTTAAAAATTATTCTATTTTTGAATGTAATTAAGAAATTATGAAAAAAATTGAGTCGTCAAGTTAATTTTTTCGATAGTTACATTTTTACTACTTTTTTCTGTCTTTAAGCTACTGTTTGCTACTTTTTAAAAATTTATTATCGCGAGTACGAAGCCTGTAAATATGAAAAATATACAAATCGAACAATGAAAGTGATTCATTTGATGGAGTGAAAAAAAAATATAGTGGAATTTTTTTAAGATTTCTAGATCATATGGAGTTTAATGTTAGTTAACCTTGACATTCGACTTGAGAGGTCAAGAGACGAACTTACTTTCCGTGTGTCTGTTTTTCTTCTTTATACGAATGATCGCATCATCGAGTTATGATGCTGTCTATAAAGGAATAAAAAAATGTACCAATCAATTTTCTATTGATGGGTATAAATAAATCGAAATCATTTTTTTTTAATCAACGAAGAATTAAATTAAATTTTATATTATCTTCTTTGGAAAAGAAAAAGATAAATGAATTCTTTTTTTTTTATTTTATCATATTATTATCGCGATTTCATTCGTTTCTTCTATTTGTAAATGTAGGCAAGTATTTTATATGAAAAACATGTTTTCTATGTGTTTCAAGTATGGATCAATTTATTACACTTAAGCGAAAAAAAAATGAAATGAAACGTTACGCAGTTTTTTACGAGTCGACTTTTATCTACAACTAATTACCAATTACTGATAAAAAAAAATTTTTCAAGACTTATACAAAGGTGTAAAAGTTGATTTTTAAATGCTGAGAAATTTTAATTTTTCTTCTATTCTGTTCTTTTAATCGGCTCGTCCTAATGTATTGTAAAAACTTTTTTTTTTAATGCAACTTAATTTTTCAAAATTTTATTAGAATTTGTAGAGTAAATTTTTTTATATTTACAAAGTAAAACCTAAAATGTTTATAATTTTTTAAGACTATTTTTATACTATATTTCGGGAGTAAATTTTGCTACATTTAGAAAAAAAATTATGTTTGAATCAAACTCTTCTTTTTGTATAAAGTTTATTTTTAGGTTCTTCTACATAAAGGCAAATCTTTCAAACATTATTTTTGAATCATTTTTCTAATTAAATTTTCGAAATATGCAATTAAAAACATTTTTGAATAATTGGAATTTTGTAACATTTAATAGAAAATAATTGATGTTTTTCAAGTATTTTATAAAAATTTTTTAAAATCAAAATTTGAACAATTTTAATTGCAAATTTTGAAAATAATTGAATTCTCCAACATTTTGATAAACAGTCGTCTTCAAGTGTAAATTTAAAAATGAAAATTAATGAAAATTATCTTCTAAAAATTATGTTTACAAATTTTTGAAAAAAGTAATTCTTAGAATTTTTTCATTCTAATTTTTAAGAATTCAATTATTTTCAATATTTTCAATGACATATTTCCAAAAATTTAAATATAAAGTTTAATACAAAAAATAATAACATTACATTTTTTAGAATTGTTTTTAACATTTTGGAAAAAACAATCATCATCAAAATTTTTTATTTAAAATTTTATTTCCAAAAGATTTTACCAAATTTCAATTATTTTTAAAAGATTTTATCAAACTTTAATTATTTTGGAAATTTTTCAATTGTATACAATTGAATGACTCTTTCAAAAATTATTTTTAAAAATTAACTTTAAAAATTTCTTTATTATAATTTTTTTGAAAATATTATATTTAAATAACTTTTAGTTACAGTTGTAATTATAAAAAATTATGGATTTTTGTATTTAAATAATGGAATTCTCGAAAAACTTTCGGAAAATTTTAAGAAATAATAATTCTTTTAGTGATGAAGTTTAGAGCTAAAAATTGTAGAAAATAATTAAATAATAATATAATAATAATTTCACAAAAATGTTAAGGAAAAATCTTCAAGTGTAAATTTAACAATGAAAAATACCAATTCTTAGAATTGTTTTATATCATAATTTTTTAAGATTAAATTTTTAAAAATAATAATTGATTTAGAGATGAAATTTCGCTTAAAATTGTACAAAATAATTGAATTCCCAGAACTTTTAATGAAAAATCTACAAGTGTAAATTTAACAATAAAAATTAATAAAAATGACCAATTCTTAGAATTGTTTTATCATAATTTTTTAAGATTCAATTATCTGCGAATAACGTAAATAAATATTCTTGAAAATTTACTTTTTTTAAACTTTTTAAAATTTCGGAGAAATTTATGTTCATATTTATAATTAAAATTCTTCAAAAATTTAATTATTTTTACAAGATTTTATCGAATTTCAGATATTTAGAAATTTTTCAATTGAATATAATTGAAAAATTATTATCTTTCAACAATTATTGAAAAATATTTTCAAAAAATTAATTTCAAGAATTTCTTTATTATTATAATTTTTTTTATTATAGAATATTTTATCTTAATAATTTTTACAGTTACAGTTGCAATTCTCAAAAAAAATTGAATTTTTGTATTTAAATAATTGAATTCTCGAAAAACAATCGGAAATTTGTTAAAAATAATTGAATTGGAGATGAAATTTAGTTAAAAATTGTAGAAAATAATTGAATTTTGGATATAATTGTAATTTTTAGAAACTATTAAATTTCAGAATGTTTTGAATTGAAATTTTATTTTCCGCGTGGAGAAACAAATAAGAAGTATTTAAATATTTATTTAACAAAACTATTGAAGTTTTAAATAATTGAATTTAGAAATCAGTGAAAGGAGAAAATCAGGGAAATACAAAATAAAATTTTTGTGACAACACTGAATTAAATAAACGGCTTTTTAGACTTTTTTTTCTATTTTTAGTCGACTAAAGCGTCTTCTTTTGTGACTTAAACTCAATCCGAGACCTGGGAAAGGATTTGAATTTTTTTTTTAAATTTAAAAAAATTATTTTTATCTTTTTTACGATCAAAAAACGAT
Organism: Leptopilina heterotoma; assembly: GCF_015476425.1. Lineage (NCBI taxonomy): Eukaryota > Metazoa > Arthropoda > Insecta > Hymenoptera > Figitidae > Leptopilina > Leptopilina heterotoma. Next base: position 416,830 of record NW_025110839.1, read on the forward strand.
TTTCATATTCCTCAAAAACAACTCTTTTTAACTCAACTAACAAAAATTATTCATTTCAAAATAAAACAAATAAAACGAAAACATTCGGGGACAATGAATAAAGGATCTCGGACCTTAGAGATTATTTAACTAATTATTAATTTCAATATTAATTTTGAAAAAAATTAGATAATTTTTTTATTTAAAAATTATTTCATTTAAATTTCACTGAAAATTTTTTAAATCCTTGTATTAGAAACCAGTGCGGTGTGATTGAAAAACAATATACACATAGTAGACTTTATAAAGGAGAATTTAATTAAATTTGTCAAAGTTAAAGGCTCAGGGAAAAAAACAAATATGTAATAAACTTGTAGTGTATTACACTCGTTCCACATATAAGGCAATAAAAAGTGAAATGCGCTCACCCATGTACGTGTATATATACATATAATTTTCTTTATCACTTTTGTAAGTTGTTGCGAGATACGTGAATTTTATCTTGAAAAAAATGTCTTTACCTCAATTATTCTCGCTACATTTCTAAGATACTAGAATTGTTTTTCTTTCTGTGAAAACCCAGAATTTACACAATCAGTTTCGAATTTAAATTTATAATATTCTTCTTTTGTATTACTCGGAAAAATATTTTTTTTTCAAACAACTAAATAATTGTATTGCTATACGGTTAATTTAAAGGTATGGAGTCAAAAGTTCCCAAACAAAAGTTCCAACTCCGAAGGACACAAATTATTATTTTCCCAAATGACATTTTTTCCATAGCATTATTTTTTCGAAGGCCATTTTTACCAAAGTATTATTTTTCCAATATAGTCGTTTTTTCCAAACATTGTTTTTTTTTTTTTTATTTTTCAAATTTCAAAGTGGGTCAGAATTCGTGAAATTTTCACAGAAAATAAAAAGTATTTTTTATAAATCGAATTTCTATTTGGCCTTAGGAATGTGTCCACCCTACCCTACTTAGAATTTATTTAATGAATGATTTTACTTAAATATTTCAAAATTAATTCAATATTAAAAGAGTTGCGTTTAAAATTTAAATAAATGAATTTCGAAAGATTTCAATTTGAAATTTTATAAAATTTAAATTTTTAATGAATTTAATTAGAAATTTTAAACATGAAAAAAAATATTCACCTGGAACAGCAACAAATTTAATTATTAAAAATAATGAATTTATAGAAGAATTTTAGTTAAAATCACTAAAAAAAAATTGAATTTTGGAGAAGTTTCAAATAATTGCAAAAATTTAATTATTTTCAAAAATAACAAAATTCTACGCAGAAATTTAATTAATTAAAAAATTTAAAGAAATTTTCGTCAAAATTTCACTTTTCTTTATAAATAGTAAAATTCTTCAAAATTAAATTATTTTCAAAAATTTTAATAAAATTCTCGGAAAATTTTCAATTATTTGCAAAAATTTTCCTAAATTCAATTATATTCAATATCTACTATTTTAATAAATTTTTCAAAAAGAATTTAATTATTTAAACAAATTTTTATTAAAATTCTATGCTAATGTTTAATTATTTTCATAAATAATAAAATAATTTCACAAGAATTCTATTATTTAGAAAATTTTAATAAATTTCTTCGCAATAATTCAATTATTTTCATAAATAATAAAATTCTTTCGGAAAATTCAATTATTCACATAAATAAAAAGATTTTCACATGAATTCAATTATTTAAAAAAGAATTTTCCTAATATTTTTCGAAAAAAATCAATTATTTAAATAGATTTTCATAAAATTCTCCACAAGAATTCAATTATTTTTATAATTAATAAAATTCTTCTCAGAAATTTAATTATTTTTTAAAATTTTAATAATAATCGTTTAAGAAAAATTCAATTATTCAATAAATTATTTATTTTTGTATTTAAATAATTTAATTTTCTAATAAAAATTGATTTAAAAATGAATTTTAGTTCAAATTGTAGATAATAATAATTGAATATTAAAAGCATTATAGTGCTAACTTTTAGAAATAATTAAATTTTGAAAATGTTTAAATTTAAAATCTATGAAAATTTGAAATTTTCATATTTTTCAACTAAAAATTCTGTAAAATTAATTTGTTTGAAAAAGTTTTATTCAATTTTTGTTTAAATTATTTAAAGTTTCTATTTTCTAATTAGAAATTAGAATTAGAATATTAGAAAATAAAAACTTTAAATAATTTAAACAAAAATTGAATAAAACTTTTTCAAGCAAATTATATTATAATAATTGAAGAATTTTTAAATAATCAAAATTTCGTAAAATTGATTTGTAAACAAATGGATTTGAAAATTTTCAAAGAACTTTTTGAAAAATAATTAAAAATAATTGGTTTACAAAAGAATTTTAGTTAAAAATTGTAGAAATTAATAATTGAATTGAAATGATGAAAATAATTTTGAAGAAGTTATAGTAACAATATATTCTTACAATATTAAATGATTTTATCTCTCGGTTATCTTTAATTATTATAATATTCTTGAAAGTTGTTGATTTTCAAAAAGGTTTGATTTTAAAAATTTTTGAAAATCATAATTCCTATGAAAAAGTAATAATGATTAAATATTTATTTAAAAAAGAAGTTAGTGATGTTTTTTGAATGATTTTGTAATTGAAGAATTTCGTAAATAAATGTAATGGAGCGTATTTTTGAGTTTCCAATCATTTTTAGAGTGAATCAGAATATTCTTAAGGCTTAGGGAAAAAATCAATATTTTGTCTAGAAATCAGGGAAAAGCAAAATTAATTTTTTTCTGGCAACCCTGATTTTGTTATTAAAAAAATTTTTTGGGGACAAATGGTGGTTTAATTACTTCACTTGAGAACGCCAAGGTCATCACTAGGTGGCGTGGAATCTGGTTTTTTAAAACTGAACTGCCATCTTGCGGTGACTTTTTCGTTCTCAGGTGGAGAGTATCGTTTCCATATTGAATCTTAAAGTTGTTAGTGATTTTATAATTATTTTTAATCAGACATTGAATCAACAGAGTTTGACAATTTATAAATGTATTTAAATTTTGATTTCGCTTTAATTTTCTAGTTTTTTGTCTATTTCTTTAAGGTTTGTCTTTAGCCTTAGAATTAATTTGTTTACTAAATAAATTGAAGTTTAAAACCTTTGGGTTCAAAACGAGTTTAAATAAATAATAATAAATAGGATTCCCGGTAATTTCCCTGAATCAATTTTACCGAATGTCAAATTTCCCAAAAAATTTTTTACCGAAGGAACTTTTCTCGAAAAATTTGTTAGGTACCGAAAATATTTTTACCGAAATAAATATTGTTACTGAATTCAAAATTTTTTAATTGCTAGGTATATGCATGATAATCTATATGACCATACAATACCTATATTGGCAGTTGCCCTCTTTTAAATAGATAAAATGTTTCATTAGACATACGAAAAAAGACAGAGCGGCGACAGTCGAAAATATTTTAATAAACAAACATTCTACAATAAAAGCTTTTGTTAAATGAACAATATTACAGATAATCAGAGAAGTATACCATCAGTGGATAGTATAATAATAATAATAATAATAAATATGAGAAAAAAGTGAATTGTGAAAAAATGGCTATTGTAAAAGGACGACGACGACGAGCACGAGAAGTATGCCAAAGCGTCGCCGACGCAATTTCCGGAAGTCAACAGAAAATGAAGATAAATTTAATGGTCTACTAATGTTTCAATAAAGTGTGACATGCAAAGAAAGGAAAACTATGTAACGAACGAGGACACGGTCTCGTTGGCACATCTAGGGTGCCACGAGGAAGAGGTTGGCCCTAGAAAAGAGGATAGTTTGTTAGGATATAGACAATGAACTTCGAGGAGGTGGACACATTGGAACTCGAAGTCTTCGAGGTGAGTCCTTTTGCGAGACTCTAAAATAGAGAAAAATATTTCTCACTCATTTGGATGCTCTCCTTTTTTTTTAAGTTTTTCTATTTTCCAATTTCAATCTCATATTTATTTTACGCTCCTCGGTGAAAATACCAAAGCAGAATGTCGCGTGTTGTAATTATTACATGAGAGAGAAAAGGATAGCAGCACCTTCTGCCCTTTTCTAGAAAAAGGCGAACGATATTTCTTTCCTTTTCTCTCTCATGTAATTAATTAAGGCTATGTCAGGGCTCGAACTAGCTTCGTAAATACAGTAAAGGTCCGATTGAGAAAAGGACAAAAAGTTTTTAGAGAAATTATAAATGATTGCAGAAATTAAATTATTTTCAAAAGTAATAAAATTCTTCTCCAAAATTCAATTATTTTCATAAATAATAAAAATTTCACACGAATTCAAATATTTACAAATTTTTTTTATAAATTTCTTCGCAATAATTCAATTATTTTCATGAATAATAATTATTATAATAATAATTATAATAACATTTTTACAGGGATTTAATTATTTTTAATACAATTTCAATCGACTTTCTCGAAAAATTATTCTTAAAAATTTGATTGAAATTCGTCTAAAGAAGTTAATTATTTAAAAATTTGTTGATAAAATTCTTTATGAGAATTCAATTTTAAGAAACATTCAATGATTCAATAAATTATTTATTTTTGTATTTAAATAATTGAATTCTCCTATAGAAATTTCTAATAAAAATTGATTTAAAAATGAATTTTGGTTAAAATTTTATATAATAATTGAATTTTAAAAGCATTGTAGCGTAAATTTTTAGAAATAATTGTGTTTTGAAAAAGTTTAATAGAATTTCTTTTTTTTAAATTATTATTTCAAGATTTTATTTTCTAAATATTTAATTAAAGCATTTCCAAATAATCCAAATTTCGTAAAATTTAATTGTAAACAAATGGATTTGAAAAATCTCTAGAAACTTTTGCAAAAATTATTTAAAATAATTGATACAATATTGTTCATTTATTTCTATCGAAGAATATTAATAAATTTTTTGAAATTAATTACATTTTTCAGAGAATTTACTTTAAATTGTATTAAAAGAAATTGAAATCCTGCAACGAATTTTATTACATTTTTATTAAATGTAATTATTTTTAGAAATTTTGTTAAAATTCGTCGAGAGAATTCAGTTAATAAATTATTTTTTTTTTGTATTTAAATAATTAAATTCTAATAGAATTTTCTAATAAAAATTGATTTTAAAATGAATTTTAGTTAAAGTTTTATTTAATTGAATATTAAAAGCATTTTAGGATAAATTTTTAGAAATAATTAAATTTAGAAAAGGTTTAATTTTAAAAATTTGTCAAAATTGTAACTACTTTCAAAAATTTTCTACAATTCAATGATTTTTAATATCTAGGCTTTTATAAAATTTTCTCTAAAAGAATTCAGTTATTTAAAATAAATTTAATTATTTTAATAAATAATAAAAATTTCACAGGAATTCAATTATTTACAAATTTTTTTTATAAATTTCTTCGCAATAATTCAATTATTTTCATGAATAATAACATTTTTACAGGGATTTAATTATTTTTAATACAATTTCAATCGACTTTCTCGAAAAATTATTCTTAAAAATTTGATTGAAATTCGTCTAAAGAAGTTAATTATTTAAAAATTTGTTGATAAAATTCTTTATGAGAATTCAATTTTAAGAAACATTCAATGATTCAATAAATTATTTATTTTTGTATTTAAATAATTGAATTCTCCTATAGAAATTTCTAATAAAAATTGATTTAAAAATGAATTTTAGTTAAAATTTTATATAATAATTGAATATTATAAGTATATTATAGCATGAATTTTTAGAAATAATTGTATTTTGAAAAAGTTTAATTTAATTTTTTTTAAAAATTATTTCAAGTTTTTAGTTTTTAAATATTTAATTGATGAATTCCTGAATAATCAAAATTCGTAAAACTGAATTGTAAATTTATTTGAAAATTCTTTAGAAGAAACATTTGCAAAAATAATTAATAATTGTTCAATTATTTCCTTTGAAGAATTTTAATAAATTTTTTGAAATTAATAATGTTTTTTAAAGATAATTTACTTTAAATTGTATTAAAAATAATTGAAATCCTGTGAAGAATATTATTATTTATGAAAATAATTGAATTCTTGCAACGAATTTTATTACATTTTTTTTAAAATAATTTTTAAAATAAAAATTTTTTATTTTATTTTTATTTTTATTTTATTTTTTATTTTATTTTTTAAATAATTTTTAAAATATTTGAATTTCAGCGAAGAATTTCATTATTTGTGAAATGTAATTGAATTCTCGCAAAAAATGTTTGAAAATAATTACATTTTTCGATGAATTCATTTAAAATTGTATTAAAAACAATTTAAATCCTAGGAAAAAATTTATTATTTATGATAATAATTGAATTCTTACAACGAATTTTATTACATTTTTTAAAATAATTCATCATTCATAATTGAATTGATGTGAAAAATTGTACCAACTTATAAAAATAATTGAATTCTTGCGAAGGATTTTATTAAAATTTTTGTAAATAATTTAATTTTTTTTTGAAAAATTTTATGAAAGTTTAAATTATTATAAAACATGAAGACAGCGATAACTCCGAGTCGCTTGATTTTCTACATTTTTTATAATAAATATTCTTATAAGTTGTTAAATTTCAAAAAGGTTTGAATTTGAAATTTTTGAAAATCTTGATTCCTGTGGAAAAATAATAATGACTAAATATTTATTTAAAAAAGAAGTTAGTAACGTTTTTGAATGATTTTGTAATTGAAGAATTTCGTATGTTTTTAACATAAAAATACAATAGATTTCTATGTGTTCAACATAAGAACATAACATGAGTCTGAAGGTACCTTTATTTTCAAATTAAAATTTACGAATACAGTCTATAATTTTTTTCCACTTGAGGTACCCTTTACCGTGAAGCGTCACAGACGTTAAATTTTTTTTCATTTATTAATTTTTATTTAGTATTTTGCTTTTATTTTACTTTCTTCCTACTATGGCCTCATGAGGAAGCTTTATATTTCTAATTGAAAAAATTCTGAAAAATATTAAAAGCAAAAAAAGGTGAATATTGACAATATTTTTCAACCTCTCGAATTTCACGTGGAATTGAAAAAATCTTTCTATTAGAAACATTTTTTTTTTATGAAATACAGAGTTTCATAGTTCATAAAAAAAAAACTACCTGTGTGTATGTATTTATTTGACCCAATTTATTTCAATCTTTGTTGCAGTCAATATTGATTCATTTCTACTATTTTTAAATGAAAAAAAAAAAAAACAGAATCTCGTTCTTTAGTTTTTATTAATTAATTTGTCAATTTGGTTTATAATTTCTTTTTACGAATAGCTGGATAAGTATATTTTATTAGTTCAGATTTATTTTGTGGATTGCAGATTTTTATTTTTAGAGGAGATAAATATTAGGGCAAACGAAAAGTGCCTTTATGCTACAAGTTGTTTAGAATATTTAACAGAAAGTTTTGCTTAATTCACGACTTTTTCATTGTTTGAAATTTCCATAAAAATAAGTAGAAAAATTCATTTTAAATAAAGCAATTAAAAGGAAGCACAGAATCGTTGACCCTCATAGGTTTTTTTTTATTCCATACGGATTCACACTTCGATTTCTGATTAAGAAACCTCGATTATTCCCATTTTATTGGCTTCTTTAACTTCCAAATCTTTCAGTTAATTTATCTTAATTATATAAATAAATTGGCGTATAATTAAATCAAGGTTAACACAGATTCTTACGATTAAGGAAACAGATTATAAAAAGTTAACATATGGTTAAAAAAATACCATTAAATGTAGTTTCTTTATTATTTTTAATGACAACAATTATTTTTTAATGTACCATTTAAAAATACTCCGGCTCTTAGTAAAATAATTTGTGTAAAATTTATGAATGAGCAAAATGACGTGATTATTTTTGCATTTTACTCATCTCTATAAATATAAAAGTGAGTGATTTTAAGATATAATTGTTTTTTTTTCTTGGGTCAGTGCACGAAAAGTATAAATAAATATAGAACGTTCGAAAAAAACAAAGAAAAAGATTTAAAACACGTCTGTATTATTACTTTCATGTAATATTTTTATAATACTTCAAGTTTGTTTATTTAAGTTTTGAAAAGAGTGAAAAATATTTATCTTTAATGATTATTTTGAAAAACTCAGTAATTTTGTAATGACAGGGCTTGAACTGGGTCCATAAATTTGCTTGAAGTCTGTAAAAGTCAGTTTTTTTTTGTAAAAAAAAAAGGTCCGTATCTACTATTTTAGTCAAATTTTCCAAAAGAATTCAAATATTTAAAAAAAAATTTAATAAAATTCTACGCAAACCTTTAATTATTTTTATAAAATAATATAAATTTAACAGAAATTCAGTTATTTTCAAATTTTTTTATTTTCAAAAATAAAATTTTTACTGGGATTTACTTATTTTCGTAAATAATAAAATTCTTCTTAGGGTTTCAATTATTTTCATAAATAATAGAACTCATTGCGGAATTTCAATTATTTTCAATACAATTTTAATCGAATTTCTCAAAAAATGTAATTATTCAATAAATTGTTTTTTTTTTGTATTTAAATAATTGAATTCTAGTAGAATTTTCTAATAAAAATTGATTTTCATTTTATAAAAATGAATTTCAGTTAAAATTTTAGATTATAATTAAATATTAAAAGCATTAGAGTGTGGATTTTTAGAAATAATTGAATTTTGCAGAGGTTTCAAATTAAAATCTTTGAAAATCTGAATTTTTTTAATTTTTATTTTTTAACTATAATAATTCTGTAGAATTAATTTTTTTGAGAAATTTTTCACAAATAATAAAACTCATCGCAGAATTTCAATTATTTTTTTACACAATTTTAATCGAATTTCTAAGAAAATGTAATTATTCTTAAATATTTTATTTAATTTATTTTATTTCAATTATTTTTTATACAATTTTAATCGAATTCCTAGAAAAATTTAATTATTCTTAAATATTTTATTGAAATTCGTGAAAAGAATTAAATTATTTAAAAATTTGTTGATAAAATTCTTCATGAGAATTTAATTTAAAGAAACTTTCAATTATTCAATAAGTTATTAATTTTTGTATTTAAACAATTTCATTCTCGTTGAATTAATAATTGAATATTAAAAGCATCATAGCGTGAATTTTTAGAAAAAATTTAATTGAATTTATTTTTTAAATTCAGATATTATATTTTTTAATAATAAAGAATAATTAATAAGAGGCTTCGTACTCGATAATTAATTTTAAAAAAGTAGCAAAAAGTTGGACAGAAAAAAGTAGTAAAAAAGTAACTATCGATAAATTAAATTTAACCGTCTATTTATTTTGTCTACAGAAATTAAAATATTTCAAATGATTTCAAGTTAACGCATTTTTGAAATTTAACTATTTCTAAAAATTACAAAAGTAATTCTTTCAAAATTCATTCATTTTTTTGTTGTAATTTATAAATAAACTTATTCAAAACTTTAATCACTTTATTTTATTCAATTCTAAATCAATTCTTATTAGAAATTTCTACGAGAATTCATTTATTTAAATGCAAAAATAAATAATTTATTCAATATAATTGAATATTAATTAAATTTGAATTCTTATAAAGAATTTTATCAATATTTTTAAAAATAATTGAATTTTTACGAAGAATTGCACTAAAATTTTTAATAATATTAAATTCATTCAAGAAATGTAATTAAAAATGAATTTAAAATAATTATTACACTCTAAGAAGCAAATTAATTATATTAAATTTTTTTAAATAATTGAATTTTTTCGAAGAATTTTATTCAAATTTTTAAGAATAATTGTGTTTTTAGCGGAATTAATTTAAAATTATATTAAAAATAATTGAAATCCTGCGATGAGTTTTATTATTTATGAAAATAATTGAATTCTTTCAAAAAATTTTATTAAAATTATATTGAAAAGAATTTAATTATTATAAAGAATTTCATTAACATTTTTTAAATTAATTGAATTCTTTCAAAGAATTTTATTAACATTTTTTAAATTAATTAAATTCTTTCAAAGAATTTTATTAAAATTTTTAAGAATATTTGCGTTTTTAGCGGAATTAATTTAAAATTATATTAAAAATAATTGAAATCCTGCGATGAGTTTTATTATTTATGAAAATAATTGAATTCTTTCAAAAAATTTTATTAAAATTATATTGAAAAGAATTTAATTATTATAAAGAATTTCATTAACATTTTTTAAATTAATTGAATTCTTTCAAAGAATTTTATTAACATTTTTTAAATTAATTAAATTCTTTCAAAGAATTTTATTAAAATTTTTAAGAATATTTGCGTTTTTAGCGGAATTAATTTAAAATTATATTAAAAATAATTGAAATCCTGCGATGAGTTTTAATATTTATAAAAATAATTGAATTCTTTCAAAAAATTTTATTAAAATTATATTGAAAAGAATTTAATTATTATAAAGAATTTCATTAACATTTTTTAAATTAATTGAATTCTTTCAAAGAATTTTATTAACATTTTTTAAATTAATTAAATTCTTTCAAAGAATTTTATTAAAATTTTTAAGAATATTTGCGTTTTTAGCGGAATTAATTTAAAATTATATTAAAAATAATTGAAATCCTGCGATGAGTTTTAATATTTATAAAAATAATTGAATTCTTGCAACGATTTATTATTAAAATTTTAAAAAATAATTGTATTCCTAAGAAGAATTTTATTATTTTTAAAAATAATTTATTCATTTATTTAGAATTAAATTTTTTCGAAAAATATTAGGAAAATTATGTTTCAAATAATTGAATGTTTGCGAAAAATTTTATAAACTTTTTTTTTAAATTATTCAATTCTTTTTGAAAATTTTTTATTAAAATAGTAGATATTGAAAATCATTGAATTACCAAAAATTTGTAGAAATAATTGAATCGTGTTAAAGAATGGTATTAATTAAATAATTTTTTTATTTCAACTGTTAACAAATTTTTAAGTAAGGTAAATTCTCAATCATGGAAAAAAGTAGTTTTTAGTGTAACAAATAAAAAAAAGTATCTAAATAGTATAGCAAATCGTAAAAAAAGTAGTAAATAGTAGGTTTTGTAGATGAGTGCGAGGCCTGCGGGTCAATTAAAATTTACGCTAATTTATAAAATTCCCCGAAGAGCCAAAATAAATATTCGTTTTAAATACAAGTTTAGAATTTTTTTTTCAAATTCCAAAATGAAATTTCATTGAAATATTTATAAGAAAAAAAAAATCCGTGTTCTCGAGATGGTTACAAATTAATATCATCACACTTTATTATATGCAAAAAGGTAAAAGGCGATATCGATGGAGGTGAAAAATCAAATGGCACATCGAAATCAGAAAGCAATCTTGAAATATTGGAGAACGATAGTGGAACACGTAAGAAAAAGCGAAAACGACGGAAATTTAAAAAGAAACATTTATCACAACCGGCGAGTAGTCATATGGTCTTAAATTTACCCTCATCATCAACGGAAATTGAAACTGCTGACGAGTGCTCCAAGAGAGGTTCATTGAGTAGTCTCGGTGGTGCGAGTAGTAGGCACACAACTCTACGTGAATCATTACTCACAGTTTTGGGAAAATTGGTTGTTTGGAAAGGAACGCGATATAGACCGACACCAACGCCTTCATCATCGGCACCACCAAATTCACCTCCGGCCACCGAATGTATCGGTCGAACAACCTTTTTTTCCAGTGGTGAGTCCATTGCAAAGGGGAAAAAAACTTCTTTTGTTTATTTCAGTTATTATAAAAATTAAATATAATAATAATAATAAACAATCTATATTTTTTGTTATAATAGTATATTGTGGATGATTCGATCAGATTGAGTTGATAATAATTTACTAGGATTTTTAATTACCAAAAGTCATCGCTTAACATAATGTGTCAAGAGATTATTTTTAATAAACACAAAAAAGCGTATTTTTTAACATGTTTTTTTTTTATTTACAGAGACAGAAAGGCGAATTCGAGCAAATAATCGCGAGTACAATTCACAATTCAACTATGCGGTATGTACTCAAAATACTTTGAATCCCTAAAGTTGGCGTCGAGACTAAACGTAAAAAAATATTGTTTTTGGTTAAGATAATAAGGCAATGGCCCTGGTGGCATGTGGACTAACTAACAAATTAAAAACAAAAAGTCCAAACCAAAAAATCCAAAGTAAATGAAATCCAAAAATGTAAAAAAAAAAAAAATAGTTTCACTTTGAACTTTGAATGAAATTGTCCTTTTTTTGAGTTGTTCATTTCGATGAATGTGAATCAAAAGTAGGTAAACTTAACATTTTATATTTTTAAAATTAATTAAATTAATCAGGTATTGTATTTAATTGGAATTACATATTTTATATTGAAAAAACAATTGAATTTTTTATAAATAATTTTATAAATTATTATAATTATTATAAATAATTTTATGAAAATTTGTTGAAAATAAATTGTATTTCTTGGAATAATTGTTTTAAAATTTTTTTGTACTTTGGATTTTTTTCTTGGATTTTTCGATCTGGATTTTTTGGATTGGATTTTTTGTCCTGAAATCTCCACCAGGATCCTTGAATTGTAAATAAAATTTAGTCCTTGTGGATATTTTTCGTATTTTCGCTGTCATGTCAGGGTGTCTACTACATAACCAGGAAAAACCGGGAATAAGCCAGGAATTTTATGTAAAACCGAGAATTTTTTCACCAAATTAAAAAAACTTTTATTATTTTAATTTGATATTTCTACTGTTCTCTAAATTTGAATTATTTAAATATAATTAATTTGATAGTAAAAAAATCAGTCACGGATTCAAATATAGTTAGTAAATAAATTTTTAAAAAATGATCGAATTACTAGAAATTTTGTGAAATTCAACTGAAAATAATTAAATTTGTTAAAGAATTTCATTAAAAACTTTTTAACAAATCGAATTTTCAAAGTATTTTTATTTAATAACTGATAAATAATTGAATTTTATAAAGAGTCACATTCTAATATATTCATGTTTCTTAGTGCGAAAAATAATAATTAAAATTTTTATTAGTTAATTTAAAAAAAGATACACACTTAACATTTTTTAATAAAATTGAATTTTCGCAAAGTTTTATTGAAAATTGTAAAAAATAAGATTCTTGAAATTTTCCAATTCTATTGATTCAAGATAATTGAATTTTTATAAACAAATAATTGAAAATTTTTGAAATAATTGAAATTTCTTTACATTCTATTAAAAATAATTAAATTTTGTTAAAGAATTTTATTTAAATTTTTCGAAAATAAACAAGGGAAGTTAGTCATTGTAATAAATAGTAAAACTCATTGCAGAATATCAATTATTCTTTAATACAATTTTAATTAAATTCTTCGAAAATGTAATTATTCTTAAAAATTTTATTAAACTTCGTCGAAATAATTGAATTATTTCTAGAAACTGTAAAAAAATTCTTCTCAAGAATCCAATTATTTCCAAAAATAGCAAAATTCATCACAAAAATTCAATTATTTTCATAAATTTCCATAAAATTCTAAAAAACAATTCAATTATTTTAAAAAGTAAAATTCATTGCAAAATTCAATTATTTTGATAAATAAGAATATTCATCGCAAGAATTCAATTACTTTCAAAATTATTAAAGTTGTTCGTAGAAATTCAATTATTTTCAAAATTTTTTTTTTAAAAATTGTCAATATTTCAATTATTTTTATAAATAAATAGCAAAATTCTTTGACAAAATTCAATTATTGTAAGGAATTTTAATAAAATTCATTGCAAAATTTAGAATTTCAATTATTTTTAATACAATTTTAATTAAATTCTTCGAAAAATGTAATTATTCTTAAAAATTTTATGAAAATTCGTCGAAAGAATTCAATTATTTCTAGAAACTGTTAAAAAAATTCTTTTTAAGAATTCCATTACTTCCAGATTTAAATATAGCAAAATTCTTCAGATTTACTAAATTCTTTTGAATATTATTTTTAAAAAAATTTTTCACATGAATTCAATTATTTTCATAAATTTCCATAAAATTCTAAAAAAATAATTCAATTATTTGCAAAAGTAATAAATTTCTTCGCAGAAATTCAATTATGTTTAAAAACTTTTTTTTAATTCTCAAAATTTCAATTATCTTTATAAATAATTAAATAAAATAAAAATTTTTTGAAGCCATTTGTAGATTTATTTATGTTCGAAATGAAATAAATTTAAATTTGATGAGAAAAAAAAACGGGAAAAATTAGGACAAAGCCGGGAATTTTGTTGAACGAAAATAGTTGACACCCTGCATGTATACGATTGACCTATAAAATTTAATAATACATAATACATTCATGCTTGAGCTAAACTAATAAATTTTCTATTATTTAACTAAATTTGTGTTATATTTTCAGAACAATTACATCAAAACGTCCAAGTATTCGGTTCTGACGTTCCTGCCATTGAATTTGTTTGAGCAATTTCAAAGGCTCGCCAATTTTTACTTCCTATGTCTGCTGGTGCTTCAGATGATCCCCGCTATATCTTCTCTAACCCCAATCACCACAGCCATACCTCTTATTGGGGTACTCACGCTCACTGCCGTCAAAGATGCCTACGATGATTTTGTAAGTATTTTTTTTCGATTAATTTGTTTTCTCTAATTTTTTATAAATTTCTTTCTTCTTCTATATTTCTTCAGGGTTGCCACATGTCAGAGAATTCAGGGAAAAGTCAGAGAAAGTAGAATTGGTCAAGGAAAAGTCAGGGATTTTTATTAAAAGTACTGGAAAAAATTAAATGTTTAGAATTTATAAGAAAATTCTCAATTTTTGTGTCTTTTTTGTTTGCCTCATAAACTATGAAATTTACCAAAAATTCTAAAAAAAACTTTCAATTTTTTCTATTTCTGACAATAATTTCTTATTAAAATTAAAATAAATCTTAATTGTATTGAAGAACTGTCATAAAGTTATTACTTATAAATCATTTAAGGAATAATTTTATTATTTTTGAAACTAATTGAATGTTTGTGATGAATATTGTTATTTATAAATGACAATATTCATCACAAGAATTCAATTATTTTCAAAGTTAATAAAATTCTTCGCAAAAATTAAATTATTTTCAAAAATTTTTTTAAAAATTCTCTTTAATATTTTAATTATCTTTATAAATAGCAAAATTTTTCGCCGAAATTCAATTATATTCAGAAATTGAAATAAAATTCATTACAAAACTCAATTATTTTCAAAATAACAATATTCATCACAAGAAATAAATTATTTTCAAAATTAATCAAATTCTTGGCAGAAATTCAATTACTTTCAAAATTTTTGGAAAATTCTCTTTAATATTTCAATTATCTTTATAAATAACAAAATTCTTCGCCGAAATTTAATTATATTCAGGAATTTAAATAAAATTCATTGAAAAATCCAATTATTTTTATAAATGACAATATTCATCACAAGAAATAAATTATTTTCAAAGTTAATAAAATTCTTGGCAGAAATTCAATTACTTTCAAAAATTTTTTTAAATAATTCTCGTCTATATTTCAATTATTTTTATAAATAGCAAAATTCTTCGCCTAAATTCAATTATATTCAGAAGTTTAAATAAAATTCATTGCAAAATCCAATTATTTTCATAAATAACAATATTCATCACAAGAAATAAATTATTTTCAAAATTAATAAAATTCTTCGCAGAAATTCAATTATTTTCGAAAAATCTAAAAAAAATTGTTATCAACATTTCAATTATCTTTATAAATAGCAAAAGTCTTCGCCTAAATTCAATTATATTCAGAAGCTTAAATAAAATTCATTGCAAAATTCAATTATTTTCATAAATAACAATATTCATCACAAGAAATAAATTATTTTCAAAATTAATCAAATTCTTTGCAGAAATTCAATTATTTTCGAAAATAATAGTATAGTCATGTGAAGTTAGCACCACTTTTTCAAAAAATTAAAAAAATTACATGAGTTCTGGGTTCCTTAGCAATAGTTCTGTAGTTCTATAATAATTTTTTCAATAGTTCTGGCAATTAACACTAAAAAAAAATAATATGAAAAAATTAGATGCTAATTTCACGTAGCACTACAATTTTTGCAAAAAAGAGTTCTGACATGGTATTTTGATAGCAAATCAAGAGTTCTAGAGTTCTCTCATAAAAAAATTAATAGTTCCGTAAAATACTAAAAACTACAGAACTTTGAAAAATTACAAAAAATACTTTTTTGCAAAAAATGAATTATTTTTGAGTTCTGAGCAGAGTTCTGGTATCTGTAATGAGAGTTCTGCACATAATCCCAATAAAATTTTTTTCTAACCTTAAAATACTAAAAACTACAGAACTTTGAAAAAATTGAAAAAAAACAATTCTTTTTGAGTTCTGAGCAGAGTTCTGGTATCTGTAATGAGAGTTCTGCACATAATCCCAATAAAATTTTTTTCTAAAATTAAAATACTAAAAACTACAGAACTTTGAAAAATTACAAAAAAACTTTTCTGCAAAAAATTAATTCTTCTTGAGTTCTGAGCAGAGTTCTGGTATCTGTTATGAGAGTTCTGCACATAATCCCAATAAAATTTTTTTCTAAACTTAAAACACTAAAAACTACAGAACTTTAAAAAATTGAAAAAAAACAATTCTTTTTGAGTTCTGAGCAGAGTTCTGGTATCTGTAATGAGAGTTCTGCACATAATCCCAATAAATTTTTTTTCTAAACTTAAAATACTAAAAACTACAGAACTTTGAAAAATTACAAAAAAAAACTTTTTTGCAAAAAATTGAATCTTTTTGAGTTCTGAGCAGAGTTCTGTTAGCCCCCGATAGTGTTCGACAAAAAACCTTTAGTCATGTAAAGTTCTCACTACTTTTTTGAAAAATCAAAAATTTTACTAGAGTTCTGGTCACTTTAGCAATAGTTCTAGAGTTCTCTAACGATTATTTAAATAGTTCTGATGATTAACAATAAAAAAAGCGACAATGATTTTTGCAAAAAAGAATTTTGACCTAATATTCTGAAAGAGAATAAGGAGTTTTAGAGTTCTCTACCAAAAAAACAACAGTTCTGCAAAATTTCAAAAGTTATTAACAAATTAAAAAAAGTTATTAAAATAATATTTTGCGAGTTCTGAATATAGTTCTGGCATCGTTGCGAAGAGTTCTATAAGTATATCTAATGACATTTTGTTCTAAATACAAAATCAAAAAAGTTCCAGGACTTTGAAACTTTCAAAAAATTTCAAAATTTAGAGTTCTGAGAGTTTTTAATAGAGTTCTAACATCATTGCGAAGAGTTCTAGAAGCAATTCTAATGACTTTTTTCTCTAAGCCTAAAATCCAAAAAATTACAGGACTATAAAAATTTCAAAAATTAAAAATTTAGAGTTCTGAGAGTTCTTATTAGAGTTCTGTCATCGCTGCGAAGAGTTCTATAAGTATATCTAATGACATTTTGTTCTAAATCCAAAATCAAAAAAATTACGGGACTTTAAAATTTTCTAAAATTTAAAAAATTTTCAAATTTAGAGTTCTAAGAGTTCTGGCATCGTCATAAAGAGTTCTATAAGTATTTCTAATGACATTTTGTTTTAAATCTAAAATCAAAAATGTTAAAGAACTTAAATATTCTCAAAAAATTTCAAAATTCTAAAATTCCGAGTTCTGGCATCATTGCGAAGAGTTAAATGGGATTTATACCAAATGAAATTTATGTCAAGTAAATTTTATGGCAAATGATATTTATGTCAAATGGATTTTGTGTCAAATGAGAATTACGTTAAATGACATTTATGCCAAATGAAATAATGTCAAATGAATTTTATAACAAATTAAATTTACGTTAAATGAATTTTATGCCAAAGAAATTTATGTTAAAAGAAATTTATATTACCTACATAACTTTTATGTCAAATGGGAATTAAGTTATCTGAGATTTGTAACATAATATTTCTGTTAAATGAAGAGTATGACAAATGATATTTATGTTACATAGTTTTTGTGTGCAATGAAATTTATGACAAATAATGTTCATATTATGTGAATTTTAGGTTAATTAGTTTTATATCAAATAACTATTTGGTCAAAAAAGATTTCGGGAATAATCATGCGCCTCATATTAAAAGAGGAAATTTTTTAAAGTTCTGTAGTTTTTAGTATTTTAAGTTAAAAAAATTTTTTATTGGGATAAATGCAGAACTCTCATTACAGAAACCAGAACTCTGCTCAGAACTCAAAAAGATTCAATTATTTTTGTAATTTTTCAAAGTTCTGTAGTTTTTAGTATTTTAAGTTTAGAAAAAAAATTTATTGGGATTATGTGCAGAACTCTCATTACAGATACCAGAACTCTGCTTAGAACTCAAGAAGAATTAATTTTTTGCCGAAAAGTTTTTTTGTAATTTTTCAAAGTTCTGTAGTTTTTAGTATTTTAAGGTTAGAAAAAAATTTTATTGGGATTATGTGCAGAACTCTCATTACAGATACCAGAACTCTGCTCAGAACTCAAAAAGAATTCCTTCTTTGCAAAAAAGTATTTTTTGTAATTTTTCAAAGTTCTGTAGTTTTTAGTATTTTACGGAACTATTAATTTTTTTATGAGAGAACTCTAGAACTCTTGATTTGCTATCAAAATACCATTCAGAACTCTTTTTTGTGAAAATTGTAGTGCTACGCGAAATTAGCACCTAATTTTTTTAATTAATATTATTATTATTTTATTTATTTTTTTTTTTTTTTAATTTTTTTAATTTTTATTTTTTTTTTTTTTTTTTTTTTTTTTTTTAGTGTCAATTGACAGAACTATTGAAAAAATTATTATAGAACTACAGAACTATTGCTAAAGAACCCAGAACTCATGTGATTTTTTTAATTTTTTGAAAAAGTGGCGCTAACTTCACATGACTTAATAGTATTCATCACAAAACTTTAATTATTTTCAAAAATTTGTCTAAATTCAATGATTTTTAATATTCTATTGTTTTAATAAAATTTCCCAAAAGAATTCAATTATTTTATAAATGTTGACAAAATTCTACATGAATATTCAATTATTTTCTAAAATAATGATAATTTCACAGGAATTCCATTATTAAAAATAGAATTTGCATAAATTTTTTCAAAAAAAGTCAGTTGTTTGAGATTCTTTTTTTATAAAATTCTTTATGAGAATTTAATTTTAAGAAAAATCCAATTATTCAATAAATTATTTATTTTTTTATTTAAATAATTGAATTCTCGTAGAATTTTCTAATAAAGATTGATTTAAAAATTAATTTCAGTTAAAGTTTTAGATAATAATTGAATTTTGGAGAAGTTACTAATAATTGCAATTTTTAGAAATAATTGTATTTTGTAAAAGTATCATATTAAAATCTTTGAAAATCTTAATTTTTCATACTTTTAACAAATAATTCTGTAGAATTAATTTTTTTGAAAAATTTTAATTAATTTTTTTGTAATATTATTTGAAGTTTTCATTTTCTACATATTTTAATGAAGAATTTTCGAATAATCGAAATTTTTTAAAATTGAATTTATTGTAATCAAAATGGATTAAAAAATTCTCAAAAAACTTTTTCGAAAATTATTGAAAATAATTGATTTGAAGAAGAATTTTAGTTAAAAATTCTAGAAAATAATAATTGAATTGAAATGATGAACAGATGGAAATATTTTTGAATCTCTCGGTTATCTTTAATTATTATGAAACATAAATTATTAAAATTATTATTATAATAATATTCTTATAAGTTATTGAATTTCATAAGGTTTGGATTTTTTCTGGAAATCAGGAAAAAGCAAAATTAAATATTTGTCGCAATGGTCGCAACTCATCTGTTCTTTCTTCTTTCTCTTTGTAGCTTAAAAGCAAAAAATTTGTAATTTTTCGAATGAATCACAGTAAATTCAAATTACCACTAAAATAATTAATAAAAATTGATTTTAGTTTTACACAATTAAACAAAAACTTTCAAGGACAACTTCCACTAACCCTGATTAAAAGTTCATGAATGATTAAAGACAGTTTTTAGCCCACGTTTCGTCGGTTAAGGATTTAATAATTGATTAACTTTTAATCGGCGTGGAACGTGTGGTCACTTGTCTTTAATGTCCGACGTTGTAAAATTACTTTGTCAGCTTTACCATTTTTGACAGTGTGTAAAAATAAGACAAATATAACCTTAAAATGATTTTCCTCTACGGTACCTTTCTTTAGTGTATGTTACATTTAGTAAAAAAAAATTACTTTCTAAATTCAGTTACTGATAATTAGTAGAAATATACTGAATCAAATTAGTAAATAGACAGATATTTTTCTCCTTTATTGGCACTTTTACAATTTGTTTCAATTTTCAGCAACGACATAGCAGCGATTCACAAGTTAACAATCGAAAATCACGAACTTTACGAGGCACAAACTTACGTGAGGAAAAATGGTCTCAAGTCCAAGTTGGAGATGTGATTAGAATGGAGAACGATCAATTTGTTGCAGCCGATGTCCTCCTTCTATCAACCAGCGAGCCTAATGGTCTCTGTTACATTGAGACTGCTGAATTGGATGGGTAATGATAATAATTAAATGAATATTTTATTAACAAATGATAATTTATTGAAATAATTTTTTCTCCAAATAAGAGGCAATAATAGAAATAAATTTTTAGGGAGACAAATCTCAAGTGTCGACAGTGTTTAGCCGAAACGTCAGAAATGATGGATAATCATGAATTAATTGGCCAATTTGATGGTGAAATCATTTGTGAAACGCCCAATAATTTGTTGAACAAATTTGATGGCACGCTTTTATGGAGAGGAAAAAAGTAAGTTTTTCTTTTTGGAAAATAATATCAGGATTGCCAAATTTTAGGGAATTATAATAATTATTATTATAAAATTATTAGAGGTGTGCAAAATTCGAATCGAGAGAAAATTCGACTCGAACTGCCAATTCGAAATTCGAAGATTCGAATTTCGAATTGCTCAACTCGACTCGGTTAACTTTCGATTCGAATTGGCAGTTCGAATCGAATTTTCTCTCGATTCGAATCGGCCAATTGATCGAATTGCTCGACTCGACTCGAGTTTCGAATTAATTCGGCCAATTCGAAAATCGAAGTTAGACTTTCGAATTGCTATGTAGTGTATGCAGTATGTTGTGTTTCGAATGGGCCGAATTATTCGAAAATCGAGTCGAGTCGAGCAATTCGAAATTCGAAACTTCGAATTGGCCGATTCGAATCGAGAGAAAATTCGATTCGAACTGCCAATTCGAATCGAAAGTTAACCGAGTCGAGTTGAGCAATTCGAAATTCGAACCTTCGAATTTCGAATTGACTAGTTCGAATCGAATTATCTCCGATTCGCATTTTCTGTTGTCGAGTCGATTAATGTTCGGTTCGACTCGATTAAATGCACACCTCTAATAATTATAAAATTCCATAATTTTGATAAAAGTTGGAAAATTGTTAAAAAATTAAGATTAAGAAATAGAAACTATTTTGCATCTTTTCTGTTTCTCAATTATAATATTGTTCACAAACTCATTGATTTATTTTGGGAAAAAAACATTACATATTCCCGTTTCTTAATATTTTTGTAAGAAAATTTTCAATTTTCATAAGGGAATAATTTACATAATTTCTATTTCTTAATTACAACTGTTTTAATAACATTCAAAGTTTTTTAAAAATAAAGGAAAAAAATGTTTATAATTTCTATTTGTCAATTACTTAATTAATTATTTACGAATTTCTTTAATTGCAAAATTATTCAAAAACATCAGTTACTTATTTTTTAAATAAATCTTTAAATATTATTATTTTTTCATAGGAATTAAGATTTTCAAAAATTTCAAATTCAAACCTTTTTGAAATTAAACAATTTATAATAAATATAAATTTTATAATAATAAAAAATTTATAAAAATAATTGAATAGTTGCGAAGAAATTTATTTAAAAAAATTGTAAATAATTGAATTCTTAATGAAATTTTTATTGAAAATAATAAAAATGTTTGTGTACAATTTTATTAAATGTTTTTTTAGATATAATTGAATTATTTTCGGAAAATTGTATTAAAATAGTAGATTTTGAAAAAGTAGAAAAATTTTCATAAAATTACTATTTCTTATCACAATTTGTTAACAAAATTCTGTTCATTTTTGAAAAAAAAAATAATTTGCATCATTTTTAATGTCCTGGAGTTGCATAAAAAAATTAAATTTTTAGAATTCAGAGAAAAATTCTTAATTTTTAGCTCCAGCAAACTTCAAAAATAGTAAAAAGATTTCATTCTTCTTGATTTTCTTTCTCTTTGCCTTATTAACTTTGAAATCATCACGAATTTTAACACAAAACCTTAAATTTTTTTTAATTCTGACAATAATTTTATCGTACTTTACAGAATAATTGAACTTTATGCGAAATACGTTTACAGTTTTTATAAATAATTGCTTTTCAAAAAGTTTCAAATTGGCATTTTAAGTAATTTTTTTTTTGAAAAATTTTGTTAAAATTAATATAAAATAGAACTTATTTCGATTTTTATAGTGTGAAAAATAATATAGAAAAAAATATAAAATAATAAAAATAATATAGACAAATCTTTCAAAAATTATTTTTGATTAATTTTTCGAATTAAATTTTCGAAAAATACAATTAAAAAAAAGTTCGAATAATTAAAATTTTGTAAAATTTAATTGGAAATAATTGATTTTTTTCAAGTATTTTATTATAATTTTTGAAAATCAACTTTTGAAGAATTTAAATAATTGCAAATTTGAAAAAAAATTAAATTCTCATATGTAAATTTTAATGATAAATCTTCAAGTGTAAATTTAAAAAATGAAAATTAATGAAAATTACTAATTCAGAGAATTATTTTATCATAATTTTTTAAGATTCAATTACTTTCGAACAAAATAAATTATAATTTTAAAAATTTACTAATTTAGACTTACATATTATAATTTCGGAAAAATCATGTTCATATTTATAATCCAAATTTTTCAAAAATTTGACTATTTTTTTAAATTTTAAAATTAATTATTAAAAGATTTTATCAAATTTCAATTCTTTGGAAATTTTTTTTATTTAAATAATTGAATTCTCGGAGAACTTTCGAAAAATTATTAAAAATTAATATAAATAATTGATTTAGAGATGAAGTTTAGTTAAGAATTGTAGAAAATAATAATTGAATTTTGGAATAATTGTAATTTTTAAAAACTATTAAATTTCAGAATGTTTTGGATTTAAAATTTTCGAATTTTATTTAAACAAATAAGAAGTATTTAAATATTTATTTAACAAAACTATTCAATTTTTGAATTGAATTTAGAAATCAGTGAAAGGGAAAATCAGGGAAATGTAAATAAAATTTGAGTGACAACACTGAATTAAATAAACGAGTTTTTCAACTTTTTTTCAATTTTTAATTGACTAAAGCAACTTTTTTGCTCTTTAAGGGGAGACTTCGACTACATTTTTTACAATATCAAGGAAATGATTTAAATCATCCATAAAATTATTTTTACAGTAATTTTTTCAGAGCAAATCAATGGTTGGAAAATAAAATTGTTCAGAAAATATTCTGACCCTTTTTGGGTTATTATTTTTCTTAAAAATTGATCAATTTTAAAATCCATCCTTAATTTTGTAAAAAATATTTTTTTATATCTACAAAAAATATTACCAAATAAAAAAATCGATTTTTTTTACAATTTTTAAAGCATTTTTTGACAAAAAACAATGTTTTTAGGTTGAAAACGCTAAAAGTACGATTGTTATTCAATTTTTTTTATATGGAAATTAACTTGTTAATTTTATTAACTAATTTCAAATCATAATTTTTTAAAATCTTGTATATAAATAACACAGTGCAACAGCATTTTTATTTTTGGAATCGCATAGGGTGATTTTTATAGGTTTTTTGATGCTGAATGCGAATCCGTAATCAGAATTGTTCCATCACCCTAGATTTTTGAGAAATTTGACCTTGAAAATTAAAAAAAGGCCGTTTTTGGGGTACTTTTTGGTTTTTTATCAGGATATAAAAATTTTTCCTAGGGTTTTCACTATGTGCGTACGAAAGCCCATATCTTCCTTAACAATTTTCAATTTGGACCTTTTAAAAATATCTATTTTTCGATGAGTTATCTTTGTTTGAAGTTCGCGTCGCATCATAAAATCAGCAAAAATGCCGTTTTTGAGGTATTTTTTTGTTTTTTATCAGGGTACCAAAATTTTTCTAGTGTTTTCATGATATACGTACGAAAGCTCATATCCTTCTCAACAATCTCCAATTTTGACATTTTAAAAATATCTATTTTTCGATGAGCTATCCTTGTTTGAAGTTCGCATCGTAACGTCAAATGGGATAACAGTGAGAAAAATATTAACATAATATTAATATTATTAATATTAACCCATTAAATCTCAAGCAGATACCAATGATTCATTAAAGAAATTATTATATTTTTAGGAAAATCAAAAATAAATTGACCATTTTTTTTGTTTATCATTTCAAATTCTTTAACAATAATTTAACAAAAACAAAGATAACTCATCGAAAAATAGATATTTTTAAAATGTTTAAATTGGAGATTGTTGAGGAGGATGTGAGCTTTCGTACGCATATCATGAAAACCCTAGAAAAAATTTTTGTACCCTGATTAGAAACCAAAAAGTATCCTAAAAACGTCCTTTTTCAATTTTCAAGGTCAAATTTCTCGAAAACCTTGGGTGATGGAACAATTCTGATTACGGATTCGCATTCAGCATCAAAAAACCTATAAAAATCACCCTATGCGATCCCAGAAATAATAAAAAAGTGAAATTCTGTTGCACTGTGTAATCGTTGTATTCCAGTAATCTGTTCACAGTTTGAAGTTAGTTGTTGTTTGCTTCTTTGTTTCCTAAGTTTTGGAAAAAATTTTCTTTTGAAATATTTTCAACTTTAAAATTAATGTATCGAAAATTATTGAATTCTTGCAAAATACTTATAAAAAATTTTTAAAATAATTGAATTCATTTCAAGAATTTTATTAACATTTTTTCAAATAATTGAATTCTTTCGAGAAAATATAATTAAAATTATATTGAAAATAATTTAATTCTTGGCAAGATTTTTTTTAAAATTCTTTAAAATAATTGAATTATTTTGAAAAATTTATTGCAATTTTCTTGAAAATAATGGAGTTTTTTTTAATAATAATATTCACTGAAAATTTTGAAAGTAATTGAATTTTATGAAGATTTTCTTTTTAGTTTTTAAAATAATCGTGTTTATTATTAATTGTAATTAATAATTTTTCTATTAAATTATATTAAAATTATTCATACAAAATTGAATTCTTTTAAACAATTTTATTAGAGTTTTTGTAAATAATAACATTTTTTTTAAGAATTTCATTAAGTTTCCTAAAAATAATGTAATTTTTTAAAATAATTTTAATTGAACATTTCTAAAATAATTGAAATTTACTAAGAATTTTATTAAAAGCTTTTGAGAACAATTGAATTGTTTAGAAAACTTTAATAATTGAATTTTTTCTTAGAAATTTTATTAAAATTGTATTGAAAATAATTGAATTTCTCAGAAGAATTTTATTATTTACAAAAATAATTGAATTCTTGACAAGAATTTTACCTACAATTTATAAAAATAATTGAATTGTTTCGCAGTATTTTATCAGAATTGTTGAAAATAATTTAATTTTTATTACAACTCTGGAAAATAACTGAATTTTAATAATATTTTTAAAAATAATTGTTTTCTTTCGAGGAATTTTTCAAAATTGTATTGAAAATAATTGAATTCCTCCGAAACGTTTTATTATTTATGAAAATAACTGAATTGCTTTAAAGAATTTTATTATATTAAAATGTTTTAATCTTGCGAAGAATTTTCTTGTTTATGAAAATAATTGAATTCTTGCGGAGGATTTTACAAATCATAAAAATAATTTAATTGTTTCGAAGAATTTTATCTTAATTTTTGAAAATAATTGAATTGCTCTAAAAAATATTATTATTTATGAGAATAATGAAATTTTTGCGAAAAATTTTATTAAAATTGTTTAATAATAATAAACAGGGAATATTCCATATTATGTACTTAATAAGTGAATTCTTTAAATTTTGAATCTTGAATCATTCAAAAATTGATGTTTATTTTTGAAAATATAAAATTTTTTAATTTTAAAAATAATAATAAATGGAATACTGCGTTCCACGCGCATCATTTCCTGGTAAAAAATAAAATGTATAAAAATTATGATTTGAAATTAGTTTGAAAAATAAACAAGTAAATTTTCTTATAAAAATTAGATAACAATGGTATGTTTTAGCATTTTCAACCATTCAAAAAAATGCTTCGAAAATTGTAAAGATCAATTTTTTGTAGATACAAAAACGTATTTTCTACAAAATTACGGATGGATTTTAAAATATATATAAATTTTTAAGAGAAATAAAAATCCAAGAAGGGTCAAAATATTTTCTCACCATTGATTTCTTCTGAAAAAATGACTATAAAAATAATTTTATAGAAGATTTAAATAATTTTCTCGATATAGTTAAAAATGTAGTCGAAGTCTGGAAATATGAGGGTAAAAGAAAATGAAATTCTCGTAGCAATTGATATATGTACTTAAAAATGCTTTTGAATTGTTGCAGGTACGCTTTAGATAATGACAAAATAATATTGCGGGGATGCGTGCTTCGAAACACCCAATGGTGCTATGGCATGGTGATCTTTGCAGGCAAGGATACCAAATTAATGCAAAACTCAGGGAAGACCAAGTTTAAGAGAACCTCCATAGATAGACTGCTGAATCTGCTCATCATTGGGATAGTGTTCTTTTTACTTTCCTTGTGTTTATTTTGTATGATTGGCTGTGGTATTTGGGAAAGTTTAGTTGGACGTTACTTTCAAGTGTATTTACCATGGGACTCGCTTGTACCAAGTGAACCGTACGCGGGCGCGACAGTTATTGCTTTTCTCGTCTTTTTTTCATACGCCATCGTTTTAAATACAGTTGTCCCAATAAGTTTATACGTAAGTGTCGAAGTTATACGATTTGTACAATCATTTCTTATTAATTGGGATGAGGAGATGTATTTCGAGCCCACCAATACACACGCGAAAGCACGGACTACAACATTAAATGAAGAATTGGGCCAAATTGAATATATATTCTCCGATAAAACGGGAACACTAACGCAAAATATTATGACCTTCAATAAGTGTTCTATAACCGGTAAATCCTATGGAGATATCGTCGATCAAGTTACTGGGGAAATCATTGATCTTACTGAGGTGAGTTGCATTATCTCTCTCTTTCTCTTTCTCTTTAAATACCAGGATTTAATTACTTCTTTCTTATCAGTGATTCTTATCGTAAACCTTCTTTTTAAAAAAAGGCATATAAGCATTCCTTGTGTTTTTCCGCTTGAAGCTTTTGAAAAATTGTATTTATCGCATTAGCAGGGTGGCCACATGTCAGTGAAGTCAGTAAATTCAAGGAAACAAAATTTTTGTCAGTAAAGTCAGGGAAACAAATTTTTTGTCAGTAAAATTAGGGAAAAATTTTCTTTTCAGGGAAATTAAGAAAATTGCGACTTTTTCGACTTTTCTTCCAAACATTGCAACAAAATACCACAATTTTTAGTAAAAAAAAAAGAGTGCAACTTATTTTGATTTTTATAATGGGAAAAATAACTATAAACAAATCTTTCAATAATTTTTTAACATAATTAAATTTTTCAAATATATTTATAATAAAAATTTTTTTGAATAGTTTAAATTTTGTAAAATTTATTTGAAAATAATTAATTTATTTCAAGTATTTTGTTACAATTTTTGAAAATCAATTTTTAAAGAATTTTAATTCTAAATTTTGAAAATAATTGAATTATCAAAAATTTTAATGAAAAATCTTTAAAGGTAAATTTAAAAATGAAAATTAGTTTCTAATTTTTTAAAATTCAATACTTTCAGTATTTTCAATTACATATTTCCAAAAATTCAAGTACATACAAAAATAATAACATTTTAGAATTATTTTTTACATTTTGGAGAAAACAATCATGTTCAAAATTAATTAATATTAATATTAATATTAATACATTATAATAATCGTAAGTTTCCTTTCCGTTAGCAAATTATCTGCATTCATTTGTTTGTTTTGAAAATTAAATTTTGTGGGTTAAGTATTGGCATTTTTTATATTTTTTAATGTCAAACTTTTTAATGTGTTTTGATGTGTTTCAATGGTTATGTTTTATATTATTATGTGTTTAATTCAATTTTTAACTTTTCAACTATCATTCATTCTGAAGGTAAATACTTTTTTATAATTTAATTTAATGTATATAATTTAATGTTAACATTATTTCAATATTAATAAAAAAAAGTTATTTGATATAACATTCAATTGAATTTTATTTTCATAAATTGCTTAATTACAGAATATTTAGTTTTTTAACTTTTTAATAATTTTTTAACTTGCAAAACTCTAAATACTGTAATTATTAAAAATATAATATTTATTTTTCATAATTTTTGACAGATGTAATTATTATTAGAAATAATTACTATATTATTAAAGACTACAACATAAATTTAAATTATCAAAGTATATTTTACAAAATAGTAATTTAATACCTACAATTTTTATTTCTTATAATTTTTATAATATAAAAATATTGTTTAATATAATGTTAATTTTATTAACTTTTAACATTTTTTTATGTTTTAAATTAATACGTGATTCATAGAATATTCAACTAGTCAATGAAAATATATTGTCAATTTTTTTAATTAAAAATATATTACATCAAATATCTTTTCTCTATATTTAAATAATGTTAACATTAAATTATGGACACATACCTGCCGAGTAAATGATAATTATAAAGTTAAAAATTTAATTAAACAACCAATGTATAGAATTAAAATTTTGGGGCTATGGTACGCCTAAAATTCACCTG
The DNA here is from genome assembly GCF_015476425.1 of Leptopilina heterotoma. Classification (NCBI taxonomy): domain Eukaryota; kingdom Metazoa; phylum Arthropoda; class Insecta; order Hymenoptera; family Figitidae; genus Leptopilina; species Leptopilina heterotoma. Next base: position 445,805 of record NW_025110839.1, read on the forward strand.
GCATTTTTTTTCGTTGTTTCTAAAAACGAATTTAGAATTTTTTTAATTTGATGCTTCATTATATTATATTACATCTTGTAAGTAAATAATTAATGAAAGTTATAATTAGTATTTTTACTACAGATTTTTTGTTTTCCAAAGAAATTAGAATTAAAAGTGGTTTAACTTTATCATTTTCAATTAATTTAATATTTTGCAGTTATGTTAGATTCGAAAGATACGGAATTCTTTGTTTAAAACTAGCTAAATGAATGATTATTTTTTTAATTTTTAGAATAATTAAAAGTTTCGTTATCAAAATTATTTTGAAAATAAAAGTATAAAATATGTAACAATTTTTGCGATATTCAATTTTCTTCGTACAACAAGAAAGTTTAACAGCAGTAATAGCATTTTAACAAAATTTATCGGATTCACTTGTAATTCGTTTCTAATGCGTTAAATTTGACATTAAATTTTAGAAATTCAAGATAGAACTTCCTTTTCAGGATTCCTGCAGAAATCTGAATTTAAAATTCCATACCTTTTCGATGTTTTCCAGGTCAAATTTTTACGAAATTCCAGTGGAATTTTAAATCTAATTTCAATATTTTTGGGCTCTTTAAAAACACTTTACTTATTTAATAGTCTCCACCCTTTGGTAAAAATTCTAAAATTATCAAAATTTATCAAAAATTCGAAAAACCGATTTTTTTAAAATTCAACAGTAATTTTATTTTCTTTGCTAGTATTTAGCTTCATTATTTTTGTGCTCTTGAAAAATACTTTACTTATTAAATAGCCTCGACTCTTTGGTAAAAAATCTAAAATTATCGAAAATTATCAAAAATTCAAAAATCCGAATTTCTTAAAATTCAATATTTTTTGAGAATAATTTAATTATTTTTAGAGAATTTTAAATTCTTGTTGAAATTGAATTTTATGGAAATTTTTGAAAATAATATATAATTCTTTCGTGTAATTTGATTTAAATTTGATTAAAAATGATTGAATTCCTGCAAAGAATTTTACTATTTATAAAATTAATTGAATTCTTGCGAAGAATTTTACTATTTATAAAACTACTTGAATTTTTTCGAAAGATTTATTAAAATTTTCAAAAAAATTGAATTTTTTCGAAATGTGTTAAAAATTTTTTAAAAAATTGAATTCTTCCGTGGAATTTAATTAAAATTGTTTTGAAAATCATTTGATTTTTGTAAAGATTTTACTATTTAAAAAAATAATTGAATTATTTAGAAGGATTTATTAAAATTTTAGAAAATAATTGAATTCTTTCGTGAAATTTTATCAAAATTTTTGAACATAGGTATGAACAGTAATAATTAATTTTTTATTAATAAGTGAATTTTAAAAATTTTCATTGTGAAATTATTTAAAAAATTTATATTTGAAAATAAAAAATTTTGTAATTTGCATAACAATAATAAAATGAATACCACGTTTCGCGCGTAACATTTGCTACTATTTAATTAAAATTCATCAAAAAATTAATTAGTTTTTTTAAATTATACAAAAATCCTTTTAAGAAATTCAATTATTTTCAAAAAATTACATTAAAATATTTTTCAAAAAAATTAATTATCTATAAAAATTTTATACCTTAATAACTTAAGAAAAAACTATGGAGAGTTACAATTATATTATAAAAAATTGAGTTTTTGTATTTAAATACATAATTGAATTCTATAGAAGAACTTTCGGAAAATTATTTAAATTAATTGATTCAAAGATGAAGTTTAGTTAAAATTTTGGAATATAATTGAATTCAGGAAGGGTTATAATTGTAATTCTTAGAAACTATTAAAATTCATAAATTTTACTCATTTTCCGTAAAAATTCATATTTTCCTGTAAAAAAGAATTTTGTCAGGAAAATTAATTTTAATGTCAGTAAATTGTCAGGGACATGTTAGGGAGATTGATAAATTGAAACTTGTGACCACCCTGATTAGGCTTTTAATTTTTTGAGCATTTTTTCCCCTTTGTATTAAATGCCCCATTTATTTAAAAATTTTTGTACTATATGTCCGGGTTATTGTGGTACAGGAAAATTTGATTTTAGATATTATTTTTTAACAGCATAACACGTTTGCCTATTTCAAAGGATTGCAAATTTCTCCAAGTACCATAATAACCATTTCACGCTTTTTTCTACGTTAAATAAAATTTTGTATTTGTTTTATTTACGATTTCTCTCGTATATTTGTTTGATATTGAAAGCATTGGCAAACAATTTTTTTTTAAGCAAAGAAACAATTTTTCGGAAACTAAAATTTCCACTTTCCAGCGCATCAAAATTTTATAGCTAATAAAAAAAGATAAAAAATAAGTGTAATTAAAAATGCATGTACTTATTAAATTTTATTAAAATTTTGAGAAATAATTGAATTCTTCTCAGAATTTGATTACGTTTTTTTTTCAAATAATTTAAGTCATTCAAGGAATTAAATTAAAATATTGAAAATAATTGAATTCTTTCGAAGAATAGATACTATGAAAGGTTTAGACACTAATTGAATTCATTCAAAAACAATCGTTAATTTTTATTTTTGGATTATAGTCAATTTTGTTAATAATTGTAATTAATAAATTTCCTAATAAATTATATTAAAATTATTCATAGAAAATTAAATTCTTTTAAACAATTTTATTCTAGTTTTTGTCGATAATTACATTTTTTTAAAGAATTTCATTAAATTTCATAAAAATAATATAATAGTTTTCTAAAATAATTTTAAAATTGAAATTTTTGCAAATAATCGAATTAAACAAAGAATTCTTTTCCAACATTTTAAAATAATCGTGTTTGTTAATAGTTGTAATTAAGAATTAGATTATTGAATTTTATTAAAATTGTATTGAAAGTAATTGAATTCCTAAAAAAATTATATTATTTACAAAAATAATTGCATTCTTGCGAAGAATCTTACTATTCATAAAAAAAATTGAATTGATTCGAAGAATTTTTTAAAATTTTAGAAAATATTTGATTTTTTTCGAAAAATTTAAAGAAATAATTTAATCCTTTCGCGTAGTTTTATTAAAATTTTGTTAAAAATAATTAATTCCTGCAAAAAATTTTACTATTTGTTAAAATAATTGAATTGTTTTGAAGAATTTATGAAAATAAAATAAAATAATAAACAATACGATTATAGGTATTTGGAAATAATTTTTAAAAGTAATAAAATTTAATTTTTTTAAATATAAAATTTATTTTTTTTATAATTCTTCGAAAGAATTCACCTCATAATATCAATAAATACATAGTAAATTTTTCAAAAATTAAATTATTTTTTTTAATTTTGCAAAAATTCAATTATTTATAGAAATAATAAATTTTTTCGCAGAAGTTCAATAATTTAAAATTTTTTTAATATAATTCTATTCAAGAATTCAATTATCTTCAAAAAATAATTAAATTGTCGATGTACTGCTTTTCATGAAAATCATTGAATTCTTGCAAAGTATTCATCAAAAAATGTGAAAATAATTGAATTGTTTTGAAGAATTTTTTTCAATTTTCTTGAAAATAATGAAGTTTTTTTAAAATAATGTTTACTGAAAATTTTGAAAATAATTGAATTTTATGAAGATTTTCTTTTAAAGTTTTTCAAACAATCGTGTTTATAATTAATTGTAATTAATAATTTTCCTATTAAATTAATATTAAAATTATTCATAGAAAATTAAATTCTTTTAAACAATTTTATTAGAGTTTTTGTAAATAATTACATTTTTTTAAAATTTCCATTAAATTTCGTAAAAATAATGTAATTTTTTAAAAATAATTTTAATTGAAAATTTTGAAAATTACCTGAAATTTACAAAGAATTTTATTAAAAACTTTTGAGAACAATATTGAATTGTTTGGAAAAATTTTATTACATTTTTTAAAAATAATTGAACCGGTTAGAGAAATTTTGTTCAAATTATCTTGAATATAATTGATTTTTTTCTAGAAATTTTATTAAAATTATATTAAAAATAATTGAATTTCTCAGAAGAATTTTATTATTTTTTACAAAAATAATTGAATTCTTGCCAAGAATTTTACCTACAATTTATAAAAATAATTGAATTGTTTCGAGGAAATTTTATCAGAATTGTTGAAAATAATTGAATTTTTATTAAAACTCATGAAAATAAATGAATTCCTCCGAAACATTTTATTATTTATGAAAATAATGAAATTCTTGGAGAAAATTTTTGAATAATAATAATAGACAAGAATATTTAATATTATGTACTTGTAAAGTGAATTCTTTAAATTTTGAATCTGTAATCATTCGAAAATTTTGCGAGCGTAACTTTTTCTTGTATATTAATAAATTACATTAAAATTAACATTTGAAATCAATAAACATTGTGAATATTGTGTATATAAAATTTTTGTTGCGTTGAATAATTGTGAGAAATGTTTCGATATTTTTTTTATGGAGAAAAATTGTATCATGACATTTTTAAGATTTTCTGGTTTTGTTTCTTTGAATTGTAAAAAATTGATGAACTCAGTAATAATTGAAGAATATGAATCGAGTATGTTGCGTATATTAACACAAGTATGTCAATGCTTTTATCCCGCTTATGTCATGCACATTATTTAGCATGTGTGTGCTGCATGTAGACGGGCAAAGCAGTGCAGATGCCAATTATCAAGTGGAAGAATGGACATGACTTTGTCCGTCAAGTGTATACTCCTCTTAGTGGCGCAGACACTCATCTTCTGGGACAAGACGATAGAATATCCAGTCCAACACCCGAATCGATCATCAATGGTGTTTCCAAAATTTCTCCTAAACTTTCAGTACGCATGCTTGTATCAAATGCTTTTCTTATTTTATGCCATTTTTTTTTGTCGTCATAGAATTCGTTAAACCTCTTTTTTTTTGGTATTTGTGATTCCTCTGTGTGAGGGAAGATTTATTTTTTTTATAAAACATTGTTAGTGACCTGAACTGGTCTGTCAATTTTATTTTCAATCTATATTTTTTATTTTTACCAAAAGCAGGGCTCGAACTAGGTCCTTAAATCCCGTAAAGTAAATTTGCTTCAAGTCAGTAAAAGTAAGTTTTTTTTTTTAAAAAGGTCCGAGAAAAAACGAAAAGTTCGTAAATTGTACAATACAATTTGGAAAATTTTAGATAAATTTAAAATGATGGGAAAAATTCAATTATTTTCAAAAGTAATAAAATTCTTCGCAAAAATACAATTATGTACAAAAATTATTTAAAATTCTCGTCAAAATTTCCAATTTTCTTTAGAAATAATTAAATTCTTCTCCGAAATTCAATTATTTTCAAAAAATTTTCCTGAATTCAATGGTTATTAATATTTACTATTCTAATAAAATTTTCCAAAAGAATTCAATTGTTTTAAAAAAAAATTTAATAAAATTATACGCAAATCTTTAATTATTTTCATAAAATAATAAAAATTTCACAGGGATTCAATTATTTTCGTAAATAAAATTCTTTTTAGGAATTCAATTATTATTTTCATAAATAATAAAACTCATTGCAGATTTCCAATTATTTTTAATACAATTTTAATCGAATTCCTCAAAAAATGTATACTCTTAAAAATTTTATTAAAATTCATCCAAACAATTCAATTATTTACAAATTTATTGATAAAATTCTTTATAAGAATTCAATTACAATTATTCAATAAATTGTTTTTTTACATTTAAATAATTGAATTCTTGTCAAATTTTCTAATAAAAATTGATTTAAAAATGGATTTCAGATAAAATTTTAAATAATAATTGAATATTAAAAGCATTACAGCGTGAATTTTGAGAAAAAATTGCATTTTGAAAAGGTTTCAAATTAATATTAATGAAATTTTCCAAAAGAATTCAATTAATTTCAAAAATTTTAATAAAATTCTTGTAAAAATTTTAATTATTTTCAAAATTTTTTCTCAATTTAATAATTTACAATATCTACTGTTTCAATAAAATTTTTCAAAAGAATTCAATTATTTTCATAAATAATAAAATTATTACAGGGATTCAATTATTTTTATAAGTAAGAAAATTTTTTTTTAGGATTTCAATTATTTTCATAAATAATAGAACTTATCTCAGAATTTCAATTTTGTTTAATACAATTTTAATACAATTTTCATCGAAGTTTTAGAAAAATGTAATTATTCTTAAAAATTTCGAGAATTAAAATTCGTCGAAAGAATTCAATTATTTAAAAAGTTTTTGATATAATTCTTTATGGGAATTGAATTTTAAGAAACATTCAATTATTCAATAAATTATTTATTATTTTAAATTGAATTCTAGTAAAATTTTCTAAAAAAAATTGATTTTAAAATGAATTTCAGTTACAATTTTAGATAATAATATTGAATATTAAAAGCATAATAGCATGCATTTTTATAAATAATTGTATTTTGAAAAGGTTTTAAATTAAAATCTTTGTAAATCTGAATTTTTCATACTTTTAACTATAAAAATTCGGTGGATTTAATTTTTTTGAGAAAGTTTAATTGCGGATTTTTCTTTGAAGTTTTTATTTTCTAATACGTATTTATAATTGAAAAATTTACGAATAATTGAAATTTTTGTAAAATTAAAGTGTAAACAATTGAATTTAAAAATTCTCGAAGAACTTTTTGAAAAATTATTAAAAATAATGCATTTATAGAAAAATTTTAGTTAAAAACACGAAAAAAATTTTAATTTGAAAAAATTACAAATTATTGCAGAAATTCAATTATTTTCAAGAGTTAATAATATTCTTCGCAAAAATTAAATATTTTCCAAAAATAATAAAATTCTTCTTAGGGATTTTATTATTTTCATAAATAATCAAACTTAGCGCAGAATTTCAATTATTTTTAAAATACAATTTTAATCAAATTTCTCGAAAAATATAATTATTCTTAAAAATTTTTATTAAAATTCTTTATGAGAATTTATTTAAAAATTAGTTAAAATTTTAGATATAATAATTGAATATTAAAAGTATTATAGCATGAATTTTTAGAAACAATTATATTTTGAAAAATTTTAATTGAATTTTATTTTTGAAATTATTTCCAGTTTTTATTTTCTAAATATTAAATTGAAGAATTTCTTGATAATCATAATTCGTAAAACTGAATTGTAAATTTATTTGAAAATTCTTTAGAAGAAACATTTGCAAAAATTATTAAAAATAATTAATAATTGTTCAATTATTTCCTTCGAAGGATTTTAATATAATCAAAGAATTTAATTTAAATTGTGTTAAAAATAATTGAATTCTTTTGAGAAATTTTTTTTAAAATAGTAGATTTTGAAAATATTTGAATTTCAGCGAAGAATTTTATTATTTGTAAAATTGTAATTGAATTCTTGCAAAAAATGTTTGAAAATAATTGCATTTTTCGATGAATTCATTTAAAATTGTATTAAATGTAATTTAAATCCTAGGAAAAATTTGAATGGTTTTGTAATTGAAGAATTTCGTAAATAAATGTAATAGAACATTTTTTTGAGAATCTTATAAATTGTTAGAGTAAATCAGAATATTCTTAAGGCTTAGGGAAAAAGTCAAAATTTCGTCAAAATTCTTCAATTATTTTCGAAAAATTACATTTCAATATTTATAAATTTTTTGAGAAATTATTTCGAATTGAAATTCTTCAAAAATTTTATTATTTTTAAAATATTTTTTAAAAACTCAATTATTTTTAAAAGATTTTATTAAATTTCAATTATTTTCAAAGGTTTTACTAAATTTCAATTTTTTAAAAGATTTTACCAAATTTCAATAATTTTTTGGAAATTTTTTAATTGTAGGTATATTATGTAATTGTAAAACTATTGTCTTTCAAAAATTATTTAGAAATTTGTTTAAATAGTTAATTTTACGAATTTCTTTATTAAAATTTTTAATAATATTCTATCTTAATATCTTTAAAAAGAGAAATGGACGGATTCAATTATTATAAAAAATTGAATCTTTGTATTTAAATAATTGAATTCTCGAAGAACTTTCGGAAAATTATTAAAAATTAATTTTAGATAATTGGTTTAGAGATGAAGTTTAGTTAAAAATTGTAGAAAATAAATGAATTTTTTGAAGAGTTATAGTTTTAATTTTTAGAAATTATGAAATTTCAAAAGTTGAAATTTTTTTAATTTTCTTTCCTGTGAAAAAAGAAATAAGAAGTATTTAAATATTTATATTTAGCAAAATTATACAAGTTTTGATTAATTGAATTTAGAAATTAGTGAAGAATCAGGGAAATACAAAATAAAATTTTGGTGTCAACACTAAATTAAATAAACGACTTTTTCGACTTTTTTTCTATTTTTTATCGACTAAAGCGACTTTTTTTGTTCGTTAAAGTCGATCCGAGGCCTATACCTAGTTATGAAAAATTTAATTTCTAGTTTGAAATTTGAAATCTAGTTTGAAATTAGTTCTCTTATTTGACTCGGACTGTTTATATTTTTGTTAGTAATTAATCCGTAAATGGTCCGTAATTTTTTATTTTTGGTCCGCAAAGTCCGTAATTTTAAATACTTTCAATGGTTCGAGCTCTGCAAAAGTCGAATTTTGGCAAAAATTTTCTCTTTCACATTGGAGCGTCATATTTATTTGTATCGTTTGAGAATGTCTTTTTTTTTGCAGATTTAAGTAAAGAAGATAGAGATTGTAAATAATTGGAAAACACTTTTTTTATTTGCAGGCGGTACTACCCTCGATAGACTTTTCATTTAATAAAGACTACGAGCCGGAATTTAAATTCTACGATAAACAACTACTGGAGGCAGTGAAACGAGAGGATCCGGATGTGCACAGTTTTTTTCGACTGCTTGCACTCTGTCATACTGTGATGGCAGAGGAGAAGAATGGTCATCTTGAATATCAAGCTCAATCACCGGATGAGGCGGCACTTGTCTCGGCAGCGAGGAATTTCGGTTTTGTTTTCCGTGAAAGATCACCGAATAGTATCACGATCGACGTTATGGGCAAACGTGAAATATATGAACTTCTTTGTATTTTAGATTTTAATAATGTGAGAAAACGAATGTCTGTTGTATTGAGGAAAGATGGCTTTATTAGATTATATTGTAAGGGCGCCGATAACGTTATTTATGAGCGTCTAAAACCAGGCAGCGATGAAGTCATGACTAAAACACAGGAGCATCTTAATAAATTTGCTGGTGAAGGTTTAAGAACATTGTGCCTTTCCGTAAGGGATATCAACGAATGTTTTTTTAATGATTGGAAACAACGGCATCACGATGCAGCGCTTAGTAATGAAAATCGTGACGACAAATTGGACGCAATTTATGAAGAAATCGAAAGGGACATGACACTCTTGGGAACAACGGCCATTGAGGATAAACTTCAGGACGGTGTGCCCCAAACAATTGCCAATTTGTCATTAGCGGGAATCAAAATTTGGGTATTGACTGGTGATAAGCAAGGTATGTCAACGAATTCAAATACAAAACCTTCAATTTTTTTTATTTCTGAAAATAATCATTTTTTTTAAATAATTTAATTTTTGAACAACTAAATATAAAATTAATACTTATAAATTATTTAATGAAAAGTTTACTTAAAAATTTCAAAATTAATTCAATTTTAAAAGAGTTGCGTTTGCAATTTCCATAAATAGATGAACTTTAAATTGTTTCAAATTTAAAACTTTATAAAATTTAAATTTTGAATGAATTTAATTAGAAATTTTAAAGAATTTAGATTTTTCACAAATTTTAATAATTCAAATTCTCCTGAAATTAGTTAAATTTTTTAATATGGATTTAATTAATTATTAAAAATAATAGAAGAATTTTAGTTAAAAACACTAAAATAATCTGAATTTTGGTAAAGTTACAAATGATTGGAGAAATTCAATTATTTTCAAAAGTAATAAAATTCTGCGCAGAAATTCAATTATGTTCAAAAGTTTAAAAAAATGTTTGTCAAAGTTTCAATTATCTTTATAAATATAACAAAATTCTTTTCCGAAACTCAATTATTTTCAAAAATTTGCCTCAATTCAATGGTCTTCAATCTACTATTTTAATAAAATTTTCCAAATTAATTCAATTATTTCAAAAAACTTTCAATAAAATTCTACGCTAATATTTAATTATTTTCATAAATAATAACAATTTCACAGAAATTCAATTACTTAAAACGGAATGTGCATAAAATTTTCTAAAAAAAAATCGATTATATAAAAAATGTTAATAAAATTCTTCGTAGGAATTCAATTTTTTTCACAAATAATAAAATTTTTCAGAGGGATTGAATTTTTCTATTTTATAATATTCTTCGGAAGAATTCAATTATTCTCATAAATGATAAAACTCATCGAAGAATTTCAATTTTTTTAAACACAATTTTCAAACAAATTTCTGGAAAATATGCAATTATTATTAAACATTTTATTAAACGTCGTTGATAGAATTCAATTATTTGAAAATTTATTAGTAAAATTCTTTATGAAAGTTCAATTTTAAGAAATAATCAATTATTCAATAAATTACTTATTTTTGTATTCAAATAATTGAATTCTCGTAAAATTTTCTAATAAAAATTGATTTAAAAATGAATTTCAGATAAAATTTTAGATAAAATTAAATATTAAAAGCGTGAATTTTGAGAAATAATTGAATTTTGAAAAAGTTTCAAATTAAAATCTTTGAAAATCAGAATTTTTTATACTTTTAACTATAAAAATTCTGTAACTATAATTAAAATTTAAATTGAATTCATGCTTTGCAATCAAAAAATAATAAAAAAAAAGTAGGTCTAAGGCTGAAAATAAGTAGTAAAAAAGTAGCTGTCGAAAAAATAAGTTTGACGACTAAAAAACACTCGTTTTAGTCGATTCAATGTACAAGAAGAGAAAAATACTTTATTCAGGGTTATCACAAAAAATTTATTATCTATTTTCCTGATTCTCAGAAAAAATATTAACTTCATTCCTTATTTTGTAAATAACTTCATTTCTAAATTTTTTAATATTCAATTATTTTCCAATTTTTGAGATAGAATTCTTTAAAAAATACGGTTGTTCTTGAAAATAATTTATAAAAGCAAAAAAAAAATAAATGTCTTTAAAATACCTATAAAATTCTTTTAAATTAAATTTGACAAAATTGTTGAAAATAATTGAATCGTTTTAAAAAACTTTATTCAAAAACTTTGAAAGTAATTAAATTGCTTCAAGAAAATTAATTAAAATTGTACTGAAAATAATTGAATTCTTCTAAAAAATTTTATCAACATGTTTGAAAACAAATGAATTCATTCAAGGAATTTATTAAATTTTTTTTAAATAATTGAATTCATTCAAGAAATTTTATTAAAATACCTATTGAAAATAAAATTTGAATTCTATAAAAAAAATTTCGTTGATTTTTTTAATATAATCGATTTTGTTACTATGACTGTAATTAATAATAATTAAACTAACAAATTTTATTACAAAATTAAAATTATTGATATAAAATTAAATTCTTTTAAACAATTTTATTAGAGTTTTTGTAAATAGTTAAATTCTTTGGGAGAATTTCTGTAAGTATTTTGAAAATAAGGAAGTTATTTTTAATAATTTTAATTGAATCGAATAAAGCATTTGTTTTCAACATTTTAAAATAATTGTGTTTGCTAATAATAATAATGAAAATTTTTAATTTGATTAAATTTCTACTGCAAATAAGTGTATCCTTGAGAAGAATTTCATTATATTTATTAAAATATTTAATTCTGCCAAGCATTTTAAACTATTTATAAAAATAATTGAATTCTTTGAAGGAATTTTATTAAAATTTTTTTAATATTGAATTCTGTAAAAAGAAATTTTATTAAAATTGTATGGAAAATAATTAAATTCTTATAATTTTATTATAAAAAATGTGAACGTAATTGAAAATTCCTCAGAAGAATTTTATTATTTATGAAAAAAATCGGCTAATTTAATTAAAATTGTATTAAAAATAAGTCAATTCTTCAGGCAAATTTTATTGAAATTATACTGAAAGTAATTGAATTTTCTTCTAAATACTTTTATCGACATTTTTGAAAATAATTGAATTGTTTTAAAGAATTTTATTTAAAACTTTTGAAAATAATTAATTCTTCTTAAAACTTTTATCAAAATTTTTGAAAATAATTTGAATTCTTTTTGAACAGTTTTATTAAAAACTTTTGAAAGTAATTAAATTCTTTCAAGAATTTTATTAAAATTTTTGAAAATTAATTTATTGGTTTGTAGAAACTTAAAATTCTTCCCAGGAATTTAAAAATTCTTTCAAAAAATTTTATAAACATTTGTAATTTGTAATTTGTAATTCAATTTTGTCACGAAATTCAATTTAAATTTAAGAAAAAAAATAATTTAATCGTTTCGAAAATAATTGAAATTCTTTTGAGGACTTTAGTTATTGAAAATAATTGAATTCCTGGAAAAAATTATATTATTTATGAAAAGAATTGAATTCTTGCGAAAAATTTTATTATATTTACGAAAATAATTGAATTGCTGCGAAAAATTTTATTTCAATTTTCGAAAATAATGGAATCTGAAATAATTCAAAAATTCTAGTTGATAATTGAAAATAACAAGATTTGATATTTGCATAATAATAATAAAAAATTAAATACTGCATTTTAGCGAGTAACTTTTGCTAGTTTTTAATAAATTATAAAAGTTTAAAAATTAGTTTTTAAAAAATACTGTAATGCAAATTTTTGTAAATAATTGAATTCATATTCAATTTAAAGTTAGTTATTATATTAAAATGTTAAGTCATTAAATAGTAATTTTAATGTTAAATGTAAAAAGGTAACAACTAAAAGTGTTTATACGTGAAAATTGGTTGAAATTTAAGAAATTTGTTTTTTACAGAAACGGCAATCAACATTGGTTACTCGTGTCAGTTATTAACGGACGATCTCACTGATGTCTTCATTGTGGATGCAATTACTTACGATGGAGTGGAAACTCAGTTGACACGGTATCTTGAAACAATAAAAGCAGCTTTCAACCATGAAAATAAGCCGGCTCTCTCCATCGTTACATTCAGGTGGGACAAGGAAAGGTCAGGCAAACGAAAGAGACGGAGTCAAATCTATTATCTTCCATTCTTCATACATTTATATAAATATTTATATTTATTTATTTTTTTATTTATTTATTATACTTTTAACCGGTAACGCATTTATTGAAAGATTACCTTCTTCACCTTGAATGTGGCACCATGTTCTATGTGGTTATGCTTTTATTGTTTTACATTCAGGAAATTCTCTATTTTTTTTTCTTAGAATTAAATTTCTTTTGTTTTTCACAATTTAATTTAATTTTTTTCTTTTAATTTTCCATTTTATGTATTATCTTTTACATTTTAATTTTATTTTACATTTTAACTTCCTTTTATACATTTTGATTTTCTTTTACATTTCCATTTTCTTTCATATTTTAATTTTCTTTTACATTTCAATTTTCTTTCATATTTCAATTTTCTTTTACATTTTAATTTTATTTTATATTTTTATTTCCTTTTATTAATTCATTGAACTTATTTTCATCTCGTTTACATTTTAATTTCCTTTTATTGAGTAGAATTTTTTCCTTTTATTTCATTGAATTATTTTATTCTCGAAATTGATATTTATATTTTTTTTATTTTTTATTAATTTTTTATTTCTGAAATTAGAGGTTTTTATTCGAAAAAGTTAAAATCATATAGGAATGAATTTTAAAAGATCATTATACGAGAGTTGTTTTTCAATTGAATGCATAATCCGCTAGTAACATCCCTTAAAAAGAGAAAATTCTCTATTCATTTGCGTTTGATGATCCTTATAAAAGAATATTATCTTTGTACATTGCATGCAGAAAAGTATAATATTCAAGGTTGCCACAGGTCAGGGAATGCAGGAAATTTAGAAAAAAGTCAGGGAGTTTTATCAAAAGTATTGGAAAAATATTAAATTTCTAGAATTCTATTCCTACCAATAATTGAACTTTTCAGAATTCATATTGAATTTATTTTAAACAATTTAATTATTATTATAGAACTATCATTATCAACTTCAATTTTTGGTATAATTTAAGATTCAAAATTTAAAAAATTCCTTTATTTAGTAATTAATTATTATAGATTACTTTCAAAAATTTTTTAAAAATTCTTCAAAACAATCAATTATTTTCATAAATAGTAAAATAAAACAAAATTTTTTAATTAAGTTCGTCAACAAAATTAACAAGAAGTCAATTATTTTTATAAATAATAAAAATCTTCGCAAGAAATCAATTATATAATAAAATTTCTTGAAAGAATCCAAATTTTTTTTTAATTTTAATAAATTCTTCACAACATTTCAATTACTTTCATAAAGAATTAAATTCTTTAGATGAATTCAATTATTTTGTATAAAAATTTAAAGAATTCTTTGCAGGAATTCAATTATTTTCATAAATAATAAAATTTTTCAGAGGAATTTTCTTTAAAAAGAATTCAATTATTTCAAAAAAAATTTTACTTAAATATAATAAACTCCTTACAAGAATTTAATTGTTTTCAAAAAATTTTAATAAAATTCTTCGAAACAATTAAATTATTTTCAAAAATTTTGATTAAATTCTTTAGAAGAATTCAATTATTTACAAAACAATTTGATTTAAAAAACATTCTTAAAAGAATTTAATGGTTTTCAAAAAATTTTAATTAATTCTTTCCAAGTGTTCAATTATTTTCTTAAATAATAAAATTCTTCTCAGGAATTCAATTATTTTAAATACAAATTACAAACCCTCGAAAGAATTGAATTAAATTAAAAAATTTGTAATAGTACAGTTATTCAAAACAATTCAATTGTTTTCATAAACAATTTAATTCTTTAGATGAATTCAATTATTTCTAATATAATTTTAACAAAAGTCTTCGCAGGAATTGAATTATAATAAAATTTTTCTAAAGAACTCATTTTTATTTTATTTTAATAAATTCTTTAGATGAATTCAATTAGCTGTTTTGAATATAATTTTATTAAAATCCTTTGCAGGAATTCAATTATTTTGAATATAATTTTAATAAAATTCTTCACAAGAATTCAATTATTTTCTAAAATAAATAAATTCTTTATATATGAATTTATTTATTTTGAATATATTTTAAATAAAATTCTTCACAGGATATTCAAAATTTTTTATAAAATTCTTTATAATTTAAAACAATTCAATAATTATTGTCGGTACAATTATAATGGGAATTCTTGGAGAATTATTCGAAAAAACTTGCAAGAAGTCATTTATTTTTTATAAAAATCTTTACACGAATTCGATTATTTTTTATAAATAGAAAAATTCTTTGCAGAAATTTAATTATTTAAAATAAAATTTTTGTCAAATTTCTCGAAAGAATTCAATTATTTTTAATAAATTTCAATAAAAATCTATACATAAAAATTGAATTACTTTCAATACAGTTTTAATGAAATTTAATGAAGAAATTCAATTATTTTAAATACAATTTTAAAAAAATTTCTCTACAGAATTAAATTGTTTTGAATACAATTTTAATAAATTTTCTCCATAGAATTCAATTATTTTTAATAAATTTTAATTAATTCTTTAGATAAATTAAATTATTTTCAAAACTTTCCATAAGATTCTTTAAAACAATTTAATTTGTTTTCAAAAATTGTAATAAAATTCTTTACAAATATAAATGTTTTCAGCTACAAAATTATAAAAATGTTACAAAAATTACAAAAAGTAATAAAAAAATTCAATCGGTTTCAAATTGAATTTCTGAAAAAATTGAATTTTAATAAATGTTAATTGAAAATTGAACTTCTAAAGAAGTTTGTTTTTTGAAAAATTTTTATTTAAATTAATTTGAAATTGAATTTTGAATAAATCTATAATAGAAAAATTTTTAAATTCTTGAAATTTCATGAAATTCAATAGTAAATATAAGTGTCTTTCAGAAATAATTGAAGTAAATTTTTTATTCTTGGAATAAATAATTGAATTCTCAAGAAACTTTCTCGGAAATTATAAATTCTAGATAATAATTGAATTAAAATGTTGAAAATGATTTTTAGAGAAGCTAGTGTAAAAAAACTATTGTTGTTTTGAATAATTTACAATATTATAGATATTCGAATATTACAATAAAATATTCTTTAGAGTTTGAGAAAAGGTTCAAAATTCCCTCTGGAAATAAGGGAAATGTCAGGGGAAAATTAAATTTTTGTGGCAACCCTGAATATTATTGAAAATCTCTATTATTCTCTAGTTTTCTAACTTCTATTTTCATTGTGGATCTAAACTAAAATTGAAAGAAAATACTTGAAAAAGAATTCCTAGTTTCTTAAGTAAAGGAAATTTTTGAAATATGTACCTCCTTACCGCGCCGTAGATATTAGAGTCTAGCTTTCTTCCTACTGTGCTACATTAGGTAACTTACATTTTATGCGAAGATGATAATAATTAAATGCTTGGAACTCACTCCTTCTCTTTCTGTCTGCTTAAATGTATTCTTAATAATTATAATCATAATATGAGATATTAATTTTTTACGTCACTTCCATTACTTCATGCGATATTTCACAGAAAACGAAACTGTCTTATTTATGCTAAATTACTCCTTTAATTTCAAATATTAACAAGAATATTTAAATACATCTAAGGTAATTTTATTCTATACATTTACGCATCGCAACGAAATTTCTAAAAATTTGGTTTATGTTTTTCGAAAATTAAAAGCATAATGATAATCTAAAATTATTTGGAACTATTTGTAAGAAATCTTTCGTGGCAGATCGTCACATATTTGATAAATTTCAATTTGTAAATTATTTTGCTCTCACTAGCCAGTTTTGTGTAATTTTCTTCTGTGAATTTGCATTATATTTTTCTAAAAGTTAATTAATATAGTCACATAAATATGCCAGCAATGAGACGAAGTTGAAGTTCACAACATTGATCAACGAAAAAAAATTTATTTTAATGCTTTCAAGTATTATTTCTAATTTAATATTTAATTGTAAAATAAATTATTATTTAAACATAAACATCAACCTTTTTTTTTCTAAATATTTTTTTATCAATATTACTGCGTCATTTTTAATTAATTTGCTTAGTGAACAATTTTTTTTTTCATCGATTAACGTTGTGGACTTCAACTTGTTGCAATGAGCGACTCACGAGAACTGTTATAAAGAATTTGAATTTTTAAAAATAAATTTCGAGGTTCTGGAAGTTACGTATCCACGTAAATAAGCTTGGTGTCTGATTTGGATATTCGGTTTTGCAAAATCCTTGAAAGTTCCAAAGAAAAGAGAAAATTGTAAACTTAATTAATATTTTACTTGTTGCGAATAACAGTGAAGCAGATTATAATGCTGCTAGAGACGAAGCTGACGATCACGAAATGGAACAGGCTGCGTGTTTTGCGATAGTAATTAATGGTCACTCCTTGGTTCATGCGCTGCATCCTCAACTAGAAAAACTCTTTTTAGATGTCTCCAGTCAATGTGAGTAAAATCGACAAAATTTCATTTAGTTCACTCAATATTTTCTCAAAAATCTTCTTCTTCTGTATTCAAAATCGTTATATTGTTCTTTTTAAATGTTTTGAATTTCAAAATTAATGCAATTCTAATTTTGTAAATTAAAATTAATTAAAATTAACGAAATTGTTTTGAATTAAAAAGCATAGTTCAATTTGTAAATTTAACTTAACATTTTAAAATATAAAAATTACTCATAAATTATTGTGGAAAAGTAATTTTTACTACAGGACAATACGATTAATGATATTTATTTTGTAAAGAGAAACAAATTTATCTAGATTATTTATAATTTAAATTTAATTATTCAGAGAATAAGTTTTGTACAAATATTTTTGCAAGAAACTCAATTCAATAGTTTCGAAAAATTTTATTAAAAACTTTTGATTTAATGCATTCAAAAAGTTTGATTAAAAATTGTTAAAAATACCTTCATAATTGGATTCCATCAAGAAATTTTATTAAAATTTAATTGAAAATAATTATATTTCTTCTAACAATTTTATGACTTATGAAAATAGTTCAATATTATTGAGAAAAATTTTATTTAAATTTAAAAAAAAATTAAATTGTTTCGAAGGATATAATGAAAAATAGTTAAAAAAAAAAACGCGAGTGTGATTTCTTTTTGTGTGGTACACACACAAATACTTAAAAACATTTTTCATTTTAAATTAAAATTAATTGAATTTTTAAAGAGTTGCGTTTACAATTTTCATAAATAGATGAAAATTGAAATTTTATAAAATTTCAATTCTCAATGAATTTCATTAGAAATTTAAAAAAATAATTTTTTTTTTTAAATTTAATAATTCAAATTCTACTGAAAATTTGTTAAATTTTTTAAATATATTTAATTAATTATTAATAATAATGGATTTATAGACGAATTTTACTCAAAAACATTTAAAAAAATTCAATTTTGGAAAAATTATAAATGATTGCATGAATTCAATTATTTTCAAAAATAATAAAATTCTTCTCCAAAATTCAATTATTTTCAAATTGTTTTATAAAATTCTTGGCAAAATTCAATTTTTTAAAAATTTGTTATAAAATTTTTGTCAAAATTTCAATTATTTTCAAAAATTTTCCTCAATTTCATATGAATTCTATTATTTACATATTTTTTTATAAATTTCTTCGCAATAATAAATTTAATTATTTTCAATAAATAATCAATTTTTTTACAGGGATTATTTTCATAAATAATAAAATTCTTTTTAAGGATTCAATTATTTTCATAAATAAAACTCATCGCAGAATTTCAATTATTTTTAATACAATTTTCATCGAATTCCTCGAAAAATGAAATTGTTCGTAACAATTTTATTAAAAAGCGTTAAAAGAAATCAATTATTTAAAAATGTTTTGATAAAATTCTCTATGAGAATTCAATTTTAAGAAATATTTAATTATTCAATAAATTATTTATTTTTGCATTTAAATAATTGAATTCTCGTAGAATTTTTTAATAAAAATTGATTTAAAAATGAATTTCAGTTAAAATTTTAGATTTGAATATTCATTATTCAAATATTCAAATAATATTTTAATATTAACAAATAATTGAATTTTGAAAAGGTTTTAAATTATATTCTTTAAGAATCTGAATTTTTTATACTTTTAACCAACAATTCTGTAGAAATAATTATTTTGAAAAAGTTTAATATTGAATTTTTTTCTGAAATTATTTGAAGCGTTTATTTTTTAATACGCATTCAATTGAACAATTTCTGAATAATTGAAATTTCGTAAAACTGAACAAATGGATTTGAAAATTCTCAAACAACTTTTTCAAAAATTGTTAAAGATAATTGATTTAAAGAAGAATTTTATTTAAAAAATTCTAGAAAATAATAATTGAATTAAAATGATGGAAATAATTTTGAAAAAATTACAGTAAAAATATTCCTATTATATAAAATAATGATCTTATCACTCGGTTATCTGTAATTTATTATAAGTTATTAAATTTCAAAAAGATTTGAATTCATTGAAATTTTTGAAAATCTTGATCCCTGTGGAAAAATAATAAAGATTAAATATTTATTTAGAAAAGAAGTTATTGATGTTTTCGAATAATTTTACAATCGTTTTTATCAAATAAAAATGTTGTAAATATATTTTCCAAAATAAATTTTAAATTTCTTAAATAAAATTTGATTTATAACATTTTTTTTCTACTTAAAACTTGTACTTTGTTTATAAATAATTGTAATTGAGAAACAGAAAGATGTGCAAAATATTTTCTAATTCCTAATTTTCCGAAAGTTTTTAAATTTTTTTTTAGAAAAAAGGAAAAATTAGCTTTATAAATTCGATTTGTCTAACAATTAAATTTTTCTTATTAAAAAAAGTAAAATATTTTGCAGGATTTACATTTGTTAATTACCAAAAAATGTTTATTACAAAATGCTAATTTTTTTTTATTAACAAAGGAAATAATGAATAATAACATTAATAATTTTTTTAGATTAATATTAATATTTTTAAATTATTTGAAAAATAAAAATATTATTAAATTAAAAAAATAGTAAAAAATAAAGAAGTATAATATTATCCATTAAAGCATATCAAAAAACAAAAACAGACATTGGATTTTTTATTCAATTTTCCACCTTCCCATGATCATATATTTAATACTATCAAAAAGATGATTTATTGAATTAATTATTTGTTTCAGGCAAATCGGTAATATGTTGTCGAGTGACGCCTCTTCAGAAAGCGATGGTAGTAGAATTAATTAAGAAAAGTAAAGAAGCAGTGACGTTGGCTGTTGGCGATGGAGCAAACGATGTGTCAATGATAAAAACGGCACACATCGGTGTTGGCATCAGCGGTCAAGAGGGACTGCAAGCAGTATTGGCCTCAGATTATTCAATAGGACAATTTAGGTTTTTGGAGAGACTATTACTTGTTCATGGCCGATGGTCTTATTACAGAATGAGCAAGTTTCTTAGGTACTTTTTTTACAAGAATTTCGCGTTCACCCTATGCCACATTTGGTTTGCTTTCTTCTGTGGATTTAGCGCACAGGTAAATTATTTACAAAATTTTTTATTTTTCAATTAGATACAAAAGAAAGAACACTGACACTTTAGTGAAGTTTATAGCGTTTATAATCAACAATTAAGAGCAAAAATTTGTTATTTTTACCTGTAAAATTTGTAACAAATTTTTTTGGCAACTACATAGTTTAGACCAAAAAATATTATTTTCTGAGTGGAAAATATTTTTGTCTTCAATTGTTAATAGTAAACGTCGTGAACTTGAAGGACAGTATAATTGTAGAAATAAAATTTGAAAATATTGATAATAATTAGTAAAATAATAGAAATTATAAATGATGAATCTAAGGCGAATACTATCTTAAAATTTCCTTTGTTCGAGGCATTGTCTCCATGGTTGAAATTTTCGAGAATTGAGTACTTTACTTATCTGATTGAAACAAAAACAAAAAGAAGTGAAAAATTTGTACTTTTTGCCATGGATTGTCATTGACAGATATTTTATTTTTTGCAGACTGTTTTCGATCCAATGTATATTTCCGTGTACAATTTGTTTTATACATCATTACCCGTTTTGGCTGTTGGTATATTCGACCAAGACGTTAACGACAAAAATAGTTTAATGTATCCGAAGTTGTATACCCCGGGACACCAAAATTTACTTTTTAACAAAAAGGAATTCTGTTGGAGTGCTGTTCACGGATTTTACGCAAGCTGTGTACTCTTTTTGGTGCCTTATGGTGAGTCACAGAAAGAAACTTTTTTAAACTCTCTTTTTAATATTTTTAAAAAAATTTCCTTTTTTTTAACTGGAAAGTCGAAAACGCAGTGATCACAGTTTTTTAAGGAAGAATTTGACGGACAGTTAGAACAAAAGTTAGCCCAATGTCATAATTTCGTAATTTAAAAGGAAAGACAAATTAAATTTTAAATTCATTTCGGAGGAAAGGCGAAGAATTTAATTTTAAACATTTAAAACGATTGAAAGTTACATTTGAATAGAAATTACAATTTTCTGTCAATAAGAAACATGCAGGCCTCGGAAATTATAAATTTTTCGACTATTTTCGAATAATGTGACTTTTATCGACTTATATTAAAAAATTGCGACTTTCTCAACTTTTCTTCCAAATTTTGCAACAAAACACCACAATTTTAGTATAAAATGCAACTTATTCTATTGTTATAGTGTGGAAAGTATAACTGTAGACAAATCTTTGAAAATTTATTTTTGAATAATTTTTCTAATTAAATTTTTGAAATATAGAATTAAAAATATTTTAAATATTTGAAATTTTTTAAAATTTAATTTTAAATAAATCATTTTCTTGAAGTATTTTATTACAATTTTTGAAAATTAACTTTTAAAAAAATTTAATTGAAAATTTTTGAAATAATTGAATTCTCAAAAATTTTAATGAAAAATCTTAAAGTGTAAATTTAATCAAAATTAATGAAAATTAGGTTATAAAAATAATATTAAAATATTTTTGAAAAAAACTTATTTTCAGAATTTTTTTATTCTAATTTTTTGAAAATTCAATTATTTTTAATATTCAAATACATACAAAAAAGATAACATTACAATTTTTAAAATAATTTTTTCATTTTGGAGAAAATAATCATATTCAAAATTTTTAATTAAAATTCTTCCAAAAATTAATTAATTTTTTTGAAAGTATACAAAAATTCTTTTTAGAAATTCAATTATGTTCGAATAAGTATATTACAATACCTATTTATTTATAAAAAAACTAATTCTTCGAATTGTTTTAAAAGAGTTTTTCTTTTTTTGACAATGATTAGACTTTATAGAATATAAAATTAAATTTATTTTAAATAATTATATTCTTAAATAAATTTCCCAAAAATGACTTATAAATTATTTCAAATAATAATTTTAATAAATTAAATAATAATTTTACTTAAAAATTCCAAAAATTATTGAATTTTATAAAAGTTGTGTTTACAAGTTTTATAAATAACTGAATTTAAAGAGGTTTCAATTTTAAATTTTCGAAAATTTAAATTTTAAATAATTTTAATTGAAAATTTTGAAGAAGTTAGTTGAAAGAAAAAGTCGAAATTCTATCACACGAAAAAATACTGTGATTCCTGAAAATATTGATTTTCTGGACGTCAATGCGTTTTTTTAATGCTTTGTTGCAGAATTAACTATTTGTTTATTAGGATTGAAACCTATTTTTTAATTACTTCTCTCTGCAATTCCTTGCTTCTGTAGACTTTAAAAGACTGTACCCTCTCGTACCGGATGATTATTTTCAATTTTATTTCGTTTTTTGTTTTCTAACATTTTAAATAATTTTTTTCTTTAAATTTTCTCAATTTTTTTAAAATTAATGTATTGAAAATCATTGAATTCTTGTAAAAAATTTGAAAATAATTGAATAATAATAATAATAATAATAATAATTGAACTATAATAATTAAATAGTAAATTAGTTTATAAGTGATTTTTTAAAATTTTGAATCTGAAATTATTCAAAAATTTCTTTTATATTTGAAAATATCCAAAATTTTGTGGACTTCGACGTTCGTTTTTGTTTGACGTGACACACGACATTAACGTTATTAATCCACCTTGAGAGAGTATGTGATCAATTTTTTTGCACCAATAATTTTTCCTTAGTGTGAAAATGGTACTTTTTAAAAGTATCAGTGTGAAAATGATAATCATGAATGAGTGTGCGTAAGTATATGGATTTTTTTGTCTAACGTACATTTATACGTTAGTATTACTTTTTGATGGTTATATTTTTATATATTTTTAATATTATTTTTTGACTATTTTTGGACGGGGTTTGAAAAAAGTTTAAAAAATTCTTTTCTTCTTTATATTCTTTTTTATATATTTCTTATTTAATTCTTATCTTTTTTTATATTTTTTTTACATGAAACCAATACTAGCCGTGACTAATTTATTTGATTTAAAATTTTAAATAAATAAATGCCAATTTATTTTTTAAATAAACATCAAATATTGTAATTTATCTGATTCGCAAATTTTGAATTCGTGATTTTTAGTATCAAGTTAAAGGTATTTAGTAAGAAGTTAAAAAAGTGTTGCTAGTTTTGGTTCCAATTTGATCGGATCAAAATTTTAATTACATTGAATTTAAAATTGCAATTTAATTTAAAATTTTCAATCAATGATAATAATTAGTTCTGGTCATTAACCAGAAGTGTAGAAACGAAATTTTTTATGGAATGAAACAAAACTTTTGCCCCTCATCGACTTTAAAGATTGGTGGTGCAATTCTTCCCTCTGTTCCTTGTTTCCTACTGTACTGGTTTCTTTTTCTATTTTTTCCTCGTTTTAATAATTAAAGAGTAATTTTTGTTATCCAGGGACATACAAAGACGGAGTATCGCCGAAAGGCTATGTACTTTCGGATCACATGCTGCTGGGCAGCGTTGTGGCCACAATATTAGTCATTGTTGTGACTATTCAAATAGCCCTCGATACATCATATTGGACAATTGTAAATCATTTTATGGTGTGGGGTTCTCTTTTTTCCTACTTTGTAATGGATTATTTCTATAATTATGTTATTGGAGGCAGTTACGCTGGCAGTTTAACAATGGTGAGTTGCGTCGCTCTTATGCAGACGAAAATATCTTATGTTCCCTGAAATTTAAGTTTTGTTTATTGTAGTTTTCAATTTATTTATTAAGAGGAGAGTTCACCGATAATTTTAATTATATCAAGAAAATAATTTAAATTTTCCAGAAAATTCTTTTCATATGGTAACTAGCAAAACTACACGCGCGCGTAAAAATTTCCTTACCATTGTCACTTTAAAAGATTTGCTTTTTGAAATGTAATAAAAATTCTTCATTTTCAAAAAATATAATTTTTCTAATCACTTTTTCTTTAAATTTCATTATTTGAAGTTTGAACAAATCGTATATAAATCACCAAGTTATTTCTAACAACAACTTGAATGTAATGTAAGACATTTTTGATTAAATAATTGAACCAGGTAATAAGTTTTTTCTAAATATTTTTTTTAAATTCAATTATTTTCTAAATTCGCAATTAGAATTCTTTAAAAATACGATTATAGGTTCAAAATAATTTTTTAAAGTAAACAAATAAAATTCATTAAAATATTAAATTTATTTCCATGAAATTTGACAAAATTTTCAATTGTTTCAATTTTTTTAAATTATTTTCGGAAATACAATTATTTTTAAAAAATTTTAATTACATTTTTTCAAGAAATAATTTTTCGGAATTTCTATTAAATTGAATTTTTCAAAACTTCAATACTTTTTGTTAAACAAAAAATTAAAAACTTATTCTTATTTATTTTTCAACAGGAATTAAAATTTCAAATAATTTTAATAAAAAACCTCATTAAATTTAATTATTACTAAAAATTGCAACTGTAATTCTTCAAAAATTTAATTATTTTTTTTTAGAATTTTTGAATAAAATTATTTAAAAACTTTAAGAATTTTTAAAGAAACAATTTTCAAGGAATTTAATTTAAAAACCTTTTAAAATATAATTCATTCCTAAAATTCCTAATTGTTTTTTCAAAAATACAATTTATAGATTATTTTTAAAGATGAAAAAAATAAAATTCTTTAAAATACGAAATTTCACAAAATTTCCAATTGTTTCAATTTTTTAAAATTATTTTCAGGAATTCAAGTATATCTTCAAAAAATTTTAATTAATATTTTTCAAAAACCTAATTTTTTCAGAATTTTCAAATTAAATCTTTATTTATTTGCTGAACATTTTGGAATACTTTTAGTGTAAAACCATTGGAGAAATTTTTCATTAAAATTTGGACTGCAAGTCTTCGAAAATTCAATTATTTTTTTTTAGAAATTTTGAATAAAATTATTCAAAACTTTTAATTTTTAAGGAAGCTAACAATTATTTAAGACTTAAATAATTTTATTACAAATTCCGAAAAAGATGAGTTTTCTGAGATATTCTAATTCAAAAAAATAATACAAATAAATATAATAAAAAATTGTTAATAATTGAATTTTACAAAGAGAAAATTTTTTAAACTATTTGAATTTTTTAAAATTATTTAATTTTTATAAACAAACAATTAAATTTTTTTAAATAATTAAAATTTCCATAAAATATTTTTATTTTATAAGGAATTACAGCTAAAATTTGTGTTTATTAATTAATTTAAAAAGGATTTATAATTATAATTTTTTTTATAAACAAGTAATTAAAAATTTCAAAAAAATAAAAATTTCTAAGAATGAGATTGAAAATAATATTGAATTCTTTAAGAATTTTACTGAAATTTTTGAAAGTAATTGGGAACTTCGCAACAATATAATTATTATTTATAAAGATAATTGAATTGTTTCGAAGAATTCATTAAAATTTTAGAAAATAATTGAATTCTTTCGTGAAATTTTTCAAAAATTGTATAAAAAATGATTTATAAACTTTTCTTAATAATTTTATTCGAAAATTTTGTAAACAATCGAACTGAACAAAAGAAATTTTTTCAACTTTTTAAAATAATCGTGTTTGTTAATAATAAATTGAAATTAAGCATTTAATTATTGAATTATATTAAAATCATTATTTATTATTTATAAAAATAGTTGAATTTTTTCTGAAGAATTCATTAAAATTTTTTTAAATAATTGAATTCTTTCGTGAAATTTTATAAAAATTGTATTGTATTTACTGCTTTTAAAAAGAAGTAAATTCTTTTAAAGAAGTTTATTAAAGTTTTTGAAAATCTAAATTAAATTCTTTTGAAATTTTTATTGAATTTTTTGAAAATAATTGAATTAAACAAAAAAATTTTTTCAACTTTTTAAAATATTCTTGTCTGTTATTAATTCAAAAAAACATTTAATTATTGATTAAATTCATAATTTATTATTTATAAAAATAATTGAATTTTTTTTAAGAATTCATTAAAATTTTAGAAAATAATAATTGAATACTTTCGAAGAATTTATTATTATAATTTTAGAAAATAATTGAATTATTTTGTAAAATTTCACAAAAATTGTTTTGAAAATAATTGAATTCCTGCAAAGAATTGTACTATTTCAAAAAATTATTGAATTATTGCAAAGAATATTATTATTTACAAAAATCCAAGAATTCGATGAGAAATAATTGAATTCTTCAATAATTTTACCGAAATTTTTGAAAATAACTAAAATTGTAAAGTTTTGCCCTATCAAATTTTATTTTTAAAATTGTTAGACACTCGTAAAGTTTCAAATTTAATTTTTGCTTCTAAAAATTTCTTTGTTATTATTATTATTTTTTTTTAAATTGAACTCCTCTTAAATTTTTTTTTCTAGAAATCAGGGAAACAGTTAAAATTCTATTTAGAAATTAGGTAAAAGTTATTGAATAACTAAATCAATTGTTTGTGGTCACCTTGATATGTGTAATTATTTTTCAAGTTTAGTTAACCCAGGATAAAAATTTGTTTTCTTATTTTTTTAATTAAATTTTTTGCATTGCAGGCAATGTCGGAAGCAACATTTTGGTTCACGACACTTATATCGTGCATTATTCTTGTCATACCAGTGCTTTCGTGGCGATTCTTCTTCATCGATGTGAGACCAACATTGTCCGACAGGGTGAGACTGAAGCAGAGATTAGCACAATTGCGCTCGCGACAAAGTCAAGATGTATTGCGCACACCATCAACAAGAAGAACGCGTCGCTCAATACGATCGGGCTACGCATTTGCACATCAAGAAGGTTTCGGCCGACTCATTACATCGGGTAAAATTATGCGCAAATTGCCTAATGGTTCGGACTTTAAATTTTCTATGCCATTTACGAATAATGTTACGAAACAAGTTAATATTTCCTCCACATCACCAAAAGAGAGTGCATCTAAAAATTCACAATCCCTGGACACTGTCAATCTATAAAAATTGGTCCCTTATTTATTTTTTTAGAAACAAAACAAAAAAAAAAAAATTCGAAAAAAATATGCACAAGATTTTTTTTTTCTTTTGAAAACTATAGTTTATTTCTTGAATGAAAATTTAGAAACAAATCTATTTTCTCTAAAGCACAATTTTTTCTAAAGAGAAAATAAAAAACAAAAACTTAAAGTAAACTATTTGAAAAAAAAACACCAGTATTATTTTTTTGTCAAATATAATTTTGAAACGTCTAGTAACTAGATAAAAAGGAGATATTATTTAAATAAAGATTTTTATTTTTATAATGGTACTAATTTTTTTTTTTCGTTAAACTATATATGTACGTTCCATTATTTAAAATAAAGAAAAGGAACTCAAAAATTAATATTTTATAATTGAACTGTAAATTAAAGAAAGTTATCGTTAATTTTTGTTGTAGATAAAAGGAAAAATATGTACATAATCATAAATGACACGCTTATAAAGAGTGACAGTTGTTCAGGGATATTTTTTTTTCTGATTTCCTAATGTTTACCACGTACCGATTATGAGAATATTATTCTAAAGTATGTTTACATAAAATATTATTATACAATTAAAAAAAAGAAAAAAAAGATAAAAATAACAAAAAGTTAAATTAATAATTGCCTTTATAAAATATTAATACAAGAAACAAAAAAAAATATTGTATTATATAGCATTGATTGTAAATATTTTAAAAGAAAAAAAGAGAGAGAAATATATATATATATACATATATAAATAATGAAAAAAAATATATATTAAATGTTAAGTATACATTTTTTTAAAAGAAAGTAATATATAGGTAGAACAATCTATAAAGTATGAAAATAGTAGCAATATTATATTATACTGCGGATAATGTTTGCCTTGGACTGACTACTGAATATTATGTATTAAAGTAAAAAAAAGAAGCAGTAGCAACAATAAATTATGTATTTCTACTTTTAATATTGTAAAGAAGCGTAGAAAGAGATAGTCTACATGGGAAAATGGTGTGTTCCACAATCAAAGTTATCATTTAACGAGTTACTGAAATTAGTTGTATTTAAATATTGTGCCTGATCATCATCTATAAAAAAAATAGTTATACCGTTAATGGTAAACTACAAACTCTTTAATATCACATTCAATGCAATATCTGCGATTCTTTTTCGAAATCCACTTTTATATATACTATAAATATATATATTATATATTCATGTTATATTTATCAATTCTTTTTTTAGAAAAAAAGGAATTTTATTTTCGTATTTAAATACTTTTTCTTGATTATAGAAAGATTTTTTATAATATAAATAGATTGTTTTTATCAATAAATTCTTTTCTCACTTGTAGGAAATAATAAAACCGAGTACATTTGGTAGTTTTTAATAAAAATATGCTCCAACGTTTCGAAATCTATTTATTCTAAATATTTTTATAAAAAATCAACTTGTCCGAATGTATTCGTTTTAAATGGGTCGCCACAAGTCGGGGAAATCAGAGAACTTAGGGGAAATTAAATTGAAATGACAGAAAATTTTGTCAAAAATACGGGACAAATATTAAATTTCGAGAATTAGGACAAAAATTTAATATTTTTTTATACACTAAAAAATTTTTTCTTTTTTTTTTAAATGTTTGTTCATCTTTTGAGAGAAGTATTCATCGGTATTTTAAATTATATCAAGAAAATAATTTAAATATTCCCTAAAATTGTTATTATAGTAATTTTTTTGAAAGAAATTCAATAATTGATTTATTTCGATGAAATAAAATTAAAATAAAAATGGTCAGCAAATATTTTGACCCATTTTGAATTTTTAATCCACTAATTGGATTTCGAAATCCATGAGTGAATTTTTTCTAACTTATTTCAGATCATAATTGTTTTATGAAAAATAAAAAAA
Source organism: Leptopilina heterotoma (assembly GCF_015476425.1). Lineage (NCBI taxonomy): Eukaryota > Metazoa > Arthropoda > Insecta > Hymenoptera > Figitidae > Leptopilina > Leptopilina heterotoma. The sequence continues at coordinate 475,198 of NW_025110839.1, forward strand.
TTAAGATTTGAAATTAATTAGAAAAATAAATAAATGAATTTTCAATTTAAAAAATTTTTTAAATAAAAAATAATGGTATCTTTCTAGAATTTTCAGCCTAGAAACAAAGTTTAAAAAAAAATCAATAGTGCTACAAAAGATAGTACATAAAAATCAATTTCTTCATTCGCCAATTATCTTGTGGATAGAAAAATATATTTTCTACAAAATTACACAGGGATTTCAAAAACTACGAATTTTTCGAAAAAATAAAAATTCAAAAGGTGTTAAAATAGTTTCTTATAAATTTTATTTTATGACCATTGAATTCCTCTCAGAAAATTACTATTATGAAAAGAATTTTCTGGTAAATTAAAATTATTTTCTTGATATAATTAAAAATATCGGTGAACTCCTACTCTTCTCAAAACTTTTTGTTATCATAATAAATTTTAATTTTAAAACAATACCAGAATTTAATCTTTTTTCTGTAGAAAAAATAAAATTTATTTTAAATGATTTAATTACAGAATAACTTTTTAAAGATATTTTGAACAATAATTAATCTACAAAATATTTTAGATAAAAACAGTTGCAATTTTCAGAAGTAAGTGAATTTCAGAAGATTTTAAACTAAAATTTTTGAAAATTTAAATTTCATTAGAGAAATTAAATTTCATAATTGAATTTAATAATAATTAAATATTTATTAAGAAAAGTATTTGAGTTAAATTTTAAATAAATGTATTTAAAATTTTTTAAATATATCACTTATAATTTAACGAAACTTGGATTTTTATTAAACAATTACAATTTAATAATTATTCAAGTAGGAAATTAATTAAAATTTTGTAAAATTGAATTGAAAATAATTAAATTTTTGAAGGAATTGAAGAATTGGTAAATAATTGAATTTTCTAAAGTGTCAGAATTGAATTTATTCCTATTCTGGTCAGTGTAAAGATCAACATTAAAAAAATGTTTTTAAATATTGAAATTTTGCAAAATATTGTTTTAAATTCCGAAAAATTGCTTTTTAAAAATATTTTAGCTCAATTTTCTTAAAGTTATTGAATTTTTAATAATACGTGTTTGAACATTTTTTGAAAATAATTGAATTTCAGAAGGTTTTAAACAAAAATTTTCCAAAACTTTTAAATTCTGTGAAAAATGTAATAAATTGTTTAATTAAATTTTTTTAAATTAAATATTAATTTTTAAGAAAATTATTCGAGTTATTAAATAAATTAATTTAAAGTGCTGAAACAATTATTGTCTCATTTACTATTTTAAAGATACTTGAATTTTTTAAAGAACTTTGTTAAAGAATTATCAAATTAATAGAAATTTTGTGAAATTGAATTGAAAATAATTTAGAGAATTGAAGAATTGGTAAATAATTATTGAATTTTATAAAGAGTAAGAATTGAAATACGTTTGTTAGTGTAAAAAGCATAATTAAAGGGTCCAAATTGTATCTTAAATAATTTAATTACGAAAGAGTTGCAATTAAATTTTCTATTAATTAGATAATTTAAAAATAAATTATAAATTATAAAAATATTGAAGTATCGAAAAATTTTATTTAAAAACTGAAAAAATGATTAATTTAAAAATTATTATCTATTTTTTAAAGGTAATTGAATAAAAATTTAATTACATGTTTCATGTATAATTGGAAATTTTTTAAAGTAATTGAAATTTCATGAAATTCTTTTGAAAATAATTTATTTTTTAAAGAATTTTATTGAAATTTTTGTAAATAATTGAGGAATATTATTCAACTAATTTTATTTTTTAAATAGGCAGATAGGTTTCAAGTTTTAAATCATTGTTTCTAAAATTTTTTTTTATAATTTAACTCCTCTTGAAATTTTCATTTTCATTGTGATCAGGGAGAAAGTAAAAAATTCTGTGTAGAAATCGGAAAAGACTCAAATTTTTGTGGCTACCCTGTATTTTCTGCAATTTTTTTTCTCACTTCTAATAAAAACGACACATCGATAGATATTTTTTTTCTATTATTAGTGTATTAATTAATTTTTACAAATTTACTAAAATAGTGTTTGTAAATTTTTTCGGTTCTTTCTAAATAAGGTGAATAGTAAGTTTTAATGTTATAGATTTCAATCGAAAAGAATCGCAAATATGAATTTGATATGAGTGTCTAAAAATGCCAAGATTAATATCTAATACTACGCATCTTACATAAGAAATAAAAACAAGTTTTTTGATTTTGTATGTTTACAAAAAAAAATAATAATAATAATGAAAATCAATGAATGAAATTTCGTTGCTTAATTGATAAATTGTAATTAAGAGCATAAAATTTATTGGTACGACGAATTTTTTATGAAACCGAGGTGAACTATAGACATGATGTAATAAATTATTTTTTTGGTGGTATATTTGAAAAAAAGTATATAGTGATATTTAAAATATTTTACATTCGACAGCATTTAGTTTTATTGTATCTTTATTTTTTAAACTCTTTAAATGCAAAATTCAATTGTTATGCACCTCTTTTTTTATTTTGTTTTTTTTTTGTAAAGAAAAAAAAAGAAAACGAATACCTTTTTGTTCACAACGAACTAATTATTGTATATAGACAAAAAATAGGAACGTGCACAGTGCAAAGTTTTATTGATAATTTTAACTTGCGTTTATTTTGTTACTCGTAACGATTAGTATTACCGTATGTGATTTAGTTAACTGTCTCTTGTTATTTGAGAAAAAATATATATATTTGTGTCAATTGTTTTAATTACACGGTTACCATCGTCGAAACTTTTTTCAGCCAAATATGTTAAACGATGGTTAACGTACGATTTTTTCTTGTTAGTAATTATATTATATAGTCAATGATTTAAGAGACACGGGTTTATATATTTTTTTAATTTACAAATTTTGTTGAGTGCTACAAAATGTTAATTGAAATTATTTTGAGATTATGATACACAAGCTTTGAACGTTCGAGTGAAAGAAATATTTTTTATTAAATAGTCAATCCATTATTATGTCGACTAAAGTCGTCGTCAACTAAATTTCGCAAAAAAATTATAATATTTTCGCAAAAATAATTTTAAAGGTATCAAGATTACGAAATGAAAAGAATTTTATAAAAAAATTTCTATTTAGCAATTCCACGTTATGTAATACAATCAAAAAAATTTTATGGTAATGGATATTGTTATATTCAATTTTAAAATAATTTCAGATCCAAAATTTTTAAAAATTCAATTAGTAACTAATTAATTATTATTACTTACTATTTTCTAAAATTTGAATAAAATTCTTCACAAGAATTTAATTATTTTCATAAATAATAAAATTCTTTGCAGGAATTCAATTATTTTCAAAAATGTTGAATAACCAATAATTGATAAATTTCTTTTATAATTTTAAATCTCAAATAATTGAATTTTTATAAAGAAATTTGTCCAAATTATTCAAAATAATTAAATTTCTTGCAAACAATATAATGAAAATCTTTAAAAATAAGTTACACTGAGAGAAGTCCAGGGCGTAATAGTTACCGCTAGACGTCGCTATAAGCTACTGTTCTTGTTGCGTTTGAGATGTTTCGAATCTAGGGCTCAGAGCTCAGACGCCCCGAGTCTGTCAAACATTGTTCCCGCATGTGAGAGAACAACTCGTGACCGAAACTAAAAGTTGTAAGTAATCCCGCTTCGGGACGTTCCACGTTTTTTATCGGGGCTTGAGACGTCCCGATCGAGGGTTCACATAAGAACATTCAAAATTATCACTCAAGCCTCGCACGGGACGTATTAGTTCCCGGACTTCTCTCAGTGTAGTTTTTACGAGAAATTTTTATTATAATAATATTAAAAATTATTAAATTCTTATAAAGAGTTTTATCAAAATTCTTGAAAATAATTAAATTTCCACGAATATTATTAACATTTTTTAAAATAATTAAATTCTTCTAGAAATTTTCTAAAAAATTTTTTTTAATAATTGAATTCTTTCGATCAATGTTTTTAATTCTGAAAATATTTGAGATCTTGGTAAAATTTTTATTAAAATTCTATTGAAAATAAGTGATTTTTAATTATTGTAAAGAATTTTACTAAAATTTTTCAAAATAATACAATTTTTGAGAAGAATTTTAATAAAATTCTTTAAAATAATTAAATTCCTGCGAAAAATTTTATAAATTATGCAAATATTTGAGAAATTGATAAGAATTTTATTAAAATTTTTTTAAATATAATTGAATTTTTTTCTTAAATTTCATTGAAATTGTATTGAAAATAGTTGAATTCCTGCAAATAATTTTATTGAAGTTTTTGAAAACAATAAATAATTATAATTAATTATTAAATTAGTTAATAACATTTTTTTAAAATTTTGACACTAATAAAATTTAATAATTAAATTTTTACACAATTGCAATTATTAACAAACACGATTTTTTTTCAAAATTTGAAAAAATTTTTTCCTAAAATTCAATTACTTTCAAAATTTTTAATTAAAATTATTCAAAAACAATATTATTTAAAAAACATTTAAAGAAATTCTTCAAAAGAATTTAATTATTTTCGAAAATAACAAAATTTTTCTCAGGAATTCGATTATTTTTAATACAATTTTGATAAAATTTATCAGAAAGATTCAATTATTTTTATGGATAGTAAAATTCCAGGCAGAAATTCAATTATTTTTATAAATACATAGTAAAATTCTTTGCAAGAATTCAATTATTTTCGTAAATAATAAAATTCTTCCAAACGATTCTATTATTTTTATAAATAGTAAAATTCTTCGCAAGAACTCAATTATTTTTATAAAAATAACAAAATTCTTTGCAGGACTTCATTTAAAATTAATAGAAATAATTAAAATTATTATTTTAATGAAATTTGATTCTGAAATTATTAATTACAATTATTAACGAAGTCGATAATATTAAACAAAATTATTAATTATTATAATTAATAGAAATGCTCCGAAAAAATTATTTTTAATAGAAATTTTTAATAGACCAATTTAGTTGAAATATAATGGATTGTCTCTAAAATTATTTTTATAAATTACTGATTGCAATAGAAGTTGAAAACTTTAATTTTGCATTTAGAAACTTAATGATTAATTTTTTTGATTGTGACATGCAAAATTATTGTAATAAAAATTCAATTTGAAGAAGAAGGAAATAAATTTCGTTCAACTGAACATTCAGAACTTTAGGAAAAATCATAATTCGCAATTTGACAGTTTATTTTTAGTCACCGTCTTATTTAAATATATGGATAATGGAAAAAAAATGAATAGTCAAATTTGTAGACATTTTTAAATATTAATCTTTTTTGAATCTTTTTTCTTTACTTTTTTAAAGTAAATTTTTTTTTTAATTATCGATTTAAATTTGATTTAATTTTAATTTAATTCCTTTTTTGTAAATGAAATGAAAGATAAAATTACTAGACAATAATTTAGTATTTTAATTTTTTACTGGGATAAATATTAACGATTTGTAAAGAATTTTTTAGTGCAATTACAATATAAAAGTTAACAATTTTAAACAATTTTGAGTACAAATTTTTATTTGTTGCATGTTTTTGAAATAATTTAATATTTTTAATATTTTTGTGAAACGAATTGCTAATTTGACTAATTTTTTTTTCCATTTACCTTTCATGGAGTTAGTTAAAGAAATAAACTTATTATATTTTAATAAGACGCCGATGAAGTTCACAATTTTTTTAATCAACGACTGAAAAAAAAAAAAATATTGTTCTCTTGACGAAAACAATAATAATTTGTTTACAATTTTTTTTTCAATTATGCAAAACATTTGTTTTGCAAAAATATATTAAACATTAAAATAGAAAAATATTTTTTCTTCTTAATTGTTGATTATAAAACGTTGTAAATTTTACCTACGTTCAATAAAATTTATAGTTTGAAAAAAAATTCGACGAAAAAGAAATCTGAAACTTGATGATTTAATTTTTCTAAATGTTACTTTTTTTATTTATCATTTTGCTTTGTTGTATTTTTTTCATTCTCATCACAAGAAGGTAAATTTGAAAATATATTTAAACTTTAGTGTCTATAAACTTAAAGAATTGATGTAAATTGTTTTTTCTTGTACAATTATTCAGAACGATTTGTTTATAAATATTAAAAATAACAAAAAAAAAAAAAATAAAAAAAAACACGTATGCACCTAACGTGTATAAATATGTAAAATCAATAGTCTTTCGTTGATTGGGTGTAACGTTATATAGTCTTCATTAGCAAATCTTTTTTAATTAGTATTTACACACTTCCTGTTGCACAGGCCTTAGTCGTTATTAAGAAATATCATTTTAAGAAAATTTAAATTTCAAATTGGAAATGAAAAATTAAAAAGCTTTTCAAGTCGAAAATGAAATGTTCCTCAAAATATGCACACGTGAATGAATAAATAAAATATGATTTATATTTAAATACCGTATACCACATGTTTAAAAAAAGAAAAAAAAATATGCATTGAATGTCTTCTAAAGAACAAATTTATTTATACAGCGATATGCACACAAAAATAACAAAAAAATGAAAAATGAAAAGAAAAGAAAATTATCTTGTTAAAAGCGGGCATCAAATTTCTAAAAAGATAAAGAAAAAAAAATTAGAAGTTTATACAGCGTAGTACCAAAAGTTTAGTTATCAATCATTTAAATATATGTAATTCTTCATTAAACTTCACTTATAGTTGTTAATAACTTATTATTATTACTATTATTATTATTATTATTATTATTATTATTATTACTATTATTTGGTAATGTTTCATTTTCAAATACAAGTGGTATTAATACATTGATTGTTTTAAAGCATATCTTCTAATTTTTCTTACATTGTTATGTATATCTATGTGTTATAAAATAATCAATATTTTCAGTTAATTAAATTAAGTATGATGTCCTTAAAATTTTGAAATTATTTATTTATTGCGCTTTCTAGGAATTATATACCCAAACAATTGTCTTATTATTTTTACTATGTAGGTATTTAAAATTGAATTTATTCTAATTAATTCGAAAATAATTTATTATAATTAATTTAATTAATGTATTATAGCTCATTAATTTAATTTGATTAATTTAATTTATTATAATTATATTAATTAATTTATTATACTTTCTTTTTAATAATAATCGAGATTTTCTGTGAAATTTTGAGTTACAATTTAAAAAGAATAGAATAATATTTAAAAATATTTTTAAAAATTATTTAAATTTTATTTTTTTAAAGTGAAAAAATAAAATTCTTTGAAATACAAAATTTGAGAAAATGTCTTATTTTTTCAATTTTTTAAAAATATTCTCATCAGGAATTCATAACTATTTTTAAAAAATTTTAATTACAACTTTTTTAAAACTCATTTTTTCAAAATTTCTAAATAAAATTTTAGTCTTTACGTGAAATTAGAGCTTTTTGATTCCAAATTGTTTTACAGCTCAAATTGTCATGTCAAAAATTTGACAATTAATTTCTAAATATAGTGATTAGTGTTTTAGTAAAATTAATTTTCGTAGAATTTTTACAATAACAGCATTCTTACAAGGAAAGTAAAGTAAGAAAATTTTATCAAAAAAAATATCAAATTATTCAAAATCTTAAATGAATTTTCTTTCTCAAATTCAAAAAAATCCATAAAGTAGTTGCAATTTTTAGAAATAATCGATTATTTATTTTTCTATTTTAATAATTCAATTCTCATACAAATTTTCGATAAGAATTAATTTGAAAAATTATTTTATTTTTAGAAAAAAAATTTCAGAAAATATTTCAAAAATTTTAGTTTTAATTTAATAATTAAATTTTAAAAGGTTTTACATTGAAAGTATTTTGAAATTTTAATTCCTGGTGGACAAATAAATATTTAAATATTGATTTAATAGAAATTAATTAAATTTGACAATTTTTATTTAGAAATTTTGAAATTATTACTAAAAATTTGGTAAATAATTAAATTTTACAAACATTTTTGTATTTAAATATTTCAATTATCGATGAATTCTAATAAGAATTGATTTAAAAAAGAATTTCTGTTAAAAAGTTTGAAAAATAATTGAATATTAAAAGCGTTACAACAGGAATTTTAAGAAATAATTCAATTTTACAAGGTTTTTAAATTAATTTTTTTTTTACATTTTAATCGACGTAAAGGTATAATAATATTTAAATGTTTATAGAAAAAAAATTAGTAATCTATTTTTTTCATAATTAATTATTAAATTATTAAAATTAATTATTAAAGTTTTGATTATTTCATTCAAAAATTCTGAAAAATAATTGACTAGGGGAGAGTAGGCTACATTGAACCAGCGTCAACAGTGAACCACTTTAATTTTCTAAGAAATGACTGAGTGTAATTTTTTCTTATTTAATATATAAATTAGTATTACCGAAAGCGACTACGTCCAAAAATTTCGAGCACGTAGGTTTATTATTTACAAAGAAAAACGAAAAAAACTGTTTTTCACGTACAAAATAAAAAATTTTGTGGAAATATAATGAATTTTTTTTATTGAAATAGGAAGTTTTAAAAATTAGTAAACTTGTGATTTATTTCGCTTAGGGTGTCAACTTCAATATTCCGATGTGATAAAGAATTTTAAGTCTTACATAAATTTATTATAAACAATTTTTGTTGTGAATGTCATGTGAATACAGTGAGTGCGGCATCATTGAACCACCCGAATTTACAGCGTATTTTCAGTTTCAAGAGTGGTAGCCCTGACTACAAAAGTTGTCTGCTCTATTGACCAATAAGAAAAATGCTAGTAGTCATGCGCAATTAAGGTTTCAGAAATTATACATTGTAGTAGAACTTTAAAATTTTGCGCCATAATATTTATTTTGAGGTTAGGAAATTTGATCAGCATGGCTCTCAACGTGATAAAATTAAACTGTCACTTCTGCTACAAAACCTGACATCGAAATATATTAATATCCTATATTAACAAATAATAACTATTTAACAACAGTTTTCTATTTTTTTCAGTGGAAAATAAGATTTATTACAATGTGTAAGTGGAAATATTATTTTCGAAGTAAGTTGTAGTGTTTTATTAGAGGTGGTTCAATGTAGACACACTTCCTTCAAAATAAGAAAAGTGTAACTGGCTAGAAAAAAATTAAATTTTATTATTTAATCATAATAATTTGTGTTTGTAACGTGTGTATTAACTAAAGGAGTACTTCAGTTTTATTTTCATACAAAAACCTCATCAAAATTTGTCAAATTTAATTAGTTCTTGGACTTTAGAAAATACCCGGTTCAATGTAGCCTACCCTCCCCTATTGGAAAAATTGCAGTTGTAATTTTTAAAAATATTTAAATTTCAGAGGGTTTTACATAGAAATTATTTGAAAAAATATTCAAAGCCAAAAAAAAAAATTAACAAAACTTTTCTTCTATAAAAAAAGTATAATTGTTTTACTATAAATTTTCTTTTAGAATAAAAATATTTAATTATGAAAGAATATTGAATTTCTTTCAAATTTGAATTTTAAAAAATTGAAATTTCTTTAAATTTGAATTTCAAGAAACTGAAATTTCTTCAAATTTGAAAGAAAAATATTTGAATTTCGCGCTGCAAAAGTGGTGCCATCTGCAGAAAGTAGTACCTCCAACACTCGAGTGAGGGCGACTGTTGTGTAAGCCCCTTGCTTGTTTTTGGCGCCTGAAAAAGTACGTTATGTTCATTTACTGATAAGTGATAACCGTGATAACTTATATTTTAGATAATTACGTGTATTTTCTTACTGTTTTCTATTAATTTTCATGAAATAATAGGTTGTAAACTTGCGAGTGAGTTTTTTAGTAAGAGAATGACAAATGTGCATCAATTTCCAGTCTGAATGTGAAAAGGAATTTTAGGTTATGTTCATTCAGTATAAATATTCGGCATTCTGTTTCATGAAAATCGAATTTTAAAACAAGAAATTTGAAGTACTTTTTGAATTATCTGAAGAAGATTTGTCACAATTATGGTAGAGAACAAAAAGATTATGTGTCGAGACAACTTTCATCGACTTTCTGGCATGGGTAAGATTATAATTATACTTTTTTCACCAGCAAGCACTTTGTATTGGTATTCAATAGTTTATCATGTTTTGGTTTCAACTTTTTTCTGAACAGGAAAAAGCATTTTTAATCGATTCCTTATTAATGATGTCAACAAGATTGTTAGAAAAAAGTTATCTTGTAAAATTCCGCTGCCTTTGAAATTGCAGAATTCTAAATTGCATAATGTGGGGCCCCTTTGAAGGAAGAATCTAACGTACTCGTACAGTCAAAACAAAAGTTAGTCCTTTGTCATAATTTTGTATTTTACATGAAAAAGGTGAATTAATTTTTAAACTTTTTTTATTGGAAGGGTAAAGGAGTTAATTGTCGCAACATTTCAAACAAATTAAAAGTTACATTTGAATAAAAATTACAATTTTTTGTCAATAGGAAATATTTGTTATATTATAGGTTATGTTTACCTGAATCGACAATCGTTTCTTATTATGGACCGATAACTTTTTTCCAAAAAAAAAAAAATTTTAATTGTTTAAAATGAAACGAGGTATTCCATTTATTATTATTTTGTAAACTAAAAAAATTTATATTTTCAAGAATAAACATCAATTTTTGAATGATTACAGATTCAAAATTTAAAGTATTCACTGCCCTGGGGGAACGGGTTGATGCTTTCTTGACGCGAAAACGTCAAGAATCCGTCAAAAGTTGACGTTAACAAAAAAAGTGTTTTAAATGCAAAAATATGATAAAGTAAGTATTGGGTTTTGTATAAAAAGTGTTTATTAATCGTTTATGACCATATTTGTTACAAATTAATGTAAATTAAGTGAAATAAAAGATAAAATATGTGGAAATGTCAAGTGAATGTGTATTAATAAATTAGTGTGTATTTATTGAGAAAGTGTTATTGTCATGATTTTTTAATGTCAGATAAATAGTAAAAAAGTGTAATTTTATTATTATAATGTGTTATAATTAATAAAAGTTAATGTTTTAATAGTATGAATAATGTATATATAGCAGCTATGAAAATAGTGAAGGACGGTTACCTACAATAACTGTTGATATGTCGCCGCGCGTTTTGCACGACAGATGGCGGGAGTGGCATTTGTCCATGTGTTTTATCACATGAAAATTAAACAAAAATACTATTTTTACATTGCAAGATACTTATAACCTTTCTTTGAATTATTTAAATTCAAAGAAAATAATTATAAATAATGTATAACTACTTAAGGACGCTGCACGGTGGGAAATATTTAAAAGTACGCATAGGCGTAGCGAGCGATTTCTCCTCAACTTCCACTCTTTTCCCCTCTTTTCGTCCATCTTGGTAAAATTTTTTGACTTTGATAATTAATTAAAAAAAATCCAGATTGAAAATGAAAAAAAGGGCGATTTAGGGAAAAATAATATTTAATAGAGAATATTCAACAAGTTTTCTTATGACGATTAGATGTTTCTATGGGCGTGAATATCAATCCGCGTTTTCCAAAACATAGCAAACTGACAGCTTAATATGGGAGGTTAGCCATGGCCGACTATATCAGGTTGCACCGTTTGCGTAGTACAGTAGAAATGAACGTGAGGAACAAAAATATTAAATGTCAATTATACTCTCATTGTTTACTATTACATTTATTATTTGTTTATTTATTTATTATTGTTATTATATCTATTATTATTTATTATTTTACTTACTTTTTTAAAATATTATTATGGAAAAGTATTAAAACAATAAAGGAAAATTTTTTATGAAAAAATTATTAAACAAATAAAATTTCTAAACAAAAAAAAAGTAAATAATAAAAAATTATGAAATGTATAATTTTAAAAATTTTTTATTGTTATTTTTATTATTGATATTTTTAAGTATATGAAAAATCTAATTTAAATATTCCACAAAATTAGTTTTAAAGTAATTTTTTATAAGGAATTCAACGGTCATAAAATAAAAGCGGACAGAAAATATTTTGACCCTTTTTCAATTATCATTTTTCTTAAAAATTGGTGGATTTCGAAACACACGCGTAATTTGGTAGAAAATATGTTTTTAAATCCATGAAAAGAATTCCAAATGAAATCGATGATTTTCATAATTACCTATAGAAGTATTGTTTTGAAAAAAATCTTTGTTTTTAAACTGAAAATTCTAAAAATAACATTGTTATTCAATTTTTCTATATGGAAAATTATTTGTTTACTTATTTAATTTCTGATCAAAATTTAATCTTAATTTTTCTGTATTTCTATTTTTCATCAATAAAAATTACGATATGAAATTATTTAGAAAAATAAATGTCAAAAAATGCCCTTTTTTAATAAAAAAAAAGCTGCAATGTATTGAAAAAAGACGAAAATTTAATAATCTACTTCAAAAATTGTTAGAAAAAAATTGCAAACATCAACGTCGTTTTCTCAAGACAAAAATGGTTTTCATAATTGGAAATAAATTCTGAGTACCTCCGTGTTTCAGAAAAAGGACTTTTTTTCATAAAAAAGATCCAATTTTATGACAAAAATTATGTTTAATAATATTTTCATAAAAAATTTACATTACTTTGTTTTATACTTTTCCATTATAATATTTCTAAAAAGTAAGAATAATCTTCTTTATAAATAAGATCAGACTTTTGTCTGTACATTGCATAGAATTTTAAATTTCATGTTTAGTTTTTCTATTCGAGTAGTAAGAATTCAAAAAATGACAATAAAAAAAATTATGTATGTATGTATGTATGTATGTCTGTGTGTATGTATGTATGTATGTATGTCTGTACGCAATATTTTGTCCGGGATAAACACAAAGACTACTTGACCGATTAAAACGAAACTTTACAGTCTCTTTGGTCTTAGTCTAACTTAAATTTATAGCCATATCCGATTGAAAAATATTAAGCTGAACGAAAGTTATAGCTTTTTTCACAAAATTCAAAAAATCAAAAAAATGCAAATTTTTTAATTTTTTGGCAAATTTATGTGACACTTTCTGTAGCTACTTTTTAATATTAATACAACTAATTTTCACTATAAAAATGAAATATAAATAATATATCCGAATTTTTAAGCCAAAATCATATTTTTGATTTTCGACAAAATTTTTAATTAATTTTTTTTGTTGAATATTGTTTAATTTTTTATTAAGTTGGTAGTGATATCGATTGATGTTTTTAAATTTTTAATTACATTCATTACATTTATTTTATTAAAAAGTTTAGAGTCATGAATTTGATGCCGATTACAAATTTTCTAAAATCAATTAACGTGAGAGTTTGCAAACAATTTCTATATTGATATTTTCAGGTTTTAAGTTTGAAATTTTCATAGTATGTATTGTCATATTTAACGTAGAAAATAAAATATTTATGTTCAATAAAAAAGGGTATACAGTAAAAGTATCAATAATACTGAAATTTGACTTCAGCGGGTACTGGGACACAGAAAGTCCTTAAGATGCCATTAGGGCAAATTGGGATTTATGAATCAAAATTTTCTTTTTTTGAATTCAAGAAATGTTTTAGAAATGACTTTGAAAATAAATAACAAATTCCTATTTATGAATTAAAATTGTTCTTCTTGAATTTTAGAAATGTTTGGGGTATGTTGTTGCTTTCCAAAATTCTATCCGGGCATTACGCAAAAACGGGTAAAATGTAAAATCCCATGTGGAAATTTTTAATAGGGATATGGAAAAATTATACCATACGGTTTTACATAGGAATCAATATTGTTTCCTTTGTAAAAGTGGATCCCATGTAGATTTCCCATGTGGGAATCAAAAACGTGTTATAATTTCTACTAATACATTTAACAGAGTGTCTATTAATCGCAAAGGTATCCCGAGAAATAGCCGGGAATTTAATTTGACTAGAAAAATCGGGAATTTTTTTATCTAATTAAAAAAAGTTTTATTATATTAATTCATTTTTAAAAAATTGCTTTTTGCTTTAATTTCTATTGATGTAATATTTTTATTTGTCAAAATTTAAGACTTACTTTCAGATTACAATATAGGTCTTATTTTCGATTTTAGCAGTCGTAACGTGGGGCCTACTTGCAATACAATTAGTTCGAATTAGACTCTACATAACTCCAAAAGCTGGTGGAAAATTAGTATTAATTATTAATGCATTAATTGAAATACTACGAATGCATAAAGTACTACAAATTGATAAATACTGTTCTGTAAATCTGAATTAGTTGAAAATAGTATTTGATAGAAAAAGTCATTTACTGATTCAAATGGTAATATTTTGCTAATGTAATAGTTAATGGTAACTAATTAAAATTAGTTTTTCCCAGTCAAATTAAATTCCCAATTGGTAGACACCTGTTCAAATATATTAGTAGAAACTAAAACCCGTCGAAGACGGGTACGACAGCTAGTAATAAATAATAATAGATAAATAAACAAATAAATATAATTATTTATATAATATTAAATAATAAAAGTAATGACTTATTATTTTTGTTGATCATCTACGTCCCTACATTACCATAGCGTAAATACTTTCAACACGAAAATGGTGCAACCTGTTATGGTCGGCAAAGGCCTACATCGAGCTGTTGCTTTGTTTTGTAAAACGCGGATTCATATTTACGCTCCTAGAAACATCTAATCGTCATAAGTAAGTTTGAATTATATTCTCTATTAAATATTATTTTTCCTTAAATCGCCCTTTTTTTCATTTTCTGTCTGAATTTTTCAAAATTAATTATCAAAGTCGAAAACTTCCCCTCTTTTGGTGTAATTTTTTACTTTGATAATTAATTTTTAAAAATTCAGACAGAAAATGAAAAAAAGGGCGATTTAGGGAAAAATAATATTTAATAGAGAATATAAAACAAGTTTTCTTATGACGATTAGATGTTTCTATGGGCGTAAATATCAATCCGCGTTTTACGAAACATATCAAACTGATAGCTCTATATGAGAAGTTGGACATGGCCGACCATAACAGGTTGCTCCGTTTGCGTGGTACAGTAGGAATGAACGTGAGGAACAAAAATATTAAATGTCAATTACTCTTCTTGTTTACTATTATATTTATTATTTGTTTATTTATTTATTATTGTTATTATATCTATTATTATTTATTATTATACTTACTTTTTAAAAATATTATTATGGAAAATTATTAAAACAATAAAGGGAAATTTTTTATGAAAAAATTATTAAACAAATAAAATTTACTAAACAAAAAAAAGTAAATAATAAAAAATTATGAAATGTATAATTTTTTAAATTATATTAGTTATACAAATTTTTTTAAACAAAATTATTTCAAATACCAAGAATAACTTTTTTTATAGACAATTTAAAAATTAATACACTGGGAATAATATTGACACATTCAGAAAAAATAAATTTTAATGGATAATTTTTTTTTATTATTTATCAACTATAGTTTATTTCTAAAAAAATTATACATTTCATAATTTTTTATTATTTACTCTTTTTTGTTTAATAATTTTTTCATAAAAAATTTTCCTTTTATTGTTTTAATAATTTTCCATAATAATATTTTTAAAAAGTAAGTATAATAATAAATAATAATAGATATAATAACAATAATAAATAAATAAAAAATAATAAATATAATAGTAAACAATAACAGGGTTCCTACAGAATCTGGAAATCATGGAAATGGTATGGAATTTTTAAAAGGCTTCTGGAAATCAGGGAAATAATGGAAAAGGCCTGGAACTTTTAAAAGTTTCTAAATTTTTTCTGTTTTCTATTTTTTCTCTTGAATAGAAATTCAAATAATAACAAAGCTAAATGGCATAAAAGAGAAGAAAAAATATTGAATTTTAAGAAATTCGATTTTTCGGATTTTTGATAATTTTATATAATTTTAGATTTTTTACCAAAGAGTCGAGACTATTAAATAAGTAAAGTATTTTCCAAGAGCCCAAAAATAATGAAGCTAAATCCCATAAAAGAGAGGAAAAAATGTTGAATTTTAAGAAATTTGGTTTTTTGATAATTTTAGATTTTTTACCAAAGATTCGAGACTATTTAATAAGTAAAGTGGTTTCCAAGAGCCCAAAAATAATGAAGCTAAATGCCATAAAAGAGGAGAAAAAATGTTAAAATTTAAGAAATTCGGATTTTTGATAATTTTCTATAATTTTAGATTTTTTACCAAAGAGTCGAGACTATTAAAAAAGTAAAGTATTTTCCAAAAGCAAAAAAATAATGAAGCTAAATCCCATAAAAGAGAAGAAAAAATGTTGAATTTTAAGAAATTTGGTCTTTTGATAATTTTAGATTTTTTACCAAAGAGTCGAGACTATTAAATAAGTAAAGTTTTTTCCAAGAGCCCAAAAATAATGAAGCTAGGCTTCGAAGTGACACACTTTTCCACTTTTTTTGGTCAAGCCTACTTTTTGCTACTTATTTTGTCAAAAAGCTACTAAATGCTACTTTTTTCCAAAAAAGGTAAAAAAAAATTTACAGAATTCAAGAATTTTAGTTTTTTGCTGAATTTCGTAGATTTCAAAAAACCCGCCAAGTGAATTAAATTTATTATTGGACGCGTGAGGCTGGAGTCCCATGATAGCGTTTTGCGTTGCGTTTTGTAACTAGGCCATGAGTGTGAGAGAGATACAGATATATGTTGTCTATATTTGCACTCATGGCCTAGTTGCAAAACGCAACGCAAAACGGTTCAATGGGACTTCACCCTGATTATAATATATTATAATAATTACTAATAGTGGATGTTTATTAAATTACAACTTTTTAACGTTTCGAATTTTTCGTATCTAATTTTATTATTCTTTAAGCTTCTTAAAAAAATTAAAAACTAAATTTTTCACTATATAATTTAATAGTAATACCTTTTTTGACTTTATAAAAGTTCCATCAAGTATAGAAAAAATCTATTAAGAATGAAAACTTAATTCTTTTGGTTATATAAATTGTTTGATTAAAAATCCAAAATAATATTTGTTTAACGTGATTATTTATTATATTATGTTTACAAACTTTATGTCAAATTTAAAAATATTAATTGTATTTTCAATAATACAGTGTTTTAAGTCGGTTGTTCAATAATAAAAAAATCATTTATAAAGATTTAAGATCTATCTAGAAAAAAAATTATAATTTTTTTTATTGGAATTAAATTGCTCTTAATTTATTATTGTACAAAATTATGGCTATGTGGATTCTAAAATTAAAAAAATTTATATGACTAAAAACAATCCATTTTTTCCATTTTGATAGTTATTAGTAAATTACTAAAAAATGTTTACGTTTCATTTTTAAAAATTAGATGGCTGATAAAAAGTTATTGATAGTTTTTTAAAAAATAATAAGGAGAAAGAAGGTGTCAATTTAACTTCTCAAAATTATGAGCCTGTTATTAAAAAACAAATTCTTATGAAAGATCTCATTTAAGTATTATTAACAATTACATTTCATTATGTAAATAAAACTTTCGAATGTAAAATATCGACAAAAAAGCTATTATATTTTCATGTTTTATGTTTATTTTTGAATTTTTGATAATTTTCGATAATTTTAGATTTTTTACCAAAGAGTCGAGACTATTAAATAAGTAAAGTATTTTCCAAGAGCCCAAAAATAATGAACCTAATGCCATAAAAGAGGAGAAAAAATGTTGAATTTTTTAGAAATTCGGATTTTTGAAATTTGATAATTTTTGATAATTTTAGGGGAGAGTCTCCAGTTGTGAGACACCTCCAGTTGTTAGACAGTCAATTTTTTTTTAACATGCAATATTAAAAAGCCGATTGGTTTATATAAAAACATTTCTTTTTATAAGAGCCAACTTTTTCGTGTACACCGAAGCGGATATATAAACTGTTTTTGTTAAATACTAACACTGAGGGTGATAATCGACTAAAAAGCGTTTTTTCAATAAATGCAAAGTTCTTTTTTTCCAAGTTAATTAATTGGAAAAGGTAAATGTAATGCATTTTCTTTTAGGGTTTTCCTTATATTTTGTGATGCAATATTGCATTGTTCCAATCTGCGGTTGAAAATAATTTAATTTTCCTTTTTCAAAATAGCGCCAATTTCTGAGTGTAAGACACAGCATATCACCAGTTGTGAGACGGTGTCACCCATCTGGGCAGCATAAAAAATACGACTTTGCAGGCATACTATTTAAATGTTGTTTTGATTTTTTTTCTAGTATTTTTGGGCATGTCAAGTGGAAAAAAGTCAATTGATTCAGAAGAAATCAATTTTAATGCTCTTGTTGAAGCTATTAAATTGAGTTTATTTGATAGTCATATTTTGGCAAATAAATATTATTATTTAGTATATAATAATATATATTATTAATATATTTAATTATTTCTACTAAACATAACGTTTTATGTCAAACTTATTAAATTTTAGCAATTTTTAATGAGTGTCTCACAACTGGAGACATTTTTTTTTTTGAAAAAAGCGATGTGCTCGGAAAATGTATCGTAAATTTTTTTGAGTTCAACTAAACACTATACTTTCTTTTAATAAAAGTTGCGTATTTCTGTTACCTTTCGAACGGTGTATTTTATTTACAATTTTGTTTACCCGTTTAAAATTTACGGGTCAAAAATAAAACCCGTCTCACAACTGGAGACTCTCCCCTACATTTTTTACCAAAGAGTCGAGACTATTAAATAAGTAAAGTGTTTTCCAAGAGCTAAAAAATAATGAAGCTAAATATTATCAAAGAGAAGAAATACTGTTGAATTTTAAAAAAATCGGTTTTTCGAATTTATGATAAATTTTGATAATTTTAGAATTTTTACCAAAGGGTGGAGACTATACGGCCATGACTATAGTCATGGCCGACTATATCAGGTTGCACCGTTTGCGTAGTACAGTAGGAATGAACGTGAGGAACAAAAATATTAAATGTCAATTACTCTTATTCAGGATTCCTACAGAAATCCGAATTTAAAATTCCATACCTTTTCCATGATTTCCAGGTCAATTTTTTACGAAATTCCAATAGAATTTTAAATCTAATTTCAATATTTTTGGGCTCTTTAAAAACACTTTACTTATTTAATGGTCTCCACCCTTTGGTAAAAATTCTAAAATTATCAAAATT
Organism: Leptopilina heterotoma; assembly: GCF_015476425.1. Taxonomy (NCBI): domain Eukaryota; kingdom Metazoa; phylum Arthropoda; class Insecta; order Hymenoptera; family Figitidae; genus Leptopilina; species Leptopilina heterotoma. Next base: position 494,302 of record NW_025110839.1, read on the forward strand.
TATCAAAAATTCGAAAAACCAATTTTTTTAAAATTCAACAGTTTTTTTTCTCTTTGATAGTATTTAGCTTCATTATTTTTGGGCTCTTTGAAAACACTTTACTTATTAAATAGTCTTGAATCTTTGGTAAAAAATCTAAAATTATCAAAAATTCAAAAAACCGAATTTTTTAAAATTCAACATTTTTTCCTCTCTTTTATGGGATTCAGCTTCATTATTTTTGGGCTCTTGGAAAATACTTTAGGGAAAAGTGCAGATAGATGCCCCCTTTCTCAGTTCTCCAATATGAAAGAAACTATATTTATGGATTATTAGTTTTTTTATACCTATTGGCCATAACAATTTTACTGTAAAGTACCAGCTCGCTGGCACCCCGGGGTTATTAGTTATAATAATGTAAAAATTTCAGATTGCTGAAAATGTCCAAAAATTTTCAAACTGCTGGACAAAATTCCTCATTACAAAAATCGAGGATATTTAACATGTAAGAAAATATTTTCAATTATTTAATTGTTTCAATTTAATCAGAGAAACATATTAGATCGACGTTTTCCATTTTTTATAATAATAGTTGTAATAAATGATAATAACTTACCGCGGGGGGCGTCTTACCCACCCAGGTGGGATATATGTCCAAATACAGACCTTTTGAATTTTCGTTCTGATTAATTTATTATTTATTGTAGGTATTTGGTCCTTACATATGTTAATGATAAATAGTAATAGTGTGTAAAAATCGAATAGTCAATTAAAAATATTAATATTTGTAGAATTTAGATGTAATTTTCGAATAGGGGGGGCATCTATCCGCACTTTACCCTACTTATTAAATAGTCTCGACCCTTTGGTAAAAAATCGAAAATTATCAAAAATTTAGCTTTATTATTTTTGTGCTCTTGGAAAATACTTTACTTATTTAATAGTCTCGACTCTTTGGTAAAAAATCTAAAATTATCAAAAATCCAAAAATCCGAATTTCTTAAAATTCAACATTTTTTCCTCTCTTTTATGGCATTTAGCTTCATTATTTTTAGGCTCTTGGAAAATACTTTACTTATTTAATAGTCTCGACTCTTTGGTAAAAAATCTAAAATTATCGAAAATTATCAAAAATCCAAAAATCCGAATTTCTTAAAATTCAACATTTTTTCCTCTCTTTTATGGCATTTAGCTTCATTATTTTTAGGCTCTTGGAAAATACTTTACTTATTTAATAGTCTCGACTCTTTGGTAAAAAATCTAAAATTATCAAAAAACCAAATTTCTTAAAATTCAACATTTTTTCCTCTCTTTTATGGGATTTAGCTTCATTATTTTTGGGCTCTTGAAAAATACTTTACTTATTTAATAGTCTCGACTCTTTGGTAAAAAATCTAAAATTATATAAAATTATCAAAAATCCGAAAAATCGAATTTCTTAAAATTCAATATTTTTTCTTCTCTTTTATGCCATTTAGCTTTGTTATTATTTGAATTTCTATTCAAGAGAAAAAATAGAAAACAGAAAAAATTTAGAAACTTTTAAAAGTTCCAGGCCTTTTCCATTATTTCCCTGATTTCCAGAAGCCTTTTAAAAATTCCATACCATTTCCATGATTTCCAGATTCTGTAGGAACCCTGTTATTGTTTACTATTATATTTATTATTTTTTATTTATTTATTATTGTTATTATATCTATTATTATTTATTATTATACTTACTTTTTAAAAATATTATTATGGAAAATTATTAAAACAATAAAAGGAAAATTTTTTATGAAAAAATTATTAAACAAATAAAATTTCTAAACAAAAAAGAGTAAATAATAAAAAATTATGAAATGTATAATTTTTTTAGAAATAAACTATAGTTGATAAATAATAAAAAAAAATTATCCATTAAAATTTATTTTTTCTGAATGTGTCAATATTATTCCCAGTGTATTAATTTTTAAATTGTCTATAAAAAAAGTTATTCTTGGTATTTGAAATAATTTTGTTTAAAAAAATTTGTATAACTAATATAATTTAAAAAATTATACATTTCATAATTTTTTATTATTTACTTTTTTTTGTTTAGTAAATTTTATTTGTTTAATAATTTTTTCATAAAAAATTTCCCTTTATTGTTTTAATAATTTTCCATAATAATATTTTTAAAAAGTAAGTATAATAATAAATAATAATAGATATAATAACAATAATAAATAAATAAACAAATAATAAATATAATAGTAAACAAGAAGAGTAATTGACATTTAATATTTTTGTTCCTCACGTTCATTCCTACTGTACCACGCAAACGGAGCAACCTGTTATGGTCGGCCATGTCCAACTTCTCATATAGAGCTATCAGTTTGATATGTTTCGTAAAACGCGGATTGATATTTACGCCCATAGAAACATCTAATCGTCATAAGAAAACTTGTTTTATATTCTCTATTAAATATTATTTTTCCCTAAATCGCCCTTTTTTTCATTTTCTGTCTGAATTTTTAAAAATTAATTATCAAAGTAAAAAATTACACCAAAAGAGGGGAAGTTTTCGACTTTGATAATTAATTTTGAAAAATTCAGACAGAAAATGAAAAAAAGGGCGATTTAAGGAAAAATAATATTTAATAGAGAATATAATTCAAACTTACTTATGACGATTAGATGTTTCTAGGAGCGTAAATATGAATCCGCGTTTTACAAAACAAAGCAACAGCTCGATGTAGGCCTTTGCCGACCATAACAGGTTGCACCATTTTCGTGTTGAAAGTATTTACGCTATGGTAATGTAGGGACGTAGATGATCAACAAAAATAATAAGTCATTACTTTTATTATTTAATATTATATAAATAATTATATTTATTTGTTTATTTATCTATTATTATTTATTACTAGCTGTCGTACCCGTCTTCGACGGGTTTTAGTTTCTACTAATATATTTGAACAGGTGTCTACCAATTGGGAATTTAATTTGACTGGGAAAAACTAATTTTAATTAGTTACCATTAACTATTACATTAGCAAAATATTACCATTTGAATCAGTAAATGACTTTTTCTATCAAATACTATTTTCAACTAATTCAGATTTACAGAACAGTATTTATCAATTTGTAGTACTTTATGCATTCGTAGTATTTCAATTAATGCATTAATAATTAATACTAATTTTCCACCAGCTTTTGGAGTTATGTAGAGTCTAATTCGAACTAATTGTATTGCAAGTAGGCCCCACGTTACGACTGCTAAAATCGAAAATAAGACCTATATTGTAATCTGAAAGTAAGTCTTAAATTTTGACAAATAAAAATATTACATCAATAGAAATTAAAGCAAAAAGCAATTTTTTAAAAATGAATTAATATAATAAAACTTTTTTTAATTAGATAAAAAAATTCCCGATTTTTCTAGTCAAATTAAATTCCCGGCTATTTCTCGGGATACCTTTGCGATTAATAGACACTCTGTTAAATGTATTAGTAGAAATTATAACACGTTTTTGATTCCCACATGGGAAATCTACATGGGATCCACTTTTACAAAGGAAACAATATTGATTCCTATGTAAAACCGTATGGTATAATTTTTCCATATCCCTATTAAAAATTTCCACATGGGATTTTACATTTTACCCGTTTTTGCGTAATGCCCGGATAGAATTTTGGAAAGCAACAACATACCCCAAACATTTCTAAAATTCAAGAAGAACAATTTTAATTCATAAATAGGAATTTGTTATTTATTTTCAAAGTCATTTCTAAAACATTTCTTGAATTCAAAAAAAGAAAATTTTGATTCATAAATCCCAATTTGCCCTAATGGCATCTTAAGGACTTTCTGTGTCCCAGTACCCGCTGAAGTCAAATTTCAGTATTATTGATACTTTTACTGTATACCCTTTTTTATTGAACATAAATATTTTATTTTCTACGTTAAATATGACAATACATACTATGAAAATTTCAAACTTAAAACCTGAAAATATCAATATAGAAATTGTTTGCAAACTCTCACGTTAATTGATTTTAGAAAATTTGTAATCGGCATCAAATTCATGACTCTAAACTTTTTAATAAAATAAATGTAATGAATGTAATTAAAAATTTAAAAACATCAATCGATATCACTACCAACTTAATAAAAAATTAAACAATATTCAACAAAAAAAATTAATTAAAAATTTTGTCGAAAATCAAAAATATGATTTTGGCTTAAAAATTCGGATATATTATTTATATTTCATTTTTATAGTGAAAATTAGTTGTATTAATATTAAAAAGTAGCTACAGAAAGTGTCACATAAATTTGCCAAAAAATTAAAAAATTTGCATTTTTTTGATTTTTTGAATTTTGTGAAAAAAGCTATAACTTTCGTTCAGCTTAATATTTTTCAATCGGATATGGCTATAAATTTAAGTTAGACTAAGACCAAAGAGACTGTAAAGTTTCGTTTTAATCGGTCAAGTAGTCTTTGTGTTTATCCCGGACAAAATATTGCGTACAGACATACATACATACATACATACACACAGACATACATACATACATACATACATAATTTTTTTTATTGTCATTTTTTGAATTCTTACTACTCGAATAGAAAAACTAAACATGAAATTTAAAATTCTATGCAATGTACAGACAAAAGTCTGATCTTATTTATAAAGAAGATTATTCTTACTTTTTAGAAATATTATAATGGAAAAGTATAAAACAAAGTAATGTAAATTTTTTATGAAAATATTATTAAACATAATTTTTGTCATAAAATTGGATCTTTTTTATGAAAAAAAGTCCTTTTTCTGAAACACGGAGGTACTCAGAATTTATTTCCAATTATGAAAACCATTTTTGTCTTGAGAAAACGACGTTGATGTTTGCAATTTTTTTCTAACAATTTTTGAAGTAGATTATTAAATTTTCGTCTTTTTTCAATACATTGCAGCTTTTTTACATTCTCATCATATGAGAAAGTATTAGTTTTGGTCGAAAATTGACTTTCGCTAATTTCATGAAATCTCGACGTTTTGGGGTCCCCTGAGTCCGAAAAACATGGTCTAAAAAAAGTGTCTGTCCGTATGTCTGTCTTCGTGTCTGTCTGTAGACACAATGGTGTTCCTACGATAACTCTTGAAAAACTTATTGCATCAACTTGCAACTTTGTATGCACAAAGTTAGTGTTAAAATACAGATCGAGTTCGTTAGCCAGCAATTTTCGTCGAAAACTACGCAAACTACAGTAGTTTCAAAATTTTGAAAATTCAATTTTTTCAAATTTCATTATTTTTAACTTTATATTACTTTAGATTAGACAAATACAAACAACTTTTCTTTACAACATTTTTTCATAGAAAGTCAAATTTCGAAGTTATAGGCTCTTAAATAGTAAAAAAATACTCAAAAATTCTAAAATAAAGCTAAAAATCAAAATTTCTCAAAGAGAAAAAAATTATTACATTAATTTCCACATATTCTCACCCCATTGTACTCAAAAAATGATCACATTAACCAAAAACTAGTAATTTCCGGAAAAACCACCGTATATATATATTTTTTATCATTTTTTTAACAAAAAATCCATATTCCGACTCAATTATCTCCAAAACTATTGCCTATGGGAGCTTGCTGCCAGAGACTTTTTTTCTCGTCTTACCATCAGCTACAACTTTGCTGTTGACAACTTTTCACTAAACTTAAAACTTTTCGACTTATTTGCAAAAAACTAATTTTTTATTACATTCTCATCATATGAGAAAGTATTAGTTTTGGTCGAAAATTGACTTTCGCTAATTTCATGAAATCTCGACGTTTTGGGGTCCCCTGAGTCCGAAAAACATGGTCTAAAAAAAGTGTCTGTCCGTATGTCTGTCTTCGTGTCTGTCTGTAGACACAATGGTGTCCCTACGATAACTCTTGAAAAACTTATTGCATCAACTTGCAACTTTGTATGCACAAAGTTAGTGTTAAAATACAGATCGAGTTCGTTAGCCAGCAATTTTCGTCGAAAACTACGCAAACTACAGTAGTTTCAAAATTTTGAAAATTCAATTTTTTCAAATTTCATTATTTTTAACTTTATATTACTTTAGATTAGACAAATACAAACAACTTTTCTCTACAACATTTTTTCATAGAAATTTTTTTTTTTTTTTTTTTTAAGTTTTTGGGCCAGGCCATATTAACTGGGTTAAAAAAATTTTATTGATTTTCTAAAATGTTCTAAATATTGTAAAAACATGTAGTTTACAATTAAACAAACATTTTAAAAAAACATTTTTTATAATTTATTGTTATTAAAAATATTGAACTTTTAAATTTACAATCATGTTTTTATTTAAAAAAGTGAACAATTTTGTGTAATTATTGTAAATGATATTACTTTTTTGCATGCTGCTTTTGAACTGTTAATTTTTTTAATAAATTTTGTAATATTTTTTTAATGCAAAAATGTAACAAAAATTAAAAATTTTTAAGAATAATTTTATTTTTCGAGAAATTAGATTACAAATTTATTAAAAATAATTGAATTTGATTAAGAATTTGATTGAATTGAGAAAAGTTCTTGAAAATAATTGAAATTTTGGCAAGAATTTTATTAAAATTTTTTTATAAACAATTGAAATATTGCTATAACTTTTTTTAAATTTTTTACCATAACTGAATTTCTGCTAAAAATTTTATTATTTTTGAATATAATTGAATTTTTGAGACGAATTTTTTAATAATATTTCTTTTTAAATACCTAATTCTTTTTACAAAAATAAATAATTTATTGAATAATTGAATGTTTCTCAATATTGAATTCTCATAAAGAATTTTATTAACAAATTTTTAAACAATTGAATTCTTTTGACGAATTTTAATAAAATTTTAAGAATAATTACATTTTTCGAGGAATTCGATTAAAATTCTTTCAAAAATAATTGAAATTCTTTCATGAGTTTTATTATCTATGAAAACAATAATTGAATCCCTGTAAAAAATTGTATTACATATTAATAAAAATAATTGAATCTCTGTAAACATAAATTGAATATTTTTGAAAATAATAGAATTATTGCGAAAAAATTTATAAAAAAATTTTAAAATAATTCATTTCTTTTGGAAAATTTTATTAAAATAGTAGGGGAATGTAGTCAAGGTTGGCCTACTGTCTAGGTAGGCCACTCGCGTTTTTTTGTCAAGTTCACTAGCGCCACCTACGCGCATTTTTGTCGAAGCTTGTCTTAGTGAAACCTAACTTTTTGTTCAATTACATTTTCGGAAAATCGAAAATTGTGTTTTCTGTGACGTCGGTACAAAAAAAGCTCAAAAAAAGTTTTGTGCATAATGTGAAAAACCATTAATAAAAGATAAAAAACAAATTGAATCGTCAAGGCAAGTATGCAGAAAATTTGTGGGACTCATGGTTGAAAGGAAAACAAAGTAAAAAATCGAATCCCGAAACGTATTTCTTTTTGTTTACAACAATTCGGTAATGTTACTTACTGTCAAGGTCGGCCACTATGTGTTTAAAATGCGCAAAGTTGAGGACGAGCTACTTCATTTGCAAAAACTGCAATTCTGTATAACTCATAATATAATTGATCATCTTATTAATATTTTTATTTAATTTTATTAATATTTTAGTGCAAAACTTTTTTTTATTTATATTTATTTTTTTATATTGTTTATTGTTATTATTTTGTTATTTCATTAAGTTACAAACTGTAAACAATAAAGAATCAATTTTCCGTAACTCCAAACATGTTATTTTATTTTTTAACGATTAATGCCCTTTGAATTTTAAACATGGCCGACCTTGACTGTAATGGCCAACCTGGACTACAAATTTTTTTTTTTTTAAATCTTTATAACTTTTTCATTTTTAAACCTGTCAATTTACTTTGTACAGAAAAAATGTTCCTATTAAACAGGACTTTCCAACCATATACTTCAATTGTCCAAATTCATTTTTAAAAAAAAGTTATAAACAAAAGTCAAAAAGGTGGCCGACCTAGACTATGTTCCCCTAGATATTAAAAATCATTGCCTGGGGGAGAATTTTTGAAAAAGAATTGAATTTGTTAAAAAAGAATTTTTCATTAAAATTTTTGAAAATAATTGAATTTTGGAGAAAAATTTTAATATTTATAAAGATAATTGAAATTTTGACGATAAATTTTTTAAACTTTCGACTATAATTGAATTTCTGCAAAGAATTTAATTACTTTTGAAAATAATTGAATTTCTTTGATGAATTTTAATAAATTGTTTAAGAATAATTATACCTACATTTCGCGAGCAATTCCTGTAAAAGTGTATAAAAAATAATTGAAATTTTGCGATGAATTTTATTATTTATGAAAATAATTGTAAATATATAAATTTTTTTATTATTTGTGAAAATAATTGAATTATTGCGAAGAAAAATTATAAAGGCAACTCTTTTAAAATTGAATTAAGAAATTTTAATTAAAAAAATTGAGTTAAAGAAAAATTAGATTTCAAGAATAAGCACAATAACTTTCGAAAACAATAATTTTCCAGAATTCCAATCAAAGTTCCCTGACTTTTCCAGGTTTTTTCAAGGTTTATAAAATTCCCTGACATTTCCAGGTTTCCAGGTTGCGTGGCAACCCTGAATTTATTAAATACTGCTTGACCCTTGCTTACAGAATTTTTCCTTCTCCCACAACCCTGGAAAAACTACTCATAGCATATTTGAGATAATTTTTAACTAATTTTTATGAGAAGATCAGTTATTTAAAAAAATGTCAAAACATTTCAGTTAAAAATAATATTTATAAATATAAATACATTATAATATTCGTAAGTTTCCTTTCCGTTAGCAAATTTTCTGCATTCATTTGTTTGTTTTGAAATTTAATTTTTGTGGGTTATTGGCATTTTTTATTTTTTTCCTGTTCTCAATATTTAATTCTATATACAATTTATTATATTGAATTAAATTTTTATTTAAATAAATAATTTTATAATTTAGTCTAAAGGTTGGTGTCCATAATTTAATATTATATATTATTTTAATATAATATTGTTAAAAGATATTTGATCAAATTTATTTTAATTCATTTTTATTGTTACTTCTAGATTCCCCAAGTATAAAATTATTATTATATTATTATCAGTTATTAATTTTAAATAATTATTTTTATAATTTGTATTTTTTATCCTGACTTTTCCTAATTTTCATCAAAAATATTTACTTTTTTCTTATCCTGTCAATAAATTGAATTCCACCAATTAATTTTAATATTTATAAAAGTAATGTCATTCTTGAGAAGAATTTTATAAAAATTTTTAAATAATTGATTTCTTTTGACTAGTTTTACGCAAATTCTAATTTAAGTAATTGAATTCCTGAAAAATTTTTATTATTCATGAAAATTTTTTTTAAAATAACTGAATTCTGTATGAAAATTTTAAGAAAATAGTAGATATTGAAAATCATTGAATTGTGAAAAGTTTGTTAAAAATTTTATTAAATTTTTACATTCTCATCATATGAGAAAGTATTAGTTTTGGTCGAAAATTGACTTTCGCTAATTTCATGAAATCTCGACGTTTTAAGGTCCCCTGAGTCCGAAAAACATGGTCTAAAAAAAGTGTCTGTCCGTATGTCTGTCTTCGTGTCTGTCTGTAGACACAATGGTGTCCCTACGATAACTCTTGAAAAACTTATTGCATCAACTTGCAACTTTGTATGCACAAAGTTAGTGTTAAAATACAGATCGAGTTCGTTAGCCAGCCATTTTCGTCGAAAACTACGCAAACTACAGTAGTTTCAAAATTTTGAAAATTCAATTTTTTCAAATTTCATTATTTTTAACTTTATATTACTTTAGATTAGACAAATACAAACAACTTTCCTCTACAACATTTTTTCATAGAAAATTAATTTTTTTTTTTTTAAGTTTTTGGGTCAGGCTAGCTTAACTGGGTTAAAAAAGTTTTATTGATTTTCTAAAATGTTATAACTAAAATATATTCATAAAAGTTTTAACATTTTAGAAAATCAATGACATTTTTTTAATGCAGTTTGGCTGGTCTGACCCTTTTTTACATTTTAATTTTTGGTCCTATCTTGTTGGAAATGGTTTTTTACATTCTAATCACATGAGGAGGTATTAGATTTGATGAAAAATTGACTTTTTATACCTCAGGTTGAATGAAAATGGCGACCTTTTTTTCCCATGGACAAAAAAAACAGCTAGTCCCATGTGTTATTTTTGCTCATGGAAAAAAAATGCCGCCATTTTCATAGAAGTCGAACAAGTGAATGAGTTTTACTCCCTGTCGTCTGCTATCTTAAATCGCCACTTTTGTGCCTTTGGAATAAAAAATATCGTAAGTTACACGGGACTTAAAGGCTGCCTTTACGGTACCTTGTTGCTTAATATACTATTTGTTAATTTTATGAAATCTTTGCGTTTTGAGGTGCCCTGAATCCAAGAAACATGGTCTGTCGATTACGTCTGTCTGTCTGTCTGTCTGTCCGACGATAACTTTTGAAAAACTTAATTTTTTCAAAAACTTTTTTCGAATTTTTGACTTTTTGTCTCAGCTTAGTGGAGGTGTTTTACTTTTGCTTGTTAAAACGATGGGTAAATATCACATTCACTGTATCCAAATTTACATGTTTTTAATCATACACTTGATATATATTTACAAATCACGTATATAGGGAAAACGGGACATAATGGCTAAGGGGCGTAATGAATAATTGTAATTTATTTAAAAATCGTAAATCGAAATGATTTCACTCCTAAGACAACTTGATGTACTGCAAGTTTCTACAAAGGTTGATTATTTATTATTCAATAACTATTGTAAGAAATATAGTAGAAAATCTGTATTTCACATATGAAAGTAACTTTTCAAAATTTTCATTTTTTCATTCTAATTTTTTTAAAATAACTTTAAAAAAGAAACTAAAATCGCGTTTTAAGCTTGAAACATTTTTTGAGGGTCAATTTTAGATTTTTGATTCACACTTACTGTATTGATAAAAATTACAAAATATTTCCTAAGTACCCCTAGGGCGTGTTGGCTAATGCAACACGCTATGTATAACCCGTGTAGAAATTTACCGTGGAAGTGTATGAGAAACTGTCCAGTTGCGCTAGATTCAATCTAGCAACTAGATGGGGAAAAAATTGGACAAGTGCGAGTTGTACTCGCACTGCAATGGCGGGTTCCGCACACAAATATTAAAACAATACTTGTAACATTGATCGGTAATTGGTAGAATTAAAATAAACAATTATAAAAATATATTAAAATCATTTGATAAAAAAAAATAACTAAAAAAAGTTAAAGTATTGTATATCTAATATTGTAAACAATAATAAGCAGAGGAACTATAATAAATTTTGAAAATTTTGTTCCTCTGCTTATTATTGTGTACAATATTAGATATATACAATACTTTAATTTTTTTTAGTTATTTTTTTTTATCAAATGATTTTAATATATTTTTATAATTGTTTATTTTAATTCTACCAATTACCGATCAATGTTACAAGTATTGTTTTAATATTTGTGTGCGGAACCCGCCATTGCAGTGCGAGTACAACACGCACTTGTCCAATTTTTTTTTATTTTTAGTTAAGAAATTAAAGTCAGAAAACAACCTCTCATTTATTCTCTTAAAATTTAACTCTCTTCCTTAAAATATTTAATGCCACGTGTTTAAACTAAAAAAAATTTAAAAAAATTTTTTTTTTTGAAAAAAAAAATTAAAAAAATTTTTTTTTTTATTTTTCTTCAAAAAGTTTCTTAAATAAATTTTTTGTCGTCAGACTGTAATAATACACTAAGATACCAATTTTCAGCTCATTAGGTCAAATAATGTAAAAGTTAGGGAAAAAAAAATTTTTTTTTAAAATTTTTTAGTTTTTCCTTGACAACGCTATGGCCATCATTACATATCAAGTTCTCTATATTTTTCCTGTAATATTCGAGTAAAAATACACCAGCATGCAAAATTTCAGCTCTCCATGTCGAATAGTTTAGAAGTTAAGGGGGGGGGAATGGTCACTTTTTATGCATTTTTGGCCAAAAATCTTGTTATTTCCTTGACAACGCTATGACCATCATCTCCAAACACATTCTCTATATTTTTCCTGTAATCTACGTGTGAAAATACATATCTGTACCAAATTTGAGCTCTTTAGGTCAAATAGTTTAGCCGCTAGGGGGGGGACACGATTTGGCTACGGACAACAGAGTCTCACCAATAGGGTTCCGCCGATACACCGTAGGTGTACGGAACCCTAAAAATGGACAGGCTTGAACGAGGGATGTAACACTAGCAACGTCAAGATTTTGTACAGTTATTTTGTCTAGTCCTTGTCTAGTAAAATAAATCATTCCTAGCCAGTTCCTGGATATTAAAATAAGCAGTTTCTACATACTGGGAATAATTGTTAGGTTTATAAATAATAGAACAATATTTTTCAACTTTACTCTTTTGTTTGTTTAACTTTTAAACAAACAAAACAGTAATACAAAAGTATTTGTTATTATCACAATTCCTCTTACAATTATTTTTGAAATTAATTGTAACATATTTTGCTACATTGGATTTTTTCTTTAAAACACAAACACATTCACTATAAAGATTCGTACTTGTATACCGATAATAAAATTAATTGTATATTATATTGTTGCAATCACAAAAAATTTACTTAAAATTACCAAAGTTTTATTACTTATTATGAACATTATAATATGAAAAACAATCTAGACTATTAATGATGACATCACATGTCCTTTTTCTAATAAATCTTTTTTTCGCTGTAATATATTTAAACTTCTACACTGTCCCTGTTCAAAAATGGAAAACTGAAAACTTTTCACTAGATTTATAAATTTGATTTTATCTTCACAACAAGATAAGTTACAATTGTAGACTCTTGGTTTCTTTTCATCAAGCACTACGTCAAGAACTGATTTCGTCTGCTAGCTTATTAGACTCTCAGAGCCACCTTCTCCACGAACTTGTACTAAATTCTTAAGTCAGCGTCCTAGGCAGTGCCCAGCTAATTCTTGGACAACCTGCTATACAAACTTGTACTGAATTTTCAATTCAGTATCCTAGACAAATTTTAGCCAGATTCTAGACTGTCTTCATAGCGAAGAAAATAAAGGGGAAAACTGTACATTAACATTTCGGGGCCAGGACAGTTTATTCAGAATAATTTTCCACGACAAATGCTATCTAGCTGTAGTCTATTTCTAGGAAGGCCACGACAAATTTCTACACGGGAAAGAGCAATACCTACGATACCGACGAAGTGTACGTTCATTGTAGAAAAAAAGTAAGCGTAATATAGGGACGTTCGACTTTTTAAAAGAAAGCTGAGGTACTAGAGTAACTTTTCTAGGAGATAAACACTTAATTAAAACAAAAATGTCCGTGTAAATCAACAAAGAGTGAAAAGTTAGCCATTACGCTCCGGTCTACACTACACAAAAACCTTGATACTAATACTTTAAGAATATTTTATCTGCTTCTGCAAATAATATTTCTACTAAGAGTTAGTATAATTAAAAATAACTTCACAATTTAAATCATCAAGACCAAAAATATACATTTAAATCCACTTTATCTCGCAATCATCAGCAAACAAAAACATGTGATGAGAATGTAATCCTTAAAGTCGTAGTAACTTTAAGAAAAAAAATGTTTTACGAAACATATAATAGGAAACAAGAACAAGAACACAAATAATGCACAACAATTGCAGACCGCCGCAAGCGAAGCGAGCCATTTGCGCGCGAAGCGCGTAACAACACACGGAGCGCGAAGCGCGACGTGTGGAATAATCGCCGGAGCGCGAAGCGCGACGATCAATATTCGCGCGCCCCGAGGCGCGCTGAAACTTGCGAGCGAAGTGAGCCCCCGCGCGAAGCGCGGATGAGAATGTGTCCGCGCTTGCGCGGACAGATTTTTTTTATTAAAAAAGGGCATTTTTTGACATTTATTTTTCTAAATAATTTCATATCGTAATTTTTATTGATGAAAAATAGAAATACAGAAAAATTAAGATTAAATTTTGATCAGAAATTAAATAAGTAAACAAATAATTTTCCATATAGAAAAATTGAATAACAATGTTCCCAGTAAACGAAAACTAATTGAAATGAATTAAAAAGAATTCACAAAGAGCTTTCGTGAATCCCGCTTTGTGACAAATACGAATTGGAGCCATGATGCAATTTTCCTGAATTCGTGAAACTGTATTGAACTTCCGAACCTTCTATCCGTACCAATTCACTGGACAAGTTTTGAGCCTTTAATTTTTTTCAATTCGTTAGCACGAATTCAATGCATGCTTTGGTCATTTCTTACAAATGCGAATTCGTTTGGACAAATTGGTACATATTGAATTAAATTCAATTGAATATACAAAGAGCTTGAGTGAATCCCGCTTTGTGACAAATACGAATTGGAGCCTATCAAAAATGTTAATTCGTTTCAATTCATTTGAATTAGTTTTTTTTTACTGGGTTATTTTTAGAATTTTCAGTTTAAAAACAAAGATTTTTTTCAAAACAATACTTCTATAGGTAATTATGAAAATCATCGATTTCATTTGGAATTCTTTTCATGGATTTAAAAACATATTTTCTACCAAATTACGCGTGTGTTTCGAAATCCACCAATTTTTAAGAAAAATGATAATTGAAAAAGGGTCAAAATATTTTCTGTCCGCTTTTATTTTATGACCGTTGAATTCCTTATAAAAAATTACTTTAAAACTAATTTTGTGGAATATTTAAATTAGATTTTTCATATACTTAAAAATATCAATAATAAAAATAACAATAAAAAATTTTTAAAATTATACATTTCATAATTTTTTATTATTTACTTTTTTTTGTTTAGAAATTTTATTTGTTTAATAATTTTTTCATAAAAAATTTTCCTTTATTGTTTTAATACTTTTCCATAATAATATTTTAAAAAAGTAAGTAAAATAATAAATAATAATAGATATAATAACAATAATAAATAAATAAACAAATAATAAATGTAATAGTAAACAATGAGAGTATAATTGACATTTAATATTTTTGTTCCTCACGTTCATTTCTACTGTACTACGCAAACGGTGCAACCTGATATAGTCGGCCATGGCTAACCTCCCATATTAAGCTGTCAGTTTGCTATGTTTTGGAAAACGCGGATTGATATTCACGCCCATAGAAACATCTAATCGTCATAAGAAAACTTGTTGAATATTCTCTATTAAATATTATTTTTCCCTAAATCGCCCTTTTTTTCATTTTCAATCTGGATTTTTTTTAATTAATTATCAAAGTCAAAAAATTTTACCAAGATGGACGAAAAGAGGGGAAAAGAGTGGAAGTTGAGGAGAAATCGCTCGCTACGCCTATGCGTACTTTTAAATATTTCCCACCGTGCAGCGTCCTTAAGTAGTTATACATTATTTATCATTATTTTCTTTGAATTTAAATAATTCAAAGAAAGGTTATAAGTATCTTGCAATGTAAAAATAGTATTTTTGTTTAATTTTCATGTGATAAAACACATGGACAAATGCCACTCCCGCCATCTGTCGTGCAAAACGCGCGGCGACATATCAACAGTTATTGTAGGTAACCGTCCTTCACTATTTTCATAGCTGCTATATATACATTATTCATACTATTAAAACATTAACTTTTATTAATTATAACACATTATAATAATAAAATTACACTTTTTTACTATTTATCTGACATTAAAAAATCATGACAATAACACTTTCTCAATAAATACACACTAATTTATCAATACACATTCACTTGACATTTCCACATATTTTATCTTTTATTTCACTTAATTTACATTAATTTGTAACAAATATGGTCATAAACGATTAATAAACACTTTTTATACAAAACCCAATACTTACTTTATCATATTTTTGCATTTAAAACACTTTTTTTGTTAACGTCAACTTTTGACGGATTCTTGACGTTTTCGCGTCAAGAAAGCATCAACCCGTTCCCCCAGGGTGATTTTAAGTTACATAATATTAAATAGTCTTGTTTATTATTATTCAAAAATTTTAATAAAATTCTTTGCAAGAATTTCATTATTTTCATAAATAAGAAAATTCTTCGTAAGAATTAAAATATTTTCATAAATAATAAAATGTTTCGGATGAATTCAATTATTTTCAATACAATTTTAATCAAATTTCTCGAAAGAATACAATTATTATTCGAATATTTTCAAGAATTATAATATAAATTCAAATATTTTCAACAATTTTGGTGAAATTAAAAAAAATCATACTTTTCAAAACTTTAAATAAAAATCCTTCAAAAAATTCAATTATTTTCAATACTTCAAATAAAATTCTTCGAAATAATTCAATTATTTTTATGAATTGTAAAATCCTTCGCAAGAATTTTATTATTTTCATAAATAAGAAAATTCTTGGCAAAAAAAAAAATATATTTTCATAAATAACAAAATTCTTGGCAAAAATTAAAATATTTTCATAAATAACAAAATTCTACAAAGAAATTCAATTATTTTCATAAATAATAAAATGTTTCGGAGGAATTCAATTATTTTCAATACAATTTTAATAAAATTTCTCAAAAGAATACAATTATTTTTAAAAATATAATATAATATTTTTGAATATTATTTAAATTCAATTATTTTCAAGAGTTTTAATAAAAATTTAATTATTTTCAACAATGAGAATTTCGTAATTCTTTACGAAAACTCTAATAAAATTGTATAAAAGAATTTAATTTTCTGTAAATAATTTTAATATAATTTAATAAAAAAATTATTAATTACAATTAATAATAAACATGATTATTTTAAAAATTTAAAAGAAAATCTCCATAAGATTCAATTACTTTCAAAAATTTTAGTAAAAATTATTAAAAAAAACTTTATTATTTTCAAGAAAATTGAAATAAATTCTTCAAAACAATTCAATTATTTTAAAGAATTTTAAATAAAAATCTTGCCAAGAATTAAATTATTTTCAATTCAATTTTCTCGAAAGAATTCAATTATTTAAAAAAATGTTGATAAAATTCTTGAAATGAATTCAATTATTTTCGGTACATTAATTTTAAAATTGAAAACATTTGAAAAGGAAAATTATTTCAAAAGTTAGGAAAAAAGCAAACAACAAGATTAAATATTTTAATTTCTCTTGAAAAAATTAGTTTCCTGTATTATTTATAATATTATTATATATTATTTTTGTTATTAATAACTGTTATCAAACGTATAAATATTTAAGAATAGTATTGAAAATTTAATTTTTTTACAATTATTTGAATTTAAATTTAATAAATAATTGGTATATAAATAAGTATAAATAAATAAAAGTATTTAGAGTTGGAATAGAGATAAGAATGAAATTTTTATATGTCTCGTCAAGTAAAGTAGAGGAAATTTCTTTGCAAATAGAACTTCCTATTTCGGATTAAAACAACATTGAATATATGTGACAGATATTATTTAAAGAACCTCTAAATTGCATCAACTGCACAATAAATTATTTAATAAAACAAAGGGGAGATTCCGCTTCGGACCCAAACCGATTGATGCGAAAACGGCGAGACAGAACGACAGGTTTCAAGAATTATTTATGGACTTACCAAAGTCGAAACAACGGCAACAAAAATGAGAAAACACAAACACAACAATTTACCAATAATAAATATTAAACACGGATTCAAATCAACACTCGTATTTATTTATTACTATTTACACTTTAACTTGTTATTCAGAATTACGGCAAAGATAATTAATTGACTATACTTTACAAACTTATAACGAACTGACTCGAAAGCAATTAATTATGGTAATGATGCCGGCCGGCTTCCTCTCGCGACGCTTCCTCGAAGATCCAACAGACGAACTCCTAAACCGCTTCACCCATTGGACGCTGGAACCACCGCACACGACGAAACCCAAAACCTCCGGCCCAATCACAAAAGACCCGCGAATATTCAAAATGAATATTAAACGTAAATAACCAAAAAGGAAAATCATAACGAAATGCTTCGTTACAATCCCCTCTCCTAGGCCAACAATAATCCAAAAATTGTTGCCGATTAAACCCAAAATTAACAAAAGAAAAACTACCAATTCAAAGAATGAAACTAAATATATTTATTCAAAAACTAGTTAACACTTAACCAGAAAAATCAAATTAAATTAAAGAATAATGAAAAACCAAAAATAATAAAAAAAAAAACAAAATAAACTCTTTTTTTTCAAAATACTGGGGCCCCCATTCTATGGGAAACCTCTTCGTTGGCGATCCTGCCAAAAAGCAGTGCGAGCCGCAATCGCCAATTCCTGCGGGAGGCCAACCAAAGATGCCTCCAGCAACCTCAAATCGTCCATCAACCCAGTGGCCGAAGGCACTGGATCTGGAACCACCTCATCAGCCGACGGTTCAACCGCTGAGCCAACCAATGGCAACCTTTCAGCCATCTGAACTGGAGCAAGTTGCCCCGGTTCATCAACCTCAGCCCGAACGACCACTGATGCCACTTTTTTGTGATAGACGGCTCCCTTATTGCCGCCCTTAGTCCCTTGACCTCTTCTACTTGACTCCGACTGGTCAGATCTCTCCAATGACACTGATGAACCCGAACGCTTCATCCACAAACGGTAAGCTCGTGCACAGCGTGGGCAATCCTCCATCATGACCCCAAATCGGCCACAATTCCGGCAGAAAATGTCAATTGGCTCCGGACAGTAAGCCAATTTGTGGGACATACTCCAGCAATTGAAGCATGCCCCCATAGGAGGATCCAAATCCGGGTCCGTCGGAATGCGGTCCAACCGACAGAAAATCCGTCCCACAGTCAACATAGGCCGTGCGAGCCTAGCCTCCTCCCTGAATCGGTCCGCTGGACGAGGAACCACCATTACATTTGGCTCCCGTGGTCGGACCTGAACCTCTGGTTCCTCACGACCACAAGCCTTATGTTTTTTAGTTCCCTCGTTGACCAAAACCGGATCATCCTCTTGGTCCATCACGATTGAGTCCAATTCCTCAACAGCGTACTGGCTCTCCAAAAACTCACGACTTTCCGCTGAGCAAGCTCCACGATCCACACCTGTGCCGGGGCGAGCTGCACAAGCTTGCTCCTCATCCTGCCAGGCGAAAGAAATTCCGCGACCCACAGAACGAACACCAGCTGGAGGCAAGGACACGTCGGACTCCGAGGAACTAGAAACCTCATGGCTTCTCACCACCCGTCTAATGGCACCTCCTGATGCCTGACCAGAGCCTGAAGGGAGTTTGCTGCGCCACATATCGCCCATGATGACGATGATCCTTTAAGAATTAACTTGGCTCGAACAAATCTAAAACATAAAATAAATAAGTAACACATTCAAAATTATTGCCGAGAACGTGGAGGTATAAAACGTTTGAGATCGGACACATGAACCTTAGCCACACGACGGTTATTACCCGAACCCAATTCGTAAACCGAAGGAGACAATTGCCTAACAATTTCGTAGGGACCCTCAAATTTAGGAGCCAACTTTGCCGAAAACCTATTTGCCGCATTCGACAATTTATGAGTCCTCCATAAAACCTGATCACCCACATGAAATGTAGCCTCTCGTTTATTACGGTTATAATAACGACTTTGTTTTTCCCGTTTCTCGTCAATAAACCTTGCAACCAAATCTCTCAGCGCGTCCAACCTACGCAACCTATCGCACCAAACCTCTGGATCAATCCTCTGAACCGTAACCTTACCTTCAACTTCTCTCCTCAAACTCTTAACCAGTTGAGGTTGACGGCCATAATTCAAAAAGGCCGGTGAAACCTTTGTTGAAGACTGCACAGCCGTATTGACCGCATGTCGGAACTCATGGACATGTTTGTCCCAATTCCGATGATCCTCGCCCACAAAAGTCGCAATCATCGTTTTCAAAGTACGGTTACTTCGTTCGACCGGGTTAGCCTGGGGGTGGTATGGCGGCGTTGTTAAATGCCTGACACCATAGTCCTCCAAAACGGATTTGAGGTGTTGGTTGTCGAACTCCTTTCCGTTATCCGTTAACAGAAAGTGAGGAGTGTCCCACCTGAACACTACCAGTTCCTCAAATGCCTTCGCAATGGATTTGCCATCAGCCGACCTGATTGGTTTAACCTCAATCCAGCGTGTAAACAAATCCTGGAAAACAACCAAATGCTTACACTGATTCTTGCTGGATGGAAACTCCATACAATCTGCTGCAACCACCGTCCACGGTTGTTCCACAATCCTTTGACCCATTAACCCTTGAGGTCCTTCTTGCGAAACCTTAAACCTTTGACAATCAGGACACTCGCGAACAAACCTCTGGACATCATGCCAAATGCCTGGCCAGTAATACTCTGCAGCCACCCTAGCATATGTCTTCTCTGTTCCCAAATGACCTGCTGCAATTTCAGAATGAGCATCCCTGAGTATCCTACTCCGATGCTCCTCTGGGACAACCAACTTCCAACCCTGTTCTTCGCCCGTGATTGGTAACAATAATGGATCGTTCCTATGACGATACAACAAATTGTTTTCCACCAACCAACCTGGAAAACGTTGAGGAAACTCCTCAACCAATTGTTTCCTCTTGATGTACCACGGGTCATCAATGGTGCTGAAAGCCGACATCTCGTCCGTGTTATCCTCGTACATACGCGACAATGCGTCCGGTACGTGATGATTAACACCGCGACGATGAACAATGTCGAAATCCCATTGTTGCATCTCGAGTGCCCAACGAGCCAAACGACCAGACGGATCCTTAAGATTCCTGAGCCACCTCAGAGCACTATGATCCGTAATAGCCTTAAACCGATATCCCTCTAGATATGGCCTGAATTTTTTAATGGCCCATAATAATGCCAAACACTCACGCTCAGTGACACTATAATTCCTTTCTGCCCCTGTCAAAGCCTTACTTGCGTACACAATTGGGTGTTCGCCATCCTCAGACTCCTGAGTCAACACCGCGCCAATCGCTGAGTCGCTAGCGTCACATTGGACAGTGAACGGTTTGCTAAAATCCGGCCGAGCCAAAACTGGGGCCGATACCAACTTTTTCTTTAAAGTTTGGAAAGCCTCCTCATGCTCAGCTGTCCATTCCCAAGCTCTTCCTTTTTGAAGAAGCCTTAAAAGTGGTACCTTGATCTCGCTATCATTCTCTATGAAACGAGAATACCACCCAACCATTCCCAAGAAACGCCGAAGCTGTTTAATATCCTGGGGTGCCGGGTATTCTAAAAACCGGTGCCACCTTCTCGGAATCAGGCCTCAAACCATCCCTATCCAAAACATAACCCAAATAGGTTACCCGAGAGCAACCAAATTCACATTTGTCTGGGTTTACCACCAAACCAGCAGACGCCAATCTCTTCAACACTATCCTCAACCATCTGATATGCTCGTCATAATCATCGGTGACAATTATGATATCATCGAGATATCCAAAAACGACAGGTTCAAATTCTGGACCAAACAACGAGTCCACAAACCTTTGAAACGTGCCGGGGGCGTTTGTTAACCCAAAAGGCATTCTCTTAAACTGGAAGAGACCCAAACCTGGAACCGAAAAAGCCGTGTACTTTTTACTTTCCGCCGACATCGGTACCTGATGGTATGCCATTTTGAGATCGATTTTGGAGATATAACGAGCCTTCCTCAGTTTATCCAAAATAAAATCGATACTCGGTATCGGGTAAACGTCCCTAATTGTCACCTTATTGAGGTCCCTATAGTCAAAACATAACCTGAGTGTCCCATCACTCTTTTTGACTATTACCGGCGCAGTGCTCCAATCACTGGACGCTGGTTCGATAATTCCTTGATCCCATAATTTTTGAACCTCCTTGATCAACCACTGCATGATCATCGGAGACATTCTCCTCGGCCGATGCTTAATCGGCGAGTGATCAGTCAACCTAATGTGGTGCTCCGTCAACGACGTCACCCCATGTTCCTGACCTTGAGGAAGGACCAATTCATTAACCAAACTTTGAACCTCATTTCTCTGATCAACCGTAAGCTCCGAAATACCTGCACATTCCGCGAAAATACCCTCAGAGTTTATTTCTCCATTATCGGACGCAAACTTATGCCATTCTTGGCCATTAATCCTCCAGAGACCTTTCCCAAGCTGGACATCCATATCCATTTCCCTACAGAAATCCATTCCCAAAATTAAATCCTGGGTTAAGGTGCTAAGGGCTTTCAGCTCGAAAGACTGCGCATATCCATCGACTGTCAACCATAACCTTAATTTCCCTAAAGTTTGAGTGGATCCCCCAATGGCACTTTGGATTGCCGTATCCGCTTGTTCCAACCTTTCTCTGAATTTTTCAGCCAATTTGGGACCAATAACCGAAACCATTGCCCCTGGATCGAACAACGCATAGTATGGACGATCCGCAATGATTACCTTTAAAAAGTACCTATTTTCAGGCCTAGTCCCATCGACAATCTCGTTTGAATCCGGAGAACCTACTGCATCCGATGCAGTTTTTCCCCTCTCCTGGACTTTACGTGTTGAACCTTCTTCAACACTATTAGTCCTACTAACACCAGGGGCCTCACTAAGCTTTTCCGCAGAAACCACAGCTCTATCTAAGCCCACAGAGAATGAGTACTCCTCATTCATTTGACCAAAGTCACTACTCTCGTTTTCGGTAACCACTATTGGCGAGCCATTTGTTCCACCAGAAACGTCCCAAGTCCCGCGACGACCTGAGCATGGTTCAAGCCTAGTCCTACCGAATGTGCCCAAATTCACGCTGACACAATTTCCAACATTTGAGAGTGAGTTCTCCTCACTCGCAACACACAAATTCCCAAAATTTGAGAGTGAGTTCTCCTCACTCGACACACACAAATTCCCAATATTTGAGAGTGAGTTCTCCTCACTCGACACACACAAATTCTCAACATTTGAGAGTGAGTTCTCCTCACTCGACAAACACAAATTCCCAATATTTGAGAGTGAGTTCTCCTCACTCGACAAACACAAATTTTCAACAATTGCAGGTGAGTCCTCCTCACCAACAATACACACTTGAGATGGATTACAGAGTGAGTTCTCCTCACTCGGCAACGAATAATCCATCTCTTGAACACGCAAAAACACTGCATTACTACACACAGGGACCTCTAACCCTGTCCCTACTGTTTGGATTGGGGGGGGAAGAAGTTGGTTTGTCCCCCCCCTTTCGCGTTTTCCAAATATCTTCGAAACTCCACACACCTTGGACATTGAGCAAAAACTGCTCCCTTAGCCCCACAAACCTGACACGAAACCTCAACCTGAGCTTGCTGTCTGCTAGGGCATTCTGTAGCAAAATGACCCTGCTGTTGGCAGCTAAAACAAACCCGATAAGGACACTGGGACAGACGATGTCCCACAACCTGACAACCATTGCAAATACCCATAAAAGGAACCTGACCACTACCCTGGTTTGATACACCCGGTTTAGGCCTACCTTGTTGGGGTAATGCACCAGCCACTTGGCCGCTCGGTGCATTAGGTGGGGCCCTTGCGCCCCCACTTTGCGAATAAATTATAGGTTGTACCGGCCCCGGAGCTACCTGCATTGGCTTGGGCCACCCTTTATTTGGTTGACCCCCTGCAGCTCCTCTAGGCCGACCCTGACTCATCCCAAATGCATCCACTGCATTTTCCTTATTTTCCGTTGTTTCCTGTTTCGCTTGAGATTTATTCTTGGACTTCTTTTGTCCCCTAGCCTTTTTACTACTCTTACTACTCTCAGATGAAGAGCCCTCGACCAATGCATCCAATTTTGTCCCTTTCGGAACCCCTTTTGGTGCAGCCGACGGAACCCTCATCTTTTCCTTAGCCGGGGGTGGAACATACCTCTTGTCAATGTCCCTGATTCGCTCGTATTTCCTCAGAATATGCTCTAATTCCCCTATATTTTCAACCTCGAAATTCGACACATACCTACGATAATCAGGTGTTAACCCTCGAAAAACCACACGCAAAAATTTCCTAGCAGAAATAGGATGCCTAAAATGATCGGCTATTGTGCGCAGACTCATAATATAGGTTGAAATTCTTTCTCCTTTAGCCTGAGTTCGAGCTTTAAGCTCGTCCCAAAGGTCCTCATCATCGAGAACACTGGAGAATTCTCTCAAGAACGCCTTTTTAAATTGTTTCCACGAAACAATTTCGTTCCTAGTCAACCTATACCAACGGCTGGCTGCCCCACGCAACGCCGAAGGAACCGCTTTAAGAATTTCTTGACCAGAAAGATCATAGCATGAAATGCAATCCCCTAGCCGCTCTAAAAATTCTTCTGGGTCCTCCCTTTCGCCCGCCGAAAATTTAATTTCCCAGTCCTTAAGCGCCTTTGTTAAATTCAAACTAGACCCATGGTGGTGGTGATGGCCCTTTTTTGACCTATTAACCATTTTCCTAGAGTCCAGACTCGCCTCTGACTCAGAGTCACTGGACAACTGCCACGTTGAGAGCCTAGTTTTACGTGAAGAACTATTTTTACGCCCTTGGGACCGTTTCCTACTTTTTTGCTTCCTAATCTCATCCCAACTATCGCTTTCCGAATCCATCCCTACTGGAGTTGGAAGACCTTCTGCTCGTCTCCCCCACTCTTCTGCTTCAGGAGGGGTAAGCACCCTCTTAATATCCTTATTAAAAGAAGACATTCTCTTATGGTGCTTATCCGGAAAACTATTAACAACCTCGTCGCTCAAGTCAAAATTCGATTCAGCCTGGTAAGCCCTACTCCTTTGGGAGTAATAACCTGCCGATTCTACTCTAGGGGCCTGTGGCTCCCACTGTGTCCCACTATCGAACCGATTTATCTGTGGTCGTTTGGGTATAGTCCCATTTCCCCCAATTTGTTGTTGGGAAATAACCTCAGGACCTGCAATTTGTTGATCCGAGATCACCCCGGAACCTCCACTAGGTCCCGAATTTCCCGAATTTTGGGGAGACACTACCCTATCAGAGACCGATTCAAGTGTCTGGGCCACTGCATTAACTGGGGGGTGTAACCAATTAACCTCTACGTTCCTATTTTGGGCAAAAATAGCGCCCAAATCTGGATGGAAATGCATCCTAGCATTAACCTGACTTACTCTCCAACTACTCGGTGTAATCATTGGAGAGGTGACGCCACCTACTGCCGAACTCCAAACCACATTCGTTGCGGCCCTCCCGCTCGAATTAGATGTTGTGGTCACCACTGAGTTGGCCACTGACGTCACACAAGTCGTAACAGTGCTACTGCTGGCCGAAGCTACTTCGGCACTTTCTACTTGTTGTTCTCTTTCAAAACCCAAAAAGTAATCGTCATTACTCGACAAAACCTGAGAATCTAGTTCCCCTAACAGGTTGCCCTCATATGAACTTAAATCAATGGCCGCTTCCTGCTCTGTTTCATAACCCGAGTAATCGACCCTTCTTGCCCTACGAGGTGCTAATGCCTCGCTCAAGAAAACCCTTTGAGAATCTGCCGCATCATACATTTCCAACCATGGAACCGAAATTATTCCCGCTAAAATTTCCTTGGTCCTGAATCGTAATAAACGTTCCCGTAGTACCTGGATTGAACCCTTTGTACTACAATTAGCCTTAACCAATTCTTGAACCACATCATTAACGGGGGTTCTTTGAATTTCCCTCCAAATGACCCTAGCTTGCCGACTTTCCAAAATTTTGAGCATATGCTTTTGATACGAATCCATAATCGTGTCGATTTATCCAAAAATGCGAAAATTTACTAAATAAATCCACAACAAACCAAACAATTAATTAACAAAATTATTTGTCAATCAATTTAAAAAAAATTTTAAAACACACACTAAAAACAAATTAATATTCAAATAAAATTTCCAAACCCAAAAACCAATTTGTAAATTGTCACTTAAAACAAATCTAAATCCTCATGGATTTACCCAATTTGTTTTGACCTTTACGACCCCTCGTCGTGCCAAACCCAAATTATTAGTCCGCTAAATCCACAAAAAAAAATTATTGTTTATCAATTAACCATCAATTTGCCATATAAAAATTAAATATCAATTTTCCCGACAAATAATAAAATGATAAACAACAAACTTGCTCAGTGACCATTAACCAACAAATTTGGAAATTTTTACACTAAAACAAAAACCAAAATTTTATGCCATCACACAAATCCAAAAATAAAAATTTTTACACTTGTGAAAAATTTTCAAAGTCCTGAAAACTTTACTTTTGAGAAAAATAATCAATAAAAAAAAAATTATTTTCCCCACAAAATAGCATAAAATAAAAATCCAAACACAAACAATAGTTACAAAAAATTTCACTCGAAATTCGGATTAAAACAATAAAAATTTTCATTAATTAAAATTTTGTTCAAAATTAAAACCACAATATGGCCGCCAGTAACGCTCAAAATTTTCCTACGGCCCAAAATCGCCGTCCTGTAAAATTTTTCCCTAAACGCGACAAAACCTAAAAAATATTCACGAGAATTATTTATTAAAAATCAATTAATCATTAATTAATTAAAAATGGCCGAGAAACAATTTAGAAAATTAACTTTTCTTTTCGACGCAATAGTATTGACCACCAATACTCAACCGGCGTCGTTTGCCATGTGCCCAGTGCACTTGCACTCAACCATTGCTTCCTCGAAAATTTGTCAAATTTCCCAAGTTCCCCGAATTTTATTTCCGCCAAAAATATTTTTCCCAATAAAAATAAAAGTCAATTATTCCAATTGCCGTAAAATAAAAAATAATTGCTCGCGAAAATTTCGAGAAAAATCCACCAAAAGTTCAACTTTTTGAACCAACAGCCAAAGTATTGACCACACAATACCAAACCAACACGACAAACACTATGTCAATACTTTTACGGACAAAAAATAATCCGTTCGATTTTTCTCAAAAAAAATTATCACTTAAATTCGCGTCACTTGCCTAAATTATTTACCGTCAATACTTCACTGCCAAAAATTTTCATTTATTACACTGGAATTCCCGAAAAATTAGCCTCACAGAAAAATAATTGTCCAAACTTCGACATTTTTCAACTTTGCTTTCGCGCCTATTCAAAATGTCTGCCCATATTTCACGAGCACATGTTTTCCGACAAATTTTTCAAAACCAATTTTATCACTTAAAATAATCCCGAATATGGCCAAATTGACCATCACTCAAACCCAAAAAATTCTGTGTCCAAACACAAACCTCTTAGCCTCCAAAAATATTATTTATTAAACCATAAAACACAAATATTAACCATGTCGTCTTGTCTCTCAGTCCAACGCTTTGCCCCACGTTGGGCGCCAAATTTGTGACAGATATTATTTAAAGAACCTCTAAATTGCATCAACTGCACAATAAATTATTTAATAAAACAAAGGGGAGATTCCGCTTCGGACCCAAACCGATTGATGCGAAAACGGCGAGACAGAACGACAGGTTTCAAGAATTATTTATGGACTTACCAAAGTCGAAACAACGGCAACAAAAATGAGAAAACACAAACACAACAATTTACCAATAATAAATATTAAACACGGATTCAAATCAACACTCGTATTTATTTATTACTATTTACACTTTAACTTGTTATTCAGAATTACGGCAAAGATAATTAATTGACTATACTTTACAAACTTATAACGAACTGACTCGAAAGCAATTAATTATGGTAATGATGCCGGCCGGCTTCCTCTCGCGACGCTTCCTCGAAGATCCAACAGACGAACTCCTAAACCGCTTCACCCATTGGACGCTGGAACCACCGCACACGACGAAACCCAAAACCTCCGGCCCAATCACAAAAGACCCGCGAATATTCAAAATGAATATTAAACGTAAATAACCAAAAAGGAAAATCATAACGAAATGCTTCGTTACATATAGTTTAAAAAAAAAGATCGGAAAACCAGAATGCTTATTTCTTTAATGGAGAAAAACTCTTAAGTACGTTTTTTTTTTGTTATTTACTTTATTAATTGCATCTGAAACTAGAAAAATAAAAGTTGTCACGAGAAAGCGATATAATATTTGCAGAGAAGCGAATAAATTTAATTTTCTTTTCGCTTTTATTAATCCACACTATTAGTTATCATTTTCGAAAAATAAATACTTATACCTTAAATTCTTTTCCTTTTCGTAAATATTCGAAGAAATATAGGTACAAAAATTTATAAATATACTATAAACTTTTATTGATTTGGAAAAAAAATATCAATGAATTATTATTTTTATCGAATTTTATTTGTTCGATTGGCGGCACCACATCCGTTTGACCTGAACATCATCTCTCACCAGGTTTGAAAAATTGCCCATTCAAAACGGTTTTATAGGCAATTTCATTTTTCAAAAGGGGTCTTATTTTTTCCGTCTCGGAATGTATTTCCAAAAATCATTGTGTGGTCAATATATATAAATTTCAGTGGCTATACTTTTCTTTTTTTAATTTATGATTTTTCTTTTTCGTTTATAAAAAAAGGATCATAAAAGGAAGATGGATTTTTTCCTCTCTATTTGATTGACCGTGTTATTAATTTCATCTACTGCTTCAATGTTTTTGAAAAAATAAGTGAATAACCAAAATTTGCATCTATACAGTTTTTTTTCTAAGGATATCAAATTGAGACAAAAAACGAATCAAAACGTTGCTTCGCAACATTTTTCATTCGTTTTTTGTCTCAATTTGATATCCTTAGAAAAACTGTGTCACGAAAACAAAATCGTTTATTTTATTTTAATTTTCAGGTTTAAAAATAGTAATACCAAAAATTCTGCTGAAGAAAGTGAAACGGAAAAAGGATTCATAACAATATAAACTTCAGTGGATCTTGATGATGATCTTGACGAAAAAGTATTCCAATGAAAACTGTTAAGCTGCCTTATATATCGTCTTGATGAATAATCTGCAATCGGTAAGTCATTTTTTTAGCTTTCACCACATAGTAACAGCACAAATCATCTAAGATGAAATTTTATTTTTATTTCAAAAACGTGTTGCCATTAAATTTAGTACCTAACTAGATTTATGCTAAATATGTTCCTATAAAAGACTTGAGCCTTCAAATAAACGGTTTTTTTTCGTTACTACTTTCAATTTAAATAGTTTTACTATACAAATCATATTTATTAAAAATAAAATTTAGTACTTCCATTAACTAAAACTAGCAAATGTTACGAGCGAGAAATTTTATTCAATTTCTTATTATGATACGCAATTTAAGATAACATTTTTTAATTTCAAATATAAAGTTCAATTTTTGAATAATTTTAGATTCAAAATTTAAAAAATCTACTTATTAAGGTGTAGTTTTCCGGCTGCTATTCTTAAAAAAATTCAACATTTAAAGGGCAACCGAAAAAAAATTTTCTCAAAATTTGAAGAAAATTTATCGAAAATCAATTTTTTCAAGAGTACAAAGTCAATTAATATTGTTAATTATTTTAAAAAATTGTTATAAAATTTTTGCAAGAATCCAATTATTTTCATTAACAATAATATTCTCAGGAGAATTCAATTATTTTTACAAATACACTGCAAAAAAAATTTATTTGATTCAAATAACCAACTACTTGTTTGTTATTAAATAAATATTTGCTTAAATCTAATAATTTTTTTATTGAAATCAATTAAATGGTACTTGAATCAATAATTTCAGTATTTGAAGCAAATACAATTCAATTGACTTAAATAAAAATTTTATAAAAATTCTTTGACTCAAGTAAATATTTAATTGCTAATAGTCAAGTAAAAAGGTTATTTGAATCAAATACATTTTTTTCAGTGTCATAAAATTCTTTGCAAAAATTCAATTATTTTCAATACAATTTTTATAAAATTTCACCAAAGAATTGAATTATTTTTTTTAATCCTTATTAATAAAATCAGATGTCTGTCTGTACATTGCTTAAAACTTCAAAATGTTAACATGATTAGTTATTATGGACATCAGAGATTCCAAAAATATTTTAAAAAAATTTAATGTATGTACGTATGTATGTACGTATGTATGTATGTCTGTCACAAAAACTTTGTACCCCAATCACACAAAAACATGTAAATCGATTTAAGTCCAACTTGGTAGGTTATTAGGTATTGACCTAAGGAAGGTTTATAAATTTACAGATTTAAAAAATATTAATTAGAACGGGAGATATTCAATTTCTTCAAAAAATTCAAAAAATCGAAAATTTCAAAATTTTTAATTTTTTCATGGATTGCTTTTAAAGTTTCTATACTTGAGTATCACATGTTATTTAGTCACATTTTAGCATAATTTTGCAAAAAATAAAGTCCTATAACTAATATGTAAGTATACAAATGTTTTCAAAAAATCAAAAATTTCAAAATTTTACATTTTTCATGGATTGCTTTTAATCTTTCTATATTTGAGTATTACATGTTATTCAGTCACATTTTAGAATAATTTTGCAAAAAATACTATCCTATAACTAAGATGTAAATATAAAAATATTTTCAAAAACTTCAAAAAATGGAAAATTTCCAAATTTCACATTTTTAATGG
Source organism: Leptopilina heterotoma (assembly GCF_015476425.1). Lineage (NCBI taxonomy): Eukaryota > Metazoa > Arthropoda > Insecta > Hymenoptera > Figitidae > Leptopilina > Leptopilina heterotoma. The sequence goes on from NW_025110839.1 coordinate 524,848, forward strand.
ATAGCTTTTAAACTTTCTAAAATTCAATATTATATGTTATTTAGTCAGATTTTAGCATAATTTTGCAAAAAATACTATCCTATAAGTAAATATAAAAATATTTTCAATATCAAAAAATCGATACTAATTACTATGAAATTTAATTCAGTAGTATTTTTGGAGTCTCTGATTATTATTTTGACGTAAAAATAGTGTAATTGAGAATTATTTATCAAATTAATCTAATATTTTCAAGAATTTCAGAAATATTGAAAATGCAAATTTTTTATGATTAAAATGATATTGCAGGATGTCAAGAAATTGTAAGTCACCTCTGATACAATACAAGCATATTATATGCCACTAGGCAAAAACTTATATGTTAAAACGTTTTTTTTATTTTAACTCTAGATTTAACTTTTAGAGATGTTTTGAGCAATGTAAAGACAAAAGTTAACACGGTGTCTATTTTATTTAACAAAATTTCCTGCTTTGTCCTTTTTCACGGTTTATCTTTTTTTTGTTAAATTTAAATTTACTTGATTTTATCCATAAATAAATCCAGAGAGAAACTGAGAGTACGCACGTAATGCAAATCGCTCTTTCCTTTGAAAGTCTGCCCCCTCGCGGCCAAAAGTCCCAAGCTTAGGTGGTTGGCTATATATATTGCCTAAATCGGTGAGCTTGCACACATATGTAAATCGCAATGGCTAAGCCGAAGTATAATCGGAAGCACTCGTGATCGTTCGTAAAATGCAAGGAACGCGAGGAATAGAACTGAACTATAATCTGATAATAGGCCGAGAAATGATTTTGAGTCCCTAAAGTAAATCGCAATGCAGGATAGCGAAATGTCTGCTTCCTTATTCTCTTATTTATTCTTACTACTGTAATTTAAAAATTATTACACGTTAATTACTATAAGTGATAAATTTAATAAATGAAATAACAATAAAAATTAATTTTTAAGAAATTTAATTTATAAATTGAAATTAATTCAACTAAAAATAAAAGGTACCTAAATTAAATTTAATAAAATTAATTACATTTTTTTAAAATTAATAATTAGTATAAACGTACCTAATAATTTTAAATAAAATTTAATTTTATTAAATTTGTATAGTTCATGTTGAATTAATTTCTATACGTAAAATTATTCAGGGAAGAAAATATCATTTTGGATGCCAATTTAATTATTAACTCTACGCCGTTAAACACTAAATAATTCTACACAAATAAATATCTATAGTTTTCAGAAAATCTATGACATTAAATTCTTTACACTATTACATTTTTTCAATTTGAATTTCTCTTCAAATTAATTTTAGAAAATTAATCTCTACACACGAAAGTTTTACAAAAAAAATTCTACACAATATAATTAAATATAATTTAATTTAATTCTTAATTTTTTATATACATTTACTTTAGGGAGATGGAATTAATTTCTTAATATTTTAATTTATTTTTTTAAAAATTTATTATTATTTATTTAAAAATGTATTGATTTGTGTAGATTTGAATAATGTTTAATTTAAGGATAATAATTAATTAAATTAAAGCATCCAAAATTATTTTTTTTTGTAGATTAGAATTTTTCGGTGTGGAATTAATTGCGAAGAATTAAGCAAATTTAATTAAATTAAATTTTTTCTAATCATAATGTGTGTATAGATATTTATTAGTATAAGTACTCTCTACTTTTGAATTAGTAAAAATGTTTACTAATTTCAATCAGTGTCTGACTTTTCGCTTTTAAATTTGCAAATTTTATTTTTTTAAATCAGGGTGGTCACAAGTTTCAGTTTATCAATTTCCCTGACAATTTACTGACATTAAAATTATTTTCCCTGACAAAATTCTTTTTACAGGAAAATATGAATGTTTACGGAAAATGAGTAAAATTTATGAATTCTAATAATTTATAAAAATTACAATTATAACCCATCCTGAATTCAAATATTTTATACAATTTTAAACTAAACTTATTTTCTGAATCAATTAATTTAAATAATTTTTCAAAAGTTCTTCTAAAATTCAATTATTAAAATAAAAACTCACTTTTTTAATAATAATTGTAACTCTCTACAGTTTTTTCTTAAGTTATTAAAAAATTACATAGAAATTCTTACAATTAATTATTTAAAAATATTTTTAAATAATTTTTATATACATTGTTCGAATTTACATTGTTGAATTCAATCTTAAAATATTATTAAAAATAATTGTAATAATTAGTTTTTAAAAACATTTTTATGTAATTTTTCGAAAATAATTGAATTTATCAAAAGGATTTGTGTATAATTTAAAATATTAATTAATTAATTTTTTTATGAATTTCAATTAAAAATTTTGAACATGATTTTTTTTCTTAAGAATGTTAAAAATAATTCTGAAATGTTATTATTTTTTGTATGCAATTGAATTTTCGAAAATTTAATAGAAAATGCTGAAAATATTGAATTTTAAAAAACTAGAAGCTAATTTTCATTAATTTACTAATTTACTAATAAATAGTAATTTTTAAATTTTACTAATTTATTATTAAAATGTAGTAATTCAAAAGCAAAAAGTTAGTCACTGATTTAAATTAGTAAATATTTTTACTAATTCGTATACTTATAGTTTATTCTTGTTCGATTTTGATTTTTCCTGTATTCCAGATAGAATTTTGACTTTTTGACATTATTTGACTATTGAATATTTCCAATTGTAAACTTTTATTTGAAACATTAACATAACGTAAATTTCCGTTATTGTCAGAAATGGAAAAAGTCAAAAGTTTTGTATAAAAATTAGGAATGATTCCAAAATTTAGAAAGCGAATTAATAAAAATTCCTAAATGCTTTCAATATTGTCAAAGATTGCTGGACATGGCAAAAATGAGAATTTTTTTCTCAATTTTGGAAATTTAATATTTTCTCCAGTGCTTTTGATAAAATTCCCGAATTTACCCTTATTTATGTAATAGAAAGATTTAAATCGCTTAGTATAAAAATTAAAAATACTGATAAATGTTGATAATTAGAATTATTGACGACACAATATTTATTTGCCAATTTTAATTCCTCTTTTTTTAAAGAAGAATTTTTTCCTACAAATATTTAATCAAATATATGTATGTCAAAATAAAGAGCCTTAATTAAAATGTTATACGCTCAAATTCCTGATGAAATAATTTTTATATATTTCACTTAAAAAAGTGTATAAATATGTACTGTAAAAGTCTTTCGGGAATTAATGCTTCTGAAATTTTGTGTATATGTATATCATAATGTATAGTTCTGAAACTAGAAATTTTAAATAGGCAAAAGTGCCGGATTTAAACTGGAAATTAATTTATTGTTATCTATCACATTAAACTATTGCAAATTTTGGTGTAAATGCAAAATTTTATCAGCATAAAAATCACAAAAAACTTTGCATAAATGATGTGTACAAATGTCAAAACATTGTCATAACCTCTTTTTAGTTCTATTCCTCGCGTTCGCGTTCCTTGCATTTTACGAGCGAACACGAGTGCTTCCGATTGTACTTCGGCTTAGCCATTGCATTTTACATATGTGTAAGCTCACCGATTTAGGCAATATATATAGCCAACCACCTAAGCTTGGGACTTTTGGCCGCGAGGGGGCAGACTTTCAAAGGAAAGAGCGATTTGCATTACGTGCGTACTCTCAGTTTCTCTCTGATAAATCTACAAATGGCTATAAAAATTTACTTATTTTTATGAAAATACTCTTTCTTAAGTTCATATAAAATATAGATTATATTACTAGCTGTCGTACCCGTCTACGACAGTTTTTTGTTTCTACTAATACATTTAACAGGGTAACTACCAAACGGGGAAAACTGGAAAAAGCTGGGAATTTTCCAATCAAATTAAGAAAAAGTTTCATTATATTAATTCGCTTTTAAAAAATTGCTTTTTACTTTAATTTTTATTGATGTATAATATTTATGAAAACAGACCCGGGTCAAAATTTAAGCCCTACTTTCAGTCTAAAATATAGGTCTTATGTTAGGTTTTAGCAGTCGTAACCTTTGCGATACAATTAGTTCCAATTAGACTCTACTATAACTCCAAAAACTGGGTGGGAAATTTGATAAATTTTTAATGCATTAATTAAAGTACTACAAATTGACAAATATTGTTCTCTGCATTTGAATTGGTTAAAATAACTAATTTGATAATAAAAAGTCAATCACTGATTCAAATAGTAATATTTTCCTACTGAAATAGCTATAATGGTACCTAACTACCCAACGGGAAGTTGCCAATGTTAACGATTGGTTCAATAATGGGCCATGCTTGGCGAACTCCGTTCCATTATTGGAACATTAATGGCAACCATCATTGGACCACCAATGGTTTAAACTTGGGATGATCACGCTACTGCCAATGATCGGTAGCCAAGCATCGGGCCAATATTAGTTGCCAAGGAATTGCCAAGGAAACAAAATCGATTTTCAAAAGCTTGATTTTTTATTGGCAGCCAACAAAAAACCAAGGTTTTAAAAATTGGTTTTTTTTAATTATTAATTAAAATTTATTTTTAAAAAATATATTTTTCAAAAATTTATTTTTTAAAAATATATATTTTTTTAAATTAATAGAACATATTAATTTAATTTGTCACCTCTGGTAAAACAAAGATGAAAGACTGATAAATTCCCTCACTTTATATCTTACAGTGGAGGGATAACTGTGAATGTCTTTGCGAGAGAGGAGCAGGTACTTATATAGAGCCAGTGAAACAGGTCACAAGCGAGAAAAAATCACTAGCATGCACTCTGGCGGCGCTTGTCGGAACTGTTTTCTGGCGCGCATGCATATCCTGACGTTATCGACACAGCGCTTGGCAACCAACGTTGCGCCACTTCCGACAAGCGCCGCCAGAGTGCATGCTAGTGATTTCTTCTCGCTTGTGACCTGTTTCACTGGCTCTATATAAGTACCTGCTCCTCTCTCGCAAAGACATTCACAGTTATCCCTCCACTGTAAGATATAAAGTGAGGGAATTTATCAGTCTTTCATCTTTGTTTTACCAGAGGTGACAAATTAAATTAATATGTTCTATTAATTTAAAAAAATATATATTTTTGAAAAATATATTTTTTTAAAATTAATTTTTGAAAAATATATTTTTTGAAAATAAATTTTAATTAATAATTAAAAAAAATCAATTTTCAAAACCTTGGTTTTTTGTTGGCTGCCAATAAAAAAATCAAGCTTTTAAAAATCTATTTTGTTTTCTTGGCAATTCCTTGGCAACTAATATTGGCCCGATGCATGGCTACCGATCATTGGCAGTAGCGTGATCATCCCAAGTTTAAACCATTGGTGGTCCAATGATGGTTGCCATTAATGTTCCAATAATGGAACGGAGTTCGCCAAGCATGGCCCATTATTGAACCAATCGTTTACTTCCCATTGGGTAATTATTATTTTTTTCCGGTCAAATTAAATTCCTGAGCTATTTCCTTATTTTCCAAATTGGTAGACACACTGTTAAATGTATTGGTAGAAACTAAAACCCGTCGAAGACGGGTACGACAGCTAGTTTTTAATAAAATTCTTCGAAACAATTCAATTGTTTTCTGAAATTTTAATAAATTCTTCGAAACAATTCAATTATTTTTATAAATAATAAATAATGAATTTAACAAAATTCAATAATCAAACGTAATTTTAATTGTTAACTAGCAAGATTATTTTAAAAACTTGGAAGAAATTCTTCATAAAATTCAATTACTTTCAAAATTTTCAATTAAATTTATTAAATAAGCTGTATTTTTTAAAAAAAATTCCAATTTCTTAGATACTTATTTTTTTCAGAATATTTCAATAAAATTATGCAAAACTTAAATAATTTTTAAAATAAATATTCAATTAATATTAATTTCTTCGCAGAAATATAAATATTTTTAAAAAATGAAATTAGAATTTCTCAAAAACCTAATTTTTCCAGAATTTGTAATAAAATCAATTTTAGTTTCAAATAATTTTTAAAATAAATATTTAATTATTAGGTATTAATTTCTACAAAAGAATTGAAATTATCAGATATTTTAGTATAAAACCTTCAAAAATTCAATTATTTCTGAAAATTCAAATAGTTTCTAGAAATTTGGTTAAAACTGTATTGAAAATATTTGAATTCCTGCGAAGAATTTTATTATTTGTGAAAATAATTGAATTATTGTAAATTCGAAAATAATAAATGATATTTTAATTAATTAGTTAATTAGTTATAAAAGGCACACTTTAAAAAATTTTCAATCTCATGGAATTATTTGAAAATTAAAGTTTATATTTGAAAATACAAAATTTTATAATTTACATATATAGGAAGGAATTGAATAAAATTTTCCTTGCGCAACATTTGCTTTTTTTTAAAAAAATTGAATCAAAATTTTCTCAGAAACCAAATTTTTCCCAATTTTAAACAAAATTATTAAAAAATTATATAATGTTTTAAATAAATACTTAATTATATTGTCAATTTTCCCAGAAGAATTGAATTTATCAACAATTTTAGTTTAACTATTCTAAAATTCAATTACTTCTAAAAATTCGAAAAGTTTTTAACAAAAATCTTTATTCTAATTTCTAATTATAATTCCTCTCTAAAACAGTTTTTTTTTGGATTTAATTATTTATAGTAATAAGAAAAATTAAGGTACCTTTGAATTTATTGTGATTTAAAATGTTTTAAAATGAAAAAAAATTCCAGAATAATTCAAGTTTTTTTAGTTTCTCAAAAATATTTTTGAACACCAAAACCATAATTTTTTTGTACACATAGTAATTTCACTGGAAATGCTCCTAAAGTTCTAAAAATTCAAATGAACGAAGTTAAACTTATTTCTTCTTTAAATTCAAATTTTTATTGCAATAATATTGCGTCAACTTTAAAAAAAAAAACAAATTATAACAATTTGAAATGTTTAATTTCGTTTTTACTTTTTATAAAGGCTGTAATTTTTGATAATATTTATATGGAAAAAAAATTCATTCAGAAATTGTGAATCATCACACGCGGAAAAGAAATTTCACCTTGAACAGCGATTTTTTTTAAAGTAGCGAAACTGATGATTGAAATAACTGAAAATTTCACTTATACTAAAATTTATAGTTGTCCCATCAGATAAAGCTTTTCTTTCGTGCCTAGAAGTTTTTATATTTTTCCAGTATACTTTTTAAATAAAATCATTGAGCACCAATTTTACTTTTTCTGATTTCCTTGACCGTTGACAATCCTAAAATAAATATTTGTTTAATTAAGACGGTTATTTTAATCAAATGAATTGTTTTTCAATGCACTTTTACTATACACTGAAGTGTGTAGTAAAAAATATTAAAGCTGAAAGAAAGTTTTAAAAACAATATGAAAATATTGATTCCGTGAAAGAATTTAGTATTGAAATAAGAAAATGTATATAAAGAATTCCACCTGTTAAAAAGTCGATTTGATATAGGGATTAATTTTTTTTATTTTGCGTTAGATTGGAAAAAGAGAAGTATACAAGAAGGCAATATGAGATATGTTTCGTTATATTTAGAGGAAGTAATAAAGAAATACTAACAGATATAGTTGAGTTTGTGCAGGGTCTTGAAAAGCTAGATACGGTTCTGATTGAAGGAGAGATCGTACAAGATAGCAAGTGCGGTGGATACCGGTAAAGTGAAGTGAGTGGTGGGCAAGAAGGGGGGCAAGGTAGGGTAACTTGCTCGGTAATCAGGCAAGGTAAGGTAAGGTAAGGTAAAGTAATGTAAAATATATAAAGAGGGGACTGACTGCATGGAGTCAACGTTCCGAACGGGTCAGCGACCACATCTTTTACACGCTCGCTCACTCACTGTCCTCTTTCTCCTTCTTCAAAGCTCTTCTTCCTCATTTTACCTTCTTTCAGCCTCTCTCTCTCTCTTTCTCTTTCTCCCTTCCCCCTTCTTAAAAATCTCTTTTTGCTTTTTTACACATTTTCTTTCACTTCCATAACTATTGCTGGAGAAATATTTCTTCAATCAAACTTCCTTGGCGGATTTAAACATATCTATTGTTATACAAACACAGATTTCTCTCTCTCTCACTCTCTCTTTTTATCTCTCTCTCTCTCTCTCTCTCTCTTTCTTTCTTTCTCTTTCTTTCGTTGTGTATTCCTCTCTGTGACTTGAAAAACATTATTACTGTGTGCACGCGTGCAATCTACCTGGCTGCATGCCTTCCTGCATCTTCTTTTACTTGACCGATAAGTACCTCGAGGTCGGGGCAGATTCCTTGACCGAAAGCTGGCCGCGTTACAATTCAAATCGAAAACCAATCGCGTTTTACAGCATTTTATTGAACGAGACAATTTTTTCGCATTTTTTCCTGATTAGGGGGGGGATTTTTAGGAATTGGATTTGTTTCTTCATATAGGATAACCATTTACTGCGAAATTCCAGAAGAATTGACCTTTGAACTGTGTGGAGTTTCTTTCTAAAATACCGGATAAAACTTCATTTTTTTTTCTTTCAATGAAGCAGAAGTTGGCATCCATTTAGTTTTTGAAAGTTTTATGTTGGTATTGAAACAAAAATAATAAATGTAATCACAAGGGTGGGCAATATTACATATAGGTGCATGAAAACTAGTAGATGAAGAAGGTAGTTCATTAAAAAACAGTTGATAATATCTACTATTTAATCTTGGAATTTTAAAATTTAAGAAGAATAACAATTCTGGACAGACCTAGGAGTTATTTATAAGATTGATGATCAATTTAAACATTGTGAACATTAGAACATTGTGGTTTTTCAGAATGAAAAATATATATATATAGCTAAAGATATAGTAGAAAATATTCTGATGATGATGGAAAGTACTTAGTAGAAGATGGTACAGAATAATTAGCGGAAGGTGATACAAAATAATAAGAAGATGCTGTAGTATTTTTAGCAGAAGATGATACAAATTAATTAGCAGAAGATGATGCAGAATAATTGACTGAAGATTCTATAGAGTTCTAAGCAGAAGATGGTACAGAATAATTAGCAGCAGATGATACAGAAAGGTTAGTAGAAGGTGATACAAATTAATTAGCAGAAGATAGTATAAAATAATTAGAAAATGCTGAACAAAAATTAGCAGAAGATGCTGTAGAGTTTCAAGCAAAAGATGATACAGAATAATTAGCAGAATAATTAATAGAAGATGATACAGAATAAATTTCAGAAGATGGTACCAAATAATTAGTAGATGATTCAAAACAGTTAGTAGAAGATGATTCAAAATAATTAGCAGAAAATGATACAGAATACTTAGTAGAAGATGATACAGAATACTTAGTAGAAAATGGTACAAAAGAGTTAATAAAATATGCTGCAGAGTATTCAGCAGAAGGTGACTCAGTGCCTTGAGGAGGATAATGTCTAGTTTTTAACTAGGTACAATATTTTAGAAAGCGTTTTTGAATTATTCTCTCTAAGAAGGTATTCATTCATATTCAATTCCATTCATATTTGAATAGACTTATAAAGTTTTTGGTGCTTCCGATTAATTCTTTTACAGATATTTAAACTATTATTCTACTATATAAAAGCACCTACACAGCACCAGGAATTTCCTAAAAGTTGAAATTAACTTGACTGTAAACTTTGAAATCTTTAGTTACAAAGCTCAGGAAACTTGAAGTACCGTCATAACTGCATTTTGTGCACGCGAGGTTTTTAATGAATAAAATCTTGAAAATGAATTGAGCTCCCGCGTCCAATAACTCGATCTGCGCTTGAACTGAAAAATTCAAGCCAGTCAAGCCGTCAGAAAATGGAAAAAAAAAAAGTAGGAATTTTTAATTTTAAAACATACTACCGTATAGAGCATAAAAATGCCTAACTTTTTTGTCTTTGAAATTTTTTTGTAGGACTTTTATTTTTAATAATAATGGACAAAAACTGAATTTTTTTTATTCCTCAATTTCATTGAATTTCAAAACATAAATCGACTTTTCTCAAACAAATCTTAATGAAATTAATTAAAAATTGATATACTTACTTATCAGGGTCTACCGAAGACAATGAAATGATTGAAACATTAAAAAATGTTTATTGCAAAATTATTTGTTAATATAAATACAGACCTATCGGTAAATACGTTTTCTCAACTTTGACGAAAACAAGTGTGCGGTGAACTTTCGAGTTGACACAACTTCCAGTGAGACATTTGTTTATTAACATGTGAAGAAGTTTTTTGAAAATTTTTATTTAAATCGGATGAAAAATAAAGAAGATACATAATGTTTAAAAAAATATGCGTTGTGCGGCGTTTTGACATTTTGACGCAAGAGGAGAAAACTATTAGAAACTATTGCTATTTTCTGTTGATTTATTTAAAAATAAGTTTATTCATGTATTATATTTAAAATAAAAACAATTCTATACTTTAGAATTGTTATTAATTTATACTATAACTAACTATACTATACAATTGTACAATTTCTATACTTTATATTTTAATATTATTACATTTTTTATTATTACTTTACTATGAATTTTCAATTTTAAAACACGTGGTTTATTGAAAAACTTAACAGCAGTAATAAAGTAAACTGTATTTTCTTCAAAAAAGATACAAGGACCTGCTTTGTTTACATTAACGGTGTTGCGCAATTTCAAACAGTGGTCGCCTTTTAAAAATGGCTGCTTGAACGTAAACGAAATTTCAAAAGGATTTTTCTCCCAATTTGGACAATTATTGCAAAATAGGGAAAAATACTAGTTATACTGAAATTTTGTTCTTTCATTTGTGCACAAGGAATTGAAAATCCAATATAATACACGACGTCAGGAAGTAAAATGAGAAAATTAGATGTGCCCATTAGGTGCTGCCCTCTGGTGGTAATTTTATGTATCGTGTATTTGTTTAACTTTTTCCTATTTTTCTTCCTGTCGTTGTAAATCTAAATAAATCTTTTACTGCCTATCATATTATAAATGTATAGAATTGTTTTTATTTTAAATATAATACATGAATAAACTTATTTTTAAATAAATCAACAGAAAATAGCAATAGTTTCCAATACTATTGGAAACTCCTCTTGCGTCAAAATGTCAAAACGCCGCACGACGCATATTTTTTTAAACATTATGTATCTTCTTTATTTTTCATCCGATTTAAATAAAAATTCCCAAAAAACTTCTTCACATGTTAATAAACAAATGTCTCACTGGAAGTTGTGTCAACTCGAAAGTTCACCGCACACTTTTTCTCGTCAAAGTTGAGAAAACGTATTTACCGACAGGTCTGTATTTATATTAACAAATAATTTTGCAATAAACATTTTTTAATGTTTCAATCATTTCATTGTCTTCGGTAGACCCTGATAAGTAGGTATATCAATTTTTAATTAATTTCATTAAGATTTGTTTGAGAAAAGTCGATTTATGTTTTGAAATTCAATGAAATTGAAGAATAAAAAAAATTCAGTTTTTGTCCATTATTATTAAAAATAAAAGTCCTACAAAAAAATTTCAAAGACAAAAAAGTTGGGCATTTTTATGCTCTATACGGTAGTATATTTTAAAATTAAAAATTCCGACTTTTATTTTTTTCCATTTTCTGACGGCTTGACTGGCTTGAATTTTTCAGTTCAAGCGCAGATCGAGTTATTGGACGCGGGAGCTCAATTATTTTAATCAGGATTGCCACATACCTAGCTGAAATACCTGTGAAACCTCGAATTGTCATGGAATTTTTTTCAGTCAAGGAAAACCTGAATTAAAAAAGTGTTTTTTTTTACCAATTCTGTACCAGAAAGTCCCTTGAAATAAGACACTTTTTTAGAGTATTGCGTAGAAGTAATTATAAACAATATTTATATATACAATAGTATATAAAGTAAGATATAGTCTACAGATTGAATCGAGGATTGAATATTGTCTTAAGAATATAGAAATAGAAGAGAATAATAGTTGTACAGATTGCATTGAATAGTGTGCGGTGCTTACATTCCGTGACTGTGTCTTATAGACTCGGCTTATGCTCTTCAAAAAATCCTAATCCATTATCTCTAGGTTACTACCTGTCAAACCGTGTCTGAGAAATGCATTTTTCAACACAAAAATCTTCATCGTATTTCTAAAATCGTACTTTCTTGATACTATCTCACTTCTTTATACTATCGAGTTAGAACTCATCCTTAAATTTCATATACTATTTCAAAAATAATAAAAACTGTTTACTGTTTTATTCCCGTGTAGAAATCACCATGCTATGCCTAAAATGATTATTGGCCCTAGCTTGGACCTAACTTGGCAACCCCTTTTTATATATCCTGGGCTGGTCCTAACTTGGTACTAGCTAGAAGATCCAGTTATGACTTAGAAAAATTTTTAGGAAAATAAAGTGTCAAAATTGATACATGAAAAACATGTAAAAATTGATAAATATTCTCAATTAATATTTATAAAATTAATTGATAATCATATTTGTTTAAACAATTTATTGTTTGACATAAATCAGAAAATTATACAAATACTATAAAATAAAGTTAATTTATTAATTTATTAATTTAACAATTGGTTAAACAAATAATTGTTATTTACTAACTTTTTACACAATCAACCTAGAAACTAGTAGTTTTTTCTAATTTTGCAATAAGTAAATACTCAGATTAGTTAATTGCAAAATTTTAAAAGACTACAAGTGTCTAGACGCTTTATTGTCTTAAGAATTAATAAATAACAACAATTTTTTGTTTAAACAAATGCTGAATTGTTAAAATTATAAATTATCTTCATATTTCACTACTCAAGTGTAATAATCGCGAAGTTAGATAAAAAACTGCAAATTTTTTAGTAATTTGTTACAAAAGTTAATAAAACAGCAAAATTTATTTATTTATTTAAAAACAGATACAGACTGCAATATAATTATCATTAGTAAAATATATTTTTAATTTCGTTCGCTGATTTGAAGTTTCGTTTAAGTTGGTGCTAAACACTAAGAGATATTGCAATTCGAATGAGGGCTGACCCACCCAGGTCCAACCCAGGACCTACCTGGGCTTCCTAGTTTCATTAGCAAAAATTTCTAAGTCCAAGTCTAAAAAATTTTTTGCAACAAAAAATTAATGCTTAAAATGATTTAGAATAATGAAAAACGTGTTTTTAACATAAATTTTTTTGAAATTTTTTTAAAAAGTGGATCACCCGCTTAATTAATTAGGAAAAATTTCCAAGTCCAAAAGACGAATATTTTTTTTAGACCAAGAAATTAATGTTAAAAATGATTGAGAACAATGAAAAACCTGTTTTTAACGAAAATGTATAGATATTTTTTTTCTTGATATAATATAAAAATATTAATTTTTGAATTTTTATATTTGGATATTATTTTATTATTATTGTTGTTGTTAAACTATTTTTTTTTATTTATTATCGTGTATTAGTGTCAATAATTACTATATTGAATCATCAAAAGCAAGTCCACAAGTCACTGACAATAAAAATTTTGATCTCAACTAGTTTCATTAGCATAGTGGTTAGGGCGTTAGTCTCGTAGTCCGTAGGTCGTAGGTTCGATTCCCGCGTGCGTTAGATTTTATTTACTTCTTAGGTTTGCGTTTATTCCGATTTTTCTGCATTGTATTCGTATAAGTATGCAATTTAATGATTATATATACTGTAAAATAATTTAATTAACAAATTTCTAATTTTTTTATAATTTTTAATGTATATATTAGAGGAATATATATTAATCTCTACATATACTAACATTATTTATGAATTCGCTTTTGGTCATTATTTAATTGAAAAAAATAATAATTAATTAAAACTAATACTTATTATTAATAATTTAGGTTATTTCTTTAGCAAATATTATAAACTAATCAAAATTATAATAAAGTATATAAATAAACTGGTCATAACTAGGCTCCCAAGTTAGGACCAGGCTAGAATCGCATCACCAGCCATTGTTGGTCCAACCTACACTGCCAACCTAGGACCAAGCTATTAACAGGGCAAAATAGGTAGGACCTGGCTAGGACCAATTTTCATTTTCCACACGGGATTCCAATAAACTATTTAGATAATTGCGATTAGAAAGTTTGAACTAAAAATGATGAATAAAATGTGCCACTCTTATGACAATTTACGAAACCACTTTTTCTCCCTTGTCCCCTTAAAGAAATTAATTAATTTAGTAAATGTTAATAATTAAAATAGCTTAACAAATAAGCTAGTCGTTTTCTACTACGAATTAATAGTTTTTGACTCAAGAATTAGTCCTAAAAAACAAAAATTTGGAGAAGATGATACAAAATAATTAACAGACGATGGTACAAAATAATTAGAAGATGCTGTAGTATATTCTTAGTAGAAGATGATACAGAAAAGTTAGTAGAAGGTGATAAAGATTAATTAGGATCAGATGATGCAGAATAATTAACTGAAGATGCTGTAGAGTCCTAGGCAGAAGATGGTACAGAAAAGTTAGTAGAAGGTGTTACAAATTAATTAGCAGAAGATAATATAAAATAGTTAGAAGATGCTGCACAATAATTAGCAGAAGATGCTGTAGAGTTTTAAGCAAAAGATGATGCATAATAATTAGCTGAATAAGATGATGCAGAATAATTAATAGAAGATGATACAGAATAATTATCAGAAGATGGTACAGAAAAGTTAGTAGAAGGTGATAAAGATTAATTAGGATTAGATGATGCAGAATAATTAACTGAAGATGCTGTAGAGTTCTAAGCAGAAGATGGTACAGAATAATTAACAGAAGATGATACAGAAAAGTTAGTAGAAGGTAATACAAATTAATTAGCAGAAGATAATATAAAATAGTTAGAAGATGCTGCACAATAATTAGCAGAAGATCCTGTAGAGTTCTAGGCAGAAGATGGTATAGAATAATTAGCAGAAGATGATACAGTAAAGTTAGTAGAAGGTGATTCAGAATAATTATCAGAAGATGGTACAGAATAATTAGTAGAAGATTCAGAATAATTTTTAGAAGATGGTACAGAATAATTAGTAGAAGATGATACAGAATAATTTATAGAAGATGGTACAGAATACTTAGTAGAAGATGATACAGAATACTTAGTAGAAAATGGTACAGAGTATTCAGCAGAAGATAAATCAACATATTTATCTATCTTGTTCTGTTATATACTATCTCAATTCTTTATGCTACCAAGTTAGCAAGAAGCAAAAGTCCAAACTGAAGTAACTAAAAATGTTGCTAATTCAACAGCAAAATTTGTAGCTGTTCCAGGTGAATCTATTTCGCGACTTAAAAGCAACGAAATATTTCAACATTCTCTATCAAAAGTGAAATGTCAATGAATATCTATTCGAAATGATTGTTTCGATGAAGAAAATCGTATCGATCGAGAGTTATAAATCAAAGAAGGGGTAAAAAGATACTATATATATAAAGTGAGATTCTAACGGCTGTTAAGTTTGCGCAGCGAAAGGAGTACATAGGACTATGTATCAAGGACGAAGGGAACAACCTGGTGACCCGCACCTTCTCCCCTTTTTTGATATATACAAGATATATTTCTCGAGTCTCGGTTCGACATTACCCGGTAATGGAAACGTGACAAGGCCGACCATTGTCACGAAGCTGATGAGGTCGTTCACGTTTGAGCAATTATTGTAAATTAGTCACACGCGCTCGCTTCTCACTTTCTCATGTATAATATACTTCCATTTTATTCCATATAATTCTAATTTAGAAAAAATTGGTCAATTTTTTCTTACACACTGTGTTAAAAAGGATTCCGCACAAAAAGTAGATAATTTGACTGGGAACCAAATTCTGTACTTTTTATGCGGGGTCCTTTTTGACACAATTCGCTCGTGGAGTTATGTTATTCCAATATTTCCACGCAGCACCGAAAGTTTTCTGAAAGTCGAAATTAACTTGACTGCATAGAACCTTCAGAATTTTTAGTTTTGAAGCTCCTTAAACTTTTGGAGTAACTCTTTAAATGTCCGCTGTTTTATCATCAGGCTAAAGTCCGCAACGTTTTTAAAAACAAAAAATAATGAGACTATTTTATTGGGTTCAAATTGATGTTATTGTCAAAGCAAATGGCTTTTAAGTATTATAATAATTAATGTCTTAAATTTACGTTCATGAATAGTGGAGATGAATTTAAGTTGAAAACGAATTCTTTCTTGATTTATGTTTTTAAAAACGATGCGGACTTCAATCTCATGCTGTTTTTGAATGTTTGACGCGAAATTTGACTGAACATTGCATGAAAGTTTAAGAATTTAAAAATAAATTTAAGAAATGTTAATTAAACTTTGATAAAATTTTCTGTCAACTTTCGTGTCAAAGAATGAAAAACGCAGCATACATTTAAAGAACTTCCTCTTAAGTTTCGTGAGTTTCGCAACTAAAGATTCCGAAGCTTGCAACTGTTAGAAAACTTCCGGTTGACGGTATACATTAAATTATGATATCCACTTTGACAGACTTGATAAGAAAAGGACAACAATGATTTTACTTCCTGTAAAGTTCCAAAGGATAGAGAGAGATCTCTCCTTAAAAGTACGTCACTGACTATATACAATGTTACTACTATGCGCGCGCTTTCATTTTGTACACAGTACATTGGAAATTCAAATTGTTCGGCAACTTAATTCTGTTGTCGATTCCATTATTTTTCTCGTTTGACGTTGCTTACATACATAGAGTCAAGTTTCCTGTAAGTGTCGTGTCCATACGTTTTCTTATTCCCCCTCTCTCTCTCTATCTTTTTTTCTCTTTTTTTAATATTCCCATCACGTAAATGCCGCAAAGGCGAAGATGCTCATATCCTTTGTGAAATTGTTTTGTCCATCGTCATAAGGCTCGTTGTGGACATTTATAATATGCGTCCTTCTTTAGGCATCCATATTATTGTCAAACGCGTTATGTATATATTGCGTAACGAGTAACTGAAAATTTAGAAACTTGTCTTTTATTCAATATTTGATAATTAGGCTGAGGAGCAAAAAAAAAATTTAAATATATCCTGTATATGCAATTTTTGGTATATTGTTAAAAATTGGACCACACTGCAGAAAGAATAAGCATCTTAAAAGATACATTGTATAGTCACTTTTAAGATATTTAAAACATCTCATTTTTTGATCCTCCATCTGAAAGATGAATGATGCAGTTTAAGATGTTTTTGATAAAAAATGTTCTTTAATTTAGAAGTGACTACGCATTAGTATCTTTAAATAAAATAAAGCTTAATCATAACGATCCAAAACTTATATTACAGGGTTGCCACAAGTCAGGGAATTGAGGGAAAAGTTAGGGAAAGTAGAATTGGTCAGGTAAATCAGGGAAAAGTCAGGGATTTTTATTAAAAGTACTGGGAAAAAGTTAAATTTTTAGAATTCTTAAGCAAATTCTCAATTTTTGGGTCTTTTTTGTTTGCCTTATAAACTACGAAATTACCATGAATTCTAATATAAAACCTACAATTTTTTCTATTTTTAACAATTTTACTTAAAAGGTTTCAAAATTAATTGACTTTTAAAAGAGTTGCGTTTACAATTTTCATAAAGCTTAACTTCAAATTTGTTAAACTTCAAACTTTTAATTTGTAATTTTATAAAATTGCAATTTTTAATGAATTTAATACGAAATTTTACAGAACTTAGATTTCTGAAAAATTTTAATATTCCAAATTCTTCTGAAATTAGTTAAATTTTTAAAAATATTTTTAATTAAATATTAAAAGTATTTATATAGAAAAATTTTAGTTAAAAACACTTTAAAAAAATTGAATTTTAGAGAAGTTACAAATGATTGCAGAAATTCAATTATTTTCAAAAGTAATAAAATTCTCTGCAAAAATTCAATTATGAACAAAAATTTTTAAAAACTCTGCTTAAAATTTCAATTATCTTCATAAATAATAAAATTCTTCTCCGAAATTCAATTATTTTCAAAATTTTTTTTCAATTTAATGATTTTCAATATCCGCTATTTCAATAAAATTTACCAAAAGAATTTACTTAATCTTTTAAAAAAATTTAACTAAATTCTACACAAACATTTAATTATTTTCATAAATAATAAAAAATTCACAGGAATTATATTATTTTCAAATTTTTTATAAATTTCTTGGCAATAATTCAATAACTTTCAAAAATAGCAATAAAATTATTCGCAAAAATTCAATTACATTATAATAAAATTCTTCGCAGGAATTCAATTATTTTACAAAATAAATAAATGCTTTGGAGGAATTCACTTATTTTCCAATATAATAAAATTCTTCTGAAGAATGAAATTATTTTTTTTAAATTTTCACAAAATTCTTCGTAGGAATTCAATTATTTTTATAAATAATAATATTGTTCGGAAGAATAAAATTAATTTTCTAAATTTTTACAATATCCTTCTAAAAAATTTGATTATTTAAAAATATCTGATTAAAATTTTTCGCAGAAATTGAATTATTTTCACAAAATTAAAAATAATTCTAGTCAAAATTTCAATTATATTTTCATAAAAAATAAAATTCTTCTCCAAAATTCAATTATTTTCAAAAACTTTAATAAAATTCTTGGCAAAATTTTTCTCAATTCAATGATTTTCAATATCTACTATTTAAATTAAATTTTCAAAAAGAATTCAATTATTATTTTTAAAAAATTTGAGAAAATTCCACACAAACATTTAATTATTTTCATAAATAATAAAAAATCCACAGGAATTCAATTGTTTACAAATTTTTAATAAATTTCTTCCCAATAATTCAATTACTAATTTCAAAAGTCCAAATAAAATTTTTCGCAAAAATTCAATTATATTATAATAAAATTCTTTGCAAGAATTCAATTATTTTACAAAATGATAAAATTCTTTGGAGGAATATTAAATTATTTTCAAAAATTATAATATTGTTCGGAAAATTAAATTACTTTTCAAAATTTTCACAATATTTTTCTAAAAAATTCAATTATACTTATAAAAATCTGGTTAAAGTTCCTCGCAAAAAATTCAATTACCTATATTCAAAAATATATATTTATTCGTATAAAAATTTTATTAAAATTTGTCGAAAGAATTTAATTATTTAAAAATTTGTTGATGTATAATTCTTTATGAGAATTCAATTTCAAGAAACATTTAATTATTCAATAATTTATTTATTTTTGTATTTAAATAATTGGATTCTCGTAAGAATTTTCTCTAATGAAAATTGATTGAAAAATGAATTTCAGTTAAAATTCAGAAAAATTATTATAATTAAATATTGAAAAGCATTACAGCGTGAATTTTTGGAAATAATTGAATTTTGAAATGGTTTAAAAATTCAAATCTTTGAAAATCTGAATTTTTCATATTTTTAACTAACAATTTTGTATAGAATTAATTTTTTTTCGAAAAAGTTTAATTGAATTTTTGTTAAAATTATTTGATGTTTTTATTTTCTAATGTATAGGGGAGACAGGGACTTTCAATCTCAAAAAGTGTGATTACTTTTATTTGATTGGATTCACTAAAAACTTTAAACCAATGAAATGCGCAAGCATTCACATACTTTGTGGGATTGAAATAACATCAGTTCAATCTTTTTGGTGTAAAGTTATGGAGTCAGATTTTAAACAATTAAAATTTCACTTAAAATTGAATTGTAAACAAATAGATTTGAAAATTCTTAAAGAACTTTTTCAAAAATTATTAAAAATAATTGATTTAGAGAAGAATTTTTGTTAAAAATTGTAGAAAATAATAATTTAATTGAAATGATGAAAATAATTTTGTAGAAGTTACAGTAACAATATTATTATAATATAAAATGATTTTATCACTCTCGGTCATCTTTAATTATTATAAAACATGAAGAAAGCGATCACTCCGAGTCGAAGACTCGGAGTAATCGATATCTTCATGTTTTATAACAATATTTTTATAAGTTATTGAATTTTAAAAGGTTTAAATTTGAAATTTTTGAAAATATTAAAAAAAAAAAAAATAATGATGAGATATTTATTAAAAGAATTGAAATTATTGATGTTTTAGGAATAATTTTACAATTAAAGAAATTCATAAATAAATGTAATATAGAGCATTTTTTGAGTATCGAATAATTTTTAGATTGAATATCATAATATTCTTTAGGGTCAGGGAAGAAGTCAAAATTTTGTCTGGAAATCAGAAAAAAACAGAATTAAATTTTTGTGATGGTAATCCTTTAATAGCAGAGTTGGCAATAGTAGTACTTTATAGTACTTTGTAGTACATTGTAGTACTGGTAGTGTAGTAGTATAGTTGGTAGTTATGTAATAATTCCAGTAAAGAGTCATCATTAGAATAAAGATGAAAAGCTAGGTAAATATTTACATGCTATTTGTATAATTTTTGATAGGGGCATGTAATAAAATGTCGTATATTTCATTCCGTACTATCTCGGACGATTTTGTTTCTACTTGAAATTGTTGTCTCTTATACACACAGGATACTGCTTTCATCTTGGTCATTATCCTTGTTCCAGTTTGTCTCATGTATATGAACTCCTGACACCGATATTAAAATAAATTGTTAAAAGTAAGCGAGATGAATAATAAATTTTTGCAATTCAGAATAGAAAGATTTTTTTTTTATTATTCTTCAGGGTAAAAGGAGAAAAATGGTAAAGTATGTATTATATAGGGAGCTTTATATAGATGTATATAATTATTTATTATACATAATTATAATTTCGTTTCTATGGTTCTTAATCCCTAATATATACATATTGGTATAGGTTCATTTAAATTCTATACGATTAGCCCTAAAATTTACTATCGGATTTTCTAGAAACTAATTTAGTACTAAAATGGAAATTTTTATGTGTGTATAAGCTAGTTTTAAAATTTACGACAGCTTATTATCTGGGGTTGTTGTATTTCTGTATCCTCAAGACCCAAAAGCATCTGTGGGGCGGCAGTTTTCTTTTATGAAAGTGCAGGCGCCACTTCAAAACAGGTGCATTATTCAGAACTTTTATGCACAAAGGTGTATGAAAAGTGGTTGCAAAATACAAATATTAGAATAAACTGTTCGTTTCTTTTTCCATTAGATATTATTTTTATTATTACTATTAATATCAACAACTATTGTTTTTGTTGTTGTATTGTTGCTATCTTTAAGATAATTATTTTATACGAGAAGCACCGTTAGATTGAGATTCTTGAGAATTTCTTCCTTTTTAATCATTGAATGTATATTAAAGAAACTGATCACAACTTTGCTCCTTTCGTCTGCTCTCTGCTATATATCCTTGAAAATAAAAGTAAAAAAAAAAGAAGACGAAAGAACTCTCAAAAGAAACGAATCGTGCTTTTGGATTTCGTCATGGCTTACAACTTTACAAGGACCGGTTCACTAGCTTACGTAATCATCATCCTTTTTTATCTTTGCTCTTCGTCCTGAACAAAAATTCTTTTGTTTTATTTTTTCTAAAAAAAATACACAATTTTTTATATCCTTTCATAAAGTTATTTTCTCGAGATTAGAATAAACATACCTACATAAATAATTTTTTAAAAGAATTGAAAGATAAAATTCCATCTAACGACTTCTAATATTATAATTATAATAAAGTAAGCATACAATAATTAAATCCATAAATCTAATGTCCATAATATTAATCTTTATATTGAATTATAAAATAAATAATAAATTATAGTGTATAAAATTATACACTGAAAGAAATTTATTTGATTCAAATAATTAGTTGTCTATTATCAAATAATTTTTGAAGCAAATAATTTTTACTGTAAATCAAAAAAATTTGAATTAATAATTTCTGTATAGTCTCTTTAAAATCTGAACTTATTATAACAGTAAAACCGTGAAAGAATTGTCCCTTCTTCAATATTAGTAAAAAATAGCTAATTATTGGTAGAAAACAATTAATCAATAACAGTTAAATTTAAATAATTATTTGTAATATAAATAATGATAATAGTAATAATAATGAATATAATGCTAAAACCCTCCATAAGAATGAATTCTTGGATGAATATTTCATTCACTTTGGCTTAAAAAATCACATAGACCGTTTAAAACCATCTTTTGATCGAAAAGATTCTCTTTAAGTCCTGTAACTGTTCTCAATGCATTCCTATCCTCCGTATTGGACACCTGTCGCGAGAAGGAAACATGATTCTCGTTTAGTTTTCATATAAACCCTCTGTCGGATACTGTATAGAAAATTCGATTAATTTTTTTTATAAAAATTGTAGAAAATTTTTTTTTTTTGTAAATATTTCTAACTTTTTTATAATTTCAAAATATTGTAAACGTCAGAGAAATAAATTATATTTAACGAAAAATTTTACTTAAATATATTTCAAAATTAATTGAATTTTAAAAGAGCTGTGCATTTACAATTTTCATAAAGAGATGAACTTCAAAAGCTTTTAAAATAAAATTATTTATAAAATTTCAATTTTGAATGAATTTATTTATTTAATTATTAATTATTATAATTAATTATTATAATTAATTATTATAATAATTATATAATTATAATTAATTATTATAAAAAAATTATAGTCAATTATTATAAGAACTTAGATTTTTGAAAAATTTTAATAATTCAAATTCTTCTGAAATTAGTTAAATTTTTTAATGTCTATTTAATTAATTATAAAAAATAATGGATTTATAGAAGAATTTTAGCTAAAAACAGTAAAAAAAATCGAATTTTGGAGAATAAGTTACAAATGATTGCAGAATTTTAATTACATATTTTCAAAAGTGATAAAATTCATCGCAGAAATTCAATTATGTTCAAATAAAAAAAAAAAAATTGACAAAAATTCTCGTCAAAATTTTAATTCCCTTCATAAAAAATAAAATTCTTCTCCAAAATTCAATTATTTTCAAAAATTTTAATAAAAATTCTTGGCAAAATTTCAATTATTTTCAATTTGCCTCAATATAAGGATTTTCAATATATACTATTTTTTTGAAAAATTCAATTATTTAAAAAAAAATTTAATAAAATTTTGCGCAAACATTTTTTTATTTTCATAAATAATAAAAATTTCACATGAATTCAATTATTTATAAATTTTTTATTACATTTTTTCGCAATAAGTTAATTATTTTTATAAATAATAAAATTCTTTTTTGGAATTCAATATTATTTTCATAAATAATATAAAGTTCTTTAGAGAAATTCAATTATTTTCAAAAATAATAATAATATTGTTCGGAAAAATTAAATTACTTTTCTAAATTTTCACGATATTCTTCTTAAAAATTCAATTAATTACAAAAATCTGATTAAAACTCTCGCAGCTAAAAATTCAATTACCTATATTATAATAAAATTCTTATCAGGAATTCAATTATTTTACAAAATAATAAAATTCTTGCATGAATTCAATTATTTCAAAAAATAATAAAATTCTGTGGAGAAATTCAATTATTTTCAAAAATAATAATAGTAATATTGTTCGGAAGAATTAAATTACTTTTTTAAATTTTCTCAATACTCTTCTTAAAAATTCAACTAACTGCAAAAATCTGATTAAAATTCTTAGCAAAATATTGAATTATATTCAAAAATAATAAAATTCTTTGCTGGAATTAAATTATTTTCATAAATATAATAAATCTCATTGCAGAATTTCAATTATTTTTAATACAATTTTAATCGATTTTCTCGAAAAATGTAATTATTTTTTTAAAAAATTGTTGTTAAAATTTTTTATGAGAATTCAATTTTAAGAAACGTTTAATTATTCAATAAATTTTTGTTGAAATAATTTAAAGTATAAAAAAATATAAATTTATGTTCAAAATAAATAAATAAATAAATAAACAAAATGGATTTAAAAATTCTCAAAGGACTTTTTCAAAAATTATTTATTATAAATAATTGATTTAAAGAAGAATTTTTTTGTTAAAAATTGTAGAAAATAATAATTTAATAATTGAATTGAAATGATGAAAATAATTTTGAAGATGTTACAGTAAAAATATTCTTCTAATAAAAAATAATGATTTTATCACTCGGTCATCTTTAATTATCGTAAAATTATTATTTTATAATAATATGTATTCTTATAAGTTTTTGAATTTCCGAAAAGTTTGAATTTGAAATTTTTGAACATCTTAATTCCTATGGAAAAATAATAATGATTGAATATTTATTTAAAAATAAATAAGTCATTGATGTTTGGGAATAATTTTACAATTAAAGGAATTCGTAAATAAATGTAACATTTTTTTGAGTATCTAATTATTTTTAGAGTGAATCAAAATATTCTTTAGGGTCAGGAAAAAAGTCAAAATTTTGTTTGGAAAACAGGGAAAAGTCAGGGAAAAATAAAATTAAATATTTGTGGCAACCTTGATTAAAATAACTATGGTGGAGTCGCACTATATGTCACATATATAAAGAAATTTTCAGCATTTTTAGTGAACGGAAAAGAAAAGTAATTTTTCTAGAAATATATTGCATGTTAAGACAGAAACATAGAAGGTTGAAAGATATGTGCGTTTTTTAGAATTTAGTCAGATAGACACTTGTGTTATTAGTCTCGTAAGACGCCGTTGCTCTAATCATTATACATATATGTATATATATAGAGGGAGAGAGAGGTCTGCAATTTCTGTGATTACACCGATTAAAAAATTGCTGTTTACGCAATATACTATTTTTTTTCTTTATTTTTTTAAATAGAAATTATATATGTACAACAAATTATAAATAACTCATCAGTTATTTCTTCATTTATGTATATATAGATATAATAGTAGTATTTCAAATAGTCTGTGTAGTTTCCCAGTGGGCAAAAAACCATCATTGTTTTAAAAACGTTCCAAAAACGTTTTTAGAACGTTTCATGTCTGCAAAATAATGTTCCAAAAACGTTCCATTGCTTTTAAAACGTTTTAGAACCATATAACGTTTTTGGGACATTATTTATCAGACACGAAACGTTCTAAAAACGTTTTTGGAACGTTTTTAAAACAATGATGGTTTTTTGCCCACTGGGTTAATTATACTTTTTTTCGAATTCTTCATAATTTCTTTGAAAATCGAAACAATATCACGCAATTTCGACATTTTAGAGAAATTATGATTTGACAAACTGTTTTCTAATTGACGAAATTCGATATATGAAGAAATATTGAAAATAACTTTCAAATCCGTAATATATACATATACTTATAGTATATATATATAGTATTATTAGAGATGCGACGAAAAAAGTAAACCGGTACACTGAAAAAAATGTATTTGATTTGATTCAAATAACCGATTATCAAATAAATATTTATTTGAATCAAATAGTTTTTATTATTGATTCACCTGTAATAATTATTGTCAAATTAAATGAAAGTTGGTATTGACTTATAGAACTAATTTTGGGTACTGTCAAATGGGGTAATTAGTAATAGTGGGGTAATAAGTTACTTATTACCCCACTATTACTAATTGTCCCATTTGATGGTAAAAAACCTTCATTTATTTCTTTTTAATACCCAAAAACGACTTTGGTTCGAAACCTCCTTTTTCTAATTTAGCAACTTTTTTTACAGCGTACAAATCAAAATTATTTGATAAAAGTGAATATTTGTTTGACAATAGACAAGTAATCGTTTATTTGAGAATGAAATACCCTTTTTTTCAGAGTATTTACAGACATTTTCATTATGCATTTTCCATTTTTGACACCATATGAAAAGTAATTTTTCTAAAAGTTAAAAACCGTTTTGATAAAACACAAGAGAAAAATAGACGAGCAAGAATAAAAACAAACAAACTTTCCAAGTAGTTCAGTGTATATAATTTCGTGCGGGAAGTTGTTTGTTGCTTTCGTAATAAGGCCCTCGAAGTATATATATGTATATACATCTTGATTTGAGACTTTGAAATCCAATGATGTAACATTTGTGATATCTCTAGGTATTCTACAAAAAAAATAATCCATTATGAATAGTATGGTATGTAAGGTGCGAAAATAATAACAAATGATGCGGAAGCGATTATAGTTTTCATATAAATATAATTCACCGACAAGTGTTTTAATTTATTCGGTGTCACTGACCCTTTTCCGGTAAACTAAACAAACACCTTTTTTTTATTAATGTGTTATTATTTTTTACTAGCTGTCGTACCCGTCTTCGACGGGTTTTAGTTTCTACCAATACATTTAACAGTGTGTCTACCAATTTGGAAAATAAGGAAATAGCTCAGGAATTTAATTTGACCGGAAAAAAATAATAATTAGTTAGGTACCATTATAGCTATTTCAGTAGGAAAATATTACTATTTGAATCAGTGATTGACTTTTTATTATCAAATTAGTTATTTTAACCAATTCAAATGCAGAGAACAATATTTGTCAATTTGTAGTACTTTAATTAATGCATTAAAAATTTATCAAATTTCCCACCCAGTTTTTGGAGTTATAGTAGAGTCTAATTGGAACTAATTGTATCGCAAAGGTTACGACTGCTAAAACCTAACATAAGACCTATATTTTAGACTGAAAGTAGGGCTTAAATTTTGACCCGGGTCTGTTTTCATAAATATTATACATCAATAAAAATTAAAGTAAAAAGCAATTTTTTAAAAGCGAATTAATATAATGAAACTTTTTCTTAATTTGATTGGAAAATTCCCAGCTTTTTCCAGTTTTCCCCGTTTGGTAGTTACCCTGTTAAATGTATTAGTAGAAACAAAAAACTGTCGTAGACGGGTACGACAGCTAGTAATATAATCTATATTTTATATGAACTTAAGAAAGAGTATTTTCATAAAAATAAGTAAATTTTTATAGCCATTTGTAGATTTATTTATGGATAAAATCAAGTAAATTTAAATTTAACAAAAAAAAGATAAACCGTGAAAAAGGACAAAGCAGGAAATTTTGTTAAATAAAATAGACACCGTGTTAACTTTTGTCTTTACATTGCTCAAAACATCTCTAAAAGTTAAATCTAGAGTTAAAATAAAAAAAACGTTTTAACATATAAGTTTTTGCCTAGTGGCATATAATATGCTTGTATTGTATCAGAGGTGACTTACAATTTCTTGACATCCTGCAATATCATTTTAATCATAAAAAATTTGCATTTTCAATATTTCTGAAATTCTTGAAAATATTAGATTAATTTGATAAATAATTCTCAATTACACTATTTTTACGTCAAAATAATAATCAGAGACTCCAAAAATACTACTGAATTAAACTTCATAGTAATTAGTATCGATTTTTTGATATTGAAAATATTTTTATATTTACTTATAGGATAGTATTTTTTGAAAAATTATGCTAAAATCTGACTTAATAACATATAATATTGAATTTTAGAAAGTTTAAAAGCTATCCATTAAAAATGTGAAATTTGGAAATTTTCCATTTTTTCAAGTTTTTGAAAATATTTTTATATTTACATCTTAGTTATAGGATAGTATTTTTTGCAAAATTATTCTAAAATGTGACTGAATAACATGTAATACTCAAATATAGAAAGATTAAAAGCAATCCATGAAAAATGTAAAATTTTGAAATTTTTGATTTTTTGAAAACATCCCAATGGGAAGTAAACGATTGGTTCAATAATGGGCCATGCTTGGCGAACTCCGTTCCATTATTGGAACATTAATGGCAACCATCATTGGACCACCAATGGTTTAAACTTGGGATGATCACGCTACTGCCAATGATCGGTAGCCAAGCATCGGGCCAATATTAGTTGACAAGGAATTGCCAAGGAAACAAAATCGATTTTCAAAAGCTTGATTTTTTATTGGCAGCCAACAAAAAACCAAGGTTTTGAAAATTGATTTTTCTTAATTATTAATTAAAATTTATTTTTCAAAAATATATTTTTCAAAAAATTGTTTAAAAAAAATATATTTTTTAAAAATATATATTTTTTTAAATTAATAGAACATATTAATTTAATTTGTCACCTCTGGTAAAACAAAGATGAAAGACTGATAAATTCCCTCACTTTATATTTTACAGTGGAGGGATGACTGTGAATGTCTTTGCGAGAGAGGAGCAGGTACTTATATAGAGCCAGTGAAACAGGTCACAAGCGAGAAGAAATCACTAGCATGCACTCTGGCGGCGCTTGTCGGAACTGTTTTCTGGCGCGCATGCATATCCTGACATTATCGACACAGCGCTTGGCAACCAACATTGCGCCACTTCCGACAAGCGCCGCCAGAGTGTATGCTAGTGATTTGTTCTCGCTTGTGACCTTTCTCACTGGCTCTATATAAGTACCTGCTCCTCTCTCGCAAAGACATTCACAGTCATCCCTCCACTGTAAAATATAAAGTGAGGGAATTTATCAGTCTTTCATCTTTGTTTTACCAGAGGTGACAAATTAAATTAATATGTTCTATTAATTTAAAAAAATATATATTTTTAAAAAATATATTTTTTTTTAAATAATTTTTTGAAAAATATATTTTTTAAAAATAAATTTTAATTAATAATTAAAAAAAATCAATTTTCAAAACCTTGGTTTTTTGTTGGCTGCCAATAAAAAATCAAGCTTTTGAAAATCGATTTTGTTTCCTTGGCAATTCCTTGGCAAATAATATTGGCCCGATGCTTGGCTACCGATCATTGGCAGTAGCGTGATCATCCCAAGTTTAAACCATTGGTGGTCCAATGATGGTTGCCAATTGTTTTGCCAAGAAAAAACCATTGGGTACCAAGCATGGCCCATTATTGAACCAATCGTTAACATTGGCAACTTCCCGTTGGGATTTGTATACTTACATATTAGTTATAGGACTTTATTTTTTGCAAAATTATGCTAAAATGTGACTAAATAACATGTGATACTCAAGTATATAAACTTCAAAAGCAATCCATGAAAAATAAAAAATTTTGAAATTTTCGATTTTTTGAATTTTTTGAAGAAATTGAATATCTCCCGTTCTAATTAATATTTTTTAAATCTGTAAATTTATAAACCTTCCTTGGGTCAATACCTAATAACCTACCAAGTTGGACTTAAATCGATTTACATGTTTTTGTGTGATTGGGGTACAAAGTTTTTGTGACAGACATACGTACATACATACGTACATACATACGTACATACATACGTACATACATTAAATTTTTTAAGAATATTTTTGGAATCCCTGATGTCCATAATAACTAATCATGTTAACATTTTGAAGTTTTAAGCAATGTACAGACAGACATCTGATTTTATTAATAAGGATAAAACATGAAGATATCGATTGCTCCGAGTCGAAGACTCGGAGTGATCGATTTCTTCATGTTTTATAACAATTTTTTTTAAATTGTTTAATTTCAAAAAGGTTTGAATTTGAAATTTTTGAAAATCTTAATTCTTATGAAAAAATAATAATGATTAAACATTTATTTAAAAAAGAAGCAATAGAACATTTTTCTGAATAATAATTTTTAAACTGAATGAGAACATTCTTTAGAGTCAAAGAGAAGTAAGAATTTTGTCTAGAATTCAAGGGAAAGTCAGGAAAAAATCAAAATTAATTTTTTGTTGGCAACAAATGTATAGTTTTAAAAACTTGGAAAAATTACGTTCTTTAACCTGGAAAACGCACTTTAAAAAATGGGGTAAAATTTTAACTCACAATAGGTTTCTATGAAAAAAAGTATGTACTTTTCTATAGAGTAGTTAAGCATATAGGATATTTTGACACAATGATTATTTTATTTTTTCCTGAATTTAATTTGATTAGTGCACACGAAATTCATTTTTTTCAATTCTATAAAACAGAAGTAATTTTACTTTCCAAATTATGCGAATCAGATATACAAAATATTAAATTTCTAAAATTATATATATTTGCGGAATGTATATATGTTAGTGACAAGTTTAAACAAACCCTACTATATATATGAATGGAATTCGATAAATAATGAGATGGAGAAAAAAATTAAAGAGGACTTGAACTTGGATCACGAGGAAGAGAAGATTTGCAAAGAGAAAGCACTTCTTTGAGTATAAATATATATGTACACATCTTCGTGATGAGAAAAAGAAAAAGTTTATATACATTTTCTTAAAATCCCGATATCAACTATACATTTGTTTCAATTTTTGTAAAATTATGTGTGCAGCAGAATTTTGATTAAACTTTCCATTTTTTTAAAACATTAAACTATGAGGCATTAAAATGAAAAAAAATAATCTCTATATAAATCAGAACCAAAGTTTTGTATTCTCTCTAAATCTGAATTAGTAGATAGTAGAATTCTACTAACAAATAGTAAAATTTTTATACTAATTTTTAGTAGTTTTCATAGGCGACTTTTTAAATTTAGAAATATTTTTAATATTCTGATAAATTGTTGTGTTATTAATCCTAAAACCGATATAGTATGTATTAGGTTTTAAAATCGCACTCATCACCCGCATTTTAGTTGACAAGTTTTTATTAAGATTACTAAAGTTTATCTAGAAACCAGGTGGTTCTCTTTTTATGCAGAGCATCTGCGTTGATTACGTAAGTGCGCGTTTAAAATTCGAAATACACTAAACAGGGCTCGAACTAAGTCCGTAAATCCCGTAAAAGTTCGTGACTTTGCTTGAAGTCCGTAAAAGTCCGTTTTTTTGAAAAAAGGTCCGTAAAGTACGTAAATTATACGATATAATTTGGATAATTTTAGAGAAATTACAAATGATTGAAGGAATTCAATTATTTTCAAAAGTAATAAAATTCTTCGCAAAAATTCAATTATGTTTAAAATTTTTTAAAAATTCTCGTCAAAATTTCAATTATCTTTAGAATTAATTAAATTCTTCTCCAAAATATCAATTATTTTCAAAAATTTTTTAAAAATTCTTGGAAAAATTTCAATTATTTTCAAAATTTTTCCTCAATTCAATGATTTTTAATATATAGGTATCTATACTATTCTAGTAAAATTTTCCAAAAGAATTCAATAATTATTTAAAAAAAATTAATAAAATTCTACACAAACTTTTAATTATTTTCAAAAAATAATAAAAATTTTACAGGAAATTCATTATTTACAAATTTTTTTATAAATTTCTTCGCAATATTCAATTATTTTCATAAATAATACAATTTTTACAGGTATTTAATTTTTTTGGCAAATAATAAAATTCTTATATTAGGAATTCAATTACTTTGATAAATAATAAAGCTAATTGCAGAATTTCAATTATTTTTAATATAATTTTAATCGAATTCCTCGAAAAATGTAATTATTCTTAAAAATTTTATTAAAATTTATCAAAGAAATTTAATTATTTTAATAACCTCTGCTACAATTTATTTGTTAAAATTTAAATATTATTTTTAATAAATTTTTAATTAAATTTCTTTAAAGAATAAAATTATTGCATTCAAAATTTTTAATGCAATTCTTTGGCGTAAATTATCAATTATCTTTATAAATAATAAAATTCTTCTCTAAAATTGAATTATTTTCAAAAAATTTAATAAATTTCTTGGCAAAATTTCAATTATTTTCAAAAATTTTCCCTAATTTAATTATTTTTAATATCTATTTTAATAAAATTTTGCAAAAGAATTTAAATTATTTTAAAATTGATTGATATAATTCTTTAAAAGAATTCAATTTTAACCCGTTGACTGTCGCTGACGCATATATGCGCAAAACTAAACTGGCCAAAAGTGTTTCATGACGCATATATGCGCAACTTCAAAAAAGTGATTAAAAACTTCCTAAATGATTCTGAAACCGGTTACTCGGGGGTTTTCGAGGTCGCTGATTACGAATATGACATTCGTTTTCCAAAATTCAAAATGGCGGATCCAATATGGCGGACGACAAAATAAAAAATTGATCAGATTGACTTGAAACGTAGTACTCGGGGGTTTTTGGGGTCGCTGATTACGAATCTGACATCAGTTTTTCGAAATTCAAAATGGCGGATCCAAGATGGCGGAAATTTTTCCAAAATTCGTCGAATTTGTTGAAACTTTTTACTCGGGGGTTTTGAGGGTCGCTGATTACGAATCTGACATTAGTTTTCCAAAATTCAAAATGGCGGATCCAATATGGCGGACAAAGAAATAAAAAATTGATCAGATTGGCTTGAAACTGAATACTCGGGGGTTATTAGGGTCGCTGATTATGAATCTGTCATTATTTTTCTAGGGTATTTATCGAAATTCGATTTCACCAAAAATTATCATACTGATGTCATATTAACCAGTTTCAAACCAATTCAATAAATGTTAAAAAATTTTCCGCCATATTGAACCAGATATTTTGAATTTTGAAAAACTGATTTCAGATTCGTAATCAGCGACCCTAAAAAACCCCAAGTATTCAGTTTCAAGCCAATCTGATCAATTTTTTATTTCGTTGTCCGCCATATTGGATCCGCCATTTTGAATTTTGGAAAAATAATGTTAGATTCGTAATCAGCGACCCTTGAAACCCCCGAGTAACAAGTTTCAAGCAAATTCGACGAATTTGGAAAAAATTTCCGCCATCTTGGATCCGCCATTTTGAATTTCGAAAAACTGATGTCAGATTCGTAATCAGCGACCCCAAAAACCCCCGAATATTCAGTTTCAAGCTATTATAAATAATTTTTTATTTTGTCGTCCGCCATATTGGATCCGCCATTTTGAATTTTAGAAAACTAATGTTAGATTCGTAATCAGCGACCCTTAAAACCCCCGAGTAACAAGTTTCAAGCAAATTTGACGAATTTGGAAAAAATTTCCGCCATCTTGGATCCGCCATTTTGAATTTCGAAAAACTGATGTCAGATTCGTAATCAGCGACCCGAGAAACCTTAGGGTACCAAGTTTCATAAAAATCCATTAAAATTTTTTTCAACACACTTTTGGCCCAAACAGTGGAAATCTTGTTGACAGCCAAGGGGTTAAGAAACATATGTAATTATTCAATAAATTGTTTTTTTTTATTTAAATAATGAAATTCTCGTAGAATTTTCTTATAAAAATTGATTTAAAAATGGATTTTAGTTAAAATTTTAGATTATAATTGAATATTATAAGTATTAGAGTGTAAAATTTTAGAAATAATTAAATTTTGAAAAGGTTTCAGATTCAAATTTTCGAAAATTTGAATTTTTCATATTTTTAAGTAAGTAACCAGGGTGTCTAACAGTCAGGGAAGTCAGGGAAAAGTCATGGAAAAGTCAGGGAATGTCAGAAAATTTCATTGAAAGTCAGGGAAATTTCTAAAAATTTATACAAAAATTAAAATTTTTTGTGAATAAAAAATTTTTTTAACCTAACAAAACTTAGAAGATTTTTATCACCGTTTTTTTCTATCATTAGATATTAATTTATTGTTAAATATGTCAGTTACCATATTTTTGTCTCAAGAAAGCAAAAATAAAATTAGTAAAAGGTCAGGGAAAAAGTCAGGGAAAAGTCAGGGAATTTTTTTCTCAATCCTTGTTAGACACCCTGGTTAGTAACAATTCTGTGGAATTATTTTTTTTGAGAAATTTTAATTGCGAATTTTTTTTTTATATTATTTGAAGTTTTTATTTTCTAATACATATATATGTAATTGAAGAATTTACAAATAATTGAAATTTCGTAAAATTGAATATTGTAAAGAAATGGATTTGAAAATTGTCAAAAAACTTTTTCGAAAATTATTAAAAATAATCGATTTTAAGAAGAATTTTAGTTTAAAATTCTTGAAAATAATAATTGAATTGATAATTATTTTATCACTCTATCTTTAATTATTATAAAACATGTAGTAATCGATCGCTCCGAGTCGAAGACTCGGAGTTATCGATATCTTCATGTTTTTTAGTTATGAAAAAATCTAATTTATAGTTTTAAGTAAAATGTTCTCTTATATATTTTTGTCAGTAATTGGTCCGTAAATGGTCCGTAATTTTTCATTTTTGGTCCGTAAAGTCCGTATTTTTAAATACTTTCACTGGTTCGAGCCCTGACACTAAAGTACATCAAAGCTTTTATATTTATTTTATGTGTATAATTTTATGCAACGCATAATCAATTTGAAGCTACATCAACAATTATATTACATTGCGCACAGTACACCGCAAGAGCGGAAAACTTAATTGACTATATACATTAGTATTCCTTTAATATTATTGTATATACACTGTTAAAAATAAATCTTACTTTCAGCTCACTTTTGACTAAACTAAACCATTTACATTACAAGCACCATTTTTTACTGAATTTCAGTTTTAAGAGATTTAAATCTTAAAATTGACTTAATCTATAGTTTTTAGCTTAAAGTTAAAATAATTTTCGTTCATTTCGGTTCATTCACTGCTATAAAATTAATTCAAAATTGCGGTTTTAGCCAAAAGTGTATACTGAAAGTAAAATTTCTAAGGGACAGTTTCACCAACTCCGATTAAAAGTTAATCAATGATTAAATCCTTAACCGACCAATCATGTGCGGTTAAAATGACTTTAATAATTGATTAACGTTTAATCGGAGTTTGTGAAACTGACCCTAAGTGATCAGATTAATCTGAATAAGTGCGAGTTAATTTTTACAACAGCATTAATACATTTTTTTATCCTTTTTTAAAAGAGAGTTGTTAATTACGTATACGTAAAGAATTATCATTATAAAAAAAGAATTAAATACTTATTGTGAATTTGAAACTTTTGAAAAATATAAAGAATCTTCTTTTAAGAGACACATCTTTATGGAAATTTTTGAAAATATTAAAGAAACAGGTGCGATCAAAGGTGAATAGGTGACAAGGACAACCTCTTTGAGACACTTGTCGCGCTGGTCAATAAACCGTGGTTCTCAAACGAAACATAAAAATTTGCCTCGGGGTTAAATTTCCCCTCATCTCATGAATGATGATGGTTTTCACATTTAATAACCGATCATTACTGAAGTATATACATGAAATTCAATGAAATTGATAAATTAAAAAGACAAGAAATAACATACCGATGCGCGATAAATCCGATATATCAATTGATTTGCAATTAGTTTTCGTAATTTCTAACAAAGAATTTTAATTCGCGATATCAATTAGTAGACAAAGTTGAAAGAGAGGACAATTATATATTGTAGAAGAAAAAACTTTTCCAAGAATATATAATACAAGTTCGATATCCTTTTTCTTTTGAGAGATATATATTTCTCTTGCATGCAGAAGAAAAATGACAATGTTATGTTTAAAAAAAAGAAACATGACTTTTTCCGCGTCGATATCACCTCGAGTGACCCATTCGTAAATTAAAACGTAAAGTGTATGTACATATATATATGGTCATACTTCATATGCACGTATGTATACTTTGATGACGGACACGTTTCAGGGTTATGCAAGACAAACGCTTCATAGCGGCCATAACCTTGTACAGTGTCACCATTACGGAAAATAATGTATTATAAATTATCAAGAAAACTCTGAATGGTGTCCAAATCTTGTCATGATTTTTTTTTTTTTTCTAAAAAGTCAATATTATGTTAAATAATTGTTTCATTCAGGAATAATAGTGATGTGGTTGTTTCAACAAGTTTTTCTTATATGCGCACATGTATATTTTAGAAAAAAAAAATGTTTGTTGAAACAAAGTTTAATCATTCATGCGATATTGTTGGTAATGTTCAATGAAAATTAATTCAGATGAGAACACTGATGGTCTCCTGTTTGTATATAGATACTCGAGAGGTATGTGCATATCTTGTACGTAAATTTACGTTATATAGGTAAAGATATATACGCACATATATGCTATTTTAGGATGAAGTGCACATATACACATATGTGTGCTTAGTATTCTTATGTACTATTGTCGATCACTTGCAAAAATTACAAAAGTTTTATTATAGTCATATAATAGAATTTTTGCACATTATAGGTTTTATGTCCTTAATTTTTACGAGTTCGGATTTTTTTTAACTAATTTCTGCATTTAGTAAAAGTTTTAAACTATTTACTCAGTAAGTTTTAATAAAAAATTACTATAGAATTTACAGTCCATAAATTTTTACTGCATTTAAATACATTCGTCGTTTGATCACGATTAAACAAATTTTAATCAAATATAAACATGTATACTAACACAAATACCCAAAACACATAAACATATTATAAATTAACACATATACACAAAGCTCCTTCACATATATGCATACACATACTCAGAAACTCATACACATATACTTACACATACGCAAAATACGTATAATTAATCTTAAAAATAGACTTCTTTTTAATAATTTTCGTTTTAAAATGTAGACGGTTTCAACCGTTTTTTTTCTTTTGCGTTTTGTTTCATCTGTTTCTGAACCAAAAAAGTTAAAAACTATATTTAATTCATTCATTGATTTTTAATCTTTACGTAATATATCTAAAATTTTAATATTTCACTAATGTTTTGAACCTTTCCATATATCATAATAATTAACGAGAACGTAAAAAAAAAGTTTTATTATTCACATTACATAATAACTTTTGTAAACATTTTATCATCATCAATCTGAATGACGATATAAAAACATTAATTTCAAGGGTCAAAATAATTATCAGCTACTGCAATTTTATATCTCGGTAGTCGCATTATCTTGAAAAAAATTTGATTATACATTTTGTTAACATTTTTTTGTTTAAATATATACAAAATTTGTTTTACATATATATATATACAAGATCGGCACTACCAACTTTTTTTTCTATTTACATATGGGTCAAAATAAGTGAAACCGGCCACTTGAAAAATTTTTGTCCCCGAATTGAAAGTTATCTATGGTTTTTGATAGATATATGAGTAAACTTTTACCCGCTAAAATATTTTTCAAAAATTTTATTTATTTTGAAAGTTATCAGGTGTTAAACTTTTAGGTTACTTTTTATTCTTTTCATTATTACTCCGAAACGAATGAAGATAATTTCAATTTTTTTTTTGGAAATTAAAGCTAAAAGTCTGTAGTTTAAAGTGCAACTGAAAAAATTGCTGTATAATAAAAATTTTTAATTGTTATTAACAATTATTTTAAACAATTGCGATTTAAAGTATGTTCTCAATGTCGGAAAAAAATCAAACTATACTCATGTGATGCGCAAAACTCTAACGAGTAAATTAAAAAAAAAAAAGTGAGTAACCTCTAAAATTACAGAAGTTATGCATATTTTTCTGACGACGCGCGGGAATTAACTGATTCGCAAACTCTCGAGCGCGCGGGAATACGCCCGCGCCCGCGCCCGCCGCACTGCTCACACTTGTGTTTTCAAACAATTTATGTTTACAGAGAAGGAGAAGTAATTAAAATATTATTTTCTTACTGAATAGTTTATTAATATTTTTACTTTTGGAGTAATTATATACATAAAAACCATTTTGTATGTACTCATAAACTGCTTTGCAGTTTTTATGCTTTGATAAAAAACTTTTTTCGTGGGTCTGATATTCTTGAATCGTACAAAAATCGAAATCGATATTGTTTGTGTAGAATTTCATCAAAAAATTTTTTAAATAATTGGATTTCTAAATAAAATAATTGAATCATTTGTCACTTCTCCAAAATTCAATTTTTATTAGTGTTTTAACTGAAATTTCTTCTATAAATTCGCTATTTTTAATAATTTATTATTTCTTAAAACTGTATTCCCATAAAGAATTTTATTAACAA
Organism: Leptopilina heterotoma; assembly: GCF_015476425.1. NCBI lineage: Eukaryota > Metazoa > Arthropoda > Insecta > Hymenoptera > Figitidae > Leptopilina > Leptopilina heterotoma. The sequence goes on from NW_025110839.1 coordinate 562,449, forward strand.
ATTTTTAAATAATTGAATTCTTTGAACGAGTTTTAATAAAATGTTTAAGAATAATTATTATTAAAAAAAAATAAAACAAAAAATAAAAATAAAAAATAAATAAATAAATAAAATAATAAATAAAAAAAAAATAATAATAATAAATAATAATAATAATAATAATAATAATAATAAATAAATAAATAAAATGTTTAAGAATAATAATTATTCTTAAACATTTTATTAAAACTCGTTCAAAGAATTCAATTATTTAAAAATTTGTTAATAAAATTCTTTATGGGAATACAGTTTTAAGAAATAATAAATTATTAAAAATAGCGAATTTATAGAAGAAATTTCAGTTAAAACACTAATAAAAATTGAATTTTGGAGAAGTGACAAATGATTCAATTATTTTATTTAGAAATCCAATTATTTAAAAAATTTTTTGATGAAATTCTACACAAACAATATCGATTTCGATTTTTGTACGATTCAAGAATATCAGACCCACGAAAAAAGTTTTTTATCAAAGCATAAAAACTGCAAAGCAGTTTATGAGTACATACAAAATGGTTTTTATGTATATAATTACTCCAAAAGTAAAAATATTAATAAACTATTCAGTAAGAAAATAATATTTTAATTACTTCTCCTTCTCTGTAAACATAAATTGTTTGAAAACACAAGTGTGAGCAGTGCGGCGGGCGCGGGCGCGGGCGTATTCCCGCGCGCTCGAGAGTTTGCGAATCAGTTAATTCCCGCGCGTCGTCAGAAAAATATGCATAACTTCTGTAATTTTAGAGGTTACTCACTTTTTTTTTTTTTAATTTACTCGTTAGAGTTTTGCGCATCACATGAGTATAGTTTGATTTTTTTCCGACATTGAGAACATACTTTAAATCGCAATTGTTTAAAATAATTGTTAATAACAATTAAAAATTTTTATTATACAGCAATTTTTTCAGTTGCACTTTAAACTACAGACTTTTAGCTTTAATTTCCAAAAAAAAAATTGAAATTATCTTCATTCGTTTCGGAGTAATAATGAAAAGAATAAAAAGTAACCTAAAAGTTTAACACCTGATAACTTTCAAAATAAATAAAATTTTTGAAAAATATTTTAGCGGGTAAAAGTTTACTCATATATCTATCAAAAACCATAGATAACTTTCAATTCGGGGACAAAAATTTTTCAAGTGGCCGGTTTCACTTATTTTGACCCAATAATTTTCGAGCAGAGAAATTTTTCACCTAATCTCGCGCATATATAAGTGAAAGTATTTGATTTCACGTATATTATAAAATTAAAATGCGGATATTGTGACTGGGGTATTTAAGAAGATTGAAGCGTTCCTGATTTCGATTCTGCTATCAATGTATATACATATATGTATATATATATATGTATATAGTGAACCGGGAGTCGTTTCGTTGCTTTACTAGTCCCGAGACTGTTCCGCGCCATGAGATTCGCCGGCGAACAAACTCGGCGAAAGATAGAATGTCGGAATGCCCCCTTTTACGACACGCTGCAGTCTCTACCGTTAGACTTACGGTGAACCGTCTTTTCAGAAATCATAGTGATGAGACTTTTGATTTATTCCATCAAAACTTAATTTCTCATTTTCATTTCAACTTTCTTTGTGTTCTTTTTATTTTCTTTTTTAGAGAAAACGCGCATATTAAAGCGCGATTATTCAGAAAATTATATGCGCCTACAAATTATAACAGATTTCCTATTTATACTTTATGTTCTGTTTGTGATGTTCAAGATCCAAACGAATAGAAAAATTTTTTAAATTAAATTCTAAATTCTTAATTAAAGCTTTTTTTTTAAAAAGAATTAACCGTTTATCTTCAAAATTGGCATAAGTCACGATTCTGCATAATTACCGAAAATTTTTGAGAAAAGTGGATGTAATGTCCTGGAAAAAATATTTTTTGGTTATTTTTAATATCGGAATTATTTTCGATGTATTTTTGTCCGCTAAACACAGTTGTGGGTTCAAAAATTTCCTATTGCGACAGAATTTTGAAAAACGTGGGGGTTGCCCAAAAAACGCTTTTCAGCATTATTATTACAACAAATATTTTTTCTCTTTAACCTGACCCGGTTGAAACTTCCATAAAGTTTTAAATTAAAGTGTGGAGCGTGTATTTTAAGGCCCATATGGAAAAGACCCAAAAAATATAGATTTTCGAGGAAAAGTGGGGGTAAAGTCCAAAAACAATTTTTTAAAAATATTTTTATTGACATTGGAGTGGTTTTTGATGTATTATTCTCCGCTGAACACAATTTTGGGCTCCAAAATTGCCTATCGCGTCAGAATTTTGAGAAAAGTGGAGGTAAAAACCCCAAAAAAGTGTTTTTGAGAGTTATTATAATACAAATATTTTTTCTCTTTAACCTGATGTGTTAGAAACTTCTGTGAGCTCTTAAAATAAAGTTTGGAATGTGCACTTTAAATCCCATATGCGCATGACCAAAAAAAGTATAGAGTTTTAAGAAAAATGGGGGTAAAGGTCCCAAAAAACTTTGTTTGTTAATTTTTGACATTGGAATGGTTTTCGATGTATTTTTATCCGCTGAACACAACTCTGGGTTCCAAAATTGCTCAGCGCGTCAGAATTTTGAGAAAAGTGGGGGTAAAGAAGAAAACGTGTTTTTGAAAGTTATTATAATGCATATACTTTTTTTTCTAAACCTGGTGTGGTAGAAACTTCCATGAAGTCTTAAAATAAAGTTGGGAACGTGTACTTTAAGATCCATATTTGCACAACGAAAAAAAATTGAAAATTTTGAGAAAAAAGGGGGTAAAGTAAAAAAAACGTGTTTTTGGAAGTTTTTATATAAATATTTTATCCTTTGACTTGATTTAGTATAAATTTCAATGCAGTGTTAAAATAAACCTTGAAACGTGCATTTTAACACCCATATGCACAAAACCAAAAAAAGTAGAAAGTTTTGAGTAAAGTGGGGGTAAAATCCCAAAAAAGAATTTTTTTCGTTAATTTTGACATTGGAATGGTTTTCAATGTATTTTTATCCGCTGAACACAATTCCAGGTTCCAAAATTGATTAGCGCGTCAGAATTTTGAGAAAAATGAGGGTAAAGACCCAGTAAATTAGTAAATTTTTTTTAAAATCGGCTATTTTCGTTGTTTTGAATATATGGATCTTAGAATGCACGTTTCAAACTTCATTTTAAGACCTAAAAGTCACCTAGAGACTGGAAGGTCTCTAGTGCGTCAGGTAAAAGGGAGAAAATACCTTGAAAATTCTTGAAAACATGTTTTTTTGGGTGTTTTTACCTCCACTTTTCTCAAGATCCTGACGTTCCTGGCAATTTTATGAACCCTGCATCGTATACAGTGGAAACCGCTCCGACATCAGAAATAAAAAAAATCAAGTGGATTTGTGCTATTTTTTAATATACTCAATATTATTTAGAATCACAGTTTTTTTCAGTTTTTTTTTCAAAAAACGAATCAAAACGTTGCTTCGCAACACTTTTGATTCGTTTTTTGTCTCAATTTGATATCCGTAGAAAAACTGTGATAAGATATATTTTTTAAAAAAGAAATTAATAAATTTAACTTTATGGAGAATTAATTTTTGGCTCCGATTTAGAGAATTATAGAAAAGTTAATATAGATTTTTGTTACATATTATTATGCTTCCTGCAGAAAATATATTTAAAGTTAAAATTGAAAAGGGACTGATTGCAATTTAAGTATTAGAGAGAAACACAAATTGCAATTTAAAAGCAAGTTAATGGTACATATCGAGTATATTTAACTGTCAACTATACATATAATAACAATAATAATAACAATAATAATAAGGAACATTTTGATCTTGACATGAAGACCTTTGTATATGTATGTATCATCACAGAGTCTTCATTAGTAGTCCATTAAAAATGTATCTGTATTCTCAATATATTTCCGCGCACGTTTGGCATCAGCTCAAGATTATTATTACGACTTTTGAAAAAAGAATTTACGTTTTCTTTATAAATGAACGAAACGAAAAACTTTTTTTTCTTCTTCTTTCGTTTGTTAATCATGTTTATATCTTTTATTATGTTTTACAGTAGGAATTGAAATGATCAAGAGGAACGGAAAAAAATGATCGACAACTTCCGGCATTAGGAAAATCGTATATATATCCACATGGGATACACAACGACTTGCAATATATTACAAGTTAAAATGGCAACAGGTGCTTTACACAATTTATTACAGGATCCATTAATACGTCTATTACATATTATTGTATACTTCACGCTTGGCGACACTCTTCGTCTCTTCAACTTCAGAACAAGTGAGTGGTAATCATTTTTGTTTTTTTAAAGAAACCCTTAGGGTTAATTATATTTTTACAATCTGCTTAAGTATTGCTGTACGTTATATGAGGATTTAGTGTTTGTTTCACTTCCCCCCCTGAGAATACTTAACTAATAACTACCAATCAGATTCTTTCGCAATTTTGTCAAAAAAAATGTTTTTGATGAGTAAACAATTTTTTGTTGATTGTTTCTGTTTTATTAAAACAGCAGACTACTAAAACCTGTAAAATACTACTTTTTTTTTACGTTATGATATACTATTTGGGTACTTTTTTTTAGATTTCAGCCACTAAAAGCTACTTTCTGTTTTTTTAGAATTTCCACTATTTTTAATTCGCTAATAGTAATAGTATAGAAATCAAAAAACTATTCTCAAAAATTATAATCAAATTCTTTAAAACGATTCAATTATTTTCAATAACTAGTATTTTCATAAAATTTAGCAAAAGAATTCAATTATTTAAAAAAAGAACAAAACTTACAAATTTTTGTCAATAGGAAATATTTCTTAATTATTAGGGCATGTTACTTAAATTGTTACATATTCATAGAAAATTGTAATTTTTATTCAAATGTAGCTTTTAATTGTCTAGAATGTTGAAAATTTAATTCTGTTTGCTTCTAATAAATCGAATTTAAAATTTATTAGTTTATCTTTTTCATACAAAATTCGAAACTATAACATTGGACTAACTTTTGTTATGAAACTGAAGTTACCAATGTTTTCATTTAAAGCAACAAGTGAAAAAAAAAATTTTTTAAGAACAAGAAGCAAATAATTTCTGATAAAAAGAACTTAAATTATTTTCATTTCATCCTAAACAGATTTTGAATCCAATCGGGTCAATAGTTACTGAAAAATTTAAGCTTTCTTTATTTCATTTAGTTTTATCTTTTGTTCCGATTCTTACAGATTCTTTGTAGGATTCTTCCTTAGGTCAAAGTTGATTAAAAAACCTATTTTTAAGTAAAAGTTAATTTAAATCATGATTAAAATAAAAACATGTTCTTGATTTTGATCTTGATTTAAATCATAATTTAAATCAAGTTGATTTAAATCCTAACAGCCTTGGCTTAAATATCTGATTTTTGTACCCCATATGTCATTATAGAAAGAATTAAAAACTAAGCTTTTATATGTGAGTAGGAATATATAAAGAAGAATATAGTATATAGAATCTTGCCCCTTGGAATCTTAGAATTAGATTCCTTAATGATGAAAGTTAGTTTGAGCTTGGGGTTCTGTATACATATTGCACCTGCGGTTGAACGATGTTCTATGAATTGTGCCCGCCTTTCCCTTCTACGGCCTTTACCTGGCTCTACCTGACTCACATTTTCACATATACAAGTGAATCAAATTTTACGCAGTCTTCAAAGTTTTAAAAGCTTTCAACATTCCAATTCATGCCACTGTTTATTACTTTCATCTCCATATCAAAATTCAATTTTTTTTATAGTTCATCTCGAAAATTATTTATGTGTGATATTCTTAAATTGTATAAACACTTTAAGGATGAAAAATATTGTTTTTAACTTCATTTTTTAGGGTGATTTTAAAGGTCCCTGAAGTTAGTGTCGACGCTGCGCATCGAAAATAATTATTTTTTTCACGAAATCGAAAGAAATGAAACAATTGCTTCAAAGGTTTAAAAAAAGGTTAAAAAGTGGCCTGGTGGTTTTTTGATTCCCAAATCGTCGTCATTTGCTATTACCCTCTGGACAAAAAAACATGTTTGTTCCAAAAAACGTTCTTAAAACGTTTCATGTCCGCCAAATAATGTTCTAGAACATTAGATGAACACCCATGTTCTTAAAATGTTTTGGAACATTATTTGGCGGACATGAAACGTTCCAAAAACGTTTTAAGAACGTTTTTGGAACGAACACAGTATTTTCCCCAGACGGTAGGAGCTAAAAATGACGTCGTTGTTTGGAGGGACCAAAACCAAATTCATTGGTTATTCGGGGTTTTCCGGTTCACTGCTTAAGAACCTGCAGCCATAAATTCAAAATGGCAGATACAATATGGCGGTCAACAATTTTCTAAATGAACCATTTTTTAAGGATTCGTTTTCCATATTGAATCCGACATTTTGAATTTTTAAAATCTGTCCATATGGCCACGCTACTTTTTTACTCAGGTAGATTCATAATTAGCGATCCCAGAAACTCCTATAGATACCTAGTTTCATAAAAATGTAACAATTATTTAAAAGTTTATTTTAAAGTCGTTATTCATTCTTGTACGAGAAAAAAGCTTAATAAATGCGGAATAGAGGAAAACTATTGAGAAACAAGGTTAAAAATTTTTAAGGCCTAGAATCAATGTTTGAAGTCACAATGTTCACCGAAAAAACCACAAATTTTAATCTGTAAATCAGGAAAATGATCCAAATGAAGGCAATATTGATCATTTTGGGAGTCTTCGGATCGCTGATTATGAATCTACAGTCGAATTTCAAAAATTCAAAATGGCGGATCTAATATGGTGGCTAAATTAAAAAATTCTTGTCAAAATTACCAATTATTTTCACCAAATTTCCTCAATTCAATGATTTTTAATATCTATTTTAATAAAATTTTCCAAAAGAATCCAATTATTTAAAAAAAAATTTAATAAAATTCTCCGCAAACCTTTAATTATTTCCATAAATAATAAAAATTTCACAGGAATTCAATTATTTACAAATATTTTCTCAATAATTCAATTATTTTCATAAATAATAGGTAAAATTTTTACAGGAATTCAATTATTTTCGTAAATAATAAAATCCTTTCAGAGAATTCAATTATTTTCATAAATAATAAAACTCATTGCAGAATTTTAATTATTATTAATACAATTTTAATCAAATTTCTCGAAAAATGTAATTATTCCAAAAAATTGTCCACAAAATTGAATCATTAAAAAATTTGTTAATGAAATTATCTTTATGAGAATTCAATTTTAAGAAACATGCAATTATTCAAAAAATGGTTTTTTTTGATTTAGATAATTTAATTCTAGTACAATTTTCTAATAAAAAAATTGATTTAAAAATCAAAAAATTAAAATTAAAATTAATTTTAAAAATTTTTTATTTAAATTATTTTATTTAAATCATTTTTTATTTAAATTATTTTTATTTTAAAATAATTTAAATTAATTAAAATTAAAATTTAGTTAAAATTTTAGATATTAATTGAATATTAAAAGCATTAGAGCGTGAATTTTAAGCAATATTTTTAGAAATAATTGATTTTTGAAAAGGTTCTAAATTAAGATCTTTGAAAATCTGAATTTTTCATATTTTTAACTATACCAATTCTGTGGAATTAATTTTTTTGATTATTTTTAAAATTTTATTAAAATTCATCGAAAGAATTAAATTATTTAAAAATTTGTTGATAAAATTCTTTATGGGAATTGAATTTTAAGAAACATTCAATTATTCAATAAATTATTTATTTTTGTTTTTAAGTAATAGAATTCTAGTAGAATATTCAAAATGGTGGACATTTTTTTTCAAATTCGCTTGAAATTTGTTATTCGGCGGTTTTTAGGTTCACTATTGTGATTTTTTAAAATCTGACTTCGGATTCGTAATCAGAGACCCCGAAAACCCCCGAGTAACATGTTTTATGTAAATTTGAGCAATTTTGAAAAAAATGTCCGCCATATTGGATCCGCCATTTTGAATTTTGAAAATCTGACTTCAGATTCGTATAATCAACAACCCGAAAAATGCCTGAATAACAAGTTTCAACAAAGTCCAATAATTGCTGGGTTTCTCAGGGGCACAAAAATGTTTATTTGGATAATAACTTTTGTAATTTTTTCTGTGAAAATTGTGACTTTAAACATTGATTCTAACCCTAAAAATTTCTCGTACAAGAAGAATTCATTTTCGTTAACTCTTTCAAGAGATATTAGGTTTTGAACACATTTTTCAGAAAAAGGAACACTGTGAGGCGCATGCGCACAGGTTGTCAAGGTAACGTAAAGAGTAAGAGAGACAGAAAATTTAAATTAAATTTTTTCTCTCCCTTACTCTCTTTGCTGCCTGCGCCATTTGGTACCTTTCTTGGTAGCGCGTCACATAATCAAAATTTCAAAGGAAGGGGCTATGAAATTTCAAACAATTTTTTGTTTTACCATAAAGGTATAGCAAAAGTTCTTTATTCACTTTTTTTCCTATTTCCTAAAATTTCATTCAATCGAAATTCTATTTATTTTTCCCAGTTCAAAACCGTAATGTTTGACTATATACCTATGACTCTTTGTTATAGATTTCTGAATCAAACAATGAAAATTTTTCTTCATTGTTGTCAATCCAGAAGGGTCTTGCATCCCCCGTTTGTAGAATACATACAAAATCCCCGTTTACAGAATATAGGTACAGAATATTACTTCTTTGATAATGATTCTAATTTCTCGAATAAAAATGTAATTTTTTGACGGATTAAGATGGTAAATTTTCGGAAAGTTGCCGGCGACGAGGACGACCTGTTGAGTGTCGAGGGGTTTTCTGAGTTCTGGATGGTATAGACGAGGGGGTTGAGTGGGAGGGGAGCAGTGACTAGGGATTTTAGGGGGGCGGAGGGGAGTGTGTTGAGGTAAAAGCAGGAGGAAGAAACAGGCAGGCGGCGACGCGCAGTCGCCAGGTGAGCTAACAACGTTGCGCGCGCGCGCGACGGGGGTCGAACAGTCCATCGTTCAACACCGAACGAACGTCGTCCTCGTGTTCGCCGGGTTAGACGACGTTGGGCAGAAAAAGTTTTTTTTCTCGAGGAAAATTTTTTATTTTCAATCAGTGTTATTGTTTAATTAATGAGGGAAAAGTGAAATTATTATTAACTGGTCTACCTCGTTTTTATTGAACAGGAGACTCGCAAGGTGTGTCATAACCTCAAAATAATATTTAAAAAAGGAGAAGGTGTCCCAGGTAGTAACGAGACGTAGCGGTCCGACGCAACAGGCGACATGTCTATGTCTATCTACGTTCTTTGAAAACAATATTTTGTGAGTGTTTTTACGCGAGTGGGTTTTTTTTTAAAATAGAGGAAAAAAGTGATTTTTTGTTTGTTTTTTTTTTCGAAAATTTAAGATTCGAGTGGTGTAAGAATTGTTAAGGAACTTGTCTGGAGGGTTGTAACCCTCGAACGCCGGATATGCAGATGACGACAGGAATGGGGCCGACACACCTGGTCGCCCTTTACGTGGCGACTGCCGGCCTTCAAGGCACTGCTCTCGGCTCTGATGAAGAGGAAATTACCCTTCTGGTGTACGTCCTCATCGACGCTCTTCAAAATAAGGTACAGGTGTTGTGTTCTTTTTTTTACATTCCCATGGAAAATGTGAGAAAGTCTTGTTTTTTTTTGGGTATAACGTATGGAAAAGCTTTCGTTATATATCATTGAGAGGAGATTCAAATGCCGCCAATGTTACAGAGAAGATATTCCATATGATCTCTTGCAGAATCTCATTTTTGTCGTGTTTTAACGCGTGTTTGCATTTGTCAAAACTTAACATTATAAGAATGAAACTGGAGATAAGAAACAGATATCATATCTAACTGTCGGTTTAACATATTGCATCAATCGTTTACGTCAGGAAAAATTATATTGCTAGAAAAATTCTTTCTTAGCATCTGCAAATTTCATACAATTTGCTCTAATTTTTTATAATTTCCTTATTAGCATGACTTTCGTGCTGTTGACAATATTTTTTCATATATTACTCCAATCTGGATGTTAATTTCAAATATATAGTCTGAATTGTTTCTCAAGTTATATTTTCCCGATCTATCAAAACATGCAACAGGTGCTTTTGGAAAATATATTGGCTCATTCTTATAATATTATTGTTTTATTTTTGTTACATTTTCCTAAGTTTTTGAACTTTGAATCGAACGAAATTTTTTCTATTTAATTTTCCGAACGGTAAATAATCTAAATCAAACATTTTCTTAATTATTAGGAAGATTTTGACGGTCTATAAACAAATCTTTCAAAAATTATTTTTGAATCATTTTTTAAGATAATTAAATTTTTCAAATAAATCTACAATAAAAATCAAGTTAAAGTGTACAATCAACGTTGATCAAGGAAAAAAATTGTTCACTTAGTAAATTATGAAAATAAACTAAGTTTAAGTCCACAACGTTGATCAACGAAAAAAATTGGTCACTAAGTAAATTATATATATATATAGTTCTAGATAACGCAGTAATATTGACACAAAAATATTTAGAAAGAAAAGATTAATGTTTTGTTTTTAATGACAATTGTTAGATGCAATTAAATATTAAATTGAAAATAATATTTGAGTACATTAAACAAATTTTTTTCGTTGATCAACGTTGAGGACTACAATATCCCAAAAATAATTGAATAATCAAAAAATTTTAATGAAAAATCTTTAAATGTAAATTTAAAAATGAAAATTAGCTTCTAGTCTTTTAAAATTCAATATTTTCACTATTTTTAATAACAAATTTCCGAAAATTCAAGTACATACAAAGAATAATAATATTTTAGAATTAATTTTAACATTTTGGAGAAAAAAATTGTGTTTAAAATTTATAATTAAAATTTATCGAAAATTGAATTAGTTTTTTTAAACTATACAAAACTTCTTTTAAGAAATTCAATGATTTTCGAACAAAGTAAATAAAAGTTTACTTTTTTAGACTTTTTAAAATTTTGGAGAAATCATATTCTTATTTATAAGGGCATATCTCTGGAACTTTTAACTTTCGTGTCCCTCGCATATATATTTCGATAATTTCAATAACTTTTTACTTTATTTTTGTTGGAAATATTAAAGCTTGATAAGATGAATCAGTTCCAAAAGGTTTTACATTAATTTATTAAATAGATCAATAATTAGTAATTATATTTTATATATTTAATTATATATTATATTTTTTCAATTCAGTTTAATTAAAATCTATTTTTAAAATAAAAACCATTTTAATTTTTTAGCAATTCAAACAAAAAATAAAAGAAAAGTAATGTTAATGACTAGTAATAATATAATAAATTTAAAAGTAATATATTATATAATAATATAATTATTATTATAAATTATAACCAATTACTTTCAACTGTTTTCGATTCTAAAAAACAAACACCTGTTAAATATTTTTTTGTTGCACGTTAAAAATAATTCGCAATTTTAAATAGTTTATAACTTTTTGAAGACGAATCATTTTATCTGTCGACTTGCATATTTTGAAAGCTTATTTCTTAAAGTTTATGTAGACAGTAGACAAATTTTTTCTCATTAAAAAGTTAAAGGTTCTAGAGATATGCCCATAATTGAAATTCTTTAAAAATTTGATTATTTTTTTTCAAAAATTCATTTGGAAGGGTCATTGACTAAAACTATTTTTCGGGTCTTTTAGCGATAAAAATGTCACTATATAATTACATTTTTTCATTCAATTTGGGAATCGAAAAACCCACCAGGGCACTTTTTAGTCTCAAACCTTTGAAAATTGTTTCAAATTCTTTCGATTTGGTGAAAGAAAAATTGTTTTCGATGCTCAGCGTCGACCTAAAATTTGAATATATATAGATATAATAGTTGACAGGAAATATATTTATTTCTTCAAAAATGCTTTTCCGAATAAAAAAATCCCCTGTGTATTGGAATATTTTTCAATGTTTCGTTAAACAATAATTTTGTTTGATCCCTTTATAAATGAATGTGTAATAAAAACTTGTTTTTCAGGTCTTTGGATATATGCAGTCGTGGAGAGCAAAATAATTTTTTTTGCCTTTTTAAATTTTTATCATTAATAAGACACAGTTAATGATGCTGTTATGATTTATATATCTTTTGAAATCCTTGATTATTCTGATCATTTTCCTTATTATATTATTACGTATTTAAATTGTGAGCCTTTGACCCAAAATTTTTATTTTATTATAATATATAAAAAAATTATTTAGTATATTCAAAAATTAATTCTTAATATTTAATTTTAATATTATACTTATATAATAATTTACATAACGAAACATACATTTGTTAAACTTTTTTTTTTTAATTTTATACTAAAATAGATTATATCAATCAAATAATATTTTTAAGGAAGAATCTAATGGGCAGTCGAAACAAAAATTAGTCCAATTTTATGATTTCGTATTTTATATGAAGAAGATAAATTAATAAATATTAAATTCGATATTGAAATTTATTAATTTATCTTTTTCGTACAAAATACGAAACTATGACATTGGATTAACTTTTATTATGAAACTATGAAGTTACCAATGTTTTCGTTAAAGCAAAAAGTGAAATTTTTCTTTAAGAACAAGAAGCAAATAATTTCTGGTGAAAAGAACTTAAAATTTTAAATTCAAACAATAAAAAACTTATAAGAAACCTAATATTTATTAGGTAAATATAAAGACTGTTAATTAAACAGAAGATAGACATTTATTTTTTCAACACGTTCGGTTAAATAGTTTTGTAAAAAAAAATAAAAGTAGCTATTGTCGCTTCTAGTATAAAATTATTTTTTTATTATCTTTACTAAAAAACCAAGCTCCAGAAGAATTTAAATAAAAAAAATCCGATTTGGATTTTAAATAAAAAATATATGTTTTTTCAAAAATGATGATTTTTAACAGCTCTGATCGAAAGTAGTTTCCTTTAATTGCAATAATTTTTAAATAATTTCTTTCTTGGAAGATATTATTTTAGAGCAATCTTCCTTACACCTTTTTTTCTTTCTTTATAATATTATATATTTGTCGGTTTTGAAGAGAGAAAAAAATGTTGAACCATCGCGTTTATATATGTGCCTCCTGAAAATTATATATCCGAATTCATGTGCAAATTAAGGTAAACTTAAAATGGCCGGTGTATGGGTGCGGCAACCTTAAGAGAAGGGAAAAAATTTCGTTCATTTAAAATGTTAAGAACATGAAGCATAAATTTAGAAATTTGTTTTATAGGACGATAATTTTAATATGTGCCTTTTTCTATATAGATATTTATTATATGTAGCACTTCAGTTTGGTAATATTAAAAACTTGTTGTTCCCTTTTTTTAAACGAGAAAATGTAAATTCCACTATATACCAATAAAATATAGATATATATATGTTAAATCTCGAAAATATAACCTTTTTTTTAATAGCGTATTAGGATAAAAAATTTATTTTTCTATATTAATGTAGGTTAACGTAACATTAATTAACAATAGGTTAACTTCAACCTATTATTTCTTTGGGAAAATTTTTACTCAATGTTTACAAAAAAAAAAAAATCCGGATTATAAAATTAACGTGTTTGCGAACTGAAAGTCTGCTGTAATTTTTCCCTAGAAATATAGATTATAAATATGCGACTATGGTTACATCATGAAAGAGAAAATTGAATTTTTGAAAGAGTTATTGTTTTATAACGTTTGCTGAAGTTCACAGCGTTTTATAATCAAACAGTTTAGAAAGAAAACACATTTTTTATGTTGAAATTTTTATAAATTTCTGTTTTAAGATGTTTTGAATACTTTTCTCAATTATTAATACTTTATGAAATAATTAATAAAAGAAAAGTTTGTGAACAAAAACTTTGTTCTTTCATCTCTAAAAACCCAAATTATAGTTTTTGACGCTAAAATTCGATCACAGCTTCAAAAATAATAAAATTCTTCGCAGAAATTCAATTATGTTCAAAACTTAAAAAAAAAAAATTCTTGTCAAAATTTCAATTATTTTCAAAAATAATAAAATTCTTCTCCAAAATTTAATTTTTAGTTCAAATTCCATTATTTTCAAAAATTTCAATAAAATTCTTCACAAAAATTCAATTATTTTGAAAGATTTTAATAAAAATTAAGACAATAATTCAATTATTTTTATATATAAAAATCTTTAAAATTCTTTACCAAAATTCAATTCTTTTTAAAAATTTTAATAAAATTCTGGGCTCAAATTCAATTATTTTCTAAGGTTTTTACAAAATTCAAGACCAGAATTCAATTTTCTTTATAATTAATAATACTTCGGAAAAATTCAATTATTTAAACAATTTTTGGTAAATTCTTGACAAGAATTTAATTATTATCATAAATAAAATTTTTTTAAATTTTTAGTCGAAATTCCATTATTTTCAAAACTTTCAATAAAATTCTTGACAAAAATTCAATTATTTTCAAAGATTTTAATAAAAATCAAGACAAGAATTTAATTATCTTCTTAAATAAAAATCTTTAATATTCTTCGCCGAAATTCAATTATATTCAAATATAAAAAAAATAAAATTAAAAAAAATTAATAAAATAAAATTAATAAATAAAATAATAAATGATAATAAATAAAAATAAATAAATAAGTTTAATAATAATAAATAAAATTAATAACATTTTTCAAAAGAATTCAATTATTTAAAAAAAGGGTTCATAAAATTCTAAGCAAACATTAAATCATTTTCATAATTAATAAAAATTTTACAGGAATTCAACTACTTACAAATTTTTCTATAAATATTTTCGCAGTAATTCAATTATTTTCATAAATAATAAACATTTTTACAGGAGATTCAATTATTTTCATGAATAATAAAAACTCATCATAGAATTTCAATGATTTTTAATACAATTTTAATTACATTTCTCGAAAAATGTAAGTAATTATTCTTGAAAATTTTATTAAAATTAGTCGAAAACATTGTATATAAATAATTGAATTTTCGTAGAATTTTTTAATAAAAATTGCTTTAAAAATGAATTTCAATTAAAATTTTAGTTAATAAAATTGAATATTAAAAGCATTATAGCATTTATTTTTCTAAAATAAATGAATTTTGGAAAGTTTTAAATTAAAATCTTTGAAAATTTTAATTTTTCATACTTTTAACTAAAAATTTTGTAGAATTAATTTCTTTGAAAAGGTTTAATTGAATTTTTTTTAAAAAATTATTTCAAGTTTTTATTTTCTAAATATTTAATTGAAGAATTTACGAATAATCGAAATTTCGTATAATTGAATTGTAAACAAATGGATTTGAAAATTCTCAAGGAACTTTTGCAAAAAGTATTAAAAATAATTGATAATTGAATTTTTTCGAAGAATTTTAATAATATTTCTTAAAATAATTATATTTTTGGAAGAATTATTACTTAAAATTGTTTTAAAATTATTTGAAATCCTGTGAAGAATTTTATTATTCAGGAGAATCATAATTGAATTCTTGCATCAAATTTTATGACGCTTTTTTTTTAATAATTGAATTCCTTGAAAATAATTAAATTTGTGTCCAGAATTTTCTTAAAATTTTTGAAAATAATCGAATTTTGACGAAAAATTTTAAAGATTTTTATTTATGACGATAATAGTTGAATTCTTGACAAGAATTTATTAAAAATTGTTTAAATAATTGAATTATTGCGAAGAATTCCATTATTTGTTTAGATAATTGAATTCTTGCGAAGATTTTTATTATTTGTTTAGATAATTGAATTCTTGTCTAAAATTTTATTAAAATCTTTGAAAATAATTAAATTTGTGTCAAGAATTATGTATCTTAAAATTTTTGAAAATAATCTAATTTCGACGAAAAATTTGAATGATTTTTATTTATGACGATAATAATTGAAATATTGACAAGAGTTTATTAAAAATTGTTTAAATAATTGATTTTTTGCGAAGAATTTTATTATTTGTTTCAATAATTAAATTCCTGTCTAAAAATTTTATTAAAATCTTTGAAAATAATTGAATTTTGACATCGAATTGTAAAGATTTTTTATTCTGACGATAATAATTGAATTCTTGATAAGAATTTATTAAAAATTGTTTAAATAATTGAATTTTTGCGAAGAATTTTATTGTTTTTTTAGATAATTGAATTCTTGTCTTGAATTTTATTAAAATCTTCGAAAATAATTGAATTTTTATCAAGAATTTTATTAAAATTTTTTTGTAATAATTGAATTTTTGTTAATAACTTACTAAGAATTGTTTAAATAACTGAATTCTTTTGAGAAATTTTATTAAAATAGTAGATTTTGAAAATATTTGAATTTCATTGAAGAATTTCATTATTTTTGAAATGTAATTGAATTCCTGCAAAAAATTTTTGAAAATAATTGAATTCTTACAACGAATTTTATTACATTTTGTAAATAATTGAATTCATGTGAAAAATTTTATTACTTGTAAAAATAACTGAATTCTTGCAAAGGATTTTATTAAAATTTTTGTAAATAATTAAATTTTTTTTTGAAAAATTTTATTGAAATTTAATTTATTATAAGTTATTGAATTTCATAAAGGTTTGAATTTGAAATTTTTGGAAAATCTTAAATCCCATCGAATAATAATAATTATTAAATATTTATTTAAAAAATAATTTATTGATGTTTTCGAATAATTTTACTTTTGAAGAAATTTGTAAATAAATATAATAGAACAGTTTTTTGAATATCTAATCATTTTTAGAGTGAATCCAGAATATTCTTTGGGGTCAGGGAAAAATTCAAAATTTTGTCTGGAAATCAGGGAAAAGCAAAATTAATTTTTTGTGGCAACCCTGATTGCAGAAAAAAAATTTCATTCAAATAATACATTAAAAGAAGACGTTTTAATAGAAAGAAAATAATTGTTACTGATGTAACGTAAATGTTTTGATTTTTGATACGTTTCCCAATAGCATATCTCAAGGCCAAACAATAAAATATACATTTCCATGAGTGTGTATAATACATATAATCCAAAAGTACCAAAATCATTAGTAAGACAACCTTCATGGTGAAACGCATGTTTCCTCTACGTGTCAAATGTATTTAATTATTATGTCATTACAAAAAAACAAAATTTCCAAAATATTTTTCGGATATCATCATATGATGAGTAATCTTATATCATACGTAATAATGAATTTCCACGTATGGAATCATATTTTGAATAATCAAGGATTAAGGTATACATGTCTTTTAAAAAAAATTATTATTTCATGTTCTTGAGAAGATATTACTGCAGTTAATATCTTCTCAACATTAATTCCATGTATATGCGAGATTTTTGTGCTGACAATTTTCAATTAGTATTTTTGCCTTTCGCGATGGATTGTTCAGTGAAAGTTATTCATTAATCCACCCCTTCTCTCCTCCCTCGACAAAATTACCTTTATTACCACTGTAATCAGAACAATTTTATTACAGAGGAAGAAATAACTCGAATGCAAATTGCACCAGGGATCATTGTTGACACAATATAATGAAACTATACACTGCCGCATTTTGCTTTCTTATTATCTCTCAAATATCCACGAATTAGCGAAAATTGAGTTACTAATTAATATTCCCTCTGATTATTTTTCGTAAACATTATTTTTAGTTCTGAAGTTAGGTTTTTAAAGGTCACTGAAGTTAGTGTCTTAGATGCCAAGCGTTGGATTTTTTTACGATAATAAAATCCACAACGTTGATCAATGAAAAAAATTTGTTTTATGTTTTTGAATATTACTTTAAAAGAAATATACAACAATTATTGTTGAAGAAAAAATAAAAATCTACCTTTTTAATACATCTTTTGTGATAATGTTGTTGCGTTGTCTTTGAATAATATATTTATTGAAAAAATTTTAACGTCGTAGACTTCAACTTGGTATTTTTTTTCTCGAAATAGAGCTGTTAAAAATCATATGATTTTTTAGGTCCCTGAAATTAGCGTCGAACCTCGGCGTCGAAAACTATTATTTGCGATTTTTGGAGATAAAAATGTCACTTATTTTTTCATTCAATTTGGGAAACGGAAAACTGTCAGGGCACTTATTAGCTTTAAACCTTAGAAAAAATTGTTACATTTCTTTCGGTTTGGTGAAAAAAAATTGTCTTTGATAGCGTCGACGCTAACTTTAGGGAACTGATTTTTAAAAAAAAATTAACCTTTTTTATTCAAAAATAGGATTTTTTTTATTTAAATAAAATTTTTTCTGGAGCTTGGTTTTTTAGTAATAATTTTAATTTCATAAAGAATAGCTACTTTTATATTTTTTTTCAAGAAACTATTTAACCGAACATTTTGAAAAATAAATGACTTCATTCTGTTTAATTAACAGTCTTTATATTTACCTATAATAAATATTGGTTTTCTTATAAGTTTTTTATTGTTTGAATTTAAAACTTCACACAAGAGAACTATAGTAGAAGGATAAAGAATTAAATTCCCAACGAATTAAAAAATTAAAACTTGCGTTTGAACAAAAATTACTATTTCTTGTCAATAAGAAATATTTGTTTAATGTTGGTTTATGTTACTTAAATCGTTTATCTTATTGATAGAAACTTGTAATTTTTATTCAACTGCAGCTTTTAATTGTTTAGAATATTGAAAATTTAATTCTTTATGCTTCCTTTAAATAGAAATTAAATTTTATAAATTTATCTTTTTCTTATAAACTTACGAAATCATGACATTGGACTAACTTTTGTTATATGAAACTGAATTAACGCTAAAAATGAAATTTCTTTTTAAGATCTAGAAGCAAATTATTTTTGATAAAATGAAGTTGATTATTATTTTCATTACATCCTAAAAGAAAGGCGAGAAAGACAATAGTTACTGAAAGATTTAAACTGTTTAGTTTCATCTGCTGTTCAGATTCTTTGTTAGATTCTTCTTTAATAATATCAAAAAGAATCAAAGATTTTAGGTCAAAATAGTAATCTATACCTATAGAATATTTCTAACTAAACTCTAGTAAACATTAGGGCAATATTAGGTAAATTTTATTAATAGGTAAATATCAGATAAACATTAATTTTTTGAAGATATTAATTAATTATGTATTATTAATATCAAAATGTTATTCATAATGTTTTTCCTACTTTGAATTTGACGCCAATGCAGTTCGTTAATTTTCAGCCTATAGGTGTCAAGATAATTGTTTCATAAACGAAATGAACCGAATAAAATACATAAATTATAGTGATAATAAAAAATTGTTTCGTTTTATATAGTTATAAAATGAATAATATTATAAATTACAATAGCAAATAAATTGTTTAATTTTTATTCGTGGGTATAAAATTTAGAGAAAATAAAATGAGAGAAAAAAATTATTATTTTATTTCTATTTGTTTCACTTTTATATTTATTTACAGACTATTTATTGTTTTACTTTCATTTATCTCATAGTTAATTATTGTTTCTAATTTACTTATTATCTCTTTCTCTTTTTTTTATACAAAATCTTTACTATAGACTTATTTTCTAGAATCATTATAGTAAATTTCTATATAGAATTTTTCTGAATTGGAATAGTCTCAATATGGAAAATCAGGTCCCTGAAGTTAGCGTCGACGCTGAGCTTCGAAAAAAAATTTAATTTTCACGGAATCGAATGAAATGAAACAATTGTTTTAAAGGTTTAAGGCTAAAAAGTGCTCTGATAGTTTTTTGGTTCCCAAATTCAATGAAAAATGAGAAATTAGCGACATTTTTATCTCTAAAAATCGGAAATAATACTTTTCGGCGCTGAGCATCGACGCTAAGTTCAGGGACATTGCGAAACTTATAGAAAAACTATAATTACACTATTATGAAATAAATATTTATTTGTATCAAATAATTTTAATTTTAATCAATTAAAATAATTAAATAGTATTTGGTTCAAATACTAAAGTTTAAGATTTACTCTTTAAATTTGAATCGGTGTCTTTTCACTGACGAAAAAAGGGAAAATTTAGCGACTGAAATAATTTGGTAAAAAATTTCCATTAAAATTTAGTCAAAATTGAATTAAAGACAAGATTGAATTTTTCGTACAGAAATCATTAATTGAAATGGTTGCATCTACATTATCGACTGATGGTAAAACAGATTTGACTTTTTTATTCAATAAGATACTGAAATTCAATCCTATTTCACTGAATTTCAGTGAAAATCTTCAACTGAAGTACTTGAGTCACTAAATTTTTGCTATTTTGTGAGTGGAAAATCACTAATTCAAATTTAGAGAGTGCTCGTTAAATCTGAATTAGTTAAAAATAACTATAATTATTAGTAAAATTGTGCGGATGACTCTTTGCTTCAGCAATTTAAATTAATAAAAAAATAACTAATTATTAGTAGAAAATTACTAATTATTATTAGTGAATAATTAACTACAAAAATAGTAAAATTTCACCAATTGAATTAGTTACAAAAAATTTCAGTTTTTTTTAAACTAACCTAAAAATAAATTTAACTAATAATTCGTTATTATTTTCTCTAAATCTGAATTTGTATAGAGTTATACTAACAAATGGTAAAAATTTTAATTAATTGTTAGTAGGTAGTTTTCATGGACTTTTCCCCTTTTAAATTAGTAGAATATCACTAATTGTTAGACATAAATTTTACTAATTTTTTTAGTAGAATTTTACTAATTCCTAGTCTTCTATTTCACTAAATAAATTAGTGAAACTGTTTTATCGACTACTAATAAAACAGTTCTACTAATTGTCAGTAGAATTCTACTAAACAATTAGTAAAGTTCTACTAAAATTTAGTCAAGAAAATTTCACTAATTGTTATTGTAGTAAAATTTCACTAATTGTTAGTTAAATTATTAGTAAATCATTTGGTGGACGATTTTTTATAATTTTATTAGTAACTTTTTACTTACTCAGATTTAGAGAGCTAACTCTCTTCATTAATTAATTAGTTAATTTGCTTAATTTGTAAATTATTACTATTTGAAGTAGTAGCTGACTTTTTACTATATCAAATTAGTAATTTTTAATAACTAATTCAAATTTTGAGAGTGGGAATTTTATACGATTCACTTCTAGGGGGTTGGGGTCGAAATATGAAAAAATCTTATTTTGTTTATAAAAAATGTGACGAAGAGGAGGGGGGAGGAGAGTTTAAAAATTAGACCCTAATTTTTGCCTAAAATAAAATTTATATTTCAATTAAATACAAATTTTGTTCAAGTTATATTTTAACAGATAAATAATCGGTTGTTTGAGTCAAATAAACTTTTCTTCCACTGAAGAAATGAGAAAAAGAAGAGGATTATTTGAAAATGATTAGAAATCTTCTAAAATGGAGATAACTTTTTCATCTTTATAGCCATAGTATTTTTGTGTGCGTGTATTAGAGTCGAGACGTATATACGTTTTTGAACGGAACAATTTGAGAGTAAAGATATAGGACCGGTTTTCTAGATTTAGTCGATTCTCGAAAAAGTATGGCCCTTGAAATTTGCTTTTGTGCGTGTGTTGTTTGGAATCGAAAAATCACGCACCCAGTAGTATATAGTTATAAAAGCCATGGAAGTCTCGAGAGCTGCCATTGTTTCTCCAATTACCCGACGGAGGCGGAGCGCGGCGCCGCGCCCTCGGAAGGTCGTCCATAGGCTATATTATAACTTGCAAGTTCGTCCATCTATAGATAGTCCGCAACCGACAGCTTTTTCTTCTCATCTTACTTCACCATACTTGTTTTCTAAACCAATCAATGACTTTCTTATTTCTTATTCTTACAAACGCTATATAACACTCAATTCAATTTCCATTTTCTTGGAGTAAAAAGAAATATAAGTGTCCATTTCCGTTTTTCAACACCTTGCAATATAAGATTTGAATAAATTTATTTATTTATTTATTTATTTATTGTGCGCAATGGAGGATAAAAAGGAATAATTGGCGCTTAATTCTTAGATTATAGGTGTTTAAATACTGCGGTGCATTTCTATTTTATATTTACAATCTCATTTGATGTTCGCGGCAATAAAAATAGCAAGTCATTTTTAGAGAGTTGGTAAATTAGGGAAAAATTTTACATTAGAGGTTATGAAAGTAGGTAACTATTATAAGGAAAGGTAAATTTCACTCTTATGCGTCACTCTCGAAGCTTTTAAAAAGAGACCTCTCTTCTAGAGATCAAAGATGGTCGATCAAATAACATTTAACATTAATCAAAATTTCTGTTTTTATTTCTTCTTTCTTCTTTGTCAATTCAAAAAATTGGTAACCCCCTTCTCCCTTTTTTCTGTAACGTTAGGACCATTTTTATATTTAAGACAGATGTGCGTTATTATCGCAGAACAAGAGAATTTTTAGTACACTTTTCTATAAATGACAATTCTTTAACTTTTGATAAGATAAATTTTATTTGTGTTTTACTTCAAATGGTCAATATACTATATAAATGAAAACAATTACATCTACTTTCTGTATTATCGTTTTTGCCATCTTGTATAGAAAATATTTATCAAAAACCACTCACACCGCACAATATATGTTATCACTGATGAAAAAATTTATTCTGAAATTAAGAATATAGTGCATTCTCTGTAAAATTTACACTCAAAATTTTTATTTGATTAAAACAATTTTTTCGAATTCTATATAAAAAATAAATAAATACCTGTTTTTTTATTTTCTTATTTGATCAAAATTACGGAAGTTATGATTTTTTTAAATTTAACATCTTCAGAAGCAAAGGATACTTTTGAAACTAAATATCATTTTATCCCTATAAAGAACATCACTTTGGCATAAGTGGGAAAAATTTCTTTATTTATCAGTAATTGTAATAAAAGAAAAAAATCGATTACTTTGGTTTTGAGAAAAGTCACTTTTTAGACGGAATTTCAATTTATTTAATGTTTTCGCTTTATTAACGTTATTTTTATTACAAATTTGAAATATTCAAGAAAAAACAAATAATTTTCATATATTATATTATTTTTTATCTCTTGGTATGACAGAGAAAAAGTGTTTCAAAAGTCATCTGCTTTATAAGGATATGTTAAATTTTAAAAAATCATAATTTCCGTAATTTTTATCAAATAAAAAAATTAAAAAAACAGGTATTTTCTTATTTTTCATCTACAGGGTTGCTACGCAACCTGGAAACCTGGAAAACCTGGAAATGTCAAGGAATTTTAATCGAAATCCTGGAAAATTGTTGTTTTCTAAAGTTATTGTGTTTATTCTTGAAATCTAATTTCACTCAAATATTTCAAAATTAATTCAATTTTAAAAGAATTGCGTTTACAATTTTCATAAGTAGATGAATTTTAAAAGATTTTGATTTAAAATTATGTAAAATCTCAATCTTAAATTAATTTAATTATAAATATAAAATAACTTAGATTTAAAAAATATTTTTTATTTAAAATTCTTCTGAAATTAGTTAAATTTTTTAATATAATATATTTATCTAGTTTTATTATAAATAATGGATTTATAGAAGAATTTTAGTTAAAAACACTAAAACAAATTGAATTTTGAAACAAGTACAAATGATTGTAGAAATTCAATTATTTTCAAAAATTTTAATAAAATTCTTGGCAAAATTTTAATTATTTTCAAAAACTTTCCTCAATTCAATGATTTTTAATATCTAATACTTTAATAAAAATTCCTAAATGAATTCAATTAGTTGAAAAAAATTTTAGTAAAATTCTATGCAAACATTTAATTATTTTCATAAATAATAAAAATTTCACGTAGGAATTCAATTATTTACAAATCATTTTCATATATTATTCAATTATTTTCATAAATAATAACATTTTTTACAGAAAGTTAATTATTTTCATAAATAATAAAACTCAATGCTGATTTTCAATTATTTTTAATACAACTTGAATGGAATTCTCCGAAAAAAGTTATTATTCTTAAAAATTTTATTAAAATTTATCAAAGAAATTTAATTATTTTAATAAACTTTGCTACAATTTATTTATTAAAATTTAAGTAGGGGAATGTAGTCAAGGTTGGCCTACTGTCTAGGTAGGCCACTCGCGTTTTTTTGTCAAGTTCACTAGCGCCACCTACGCGCATTTTTGTCGAAGCTTGTCTTAGTGAAACCTAACTTTTTGTTCAATTACATTTTCGGAAAATCGAAAATTGTGTTTTCTGTGACGTCGGTACAAAAAAAGCTCAAAAAAAGTTTTGTGCATAATGTGAAAAACCATTAATAAAAGATAAAAAACAAATTGAATCGTCAAGGCAAGTATGCAGAAAATTTGTGGGACTCATGGTTGAAAGGAAAACAAAGTAAAAAATCGAATCCCGAAACGTATTTCTTTATGGTTACAACAATTCGGTAATGTTACTTACTGTCAAGGTCGGCCACTATGTGTTTAAAATGCGCAAAGTTGAGGACGAGCTACTTCATTTGCAAAAACTGCAATTCTGTATAACTCATAATATAATTGATCATCTTATTAATATTTTTATTTAATTTTATTAATATTTTAGTGCAAAACTTTTTTTTATTTATATTTTTTTTTTATATTGTTTATTGTTATTATTTTGTTATTTCATTAAGTTACAAACTGTAAACAATAAAGAATCAATTTTCCGTAACTCCAAACATGTTATTTTATTTTTTAACGATTAATGCCCTTTGAATTTTAAACATGGCCGACCTTGACTGTAATGGCCAACCTGGACTACAAATTTTTTTTTTTTTAAATCTTTATAACTTTTTCATTTTTAAACCTGTCAATTTACTTTGTACAGAAAAAATGTTCCTATTAAACAGGACTTTCCAACCATATACTTCAATTGTCCAAATTCATTTTTAAAAAAAAGTTATAAACAAAAGTCAAAAAGGTGGCCGACCTAGACTATGTTCCCCTATTATTTTGAATAAATTTTTAATTAAATTTCTTTAAATAAATTTATTTTCAAGATTTTAATGCAATTCTTTGCGTAATAATTCAATTTTTTTCAAAATAATTTTAATAAAATTCTTTGTAGAAATCCAATTATATGTTTAAAAATTTACAAAAATTTTCGTTAAAATTTCAATTATCTTTATAAATAATAAAAATTTTCTCCGAAATTCAATTATTTTCAAAACTTTTAACAAAATTCTTAGCAGAATTTCAATTATTTTGAATACAATTTTCATCTTTCTTGAAAAATGCAATTATTCTTAAAAATTTTATTAAAATTTGTCAAGAGAATTCAATTATTTAAAAATTTGTTGATAAAATTCTAGAAATGAATAATCGTAAAGATAAAAATAATTTTTGAGGAACAAAGTAGAAAGTTTCAAATATTATAAAACACGATTATAGTCTTCGACTCGGAGTGATCGATATCTTCATGTTTTATAATAATATTCTTATATGTTATTGAATTTCAAATTTTTGAATATCTTAATTTCTATAAAAAAAATAATGATTAAATATTTATTTAAAAATGAAGTTATTGATGTTTTCGAAAAATGTTCGTTTTAAAAATCTGAAAAATTACGTTTTTTAACCTGAAAAATTCAGGGAATTTGAAAAGAGCAAAAGCGTGGCAACCCTGATATAGAATTCAAAAAAAATTGTTTTAATAAAAAAAAAAAAATTTCAGTGAAAATTTCACGGAGAATGCCCCATATTATATGTATTTATTAGCACCATGAAACTGGCACCCACTTAATTTTTGAAATTAAATTTGAAAGTTAAATATTTTTTTTTTGTTCAAAACTAAAATTTTGAAAAATTATAATAGGTCCTAATAACACTAACTTCAGGGGGCCTGAAACTAAGATTTACTTTTTACAGTGGAGTTGAAATGTATGAAATATATTCTCAAAATTATGTGACACAGAAAATTTTAAAATTTAAGTTTTATATATACACTGAAACTGAAAGCAAAGCAAAGCCTATTTATGATAATTGTGAATTTGCATTTTAAAATCGTATATACACTTGAAACCCCTCTTGTTCAATATATTTCCATTCCAAAAGAATATACATTTGTTGTATAATATATAGTATATTGGAAAATTTTTTTAGACCTACACTAAAAAAATAATTCTAGTTAAAATAACTGGAATAAAATGTTAAATATAGCCTTACTATTTTTTTTTTGGTTATTTCTACGGTTAAAAATGTATGGTTTCAACTAGAAATTTTTTAACCAGATGTATCTCATATCTTTGAAGAACATTTTTCTGAGAGTAAGATTTATGTTATTGATTTTATATCTATAGATAATTTTTGTTGATAGTTAATGATTGTTCTTTAAATTAAGACGTAAAAAGAAAACTTTTTATCAATATAATTTTATGCAAATAATTATATACGCGATAAGGTTATAATATGGATCATAAAAATTTTATATCGCGTGTTAGACACATAAAATTCTGATGGTGAAATGATTTACGTGTTATATACATAATATATATATATGTGAAATAGAAACAGTGACCATGACCTCACCTTTGACCATGGCCATATCCTCTTTCTGTTGCTCTCTTCAGAAAAATTTGCAATTTATAAAGGAACTTTTTGTCTATCTAACGCACATTTTGATTCTTTAATGGGTATAAAATTTAAATATTTTATTTATAACGGCAGTAGTAACTGAAACTATGAACGTAGAGAATTATTTAATGAAATTTTTTATTATTATTAAAATTATTATTACTATTAAAAATCATAATTCTTTAAAAAAAAATTTTTTAAATTCGATTTTTTTATTTAAACCAAATTTTTTCTGGAGCTTCGTTTTTTACACGAAAATATAAAGTAACTTTTACTACTTTTATAGTAAAACATTTTTGGTAACTTTTATTACTTTCGGAGTAAATTTTGTTACTTTCTTTTTAAGTAAATTTTACTAATTTTTTACAAATATACGTTCTTTGAACGTAGTAAAATTTACTTCGAACAAGTTTTTTATTTTTTGAATTTAAAACTTTGAACAAGAGTAGACACTATATAGTTGAAGGATAAAGAATTTAATTTCCAACAATTTAAACAATTAAAAGTTGCATTTGAATAAAAATTACAATTTCTTGTCAATAAGAAATATTTTTTAAGTATTCGGTTATGTTACTTAAAAATCGTTTCTTATTAATAAAAAATCGTAATTTTTATTTAAATGCAACTTTTAATTGTTTAAAATGTTAAAATATTAATATTCTTTGTCTTTAAATCGAATTTAAAATCTATTAATTTATCTTTTTCTTATAAAACCCAAAATCTTGGCATTAGACTAACTTTTGTTGTATTATGAAACTGAATTCACGCAAAAGTAAAAAAAACCTTTTTTAAGACCAATAAACAAATTATTTTTAATGAAAAAGAACCTAATTATTATTTTCATTATATCTTTAACAGGTTTTTAATCCAATCGGGATCATTATCTCTAAATAGATTATAAGTAAAGAAAATTTTTGATTTCAATTTAGTGGACATTTTTGTTGTGAATCAGTGATTAATCCGTATAATTAACTTTTGACCAACAATTCAATCAGGAGAATAAAGAATAATTTCACTCCATAATTCAAAACCATGTGCGGTCAATTTTAAGACATTTTTGTTTGTTTATTTGCTTCTGGTGTTTATTTTGATGTTATGTTTTTGCATCAAAAAGACGTAATTACAATGTTTTTTTTAAAAAATACTATTTGCTTCGTAAAATGCGTTTTTGTGGATATAAACAAAAAATTATGAACATTCAAATGAAGGAAATATTTTTTATTAAAAATATTTTCATAGATTACTGATTACAATTAAACTTAAACCTCAAATTTTACATTTAGAAACTTTATAATTAATTTATTTGATATAGTGACGCTAACAAACCGTTATCGAGAAAAAGCCAGGCCTTGGATTATATTAGTTAAACTTTTTCGACTTTTCTTCTAAATATTGCAACAAAATACCACATTTTTTTGGTATACAATGCAAATTACTTACATTGTATGGCGACAGAGTGGGGATAAGTTAGCATCAGCAGAGGGTTAAATAATAATTATTACAATATAATTCCTCTAACTTTTAGCATTATACTTGTGCGTTGAACTTGGGTCTTAATAATAAGTTGTCGATTATTGGGGCGTTTACCTTACATTTATATTTTGAAAAATGTTGAATGAAGTAGAAGACAATTGAAGGGATATTGCAAAAAGGATTGATTGTATATGCACACGATGACGCTGAATTTTGTCCAACATTAATATTAATGAAACGGGACGGCTTTTATATATATATATATACATTTATACCAAGCTGCCTTGATCTGTTCACCTCAGTTTGTCAGAACCTGTCTATTACATTTCATATTTCTTATATACTGTCGCATGGAGATTAAAGCAGTGTATACATAATCTTTCTTGTGTGCATGTTCCTCAAAAACTTCACTACTATAGGGCCCGATGAATCAAAATCTGCATTTTTACTGAATCAGTCAAGTTTCACTATAATTTTCATTGACTCCACACTCCATCCTTACGATTTTAATTAGTGAAACTGAATTAGCAGAATTTTGCTAACAAATAGTAAAATTTCACTAATTGAGGGGCTGGATGTTATTATAAAGGATGCCTCAATTGTTAGCACTAATTGTTAGCTTTTCAAGTTAACTAATTGTTGGTTAACTTGAAAGTATCAAATAGCAATGAATTGATATAAAAAATTCACTGATCAAATCATAAATTAATTCAAATTTTTTTGCAATATTTGATCCTCAATGGTATCAGTTTGATACTTTTAAGAAAACTGTAAGATCAAGGTACTTTAATTTTCATCATCCCTCAAATATATACAGGGTTGCCACAGGTCAGGGAAATTAGGGATTTTTATTAAAAGTACAGGAAAAAATTAAATTTCTAGAATTCATAAGAAAATTCTGAGGTTTTGTGTCTTTTTTGTATACCTCATAAACTATGAAATTACCACGAATTCAAAAATAAAACCTTCAATTTTTTCTATTTCTGTCAATAATTTCCAACAGAATTACATTATTTAAAAAAAATTGATAAAATTCTACGCAAACATTTAAATATTTCCACACAGAAAAAACGATAATCTAATTTTAAGAAGCTCCTACTTAAAAACGAGCCAAGAATATTCCCCACTTAAATTAAGTAGGAAATATTCTTACAATAAGATTGATATTCATGTTGTAAGAATATTTCCCACTTAATTTAAGTAAGGAATATTCTTGGCTCCTATTTAAGTAGGAGATTATTAAAATTA
Organism: Leptopilina heterotoma; assembly: GCF_015476425.1. Classification (NCBI taxonomy): domain Eukaryota; kingdom Metazoa; phylum Arthropoda; class Insecta; order Hymenoptera; family Figitidae; genus Leptopilina; species Leptopilina heterotoma. Next base: position 591,716 of record NW_025110839.1, read on the forward strand.
GATTATTGTTTTTTCTGTGGCATACATAATAAAAATTTCACAAGAATTCAATTATTTACAAATTTTTTTTAAATTTCTTAGCAATAATAAAAATTTGTAAATAATAAAATTTTTTAGAGATTCAATTATTTTTAATACAATTTGAATCGAATTCCTCGAAAAATGTCATTATTCTTAAAACTGTTATTAAAATTCGTCGAAAGAATTCAATTATTTAAAATTTTGTTGATTATAATTCTTTATGAAAACGACTTCAAAACATTGTATTCTTTTATAATTTATATGGAACTTTAAAATGTTATGTGAAAAAAGATACATAAATATTTATCGAAAATAAAGTAACTATACTTGTAAAATTTTTTGGATGTTGCATTCACAGAAAGAAACCTGGGTTCGTTTCATTAAAAACGTTTCGTTAAAGTCTGTTAATTTTTTATGCAATTTTTTGACCTTTTACCAAATATGTAAATATAATTCTCTCTCGACATTTACAATTCAATAGGAAAGAAAAATGTTGATAGTACTATCATAAAGTAAATCAATTATCATAAATTTATGAAGAGAGGGATAGTATATTTTAGCAATGCATTTATTTAATATAAGTGATTCAACCAAAATTTAGTTGTTTCTGCCGTTCATCAACGGAAAACTGCAGTTAAATGACGTTTTAAGTTTGTAAACGAATCCGCACTAAAAGCTACTATTTTTGTTTTTTAAGAATTTCCACTACTTTAAATTCGCTAATACTAGAAATCAAAAAGATAAATATAATTATAATCAAATTCTTTAAAACGATTCCATTATTTTCAAAAAACATTCGAAATTTAATTATTTTCATCAAATTTCGCAAAAGAATTCAATTATTTAAAAAAAAATTATAACAATCAGCCAAAATTAAATTATTTTCATAAATAAAATTTTCCACAATAATTCAATTATTTAAAATCAAAATTTCATAATATTTATTATATTTCGAAAAAATGAATTATTTAAAGCAATGTTTATAAAAATCTTATGAAGAATTCAATTATTTGCAAAAATAAGAAAATTTTTCACAATAATTCAATTCTTTTTAAACATATTAATACAATTTTTCGCAATAAATCAATTATTTTCATAAATAATAAAATTCTTCTCAGGAATTCAATTATTTTTGGAAAGTTTTAATAGAATTCATCGCAGGTTTTCAATTATTTTTAATACAATTTTACAGGAATTGCTAGAAAAATGTAATTATTCTTAAAAATTTATATTTCAATTCCTCGAAAAAATCAATTATTTAAAAAAATGTTCTTTGAAAATTCTTTGGAAGATTAGATTAGATTAGAATTCTTCCTAAGAATTCAATTATTTTCCTTAATAATTCTTCGAAAGAATACAATTATGTTGATAAATAACAAAATTATTCCCAAAAATTTAATTATTTTAAAGCATTTTAATAAAATCCTTATAGCAAAATTCAATTATTTTCCTAAATAATTCTTCGAAAGAATTCAATTATTTTAAAAAATAACAAAATTATTCCCGAAAATTCAATTATTTTGAGGCATTTTAATAAAATTCTTTGCAAAATTCAATTATTTTCAAAAATAACAATATTCATCAGAAGAATTCAATTATTATTTTTAAAAGTAATAAATTTTTTGTAGGAAATTAAATTATTTCAAAAAATTCTAATAAAATCGTTTGCAAGAACTCAATTATTTTCATAAATAATAAAATGCTTTTTAGGAATTCAATTATTTTAAAAAAATTTAATAAAATACCACACAGACATTCAATTATTGTCAAAAATTTTAATAGAATTATTTGTAAATTTAATTATTTTTAAGAACTTTTTGCAATTTAATGATTTTCAATATCTATCATTTTCATAATAAAATTTCCAAACAGAATTCAATTACTTAAAAAATTGTTTGTAAAAATCTTCGTAAGAATTCAATTCTTTTCATGAAGAACAAAAATTTCTTCGCAATATATTCAATTATTTTCATAAAAACTAAAACTCATAGCAGAATTTGAATTATTTTCAATACAATTTTAATCGAATTCCTCGAAAAATGTTATTATTCTTCAAAATTTTATTAAAATTCTTCGGAAGAATTCAATTATTTCTATAAAATGTAAAAAAAATTCTTTTCAAGAATTCAATTATTTCCATAAATATATAGCAAAATTCTTCAGATTTACTAAATTTTTTTTAATATTATTTTTAAAAAAAATTCTTTACAAGAATTCAATTATTTCCATAAAATTCTAAAAAACAATTCAATTATTTTGAAAAGTAATAAAATTCTTCGCAGAAATTCAATTATGTTTAAAATTTTTTTAAATTCTCCTCAAAATTTCAATTATTTTTATAAATAATTAAATTGTTCTCCACAATTCCATTATTTTCAAAAATTTTAATAAAATTCTACCCAAACATTTAATTATTTTCATAAATAATAACATTCTTTGGAAGAATTCAATTACTTTTATAAATAATAAAATTCTTTGCAGAAATTCAATTAGTATCAATACATTTTAATAAAATTAAAATAATCAAATTTTCAATTATAATTATGAACAGACCAGATTATTTTAAAAAATTGAAAATTTGTTTGTTTAATTTAATTATTTTCCAATTTTTTAATTAAAATTATTTAAAAGAAACATTATTTTCAAAAAATTTAAAGAAACTCGTCAAAAAAAATGTAATTATTCATAAAAACTTTAATAAAATTTTGGAAGTTATTTGTAAATTTATTTATGTTTGAAATCAAATAAATTTAAATTTGATGAGAAGAAAAAACCGGTAAAAATTAGGATAATGTCAGGAATTTTGTTGAACGAAAATAGTAAACACCCTGATAGGAAAAAGTCAGGAAAATAAAATAAGGAATGGAATTTTTGTCAGTGTTGTGAAGTGTCTAAAACCAGTTTTTTTTGGTTGTCAATTGACGTTTAATTTTTCGATAGCTACTTTTTTTTACTACTTTTTTAGTTGAAAGCTACTGTTTTAAAATTAATTTTATCGGTTGCGAAGTCTGCACTTTTTCTAAGGATATCAAATTGAGACAAAAAAAACGTATCAAAAGTGTTGCGAAGGAACATTTTGATGCATTTTTTTGTCTCAATTTGATATCCTTAGAAAAACTGTGAATGTATGTATTACATACATTTTTTTGTGTATATACAATTATTTTTAGAGTAAAATAAAAATATTCTTTAGGGTCAGGGAATTCTGTCTGGAAATCAGGGGAAAATAAAATGAAATTTTTGTGGCCATAGCCAAACCTGTCAAAATTCAGGAACCCCCAACATAATTATACTTTTAAATAACTTGAATGTGATTATAATCGCACCCTTCCTATATGTAATTATATAAATGTAAAAGGGAAACTCTCACGCTTATGGAATTTGGTGGATTCTATTGTATAGTGCGTCGGCATTTAGATACATCAATTTGGAGAATGAAATTTTTGAGGATTTAAAAAACAGATGACAATTTGTCGTAATCTTATCTCTTACTTGTAAATGTAATTTCGCTATTAATCGGCTTTTGAGTGTGTATACATGTATTTATAAAGGAATGGACATTAGACCATGAATCAGAGTCAAAGGGAAATCCTCATTGATGGGGAAATCGATGGAGCACCTTTCACCATTTTCCCCTTCTTTTTCATATAGATATATATACATATACATTATTATACTTGAATTTACGTTCTCCTGTATAGACAAACAACATATCCAAGACCCTGTGGATGACCTGCATTGTATTCACGGATGTATTTTAAATATGCATCCTCGATATATAAGGAAGCTATACCATCACTTTCAAAGCACTAACCTGATTCTTATTTATTGCTATATAGTTTGCATTTCATTTCAAGATCAAATAAATAAAAATCAATGGATTTAATCGGAAATGCTTTTTTTCAGTTTCTTTTTCTTTTGATTCATTAAAAAAGGATTTGAATATGCATCTAGATATAAATATAAGACTTTTTCTTAGTGAATTAACAATTTTTTCTTATTAGAAACGTTAATAGTTTAATTTATTATGAACTTTAGTACTTTGTTTTTATTACTCTCTAATTCTGAATTAGTAGTTTTCTAGTAATTAGAGAGTGCGGATTCGTTTACCTATTAAATAGTAAGCGTTTTACTAATTTTTATGGTAGAAGAGATATACTTTTTTTATAGTGAAATATGTGACGCGAACTAAAGATGAAAGAATTCTCTCCTATAAGAAGCAAAGAACTTTAAAATTGTGTTTGTATTATTTTTAATTAAAAGTTTCTGTTTAATTTTCTAAAACTAAAACCATCTTTTCCTAATTATTATTTTCGTTGTGTAATAAAGACTTAAGAATCCTTTTTTACACTTAACCAAAAATTGTTTGATTCTTTCCGGTTTGTTGATGGCGCTCAGAGTCGACGATAAATTTAGGAATTTGTTTATGAACCAAAAACAGGATTGCCACAGGTCGGGGAAAAGTCAGGGATTTTTACTAAAAGTACTGGAAAAAATTAAATGTTTAGAATTTATAAGAAAATTCTAAATTTTTGTGCGTCTTTTTGTTTGTCTCCTAAACTATGAAATTACCACGAATTCTAAACAAAACCTTCAATTTTTTCTATTTCTGACAATAATTTCTTTTTAAATAACTTCATTCTATTGAAGAACTGACATAAAGTTATTACTTATACAACATTTAATGAAGTATTTTTTTTGAAAAATTTTAATGCAATTTTTTGAAAGAATTTAACTATTTTAATAAATATTAAAACTCTTTCCAGAGATTCAATTATTTTCAAATTTTTTTTTAAAAATTCCCATCAACATTTCCATTATCTTTGTAAATATGTAGCAAAATTGTTTGCCCAAATTCAATTACATTCAGGATTTTTAATAAAATTCATTGTAAAATTCAATTATTTTCATGAATAACAATATTCATCACAAGAATTCAATTATTTTTCAAAATTAATAAAATTCTTTCCAGAAATTCAATTGTTTTCAAAAAATCTAAAAAAATTGTCAACATTTCAATTATTATTCTGAAAATTCAATTACTTTAAGAAATTTTCATAAAATTCATTGCAAAATTCAATTATTTTCATAAATAGTATTCATCACAAAAAATTCAATAAATTTTCAAAAGTAATAAAATTCAATTATCTTCAAAAAATTTAATAAACATCATGGCAAAATTTCAATTATTTTCAATTTTTTTTAATTCAATGATTTTCAATAATCTACTATTTCAATAGTATTTCGCAAAAGAATTTAATTATTAAACAAAAATTTTGATAATATTTTACACGAACATTCAATTATTATCAAAAAAAAGTAAAAATTTCACAGGAATTCAATTATTAAACAAAAATTTTTGATAATATTCTACACGAACATTCAATTATTTCCTAAAAAAGTAAAAATTTGCCAGGAATTCAATTATTAAACAAAAATTTTGATAATATTTCACACGAACATTCAATTATTATCAAAAAAAGTAAAAATTTCACAGGAATTCAATTATTAAACAAAAATTTTTGATAATATTCTACACGAACATTCAATTATTTCCTAAAAAAGTAAAAATTTGCCAGGAATTCAATTAATTTCAAAATTAATAAAATTCTTTACAGAAATTCAATGATTTTCAAAAAATCTAAAAAAAATTGTCGTCAACATTTCAATTATCTTTATAAAAATTCATTTACTTTTAGAAATTTTAATAAAATTCATTGCAAAATTCAATTATTTTCATAAATAGTTATTCATCACAAAAAATTCAATTATTTTCGCAAGTTCTAAAATCCAATTATTTTCTTAAATTTTAAAAATCCTTTTAGGGATTTAATTACTTTCATAAATAATAAAATTATTCTGTGGAAATCAATTATTTTCATAAATAACAATATTCATCACAAGAATTCAATTATATTCCAAATTAATAAAATTCTTCGCAAAAAAATATTCAATTATTTTCAAAAGATCTAAAAAAACTGTCAAACATTTTATTTCATTTTAATAAAATTCGTTGCAATATTCAATTATTTTTAAAAATATTTTTAATTCAATAATTTGTATATCTGTTATTTATCTTAATAAAATTTCCCAGAAGAATTCAATTATTTAAAAACAATTTTGACAAATTTCTACACGAATATTCAATTATTTTCTAAAATAATAAATATTTTACAGAAAAATTTATTTTTATATATATTTTATATATTTTATTTTTATTTTTATTATATATATTTTTTTATTTATTATATATATTTTTTTTTATTTATTCTTAAAAATGTTATTAAAATTCGTCGAGAAAATTCAATTTATTATTTAAAAATTTGTTGATAGAATTCTTTATGAGAATTCAATTTTATAAAACATTCAATAAATTATTTATTTTTGTATATAAATAATTTTCGTAGAATTTTCTAATAAAAATTGATTTAAAAATGAATTTCAGTTAAAAGTTTAGACAATTATTGATAATAATTTTAGCGTGAGTTTTTAGAAAAAATTGAATTTTGTAAAGGTTTCAAATTAAAATCTTTGAAAATTTGAATTTTTATTTTCATACATTTTGAACTAACAATTCTGAATTCTCGTTGAATTTTCTAATATAAATTGATTTAAAAATAAATTGCTGTTAAAATTTTAAATAATAATTGAATATTAAAAGCATAATAGCGTGAATTTTTAGAAATAATAGAATTCTGAAAAGGTTTCAAATCAAAATCTTCATGTTTTATAATAATATTCTTGAAAGTTGTTTAATTTCAAAAAGGTTTGAATTTGAATGTTTTGAAGAATTTTAATTTCTACGGAAAAAGAATCAAGATTAAATATTTATTTAAAAAAGAAGTTATTGATGTTTCTGAATTATTTTACAATTATACAAATTCTTAAATAAATATAATAGAACGTATTTTTGAGTTTCCAATAATTTTTAGAGTGAATCAGAATATTATCTTTAGGGTCTAATAGGAAAGAGTCAAAATTTTGTCTGTAAATCAGGGAAAAGTCGTTGAAGAAGAAAATTCAATTTTTGTTGCAACCCTGAAAAAGAGCACAAAAATTTCTTTAAAAACGTGTTTCGAGAGCAGAGACTAGAGAGCATGAAAGTAAGAAAGCTCCTTATTTATTTAATATTCACTTAGAAGAAATATACTGAAATTATGATAAATAAAGTTATTACCCTGCCTTTATAGAGCTACTGACGAAGCGTTACTTTAATTTCCTCTTCCTCAAGGCGCATATTTCCTAAATGTAAAAATTATAAAAGCTACTTTCCTCCATCATATTAAAAAATTGGGTCTTCTCTTATATTTTTCATTTTTTCATCGTAAATTGTTCCTTATCTCTTGCACCTTATCTTCCCCTATACGTTTCAAGTTAAGTTGCATAATGTTCACGAAGCGTGTAAAAAATTACCTAACATATATTGGTGAATTTTATTGAACTTCTGTATATAAAAGAAAAAACGTTTTGATATAATAATAATTGGTATTATTATTGTGGAATTTGTGTAATACAGTATGTATATGATTATAGAATCTTTCATGTGCAATAAGGCCCCTGGTTTTCTGATTCATTGAGAAGAACGTCTGCGCCTGTAAAACGGCATTCCTTACATGCTTCAGTAGGTATAGCACAGTTGTGGAACAGATTACATTTCTATATGTATCGTTTCCTGTATTCCACTATGTAATATTCAGAACCAAACAGTATTTCAATTTTATTCTTTTATTTTATTAACTGTGTTTATTGTTTATTCTTTATTTTTGCGAAATTATTCAATAGAAAGGAGGGCAAGTTTTTTTTTATTTTAAATGGAAATCGAGTTTTTAAATATACTCCCAAAGTGTTCTTTTCTTATTCGTACTTGTTCAGAATAAGTGCAAAAGAAAATTTTATTTGGGAGCTGTTATGATTTGAATCTATTTTAATCATGATTTAAATTAAATTTTTACTTAAAAATAGGTTTTTTAATTTCAATTCTGACTTAAGGAAGAATCCAACAAAGAATCTGAAAGAATCGGAACAAAAAATGAAACTAAAGTTACCGACGTTTAATTGGATTGAAAATCTGTTTATAATATAATGAAAATAATAATTAAGTTCTTTTTATCAAAAATTATTTGCTTCTTGATCTTAAAAATTTTAGAAATTTTTTAATACGTATATTTAAAAAACTAAAACAAATTTAATTTTTTTTAACCTATGTTCAAGATTTTTTAAAAATTCTCGTTAAAATTTCCATTATTTTTAAAAATAATCAAATTCTTCTCCGAAATTAAATTAGGTACTTTCAAAAATAATTTCAATAAATTTCTTGGCAAAATTTCAATTATTTTCAAAAATTTTCCTCAATTCAATGATTTTTAATATCTAGGTATACTGTTTTAATAAAATTTTCCAAAAGAATTAAATTATTTAAAAAAATTTTTTAATAAAGTTCTCCTCAAATATTTAAATATTTTCATAAACAATAAAAATTTCACAGGAATTTAAATATTTACAAATTTTTTATAAGTCTCTTCTCAATAATTCAATTATTATCAGAAATAATAGAACTCATTGCAGTATTTCAATTATTTTTAATACAATTTTAATCAAATTCCTCAAAAAATGTAATTATTTTTAAAAATTTTATTAAAATTCGTCAAAAGAATTCAATTATTTAAGAAAAATTTTGATAAAATTCTACGCAAACATTTAATTTTTTTCATAAATAATTAAAATTTAGCAGGAATTTAATTATTTAAAAACTCTTTGTAAATTTATTAGTAATAATTCCATTATTTTCATAAATAATAAAATTCTGTTTAGGAATTTAATATTATTTTCATAAATAAAAAAATTCTTTTTAGGAATTCAATTATTTTCATAAATAATAAAACTCATCGCAGATTTTCAATTATTTTTAATTCAATTTTAATCGAATTCCTCGAAAAATCTAACTATATTCTTAAAAATTTTATTAAAATTCTTTGAAAGAATACAGTTATTTAAAAATTTGTTAATAAAATTCTTTATGACAATTCAATTTTGAGAAACATTCAATTATTCAATAAAATAATTTATTTTTGTATATTTAAATAATTGAATTTTAAAAAGGTTTCAAATTAAAATATTTGAAAATATCAATTTTTCATACTTGTAGCAAACAATCCTAAACAATTAATTTTTTTAAAAAAGTTTAATAGAATTTTTTTTGGAAATTATTTGAAGTTTTTACTTTCTAATATACCTATATTTAATAGAAGAATTTTCGAAGAATCGAAGGCTCTTTAAATTGAATTCTAGACAAACGGATTTAAAAATTCTCAAAGAACCCTTTTTAAAAATTTTACAAATGTTTTATAAATTTCTATTCGCATTAATTCAATTATTTTTATAAATAATAAAATTTTTGATAGGGATTCAATTATTTTCCTAAATTATAAACATTCTCTTCAGGAATTCAATTGTTTTCATGAATAATAAAATTCTTTGCAGGATTTCAATTATTCAATACAATTTTAATTGAATTCCTCGAAAAATTTAATTATTCTTAAAAATTTTATTAAAATTTCGTCAAAAGATTTGAATTATTTTTGTATTTAAATAATTGAATTTTAATAGAATTTTCTAATAAAAATTGATTTAAAAATGAATTTCAGTTAAAAGTTTAGATAATTATTGATAATAATTATTATAGCTTGAATTTTTAGAGATAATTGAATTTTGAAAAGGTTTCAAATTAAAATCTTTGAAAATATGAATTTTTCATACTTTTATCTTACAATTCTATATAGAATTATTTTTTATGAAAATGATTAATTAAATTTTTTAAAAATTATTTGATGTTTTTATTTTTTAAAATGTATTTAATTCAAGAATTTTCGAATAATCGAAATTTCATTAAATTGAATTGTAAACAAATAAATTTGAAAATTCTCAAAAAACTTCTTGAAAAGTTATTAAAAATAATTGATTTAAAGAAGAATTTTAGTTGTGAATTATTGTAGAAAATAATAATTTAATGGAAATGATAAAAATAATTTTGAAGAAGGCACAGTAACAATGAGCTTATAGTATAAAATAATCATTTTTAATAGAAATGAATTAAATAGTCGTCTTTAATTGTTAAAAAAACATTTTCATGTTTTATAATAATATTCTTATAAGTCGTTGAATTTCGAAAGGTTTTCAATTTGAAATTTTTGAAAATCTTAATTCCTATGGAAAAATAATAATGATTAAATATTTATTTAAAAATAAAGTTAGGGGCCGTACACATAATACGTCACGCGATTTTTGACCATTTTTAACCCCTCCCTCCCCCTACGTCACGTCACACACGTAAATTTCACTGTAAATTTTATACATTGGACATTATATATTATACTAGCTGTCGTACCCGTCTTCGACGGGTTGTAGTTTCTGATAATGCACTTAACAGTGTATCTACCAACCTAGAAAACCGGAAAATAGCCGGGAATTTGATTTGACAGGGAAAAAATAATAATTAGTTACCATTGTCTATTTCATTAGGAAAATAATACCATTTGAAACAGTGACCGACTTTTTATTATCAAATTAGTTATTTTTAACTAATTCAAATGCAGAAAACAATATTTCTCAATTTGTAGTACTTCAATCAATATAATGTATTAAAATAAATCTAAAATTTCCTCCAGTTTTTTGAGTTATAGTACAGTCTAATTCGAACTAATTGTATAGCAAGTAGATCCAGTTTTTCTCGGTTACATTAAATTCCCTGATATTTTACGTCTGTTCTGGTTGGTAGACACCCTGTTAAATGTATTATTAAAAAACACCCGTCGAATAAACCAGGAAAAATTTGGACAAAGCCGGAAAATGTTTTTAACCAAAATAAACACCGTGTTTAACTTTTGTCTTTACATTGATCAAGATATCTCTAAAAGTTAAATCAGAGAGCCCACAAATACTATTGAATTAAGCTTCATAGCAATTGGTATCAAGATAATTTTTTCAATTTTTTGATATTCAAAACATTTTTATACTTACATCTTCGTTATAAGAAAGTATTTTTGAAAAATTATGCTAAAATGTGACTAAATAATATGTAATATTCAATTATATAAAGTTTAAAAGCTATCCATTGAAAAATGTAAAATTTAGAAATTTTCGATTTTTTAAAAATATTTTTATATTTCCATTTTAGTTACAAAGTATTATTTTTGGCAAAATTATGCTAAAATGTTAATAAATAACATGTAATACTCAACTATAGAAAGTTTAGAAGCAATCCATAAAAAAATATAAAATTTAGAAATAATTTGTGTTAAATAAATTCATTTATTAGAGTCAAGTATTTATTTAATTAATCCAATTAAGATTTATTTGATTTAACTAAATAAAATTATTTAAACGAAATAAATTTTTATTAGATCGAAATAAAAACTTTTAAATAAGATAATATATTACTATTAGGTATTAACGTAACTTACAATCATAGCCTTATCCGATTAAAAAATATTAACTTGAACGAAAGTTATGACATTTTTCCAAAAAATTCGAAAAATCAAAAAAATGCAAATTTTTTATCTTTTGTAAAATAAATGCAAAACTATCATTAGCTAACTTTTTCAGATAAATAAAACCCATTTCTACAATAAAATTTTTAAAAAAGACGTATTTTGAAATTTTTTTTCGTTTTTTTAGATCAACTTTTTTCTAAGAAAATAGTGATTTTTAATCTTTAAGCAAGCTTTTCAGGAAAAGTTATTAAAGTTTTTTATTTAAAGATCAGTATGTAAAGTAAGAAATTTGCTACATTAAACAAAAATAATTAAGCTAAATGCCATAAAAAAGAAGAAAAAATGTTAAATTTTAAGAAATTCGGTTTTTTGAATTTTTGCTATTTTTCCATAATTTTAGATTTTTTACCAAAGGGTGGAGATAACAAATTAGGTTAAGTATTTTTGAAGAGCCCAAAAATAACGAAGCCAAAAGCCATAAAAGAGAAGAAAAAATGTTGAATTTTAAGAAATTCCGTTTTTTGAATTTTTGCTAATTTTCCATAATTTTAGATTTTTTACCAAAGGGTGGAGACTATTGAATATAAGTAAAGTATTTTTGAAGAGTACAAAAATAATGAAGCTTAATGATATAAAAGAGAAGAAAAAAATGTTAAATTTTAAGAAATTCGGTTTCTCGAATTTTTGATAATTTTTGATTTTTTGCTAAAGGGTGGAGACTATTCAAATAGTATAATTATACTACCGAAATAGCTAATGGTTACTAATTATTAATTTTCCGGTGAAATTAAATTCCCGGGTATTTTTGATTTTCCAGATTGGTAGAAACATTGTTAAATGTATTGGTAGAAACTAAAACCCGTCGAAGACGGGTACGACAGCTAGTGCTATATATTATCAAAATTTTTAAAATTCAAAATTAATCTTTTGAAATAATTATTGTCATCAATTTTACTTAAATTTGATACAGGGTTAATTTTAGTATTTTTTATTACAATTTAGTCATCAGAATGAAATTTGAGTTTTTCATTTTTTGATCATTAATTAATATAATATAATAGCAATTTTGAATTCTGTGCAATATACTGACAAAAGTCTCATATTAATTATATGGATATTGTTAATATTCTGACCTAATAGAATTTTTTTAAGAAAGTAAACTTATGATTTCAACAACAAATTTTTATTGTTGACCTAAGAAATACAACCGTATAAAAATTAATTACAAAAAATTTCAATTTTTAAACTTTTAATTTTTTAATTTTTCAATATTTAAATCTAACACTTTTTATTTGTTATTCAAAATTTTATTATTCTGACGATTAAATCTTAATAAGAAACACTAAAATTAACCCTGTACCAAGTTTAAGTACAATTCACTAAAGTATATGAAAAAACTAAAAATTTCGAATTTTCGAATTTTTGAAAAAATGGCATAACTTTCGTCCATATTAATATTTTTTAATCTACTATCGCTAGGATTTTAAGTTAGGCTAATGCCTAAAAGACTGCCAAGTTTCACTTCAAACGATCGAACCGTTTTTCCGTGATACGCGGTCGAAAATTTGCGGACATACATACACACATACACACATACACACATACACACATATACACATACACACATAATTTTCTTAATAGTATTTTCGCATTCCTTAGAGTGTAAAAAGAAGGAATATAATAGAAATTTTGAATTCTATGCAATGTACAGACAAAAGTCTGATTTTATTAATAAGGATAATGCAAAAAGTCAGTCACTAATTCAAATAGCAATATTTTTTTCTGACAATTAGTTAAAAATAACTGATGTTTCAATGCAATTTTTTTGGATTGATTCAATTAGTCACGTTTAACTACCTACATAGCACCGAAACTTTCCTAAAAATTTATTAAAGATTTACTCGCAAGCTTCGAAATATTTAAATGCAAAGTTTAGTGAAAATTGTGTAAAGATTTAAATATCCCACTTCAATAAATGTTTAGCGCAAAACTTTCTTGAAAATTTAACTTAAATTTTCACGAAAGTATAGTCGAAAATATGTAATTCAAATGTTTAGGAAACTTTCAAGCTATATTTTTAAGAAAATTTGACGATAAACATTTATTGGAGTGAGAAATTTAAATCTTTACACAATTTTAACTAAACTTTGCAAGTAAATTTTTCGAAGTATGCAAGCAAAACTTTAATACATATTTAGAAAAGTTTTGGTGTTTTGTGGATAATTTTTCTGTTATTTTAAACTGATTCAGAAGCAAAAAGTCAGTCACTGCTGATTGTCAGTGTTAAAACCATGTTTTTTAACTGATTCAAATTAAGAGAATATATTATTTATCACATTATAAATAATATAAACGTTCCATTGTTTTTGTCATGAAAAATGTTTTTTTCTTCTTTCAACTGTTGATCATAAACGTTGAGAATTTCATCGACGTGTAAATAAATGTAATAGAAATCTTTTAGAGTGAATCGGAATATTCTTTAGGGTCAGGGAAAAAGTGAAAATTTAATCTGGAAATGAAGGAAAAGCGAAATGAAGTTTTGTGGCAACCCTGTGAAAATGATTTGAGAATTATAGAAAATGTTTTTGATTGCTTGATATACGTGTGCGCCTATGAATATGCATTTTTAGGAGCACGCTAGAAGTCTTGAGACGCGGGATGTATAATTACAGGAGTAACCTGCTTCAGAGGTTCTCACTTCCTCTATCTCGCAGTTACAGTCAACCTTTCTCTCACGTTAAGCATTTACGTTCTTATCGCCTCATTACTTATTCCTTAAGCTTGGTATGTACGATACTAAAACCGGTTACAGTTTCTGTTATCGTATTTTTACCGCAACTCTCATTGCACTGTATTTTAGCGCACATCAAATATTTTCAGTTTCATTCGCTGCTGCTGATGATGATGATGATGATGATTTGATCATTTTTTTCGTCGATATACTAGATATGAAGAAGTTTTTGTTTTTTGTACAAAATAATGAGCGGATTTCGATTCTCCTTTGAAAAAAGAAAACATTCGTGTTGTAGCATGTATAAAATTATACACTGCGGTTTAAAAATTTACCTCTAGATTTAAATTGTTTCTCGTTTGTATATAAGAGCAGGAAATACGAATTCGGCTCTCGTATAAGTGATTTGTCATTCTGAATAATTTCTCTTCGGCTCTTGAAGAAAAAAAAACGGTCGAGATAAATCAAATATTTTCTTTTGATGTGGATTATCATTTTTTAGTAATAGAATATTAACAGGGTTGCCACAGGTCAGGAAAGTCAGGGTATTCAGGGAAAAGTCAGTGAAGGTAAAATTGGTCAGGAAAATCAGAGAAAAGTCAGGGATTTTTATTAAAAGTACTGGAAAAAATTGAAATTTTAAAATTCCTGAGAAAATTCTGAATTTTGATGTTTTTTTTTGTTTGCCTCGTAAACTATGAAATTAAGTACCACGAATTTTAATACAAAACCTTCAATTTTTTCTATTTCTGACAATAATTTCTTTTTAAATAACTTCATTCTGGAAGGACTATCTTAAAATTATTAGGTACTTATAAATTATTTAATGAATAATTTTTACAATTTTATTTTATTTTCCTAAATACTAGATTAATAGAAGAATTTTAGTTAAAAATTCTTTTGAAAAATTAAATTTTGGAAAAGTTACAAATGATTCCAGAAATTCAATTATTTTCAAAAGTAATAAAATTCTTCGCAGAAATTTACTTATGATTAAAAATTTTTTTTAAATTCTTATCAAAATTTCAATTATTTTTATAAATAATAAAATTCTTCCCTGAAATACAATTATTTTCAAAAATCTTGATCAAATTCTTCACAAAAATTCAATTATCAATACAAATAATAAAATTCTTCGCAAAAATTCAATTATTTTAACAATTTTTAGTAAATTCTTGTCAAGAATTCAATTATTATCATTATAAATAAAAATCTTCATAATTCTTCGTCATAATTCAATTATTTTCAAAAAATTTGATAAAACTCTTGAAAAAAATTAAATTATTTTCAAAGATTTTAATAAAATTCAAGACAAGAATTCAATAATCTTTGTAAATAAAAATATTCAAGACAAGAATTCAATTATCTTCATAAATAATAAAATTCTTCGCAAAAATTCAATTATTTAAACAATTTTTAGTAAATTCTTGTCAAGAATTCAATTATTATCTTTATAAATAAAAATCTTCAAAATGCACCGTCAAAATTTTATTATTTTCAAAAGTTTTAATAAAACTCTTTAAAACAATTCAGTTATATTCAAATATTTTAATAAAATTCAAGACAAGAATTCATTTATCAACATAAATAATAAAATTCTTCATCGAAATTCAATTATTTAAAAAAATTTTAATAAAATTCTTGTCCAAATTTCACAGGAATTCAATTATTTTAAAAATTTTTAATAAATTTCTTCGAAATAATTCAATTATTTTCATAAGTAATAATATTTTCACAGGAATTCAATTATTTAAAATACGAAATTGCATAAAATTAAAAATTAAAAATTACAATTAAAATAATAAATAAAATTAAATAAAATTAAATTAAAATTAAATTAAAAATTAAAAAAAAAATTCTTGTCAAAATTTCAAGTATCTTTATAAATAATAAAATTCTTCTACGAAATTCAATTATTTTAGTAAAAATTTTAATAAAATTCTTGGGAAAAAGTTTTATTATTTTCATAAAAAATAAAACTCATCGCAGGATTTTAATTATTTTTGATACAATATTTTAATCGAATTCCTCGAAAAATGTAATTATTCTTAAAAATTTGATTGAAATTTGTCAAAAGAATTCAATTATTTAAAAATTTGTTAATATAATTTTCTTTATGAGAATTCAATTTCAACAAATATTCAATTATTCAATAAATTATTTATTTTTTAATTTAAATAATTGAATTCTTCTAGAATTTTCTAATAAAAATTGATTTAAAAATGAATTCCCGAATAATCGATTTATTATTTATAAAAATAGTTAAATTCTTGCAACGAACTTCATATTACATTTTTTTCAAATAATGGAATTTTTTTTGAGAAATTTTACTACTTTTAAAAATAATATTGAATTCTTGCGAAAAGGATTTTATTAAGATTTTTGTAAATAATTAAATTTTTTATGAAAAATTTTATTGTAATTTAAATTATTACAAAACATGAAGAAGGCGATCACTTCGAGTCTTTGACTCGGAGTGATCGACGTCTTCGTGTTTTATAACAAAATATTCTTGTAATTTGTTGAATTTTAAAAAGGTTTGAATTTGATTCTTTTGAAGAATTTTAATTCCTATGTAAAAATAATAATCAATAAATATTTATTTAAAAAAAAGTTATTGATGTTTTTGAATAATTTTACTTTTGAAGAAATTTGTAAATAAATTGAATCAAACATTTTTTTGAGTATCTAATAATTTTTAGAGTGAATCAGAATATTCTTTAGCGTCAGGGAAAAAGTGAAAATTTTGTCTGGAAATGAGGGAAAAGTCAGGGAAAAATAAAATTAAATATTTGTGGCAACCCTGATTAAAATTAACAAGAATTTCGAGATCTTTGGTGTGCACTTTTTAAACCTGAAATTATAAATAAAAAATTGATTCTTTTCGGCTTCGCAAAATAATTGTTTTTGATAATAATTTCAGGGACCTATTATTTAAATTTTGATTATTTTAATTACTTTTCGAATTATGTTTTGGAATTATAACTAATAATTTTAATGTTTTCAGGTGATGGACAGACAGCAATATATTGTTCGACCAATGGTGATGGACGAAACGACGACAAATGGTTCGGGAAGTGAAAATCCGGCTGTTGCCGGAAGTAGTGGTGTTGTGAGTGAAGCTGCATTAGAACATGCTCCAACTCTTACTGAAGAAACCCTCCGCGAACGCGGCATTCCTTTACATCAAGCCATTCAACAGGTAAGACTATATATTCCTTTTCTTTTCTCTCCTTCCAATAAAGAATAAAGAGTAAATAAGCGTCAAGGAAAACCATAAATGCCATTTCAGAAGACCGAAGCGAAACGCAAAATATTAAATTCCAAATAGATTTTAAGCTCTTCCTTCGTTTTCTTCTTTTCTTCGTTTTTCCATTTGTTATATTGTCTTGGAAAAGAGAAACAAATGTCTTATTTCAGGACTGTTAAGATTTAAATCAAAGACATGTTTCCATTTTAATCTTGATTTAAATCACATTTTTACTTTAGAAATTTAGCTTTTTTAATCTACTTTGACTTAAGAAAGAATTCAACAAAGAATCTGAAAGAATCGGAACAAAAATTGAAACTAAAGTTACTAACAAGTTACCACAAATTCTAATAAAAAAAACTTCAATTTTTTCGACTTCTGACAATAATTTCTTTTTAAATAACTTAATTCTTCAAGAATGAATGATTTTACTTAAATATTTCAAAATTAATTCAATTTTAAAAGTTCCGTTTTTTAAAAGTTTCCGTTTTTTAGTTCCGTTTATACTATTTTCATAAATATATAGATAAACTTTAAAAGGTTTCAATTTAAATTTTAAAAAAATTTCCATTTAAAATTAATTTAATTAAAAATTTTACATAACTTCTATTTTTGAAAAATTTTAATAATTCAGATTATTGATTGATTATTATTATCAGATTGAAATGCAATTATTATTTAAAATTGTAATAAAATTCTCCACAAAAATCCAATTATTTTCAAAGATTTTAATAAAGTTAAATTACCTTCATAAATAACAAAATGCTCCGCAAAAATTCAATTATTTGCAAAATTAAAAAAATCCACTGCAAAAATTAAATTATTTTTAAAAATAATAAAATTCTTTTCATGAATCCAATTATTTTCAATACCATTTTAATAAAATTTCTCTTAATAATTTAATTATTTTCAAAAATTGTAATAACATTCTTTATAAGAATTTATAAATAACAAAGTTCTTCCTGGAAATTCAATTATTTTCAAATCAATTTTTATATAATTTTTCGTCAAAATTCAATTATTTTATAAAAATTATAATAAAATTTTTCGAAAGAATTGAATTGTTTTGAAAAATTTTAATAAAATTCTTGCAAAGATTTGAATTATTTTCAAAAAGTTTTTAATAAAATTCAATTATCAAGAATTTAATTACTTTCATAAATAAACAAATTCTTTGCAAGAATACAATTATTTAAACAATTTTTAGTAAATTTTTGTCAAGAATTCAATTATTATTATCAACATAAATAAAAATCTTCAAAATTCTTTCTCGAAATTCAATTATTTTCAAAAAGTTTAATAAAATTCTTTACACAAATTCAATTATTTTCAAAGATTTTAATACAAATCAAGACCAGAATTCAATTATCTTTATAAATAATAAAATTCTTCGAAAAAATCCAATTATTTAAACATTTTTTAGTAAATTCTTGGCAAGAATTTAATTATTAGCCTAATAAATAAAAATATTCGACAAAATTTAATTATTTTCAAAAATTTTAATAAAATTCTTGGCAAAATTTCAATTATTTTCAAAAATTTTTCTCCATTAAAATATTTTCATTATCTACTACTTTAATAAAAATTTCCAAAACAATACAATTATTTAAAAAAATGTTAATAAAATTCTAGGCAAACATTTGGTTATTTTCATAAATAATGAAATTTATTTACAAATTTTTTATAAATTTATTTTCAATAATTCAATTTTTTTTAAAAAAGCAAAAAAAATTCTTCCTAAAAATTCAATTATATTGTAATAATATTCTTTGCAGAAATTCAATTATTTGACAAAATAATAAAATTCTTTTGAGGAATACAATTATTTTCAAAAATAATAATATTGTTCGAAAGAATTAAATTACTTTTCTAAATTTTAACAATATTCTTCTCAAAAATTTAATTATTTACAAAAATCTGATTAAAATTTTTGGCAAAAAATTCTTATATTCAAAAATAATAAAATTCTTTGCTGGAATTTAATTATTTTTATAAATAATAAAATTCATCGCAGAATTTTAATTATTTTTATTACAATTTTAATCGAATTCCTTGAAAAATGGAATTATTTTTGAGAATTTGATTTAAATTCTTCGACAGAATTCAGTTATTTAAAAATTTGTTGAAAAAATTGTGTATGAGAATTCAATTTTGAGAAATATTTAATTATTCAATAAAAGAATTTATTTTGTACATTTAAATATGTAATTGAATTTTGAGAAGGTTGCAAATCCAAATCCTTCAAAATCTGAAATTTTCATACTTTTCACATTTTTCTAAAAAAGTTTAATTGAATTTCTTTTTGAATTTATTTGAAGTTTCTATTTTCTAATATATATATGTAATTGAAGAATTTCTGAATAATCGAAATTTCTTAAAATTGAATTGTAAACAAAAGAGTTTGAAAATTTAAAAAAAACTTAGGTATTGAAAAATTATTAATTATAATTGATTTAAGGAAGAATTTTAGTTAAATATTCTAGAAAATTATTAATGAATTTAAATGATAAAATGTAATAGAACATTTAGTTGAGTATCTAATTATTTTTAGAGTAGGGTAATGTCACCTTGAGTGGACCACCTAAGTTTTTTTTCTAAATAATTCTTTATGACAGCAAATTAATTGGAGGTTTCTATTCCAAGTGTAAAAGGGGTTAAAATATACTCTTTGTGATTAAACACAATAAATAGAACACCAACTTAAGAGTTTAAACAGTTTATTATGTCAGGAAGTCGTCATTAATTAAAAATACAAGTTGTCGCGAGACCGGTCATTTTTAATAATTTTGGCACATATCACATCAAAATCACAAAAAAATTAATAAAGAACATAAAACATAGTTTCAAACCAATTTATTGTCAATTTATTTCCATAAAAATGGTAAACTGACATTAAAAATATAAAAAAAACAGGCAGTCCACTCATGGTGACATGCAACTTTTTATGGCAGATACAAAATTTTTTTTTTTTTGAGTCAAAATTATCACTTAATGAAACTAAGACAATCAATTTCAATGTCCAAAGTAGTAGGAAAAAAATAAGTTACCTTTTTAAACTTAAATTTTACACTACTTTTACACTTCCGAATCACTTTACTCATTGTAAGAGCGACTTCTTTTTTGGTTTGTGATCTTAAAAATGCGTTACATCAAACGATAACGTATATGATTATCGCGGAACATAATTTCTTACGGTTTTTAGGTGCGGTGCTGCTATTCGTTTTATTTATTTCACGTTTCCGCTGTCAGATAACTTAAAAGCTCAGGCGGTCCACTCAATGTGACATTACCCTATAAATCAGAATATTCTTTAGTGTCAGGAAAAAAGTCCAAATTTTGTCTAGAAATCAGGGAAAGGCCGGGAAAAAAAATTAAATTTTTATGGTAACCCCGATGTAACGAAAATAATTAAGTTCTTTTTATCAAAAATTATTTCCTTCTTGATCTTAAAAAAAACGTTTAACTTTTTGCGTCAATGGAAACATTGATAACTTGAGTTTAATAACAAAAGTTAGTCGAATGTCAAGATTTCGAATTTTATATGAAAAAGATAAATTAATAGATTTTAAATTCGATTTAAAGACAAAGAATATTAATATTTTAACATTTTAAACAATTAACAGTTGCATTTGAATAAAAATTATATTTTTCTATCAATAAGAAACGATTTGAGTAACTCAGAATTTTTAAAGATATTTCTTATTTACAGAAAATTGTAATTTTTATTCAAATGCATCTTTTAATAGTTTAAATTGTTGGAAATTTAAATCCTTATCCTTCTATTTAGTACTCTTGTTTAAAGTTTTGAATTCAAAAATTGAAAAACTTATAAGAAGACCAAAATTTATTAGGTAAATATAAATACTGTTAATTAAACAGAAGTTAGTCATTTATTTCTAACATGTTCGGTTTAACATTTTTTTAAGAAAAATAAAAATACCTATTCTTTGTCGTTTCTGTTATAAAATTAATTTTTTATTATCATCACTAAAAACCAAGCTTTAGAAAAGATTTGATTTAAATAAAAAAAATCTGATTGAAATAAAAAAAAAAGAATGATTTTTTTAATAGAATTTTTTAAAGAAAAATCATGATTTTTAACAGCTTTGATTTATTTTAGGATATCATAAGATTATATCCTATTTGAAAGATAATTGAGACTTTTAGGTTAAGTTGGCGGTAGTATGATCAAGGACATTAAAAAATTGATATATATAGGATGACGAATATTTTCTCTGATGATATTAGGAATGATGATGACTTTATTTTGAGATAAAATTTTGCTAGGCCGTGACGTTAATCATCATCAGCGTGGAGACTCTTTCGCATCGTCAGGTTCGAAAGGCTTACATCCGGGTTTCAATAGTCGTCGTGCACCTGCGATCTCACCTTAAGGTCATTGTCCAACCAGTACGCCGCACCGCTTTCGCGAAAATTCTCCTCCTCTCACCGGGAAAGCCTCTTAATTCCGTTATTAGTGTAGTATTTTATTTATATTTATTGATTCTCCAGGTAATAAAATAACTTTACTGCTTTTATTTAAAATATATAATTAGACTTTAATTAAACTTGATGAAATAATTTATACAATGCGACTTGAGATCGACACGTCTTGTTTTCTCGGAGATACAATTTTGACTGAATTCTGGCAATGCGATTTACATCAAGAACCGAACTCGTACGAGGAAGTCCGAAGGGTCTCATCACAACTCTCATACACATACTAAGGGAAATTGAATAGTGTCTATCTACATTTTTAATTCCTACAACTCGGCCAACCTGAAATTAGCATTCGTCTCGAATGAAAGCTGTTTTTCAATTTACCCATGATTTAATGAATTCCGCGCAAGAACTAGTTTTCTGCGGTCCTTCCCCATTTACTACTCGCTCGACATCGTAAGTATCATTTCCCTTAACCCTGGAAATTCTATAAGGTCCTAGATACTTTGCTTTCAATTTTTTCCCTGGTACCATCTGCGTTCTCTTGATTGCTACCAAGTCGCCCACCTTATACTTCGATGGATCTCGTCTTCGCAAATTATAAGTTCGTTGATTCTCTTGTTGAGTTTTTAGTATCTGCTCCTTGGCTGCAACTCGTTGTTCCTCACGATCTTCGACAAACTGGTCCTTCAATTGCTGCTCAATAATGTCCTTGAGATGCTCATCCTCTTTACATCTCATTTTTACTCCAGTGAGTAATTCAAAAGGGGTGGTTGCAATACTCCTCTGGTAAGTCGAATTCATCGAATATTGCAACTTTTCCACGTGTTTATACCATTTACTGGGATCATCAGCTGACAGCTTCGTGAGTATTGGAATAATGGATCTGTTGATCCTTTCAACTTGTCCATTCGATCTTGCAAGTCCCGTCGTGATTTTGGCATGCGTGATGTTTTCGTCATTGCAATATGACTGAAAGTGATCCGACGTGAATGCTGTGCCACGATCAGTGATGATGCATCCTGGATTTCCAAATACACTCTTCTGCCTATTTAATCTCTCGATGACTTCATCCGTTGTCGTAGAACGAGTGGGATAAATCCAAACGAACTTCGAGAAGCTATCAACAATCACTAGCACGTGATTGTACCTTTTGGAAGTCGACTGTAGTGGTCCCAGATGATCCATGTGGTAAGTATGCAGTGGAACATCCGGTTTGTGAAGGGGATGCAGGAACCCTTCCTTTTTCCCTTCTTTTCGACTCCCAATGATACATCTGACACAATTCGATACAAACTTGTTGACCTTGGATTTCAACTGCGGAATAAAGTATTCCTGTTTAATTGCATCCTGAGTTCTCTGTGAAGAAATGTGTCCTTTTTCGTGTACACTTCTTATGACGTCATTTTCCAACGCTGATGGAACCACAAGAGCATCAAGGCCATCGATCATCTTGTAGAGTAATCCACCGCGCAGACTATACTTTTCGTCAGCTTTCTCTTGAACGGACTGCTTGATCAACTTAAGTTCATCATCTTCATCCTGCAGCTTCGAAATCCTCGCCGTGATGTCATCAACCTCAATTGTGAGCACTGTATGTCTGCTCAGCGCATCGACGTGATTCATCTTGGTACCTGCTCTGTGCTCGATAGTAAAATTGAATTCCTGAAGATCCTCAACCCATCTCCACACCTTTGGAGAAATCTCTTTCTTCTTGAGTGTCTGATTGAACGCCAAACAATCGGTCACGACCTTGAACTCCTTTCCTAACAAATACGACCTGAATTTCTTTGCAGCTTCCACTACTGCCTTTGCCTCTAACTCGTAACTGTGACGATTTCGCTCTGCTGAAGTTGTCTTTCGACTCATATAATGCACTGGATGCAACTTGCCGTCTGTAGGTTGTTTTTGAAGCAACACTGCTCCAATTCCGTCCTTGCTGGCATCAGTATGCAATTCTGTCACCAGATCTCGATCAAAGATTTTGAGAACCGGACTAGACGTCAATGCTGCCTTCAGCTCTGCAAATGAGTTTCTTTCATTTTCTCCAAAATGAAATTTTTGATCCTTCCTTAGAAGATCACTCAACGGTCTAGCAATCATTGAGTACGACTGGATAAACTTTCGGAAGTAGCCACTGAAACCCAGGAAACTCTGGACTTCCTTCAAGGATTTTGGTTCCGGATAGTTGACCACTGCACGCACCTTGTCCTCTGTTGGCGACACCGTTCCATTTTCCACGACTTGACCCAAATACTCGACCCTTTCCCTCATAAATTTGCATTTTTTAAAATTTATTTCTAACCCATAGCTACTGCAAAGTTCAAGTACAGCTTTCAGTCTCTCGAATGCTTCTTCCAGATTTTCAGCCAATATGATTACATCGTCGAAATAGACAACAACAATTTTCTGGTTCACCATCTCTCTGAAAATATGATTAACAAATCGTTGAAAAACTGGCGGCGAATTGCAAAACCCAAATGGGACTTTAAGGAACTCATATTGACCATTAGTTGTTACAAAAGATAAATATTTTCTACTTGCTTCGTTTACATTTACATGAAAAAATCCATTCTTTAAATCAAGAGTACTAAAAATTCTAGCACTCTGCAACTTATCTATTTGCTCCTCTATTACAGGTATCGGATAACGATCTTTATCTACTTTAACATTTAATAGTCTAAAATCAATGCACAATCTATAAGTTCCATCTTTCTTTAATCTAATCAGAACCGGGCTAGCATACTCTGACGAACTCAATCTTATAATACCAGTACTCAGCCACTCACGTACCTTTTCATCAACAACTTTTTGTTCGAAAAAGGACAGTCTACGAGGCTTCGAGTATACGACTTTATTATCTTTTAAAGAAATGATCATTTCTATTCCCGTGGATTTTGTTTTATTCGGCTTATAAGAGTTAACCAAATTTCTGACTCGATCTTTCATATTTTTATCAGAAATTTCATCAATTGCTACAACAATATCCTGTGGCAAGTCCATCGATGCTATGAATTCAGCGTTCCAAATTTTATTAATTTCGACACCATCTTTACTAAAATTTAATTCGGCTTGGTTCATTATATCGCGTCCTATTATAGCATCATAGCTCATAGCATCGTTGGATACCACATAAAAATCCAACCAATATTCATAACCGTCTATTTCAACTCTTGAATAAAAACATCCTTTAGTAATAGATTGTCCCTTTCCGAAACCAGTTATTGGTTTCATAATATTTTTTAATTCGACATTCGACAATTTATTATAAATTTTTTCTTTTATTAAACAAATAGGACTTCCTGTATCTATTAACGCGTCAAATTTAATATTATCGATACATATATTTTTACAAGGCGTTGAATTCTCAACTACATTGACACAAGTTACACTTACTTCAGAATTTTCAACATTTTTTCCATTTTTACAATTTGCAGCTACATGACCAAAATTATTGCACTTAAAACATTTAGTTCCAAATTTTTTATTTCTGCATTCTTTAGACATGTGACCTTTCATACCACAATTAAAACATCTACTACTACTACCATCAAATCCTTTAGTCGTCTTTGTCATTTTGTCTGAGCTGTCATGTTTACTATTTTTGTCCTTGAACGTAGACTGATTTTTCTTACTACTCTTATCCCGAATTTTATCATAAAATTTCAACTTTTCTTTAAATTCGCTAATAGATTTTGCACCGTAAAGTATAGCTTTATTGCTTGCACTATCACTAATCCCATTAATTACGTACTCATAAATAGCTTCAATTTCAATATTTCCTCGAGATGCCATTTCTCTTACGCGCAAAAAATATTCGTAAACGTTATCAGATTCTTTCATTTTATTTTCCGATAACATTTTGTGCAACTGTGCACTTGTAACTTTTGTTGAAAATTCCTCCATAAGTGCATTTTTTAGTTTACTCCATTTATTTAATCCACTTTCGCTTTGAACAAATAATTTAGCTATGCCTTTCAACGTTTTTTTAGCAAATATAATTTTTTGCAAATCGGACCAACCGAAAAGGCTAGCAGCGTCCTCAAAGTCCGCGACCCACCGTTCTATTGAATAATCATCGTCACCTTTAAAATCTCTAATTGTCTCTTCGACATCTCTGAACCCGACAGTAAATTGAACTTTATTTTCGACTCGTCGTTGAGAAGCGCTACCAGCCTTCTCTGTCTGTACCTCTTTGTTGTCTTCGTCTTCACTATACCGTCCGTCACCACCACCATTCAAAGATTCAAATTCGCTATCGTCATTTTCTGTATTGTCAGTTTCGTCAATCACTGGTACTAACGAATTTATGTCAATCAAACTGTGCACAATATTTCGTCTGAGAGTCTCTTTATCATTAGCATAATCTAAACCTAATATTATACAGATTGAAATTAAATCTCCTACAGGAAATCTCGCAGCATATTCAACTTTATCTCGATACTCGTCTGATTCCTCATCAAAATCAAAGCCAGAAAATTCGCGCAACTTGCTTCTATTTTTTCGATCGCCTTCTTCTTCAAATATTAATCTGTACAAAGCTAAAATTGATTTACGCGATGCCGTCTTTATTCGATTTTTTATCGATTCGATTTGAGCTAATTTGTTCATTTTCAAGCAATGTCACATCAACAATTTAAAAATTCGCTATTCTTATAATATGTTTAAAAATTCTCTTATTTATCGTCTGACAATTTATTTTTCATTACAATACGTCTTATTTTAAAATAAAAATCGCTTTTAAAAATTTCTCCGTGTATACAATACTTGAAAATATACCTAATATTATTTTATTTTCTCGTCTGATAATTATATTTCATCATAATCCGTCTTATTTCGAAATTAAAAATACTTTTAAAATTTTCTCTTTATATACACAATATTTGAAAATTCGTCTACTTACAATATTCTGTTTTATTTACCGTCGTTGTAGTTAAAATGACCTTCTACCTCGTACGTTGTTACTTCTGTCTTCCTTCGTTCAACGTCGTTCCTCGTCTTTAATGTTCTCAGCTTCGTTCAAATTGAAAATGTCCGTCTTACAGAATCGTGAAAAACCATGATTTTCCTTGCCTTTATCGCCGTTGGATCCGTCAAAATTGATGTTGATCACTCGTCGTGTTTTTTTCCTCGTCTTTGGCAAAATCATCCGTTGCTTCACTCCTCAAATATGAATGATTCCTTTTTTTTAAGCTGATATCTCGTCTTGGAAATTAGTTTGTTTGAGTCAAAATGTCGTCGTTAATTTTATATCTTCCTTTATTTCGTCTTTTTTGTCGATCCCGGACGAGCCCCCAAATTTGTAGTATTTTATTTATATTTATTGATTCTCCAGGTAATAAAATAACTTTACTGCTTTTATTTAAAATATATAATTAGACTTTAATTAAACTTGATGAAATAATTTATACAATGCGACTTGAGATCGACACGTCTTGTTTTCTCGGAGATACAATTTTGACTGAATTCTGGCAATGCGATTTACATCAAGAACCGAACTCGTACGAGGAAGTCCGAAGGGTCTCATCACAACTCTCATACACATACTAAGGGAAATTGAATAGTGTCTATCTACATTTTTAATTCCTACATTAGATATATCCTAAATAGATTGTATATAATACAATCGTCAACTTAAATCCATTACAATTTAATTGTTTTTATTCTTTCAAATTAGATACTTTTTTCCTCTTTTTTCTCTTCTCTAAATATAGACTCTTTTTTTTCTTCTTTTAAATTCTCTTTTTTCCCTCTCTTGAATTATCTACAAATTACTTTGAAAGTATTTATTTTCGCTGCGCTGAAGAAAAGGGATCTTAGAAGCAAATTAATTATATAGATTAGGTTTGTGATATCCGTTTATCTTGATTAAAAGTTGCTTTTTAATTATGTACACACTACCTTAGAAGCAAACTATTTTTAGGTTGGTTGTGTTATTTTTGCCTTAAAAGTATGGTTGTGTACTTTCCTTATTTACTATACATCTGGAAAAAATTTTAAAAATGCGAAAGTTTTTCTTAATTTTGATTGACTTTTCTGTAGAGAATAAAAAAAGATTCCAGTTTGGTAAATGTCAAAATTCCGCTAAAAGTTAGGATAAAAATGACTTTTATAATTTTATAAAACTGAAATAATCTATAATAATTGCTTCGAATTTCATTAAAATTTTTAATAATAATTAAATCCTTCGAGGAATATAATTGCGTTAATAATTATAATTATTCATTTAATATTAAAAATAATTGAATTTTAAACTTATGTTCAATTTTTGTGAAGAATTTTATTAAAATATTTGAATATTAGGATTATTGAATTTCGGCGAAGAATTTTGAAGATTTTTATTTATGAAGATAATTAAATTCTTATGTCTTGATTTTTATAAAAATCTTTGAAAATAATTGAATTCTTGTCAAGAATTTTATTGAAATTTTTGAAAATAATGAAATTTCTACTAAGAATTTTGAAAATTTTTATTTATGATATAATAATTAAATCGTTTCCATAAATTTATTAAAAACAAATTAAACAATTGATTACTTCGAAGAATTTTATTATTTATGAAGATAATTGAATTCTTGTCTTAAATATTTTTATTTACAAAGATTATTGAATTCTTGTCTTGAATTTTATTAAAATCTTTGAAAATAATTGAATTTGTGTCAAGAATTTTCTTAACATTTCTGAAAACAATTGAATTTCGAACAAAAAATTTAAAGATTTTTATTTATGACGATAATAATTGAATTCTTGACAAGAATTTAATAAAAATTGTTTAAATAATTGATTTTTTGCGAAGAATTTTATTATTTGTATAGATAACTGAATTTTTGCCTGGAATTTTATTAAAATCTTTGAAATTAATTGAATTTTGACGAAGAATATTAAAGATTTTTTTTATCACGATAATAATTGAATTCTCGTCAAATGTACTAAAAAATTTTTCATTAATTGAATTTTTGAGAAAAATTTTATTATTTGCGTAGATATTAATTCAATTCTTGCCAAGAATGTACTAAAAATAGTTTAAATAATTAAGTTTTTTTGAAGAATTTTATTATTTATAAAGATATTTGAATTTGTGTCCAGAATTTTATTAAAATTTTTGAAAATAATTGAATTTTGGCAAAGAATTTTAAAGATTTTTATTTATGAAAATAATTGAATTATTGTCTTGATTTTTATTGAAATCTTTAGAAATAATTGAATAGGCTCAAGAATTTTCTTAAAATTTTTCAAAATAATTGAATTTCGACGAAGTATTTTGAAGATTTTCTTTTACGACGATAATAATTGAATTCTTGCAAAGAATTTAATCAAAAAATTTGAAACTAATTAAAATTTTGCGAAGAATTTTATTATTTGTA
This sequence comes from Leptopilina heterotoma, assembly GCF_015476425.1. NCBI lineage: Eukaryota > Metazoa > Arthropoda > Insecta > Hymenoptera > Figitidae > Leptopilina > Leptopilina heterotoma. The sequence goes on from NW_025110839.1 coordinate 621,011, forward strand.
TAGATAATTGAATTCTTGTCTTGAATTTTATTAAAATCTTTAAAAATAATTGAATTTTTGTCAAGAATTTTATTAAAATTTTTGATAATAATTGAATTTCTTTTGAAGATTTTTATTTGTGACGATAATAATTGAATTCTTGCCAAGAATATACTAAAAATTGTTTAAATAATTTAATTTTTGTAAAAAATTTTGTTATTTATGAATTTATGAATTTTATGAAAATAATTGAATATCAGCGAAGAATTTTGAAGATTTTTATTTATTAAAATAATAATTACATTCTTGACATAAATTTTACAATAATTTTTGAAAATAATTGAATTTCTACAAAAAATTTTGAAGATTTTTATTTCTGATGATAATAATTGAATTCTTGCCAAGAATATACAAAAAATTTTTTTAAATAATTTTGTTATTTATGAAAATAATTGAATTTTATTAAAATTTTTGCAAATAATTGAATTTTGGTCAAGAATTTTATTAAAACTTTTAAAAATAATTCAATTTTGACGAAGAATTTTTAATGATTTTTATTAATTTAGATAATAATTACATTCTTGACACAAATTTTACTAAAATTTTTAAAAGTAATCGGTTTTTTGTAATGAATTTTTTAATCATGAAGATAATTGAATTCTTGACAAGAAATTTACTAAAAATTGTTTAAATAATTGAATTTTTGCGAAAAATTTTATCATTTTTTGAAGATAATTGAATTTTAATAAGAACTTTTGAAAACAATTGAATTCTTGCCAAAAGTTTTATTAAAATTTATGAAAACAATTGAATTCCTGCAATTAATTATATTAAGAAATTTAAAAACAATTGAAGTCCTTCGAAGAATTTCGTTATTTGTGAAAATAAATTAATTCTTTTAGTTCTTGTCTAAATTCTTCAGATCGAAAATTTTCTGGTCGTTGAAGTTAGCGTCGACACTGAGCATCGAAAACAATTTTTTTGATGAAATCAAAAGAAATATGAAACAATTGTTTCATAGATTTTAGGTTAAAAAGTGCCCTGATGTTTGTTTAATTCTCAAATTGAATGAAAAAAGTGAAATTAGTGACATTTTCATCTGTAAACTCTCTAAATAATATAGTTTTCGACGCTGAGCATCGACGCTAACTTCAGGGACATACCTTCTTTGAAGCGCATCACATATTTTTTTAAAAACTTTTCTTGAACAATTTTTAGTAAATTTTTTTTTTCTTGAAAAATAAATCCATGACCAGGAATTCTTTTTGGGAAAAATGTAGTGAATTATAATCTAAAATATATTGAATATTATATTTTGAAAACAGTTCAGTTTTGTGTAAAGAATAATTTCTTAGAGGACCTTATTTTGTTTAGAAGAAAAGTCGGAATAAAGTTAAAATATTTTCGCGAGGATAAAATTGGAAGGAAATGAAGGTTTTTAACTTCGACCTGCTTTCATTTATTTATCCGGTTTAAAGAAAATGTATATATGTATATCTGAAACCTATTCTGAAATAATTAGCGCTTGTATAAATTGTGCCTTTCACTTGATGCGGGTAGCAAGGTGCATCGACACCGTTGTCAAAAGCTGCACATGTAATAGGGGCATTATCCTTGTGCTTTTGTGCGCCACGTAATCATTTAATTACATATATCGTTTTATATTTGTTACACCGTATGTAAAGCATTTAAATTATCATAACACTCTAAACGCTTTAATCACTTTTTAAATGTGCGTATACTGTTTGTTTCTTTTCTCATTTCTAAAGAAGGGTAAAAATTTAATTTACGTTTCGAAGAAAGATTTCTTCTTCTTCTTCTTGAATGAAGAATAAAATAAAGGTCATTTCCGAAAGAAACAAATCATTTTAAGGTTATGTTTGTGTTATTTTTTCCTTAATTAAAAGAATTTTGTTGAAACAAGTTACTAATTGACAATTGTATACACTATTGCATTAACTGAGATTTTAAAAATCAATTTATTTAGTAAACAATTTAAGTCCAGGACTAATTTAAATTTAAAAAAAAATAGACCATAAAAATTGCAAATTAAAGTGAATTCAAAATTGAAATCTATATTTACACATCAATTGTCAAACTCTGTAGATTGAATTTCTGATCGTAGACAATTGTAAAATTACGAACAACTTGAGATTCAATATGGAGTTGCTCTTCTCCACCTGAGAACACCAAGGTCACTGCTAGATGGCAGTTCAATTGATAAAATCAGATCCCACGCCACCTAGTGATGATTTTGACGTTCTCAAGTGAAGAAATTAAACCACCTTTTTGTTCCTATAAATTTTTTTTTTATTATAAATATAATAATAATTTTTTTTTCAATATAAAAATTAATGAAATTTTCTAATTTAATGTTTTAAAGATAAAATACTAACAAAGATTAATTAAACGATATTGGTTTGAATTAAAAATCACAATTCAATTTGTAAATTTTATTTAACATTCCAAAACAAAAATAGTTACTTGCAAAATTATTGTAAAAAAATTAATAATCTTTTCATTTTTATTTATGTCGATAATAATTGAATTCTTGACAACAATTTACTAAAAATTGTTTAAATAATAATTGAATTTTTTTGCAAAGAATTTTTTTATTTATGAAAGTAATTAAATTCTTGATAATTCAATTTTATTAAAAACTTTTGAAAATAATTCATTTCTTTGCAAGAATTTTATTAAAATTTTTGAAAATAATTGAATTTTGAGAATTTAAAAAATTTTTATTTATGTCGATAACAATTGAATTCTTGCCAACAATTTACTAAAAATTGTTTAAATAATTGAATTTTTGCAAAGAATTTGTTTATTTATTAAAGTAATTAAATTCTTGATAATTGAGTTTTATTGAAAACTTGAAAATAAATCAATTCTTTGCAAGAATTTTATTAAAATTTTTGAAAACAACTCAATTCTTTCGAAAAATTTTATTAAAATATTTAAAAATAATTGAATTTTGCCGAAGAATTATATAAAAATTAATTTGAAATTAATTGAATTTCCAGGAAGAACTTTGTTATTTATAAATTCTTATAGGTAAAGAATTTTATTAAAATTTTTGAAAATAATTACATTTTTAAGAGAAATTTTATTAAAATGGTATTGAAAATAATTGGATTTATGCAAAGAATTTTATTATTTATAAAAATAATTGAATTTTTGCAGTGGATTTTTTTAATTTTTCAAATAATTGAATTTCTGCGAAAAATTTTGTTATTTATGAAGGTAATTGAACTTTATTAAAATTTTTGAAAATAATTGACATTTTCTGCGAAGAATTATGTTGAATTCAATTAAAATTGTATTGGAAATAATTGAATTATTATAAAGAATTTTATCAAAATTTTTTAAAATAATTGAATTCTTTCGAAAAATTTCATTACAGTTTTTAAACATATAATTAAATCTGGCAAAGAATTTAATGATTTGTAAAGATAATTGAATTGTTAAAAATAATGTTATTAAAATTTTTGAAAATAATTGAATGTTTTTAAAGAATTTTATTAAAATTTTTGAAAATAATTGAATTGTTTTGAAAAATTTTATTAAAAATTTTGAAATTAACTAAATACATTAAAAATTTTTATTAAAATGGCATTAAAAATAATTAAATTTCTTCGAAGGATTTTATTATGTACGACAATAGTTGAGTTTTTGCGAATAATTTAAATAAAAGTTTTAAAAATAATTGTAATCTTGTGAAGAGAATTTAATTAAAAGTTAAAAGACTATAATACGAAAAATGTTTGAAACAGTTTCAAATTTGACACTTGTTCAAAAGTTGAAATTGAGAAGATCTTCCCTGTGCCTTGAAATGTTGTAAATTAAAAAGGAAAAACAACCTGTTGGGTGGATTTAAAGAATAAAATTGCCTTCGAATTCGGATTGGGTCAGAGTGTCAGGAATTTTTTCAGGTAGTTCCTTTTAAATGCAATATAACTGTATACAAGCAAAGGTAATCGTCCCTTTTAAAGTTAAAGAAAAAATTCCTGGCCCGACGAAACCTTTTAAGTCCCTATGGGAACACACGGTTTAAAGTTTTATTTTCTCAAAAGGACCAAGAATTCAACAAGTCACTTCCTCAAAAGCATTTTCGTAAATGGGAAGAAAATGAAATAGTAGAGTGACGCAACAAAAAATGAATTTGTTTTTTTATTTCCCGTGTCTACCTTTTTTTCACTTTCAATTGAATTATTGTTGTTGAAAAATAATTAGCTACAAAGGGGGAAAAAATAAAAAAAGGAACAAAACAAAAGAGAAAAAGAAGAAAATAAAATAAAAAAACAAGCTTTTTTTATTCTTCTTTTCTTCCTCGGATATTATGACTTTTTCGATTTATTTTCAAAAATTGCGACTTGTTTTGACTTTTCTACCAAATATTACAACAAAATATCACATTTTCAGTAAAAATGCACTTACTTCGATTTTTATAGTGTGAAAGATAACCATAGACAAATCATTCAAAAATTATTTTTGAATCATTTTTCGAATTAAATTTTCTAAATATACAATTAAAAATATTTCGAATAATTCAAATTTTGTAAAATTTAATTTGAAAATAATTGATTTTTTCAAGGTATTTATTACAATTTTTGAAAATCAACTTTTGAAGAATTTTAATTGCAAATATTGAAAATAATTGAATTCTCAACAAATTTTTAAAAAAAATCTTAAAAATGAAAATTTATAAAAATTAACTTCTAAAAAAATTGTTGAAAAAGTAATTCTTAAAATTTTTTATTCTAATTTTTAAAAATTCAATTATAAAAATAAGAATTTTATTATTTATGAAAATAATTGAATTCTCACGAAGAATTTAATTAAAATTTTTAAAAATAATTGGATTGTTTCGAAGAATTTTATTAAAATTTTGAAGATTATTGAAGTTCTGGCGAAGAATTTTACTATTTATGCAGATAATTGAATTTTTATGAAGAATTTTATTAAAATTTATGAAAATAATTGAATATCGGCGAAGAATTTTGAAGATTTTTATTTATTAAAATAATAATTACATTCTTGACACAAATTTTACAAAAAGTTTTGAAAGTAATTGAATTTCCAGGAAGAATTTTGATATTTATGAATTTATGTTCAATTTTTGTGCAAAATTTTTTAATATAATTGAATATCGGCGAAGAAATTTAAGGACTTTTATTTATACATAATTGAATTCTTGTCTTGCTTTTTATCAAAATCTTTGAAAATAATTAAGTTTTTGGCAAGGATTTTATTAAAATTTTTGAAAATAATTGAATTTTTACAAAAAATTTTGAAGGTTTTTATTTCTGACGATGATAATTTATTTTTTGTCAAGAATATAATTAAATAATTGAATTTTATTAAAATATTTGAAAATAATTGAATTTTAGTCAAGAATTATTGAAAATAATTGTATTTCGACGAAGAATTTCGAAGATTTTTATTTATTTAGATAATAATTACATTTTTGACACAAATATTACTAAAATTTCTTTAAATAATCGGTTTTTTGTAAGGAATTTAATTAATTATGAAGATAGTTACATAATTGAATTTTTCCGAAGAATTTTATTATTTATACAGATAATTGAATTCTTGTCTTGAACTTTATTAAAATCTTTCGAAATAATAAATTGAATGTTTGCAAAGAATTTTATTATTTATGAAGCTAATTAAATTCTAGATTATTGTATTTTATTAAAAAGTTTTGAAAATATTTTTATTCTTTCCAAAAATTTTATTTAAATTTTTGAAAAAAATTCAATTCCTTCGACAAATTTCATTACAATTTAAAAAGTAATTGAATTTTGACGATAAATTTGATTAACATTGTATTGAAAATAATTGAATTCCCAGAAAGAATTTTGTTATTTATGAATTCTTATAAATAATTTTTAGAGATTTTTAATTATAAAGATAATTGAATTCTTATGTCTTGATTTTTATTAAAATCTTTGAAAATAATTGAGTTTTTGTCAAGAGTTTCATTAAAATTTTTGAAAATAATCAGATTTCAACAAAGACTCTCGAAGTTTTTACTTATGACGATAATAATTGAATTCTTGCCAAAAATTTACTCATTATTGTTTAAATTAAATAATTGAATTTTTGCAATGAATTTTGTTATATTAAAATTTAAAATAAAATTTTGTTAAAATTTTTGAAAATATGTAGATATTTGATATTCTAAGAAGAATTATGTCAAAATTTTTAAAAATAATTGAACTTTTTCAAACAATTTAATTAAAATTGTATTGAAAATAATTGGATTTTCATAAAAAATTTTATTAAAATTATAAAAAATAATTGAACAAATAGAAAAAAAAGAAGAAAGAACGAAAATGAGAAAGAAGGCAAGAAGAAAAAAAGAAAATTGTTATGCTGATGGTTTTCTTTAATTTTAATAATTTTTATTTTTGATATTAAAAAGTAATAGTTTTTGTATTGATAGTAAAAATTAATAACTTTTTATTTTAATTTTTAAAAGTAATAGTTTTTGTATAGATAAAAACAGAAATAGTTTTTTTTTATTGATCGTAAAAATAAATAGTTTTTGTATTGATAATAAAAAATAATAGTTTTTCGTATTGATAGTGAAATATAAAATATTTTTTGTGTCGATAATAGAAAGTAATAATTTTGGTTTTCTTTCAGTTTGAAACGTGGTGGTCCTCGTTGACGTGTGTAGCTGCCGGAAGTACGCCTCGGTTCATTGTCGATGGACAAGCACCCTTAAGACAATGTTTGCACCCCGAAGCCTGTAATAAAGAAATCGAACTGCCAAGTCATTACTCCTACTTTCATGACCTCAGAAAAGAATTCACAACCTGTTATTCCTCGCAGGATGAACTTTCACCCCTCAGCATTCAGGACATGATTCAATGTATCCTTTTCTCGAAATTATTATATCATTACATAACTCTTTTTTTTTCCTTCAATTCACGGAGAAAAATTTATACTCAATTTTTTTCTGTGTATTGTTGAAAATTCAATTGCAAATTAGTGATTGGTAAGTGCCTTGCATTATTATTTGTATAGTCAATGGTCCACTAGCGTAGTTATCAATTAGATTCTTAAATTATTTGAATCAATATTAAGAGAGATTTTTTAAGTTAATTATATTACTTATATACGTTCAAAGTCGAAAGACATGAACTATAATTTAATATAAGTAATATATTTATATTCCGAATTGAAAATGAAAATAAATTGAAAAAAAGGAAATTTTTTAATTAAAATAGAAGAAATGAACTTTTGTCTTTTTAAATATATATTTAAATAAGACAAATAGAAATAAGAAACAAGTTTGATAGTTTATTAAAAGAAAACTAGCAAATGTTACGTTGCATTCAATTTTTTTATTCTTGAAAAGCAAATTACAAAATTTAATTTTGATACAATTTAAATTATTTTCAAATATCAACTTCAATTTTTGAATAATTTCATATTCAAAGTTTAAAAAAATGTCACTTATTAACTAATTAACTAAATTGTATTATTTATTGTCTTCTAAAATATTAATTGAATTCTTTAACACAATTCAATTATTTTTTAAAAATATGTTAGAATGAATTGAATTCTGGAATTTTATTTTAATAACAGAATTCTTCGCAGAAATTCAATTATTTCAATTTTAATAAAATTGCTCGACAGAAATTCAATTATTTTCAAAAATTTTAATTTTATTTCACGACAAAATTCAATTATTTTTAAAAAAGTTTTATTAAATTCTTCATAAGAAAAAGAATTGAATTATTTTCAATACAATTTTAAGAAAATACTTTGAAAGAATTTAATTATTTTCATAAATGATAAAATTCTTCGAACGGATATAATTATTTTCAAAAATTTTAATAAAATTGTTCGAAACAATTTAATTATTTTCATAAATAATGAAATTCTTCGAGGAAATTCAATTATTTTTCAAAAAGTTTGTTAAAATGCTCTGTAATAATTGAATTATTTTCAATATAATTTTAATAAAATACTTTGCAAGAATTAAATTATTTTCAAAAATTTTAATATAATTCTTGTCAAGAATTCAATTAATATCAGGAAATTCTCGAAAAATTCAATTATTTTCAAAAATTTTGAATAACATTCAATAATTGAAAGAATTCAAATAAGAAAATTTAAAAAACTTAGATTTTGGAAAAATTTTAATAATTTAAATTCTTCTGAAATTATTTAAATTTTTTAATATATATATATATATATATATATATATATATATATATATATATATATTTAGTTAATTATTAAAGATAATGGATTTATAGAAGAGTTTTAGTTAAAAACACTAAAAAAAATTGAATTTTGAAGAAGATACAAATAATTACAGAAATTCAATTATTTTTAAAAGTAATAAAATTCTTTGCAAAATTATCTTTATAAATAATAAAATTATACTCTGAAATTCAATGATTTTTAAAAATTTTAATTAAACTTCTGGCACAATTTTAAATATTTTCATCAATTCAATGATTTTTAATATCTATCTATTTTAATAAAATTTTCCAAAAGAATTCAATTGATTTAAAAGAAATTTTAATAAAATTCTACGCAAATATTTAATTATTTTCATAAATAATAAAAATTTCACAGGAATTCAATTATTTACAAATTTTTTACAAATTTCTTCACAATAATTCAATTATTTTCATAAATTAATAAAATTCTTTTTTGGAATTAAATTATTTTCATAAATTAATAAATTTCTTCTTAGGAATTCAATTATTTTCAAAAATAATAAAATTTATCGTAGAATTGAAATTTTTTAATAAAATTTTAATCCAATTTCTCGAAAAATTTTATTATTCTTAAAAATTTTATTAAAATAATTAAATTATTCAAAAATTTGTTGATAAAATGGTTATAAGAATTTAATTCCAAAAAAAATTCAGTTTTTTAATGAATTATTTATTTTTATATTGAAATAATTAAATTTTCGTTGAATTTTCTAATAAAAATTGATTTAAAGAAGAATTTTAGTTAAAAATTCTAGAAAATTATAATTGAATTGAAATGAGGAAAATAATTTTAAAGGAGTTACAGTAACAAAATATTCTTAGAATATAAAATAATGATTTTATCACTCGGTCGTATTTAATTATTATAAAACATGAAGGAAGCAAATTACTCCGAGTCGAAGACTCGCAGTGATCGATTTCTTCATGTTTTATAATAAATATTCTTATAAGTTGTTAAATTTCATAAAGGTTTGAATTTGAATGTTTTGAAGAATTTTAATTCTTATACGGAAAAATAGTAATGATGAGATATTTATTAAAAAATGAAATAATTAATGTTTTTGAATAATAATTTTACAAGTAAAGAAATTCGTAAATAAAAATGAATATTTTTTTGAATCTAATAATTTTTAGAGTAAATCAGATTTTTTTAGTCAAAGAAAATGTCAAAATTTTGTATGAAAATCAGGGAATGACAAAATTAAATTTTTGTGTCAACATTTTATTATTAATATAGATTTAGGATAATCAGTTTTGGAGAAACTTTTAAATTAAATTATTATACAGAGAAAATAATTGACTTTTTAATTCTTCAATTTGGCGATAAAAAATTGCTTATATGATTTTTATTATAAAGGGCAAATGTATAAAATGAACCGAGTAGTATTTGAGAACATATACCTATATAACTATATCACAGTAAATTACTTTTTTCAATTTCGCGACCTCACCTATCCTTTGTGGTTTGATATTATACAGTGAGTACATGTATTTGTAATGTATATTGCGTACATATACATAGTCTCAAGTTATGAGACACACACAGGTCAGTGATGTCAGTGATTCTCAAAGTTGATTATTATAAAAAAAGAAAATTTGCAAATTTTTCACAATTTATTTATTCCAATTAATTCGAATTTATTTATTTACTTATAACATTTATACGGACAGTGTCCATTAAGAATTACGAAATTTTTGAAATACTTATTTTATTTAAGAGACATTTGAACATTGTTTTAAAAACAAATCTATTTTTTAGGTCCCTGAATTTGGCGTCGGTGCTGAGTGTCGAAAAATAATTTTTTCACGAAATGAAAAAGAATACAATTTTTCCGAAGATTTTACTCTAAACTTTTTTAATCTAAAAACTTCGGAAAAATTTTATCTTTTCTAGGCTTTCTGAGGTGGACGAACGGAGTGAAATTAGTGACATTTTCATCTTCGACGCTAACTTCAGGGACACTTTTTTTTTAATTTTTCTATCGCTAAGAAATCAGGCAGTCGATTATTTACACTCTGTAATATAGAGGATTTTCGATTTTTTTATGGGAATAATATTAATAATGCTACTGAAAAGTTTATCTTATGATAAGATAAATATACAATTTATCTATTGAAAAATATGGATTACACTTGAATTAATGAGCTCAATCAGTAGAGTGTCATGAAGTAGATAATTTTTTAAAAGTAAAAATAGTTGTCAATTTGTCTAAAAATAGGATTCATTTTTTTTATCTTTTTTTTCGTTAAATTATTTTTGTCTCTATTCTCAGATGGCTTCTTATTATTTATATATTTTAAACGATAATTTTTATAATAATTAATAAATTATAATTTTGTTTCGTTAATTATTAAAATTATCAAATTCAAAAAATTTGAAATAAGATTTTTTTAATTTTCAAATTGGGAATTTTGAGATCCACTGCTTCAAGTTTGATCTCGAGTTTCCAAGTTTTCTTCTCGTACTTTATATATGCGTACATATTATTCCCTCGAGTGTAACGGCTTTCGATTTGAACAAAGTTTATTTTTACCTTTTTTTTTAATTTTTGTCTAATAGTCTATTAATTGTGAAATTATATTTTAATCGTCCTCTCTTTTTTATTGAAATGTTTTCTTTTTCAATAATTCAATAGTCTTTTTCTTACTTTTTTACTTGAATAATTTGTTTCTCTTTTTTTTATTCAATATTTCATCTTTCATTTTTTCTAATTAAATTATTAATTTATTAAATTATTTTTTTCTTATTTCTTAATTAAATAATATTTGAAATTATTAATAATTCTTGTAATTATATTGATTTGAGAAAAGAGTCTGTTAAAAAATTTTATTTAGTTATTGTACTTTCCTCATTTTTTTTTACCGAAATAATTTTTTTCTCAGTTTTCAATGAAATAATATACGAAAATTATTAAAAATAATATAGATTTTTGTATTTATATTGATTGGAGAAAAAAGTCTGTTAAAAATTTTATTTTATTATTGTATTAAAAATATATCGGCCGAGATTATTTTTTTGCAAGCCAAGGAAAAAATGAGGAACAATTTGTCAATTCAACAAAACATTTTCTCTGTGGTAATAAACCCATTTGATTCATTAGCATTAAGCGCGGTTGTGAAACTGATATTTTTTCATTTTTTTCTTTTTTGCTGTAAAAATTGAAAGGCTATTTTGTCAGTATTCAAATAATAATTTTTTCCTGTAATTTAAGATCATTTTTCTAGTTGGGAAATTTTTTTAATTGTTTTTTTTAAATATAGTTATTATTTTAAATGTATATTTTTAAACCACTTTTTAATTATATTTCAATATAATACGATTTCTATTCAATCGTATTTAAATAGAAATTTTAATTCATTAAAACAATTGAATTTAAATTATAAATATGAAATTATTATAAACAAATTCTATTTTTTGAAATATTTATTTATATTATTTCTAAATATTTTATTGTATTTTTTTAATATTATTATTTATTTATGGACATTAACTGTCCCTATAAAAATATTTAAGTGAATTCTTTGTTTATTTTTTAATTTTGCATTTTGAAAAAAATTTTATTTATATTTTTTAAAAAAGCTGTTAATTTAATTTAGATACAAAAATATAGAATAAAAAAAAACATGAAATACTTAATTTAATTTGTATCAGGAAAAAGGGTTAAATTTCGAATTTTTTTCTAAAATTTTCTTCTCAATTTGAAAAAATGTTTGTTTGTAATTTTTTGAATAAAAAATTGTTAAAAATGACCAAAATAATTATAATAATTATTATTAAATAAATAATAATTTATAAATAAAATAAACAAATAATAATTATTATTATTATTGCATAAAAATAATTATAGTTATTAATTTGGTTATTTTTCCTAATTTTTCATTCAAAAAATAATTATATTATTATTAATTATTATTATTTATTATTATGACTTAATAATAATAATTATTATTATACAAAAAAAATAATTATTTTTATTATTATAATCATAAAATAATTTGCCTCTGATTATCTTTCTTTGGGGTAACATTTATTTAAAATTTAAAATACAATATTTATTTAGCGAATAAAAAAGATTAATTTAATTTGTTTTTTAAACTTAAACAGTAAATCTATTTTCCTGATTGGTCGATTGAAAATAACAGCTTTGCGCGCCTCTTAAAAAAGTTAAGCTTTGCTTCTTGGCAGTCGTCTTTTAACCATAGTAACGTTAACACTTGGCACACGTGTCTATGAAGAAAGGAAAAAAATTCTTTAACAGACACGTTCTCATATATAGATATAATTAAAAAAGAAAAAAAACAAGTATTTCAAATAAAAGAAACGTTGGAAATCTCTATTCATCGACAATTACGTTAGTTTCAAATTAGAAAAATAATTTTCAGTTTTTGTGTGAAGTTTTTAAAAAGAAAAAAAAAGTTGTGGAATATTTACATATGATTCAGTTTTGAAGAATTTTATTCTCGAGAGATAGAGAAAAACACGACGACAACGACGACGACGACGACGACAGTCAATAAAGTGCAGAGTACACTAGTTTCTATTTTTATTTTTGAAAAATAAGGTAAAGTTCATATATTTTTTATTATTATAGCAAAATAACGAGTTAATGAAAACTGTTCTATAAATAATTCTCTTTTTTGAAAAATATGGTAAAGTTCATAATTTTTTTTAATATTAAATCAAAATAACGAAAAAATAAGAAATGAGAGAAATAAATAATTCTTTTTTTGTTGAAAAATAAGATAAAGTTCATCAAAAATAATAAAGTAAAATATATTTTATAAATATTTATATATTTAAAATACTTAAAATATAAATAGTTCATAAATGTTTTATCGATCAGGTCACAATTAATTTTATTGGAAACTATAATTTAAATATTCTTATCATTATTGAATATTTATATTTATCGTTTTTTTTTTCTTAAATGTTTAAATGTGAAATTTTCTTTTTATGATTTTGAATAATTTCGTGTCGTTAATATTTCGAATTCAGATGTAAAGTTATTTTTTTTTCGTCTAAGATATTATTTTAAAAGAACGTGTAATAATGCAGTTCGTGCAAAATAAGAGAATTTTTATATTCTTGACGAAGTGTTACAAAGTTCACGTCTCAAAACAAGTTTTTCGAATCATTCATATAACAGTTTTTTTTTCCTCCGTTTTATTATTATACAAGATTTTATGATTAATTCAATTCCGTTAATAATCAAAAAGTAAAAATAAAAAAGTTAAAAAACAAAGAAAAAAATAAGAATCTCTTATTTTTGCAGATTTAGAAATTTTCTTAAGTGCTAAAACATTTTTTGAAATTCTCTTTTATTTTAATTTATTATTATTATTTTTAGTCACTATTACCACAAAGTACTTCAGATAATTTTTAATATTTTTTCGAAAATAAAAAATACAGCCTTTCGATTTGTCAAACAAAACTTTTTTAAAATAATAACATTCTGCGCAAGAATTCAATTATTTTCAAAAATTTTTTGAAGGAAATCAATTTTCTTGATAAAATTCTTTTTAAGAATTCAATTATTTTGAATACCTACAAATTTAATTAATTTCAACGCAAAAATTCTACAATTTAAAAATTTTAATAGAATTATTGCGAAGAATTAATTTAATTTGAAAAAAATTCTGACAGAATTAAATTAGTTTTAAAAATTTTAATAATTTTCTTTAAAAAAATTCAATTACTTTCGTCCAAATCTCGAAAGAATTAAATTATTTTTAAAAACTTTTTGATAGAATTCAATTTTCTTGATAAAATTCTTATTACGAATTCAATTATTTTCAATACAATTTTAATACAATTCTTGCCAAGAATTTAATTATTATCATAAAATTCTCGAAAGAATTCAATTATTTTCAAAGATTAAAAAATAAAATTCTTGTCAAAAATTCAATTATTTTCCTAAAAATCTCTAAAGAATTCAATTAGTTTTAAAAGTTTAAATAAAATTATTTAAAAAAATACAATTATTTCTCCAAAAATTTTAATAAAATTTGTTATAAGAATTTAATTTCTTTCAATACAATTTTAATTTTTGATTTATCAATTACAATTTTTATATTATTATAAAATTATAATTTTTTTTTAAATTAATAAAATTTGCATCATTTCTTTTTCTCAATGACAATTTTTTAATAATTTTAAAAATTATCTTTAAAAATAAAGGAAAAAGTTTGACGCGTATGTATTTCTATTTTATAAATGTTTACAATTAATACTTTATTTTAATTAATAATCATAATTATTAGAAAAATAATGAGATTTTGTTAAGAAATTGTGATAAAAAGATGGAAATTATGCAAATTTGTTGTCATTGATTAAAAAAAAGAAATTATAATTTCGTTAAAAGTTGTAAAAATATAGAAATTATAGGAATTTTCTTTCAATTTTGTAGCAAACAAATTGAATTGACAGATATCAAAGTAATTATGAAAATTTGATTCCTTTACTTTATGAAAACAGAAAAATCTTTAAAATTTCTTAGTTTTATTTTTAATTCGAAATTTTTATTAACAAAGCGAATTTATAAAAATTTTTCTCCTTTATTTCTAAGAAAAAATATTGGAATTTTGTTAAAAAAAAAATTGTAATTGAGAAATAGAAATGGTGTAAATGATTTTCTTAAAAGAAAAGGAAAGAAAATTTTCTACAGAAATTGTAATTAAGAAATAGAAATTATGTAAATTGTTTTTCTCTCAAAATAAACTTTAAATATTTTGTGTACAATATTGTTATTAAGAAACAGAAAATTTGCAAAGTTTTCCATTATTATTTTAATTATTTTAATATTATAAATAATACAATTAAATAGTTACTAAAATAGGATATTTTTATTGAAAAAAATATTTTCTTCGATGGAAATATTTTTTTTTATTTTTTTTATTTTTTAACTCTGTGGAGTTTAGAACGAAAGTCTAAAAATAATTGAAAGAGTGAAAATATAATGTTATAATCAGAATGAATTATTGACTGTAATCAGAGGTAATAACAGTAGGCCGAGTGTCGAGGCATTCATACTTTAGTCATATAGCTTTGTAATTAATAAAACAAAACCACCTGTTGCAGGTGATATCGATCGATATACTCCATTACCTTCATGACATACACTCTTTTAGTGATAAAGAAATGATCCCGAGGAATGACACTCTAATCTATATTAATAATCGTTGTATTCCGGTAATCTGTTCTTGAAGTTAGTTTTTCTTTGCTTCTTTGTTTCCTAACTTTTTCAATTTTATTTTTCTACTTAAATTCTTTCAAATTTTAAAACTAATAAACAATTCCACGTGAAATGATCCAATCAAACCTCCTTTTAAGGATTTTACCAAAACAGATTTAAAAATAATTGAATTCTTTCGAGAAATTTTATTAAAATTAAAATATTGAATGTAATTCAATTCTCGTAAAGAATTTTATTATTTATGAAAATAAGTTAACTTTTGGCGAAATTTTTATTAAAATTTTTTTTAAAAATAATTGAATTGTTTTGTAGAATTTATTTGAATTTTTGGAAATAATGGAGTTTTATTAATAAATTTTATTGAAAATTTTTCAAATAATTGAAATTCATAAAGAATTTTATCTAAACTTTTTAGAAAAATTGAATTCATTCGAAGAATTTTATTAATATTTTTTAAAATAATAGAATTCTCTCGAGAAATATAATTGAAATTAAATTAAAAATATTTAAAATTCTTCTAAAAAATTTAATTATTTCAAATAAAATTTGTGAAAAGAATTTAATAATTTTCCAAAATTTTAATAAATAAAATAAAATTGTTCGAAATAATTCCAATTATTTTCTATGATTTTAAAGAAATTCTTCTGAAAAATTCAATTATTTACATAAATAATAAAATACTTCTCAGGAATTCAATTATTTTCAGAAATTTTTATAAAATTCTTGTCAAGAATTCAATTAACTTCATACAGAAAATCAATTATTTTCAAAAATGTTTGTAAAATTTGTGGCAAAAATTTAATTACTTTTGTAAATAATAAAATTCTTAGTGAGAATTCTAATACAATTTCAATAAAATTTTTCCGATGAAGTCCATTACTATTTTCAAATTTTTTTGATTAAATTCTTCATTGAAAAAATGGAATTCTTTCGAGAAAATTGATTAAAATTATTGAATTAAAAATATTTAAAATTCTTTGACAGAATTCAATTATTTTAAACGACACTTGTCAAAAGAATTTAGCAATTTTCAAAAATTTTAATAAAATTGTTCGAAATAATTCAAATTTATTATTTATGGAAAACATTGAATTCTTTCGAGAAATTTTATTAACATTGAATTAAAAATATTTATAATTCTTCGACCGTATTGAATTATTTTTAAAAAAAAATTGTCAAAAGAATTTCATAATTTTCAAAAATTTTAATAAAATTCTTGAAAACAATTCAATTATTTTCAAAGATTTTAATAAAATTCTTCGCAAAAATTCAATTATTTTCATAAAAATCTCGAAAGAATTTAATTATTTTCAGAAATTTTATTAAAATTCTTGTTAAGAATTCGATTATCTTCATATAAATAATAAAATTCTTGACTGAAAATCAATTATTTTCAAAAATTTTAGTAAAATTTGTGGCAAGAATTCAATTATTTTCAAATTTTTTTTATTAAATTCTTCATAAAAATTTATTATTTATTGAAAAAATTGAATTCTTTTGACAAATTTTATTCAAATTGTATTAAAAAGAATTGAATTCCCGAGAAGAATTTTTTTTCTATTTATAAAAATATTTTAATTGTTTCGAAGAATTTTATCAATATTTTAGTATAGAATTGAATTCTTTCGGAAAATTTTATTAAAAATTTTTAATTAATATTAAATTATATTTTTTTAATATTTTAAAAAATTTTAATGATAATTGAATTCTTTCATGAAATTTTTGAAAATAATAAAGAAGAATAATTTATTTTATACTTAATTAGTGAATTTTTTAAAATTTTAATCTGAAATTATTCAGAAGTTAATTTTTATTTTTGACAATATAAAATTTTGTAAAATTTTTTAATTTGCAAAATAATAATTGTTAACTGAGACATAATTTTTTTAGCCACTGTCAATTTTTTTTATATTTCGTTCATATTTCTCTGTCAGTGAGCGATTTTGTTAATTAATTGTTGCATTCATTCATTTTTTTCTCCACTTTACCAAAATTTATATCGAACAGAATTTTTATTGTTTTTTTTCAATTATTTATTAATTTTTCTATTTTATTGTTTTTATTTAATTATTTCTTTTATTTTATATTCATATTAGTGAAAACAAAAGAAAAAAATTATTAATTTGTTTCTACTGTAAAAAAAATTCCTACTGAAGGAAACGATTATTTCCTTCGACTTGAAGTTTTATTTTTTTAATTCCTCATTAATTTATTTTCCATTTTTGTGCCATTATGACGTCAGTTTTAGAACACATGCTTTGCACAAATTGTGTCGTCACAATGATTCAAATGCCATTAATGAAAATTTCTATTGAATAGAAATTTTATTTATTTCCCTCGAATTTATTTTTTATTTTTATTTTTATTTCTTTGTATTATTTATTTTTGTTTATTATTCGTTACATTTATTAATTATTTTTTCTCCCCTTTACCAAAATTTATATTGAACAGAATTTTTATTTATTTCTTTCAGTCTAAATTTTAATTGTTTGTTAATTATTTATTTTATTTTCTATCCATTACTATTAATTCTGTAAAAAGTTTATTGATTTGTATATATACTTTTTGTCCCTAAAGATTCGAACGTTCAAATAAACGACAATTTTTTAAATATATTTTGTAAAATTTTGAATTTCATTAAAAAATATTTTTTCTAATTTAGAAACTTCATTGGTTTCTCGTAAATATTGAATTTATTTTATTTTTCAATTTATTCTACTAACTTTTCCAAAAAATGTGAATAAAAACAAATATTCGTTCATTTGAACGTTCAAAACTAGGAAAATTCCATCTTAACAAATAAAAAATCTACTGAAGGGAATACTTATTTATTCATTTGGTTCGAGTGAATTTTTTTATTTGTATAAAATATTTATTCATCGAGAATAAAAATTTACGGACTGTTAATTATTATGCGCAGGAAATTTAAAAGCAATTTCGTCGTTTCGTTAAAAATATTTATTTTTATTCTTATTTATTCCTTATTCTTTTTCTTTTTTTTGCAGGGAATAATTTTGTTCGACCAAAATGTACTTTTCTAAAATTGTTTCAGTTTTTTTTTCATATTTATTTATTTATTGCTTTATTTATTTATTTATTTTTTGTTGCTATTCGAAATAATGGAGTATAACGGAAAAGTTGGTGATTCTTTCGACACAGCAACATTGGCCGTTTCTTTAGTGGGAGAAGTTAGATTGGCCGACCTTATCAGCTTCGGTTAGTTTAAAGGTCACCACCGTGAAGATATTGGTAACGGAACAAGTTTCTTTGGTTTTCTTTAATTGATCGTTTTATGCAGAAGATTGCAGTTGTTCATTTTGATCGTTTGACTTGGACTTGATTTTTTTTTTCTTTTTCTTTTTTGTTATTTTTTCTTTTTTACATGCCGATTTGCTGCTCTAGCTATCATTTTCTTCTTCTACAATGTTTTTAGTTCTCTCGCGTCCTTCGCCTTGGAAACATTTTTCACTTCCGGATGACAAAGTCCCTCAACATCTGCTCAACTTCTCAAATTTCGCATCATTCTTGGTAGGCTTCTCACTATTTTCTAAATATAGACATTGTCATTTATATTCTCTTGAAAATGAAAATTAGGTAGTGCATATAATATACCCTCTCCACCCCGCTATTGTCTCGACTTTTGTTGTTTCTTGTCAGGCCTCGGATAGTATGGCTTTTTTTTTAGTTTTTTCTCGATTTACTTTCAAAGAAGGCGACTTTTTTCATTTTATTTTCGATAAATGGGACTTTTTCAAATTTGTTCATAATTCAAAATTTAATTTTAATTTTCAGAATTTCCATTAGGCGTCGAATTTTAATTTCTTGAAATTTTCATTTGCTAGAAATTTTATTGAACAGAATGTCATGTAAACGAATTTTTAATAGACTGCGAATTATTATTTTTATTTTATAATAATAATGTTAATATTATTATTTTTATTATTATTATTAACTTTACAAGTTACTATTATTATTATGCAAGTTAAATTTTTTAAAATTCTTTCAAAATAAATTATTTAAAACTTTAAAGTTGTTTAACAATCAGAGTTTGTAAAAATCAAATTCCGAGGAATTTTAACTGAAAATTTTAAGAATAATAATTCAAAAATTTTATTGGAAATACATAATTGATTTTCTTTAAGTATTTCGCATTAAAATTTTTATAGATCAAATTTTGGAGAGTTTTAATTGCAAATTTTGAGAATAATAGTTTAAAAATTTTAATGAAAAACTGACTTTTTAAAATTGAATTATTTTCAATTCCTACATTTTGTCAAGAATTCAGAAAATTTTTTCAAATAATTTTTTAAGAGAATTAAATTTTTCAATTAAATAATTAAATAGTTTTTAATCTAATTAAAATTTTGTGAAATTTCATTAAAAGTAATATTGATTTTTTTTAGTTATTTCAGTAAAATTTTTAAAAATCAAATGTTGGAGAATTTTGCTTGCAAATTTTGAGAATAATATTTCAAAAATTTTAAGGAAATGAATTACAAATGAGAATTTGAAAATCTTAGAATAATTTTCATTCTAATTTTTTTAAATTCAATTATTTTCATATATTTTCAATTACATTTTTCCAAATAATCAAAAATCTACAAAAAAACATGTAATAAATTTAATTTCTTTTAAGAATTTCAATAATATTCGAAAGATTACATTACATTATATTTAGAAATTTAATTCTTCGAATTTAATTTATAATAATTTTTTAAAATTAAATTATCATCAAAATAGCAACATAAATTTTTTGAAAAATTAATTTTTTACATAGATTTCATGTATTTTAATAATATTTGTATTTAAAATTCTTCAAAAACTTGATTTTTTTAATGTATTAGAGAAATTCAACTATTTTCAAAAAATTTTACTGTTTTTCAATTATCGGAAAATTTTTCAACATGAAAAGTGTGAAAATTAATCACATGGTCATTTTTAATACTTTAATTAAAAATAAATATTAATGAAAATTATTAACATAAAATTATATTAAAATATTTTTTAAACATTTTTAGATAATTAAATTTTTTAAATAAATAATTAAAAAGTTTTTAAGTAATTCAAGTTATCTAACATTTTCGTGAAAACAATTAATTTTTTTCAAGTAGTTCATTAGTTTTCCTAAAAATTGGTTTTTAATTAATTTCTGAAAATTCTTTTAAAAAATTCAATTACTTTCAAGAAATTTTATTATAAATATCAATTATTTGCAAATTTTTCAATTATACATAATTGAAAAATTACTAGATATTATTTATTTATTTCAATTTATAATTTAATTATAATAAATTTTAATTTTAAATAATTCCTAAAATTATTTTTAAATATTTTTAAAAATTAAATTTAAGACGTTTTTTTTATTACTTTTTTAAAATCAATTTTATTATAGGGTTATAATTATTTTTAAAAAATTGAATTTTTGCATTTAAATAATTAAATTCTATACAAATTTTTCGAATTTATGAAAATATTTTTTTTTGTGAAATTTTTTAAAAATTATTTTGAAAATAATTGAATAAAAATTCTATTAAATTCAATTAGAAATTTTTATAATTTTCACGTAATTCTTTTTTCGAACTGAAGTTCAGTTTTTATACAATTAATAATAATGAGGATAATAATTGAAAGATTTTTTTCAAATGATGAAAATATTAGTTAT